>NC_137786.1:119792900-120392900 GCF_963383645.1 Muscardinus avellanarius | reverse complement strand
TCAAGTGACTTTTCTTCCCTCGTTTTTCCCTTTTGAAATAATTTCAAGTGTTTTAAGCATTTTTCAACCTGATTCTGATCTCAGGTACTCAGTGAGAACCTATCAATCTTTTTGGATCCTGAAGAGAGTAGCTGGAGATTTCAAACTTCAGGAAAACTTGCAGTTACTCTGGAAACACAGCAGAGCGGTCCAGTTTCCTTATCTGTGTCGTCCTTCCTGTTCCATCAGTCATTACTTCTGTAACACGAAATATGTCAGATTCCAGAGTTCTGTCATTGAATATATTTCCTCATAGCATCTTTTTCCTTTTTGTCATTTTAAACTGCTGAGAATAGAGGCCTGACTTTATGAAGGATCCAGTTGAGTACTGGGTGTATATGCCAGGAGAGCTGGTACACTTTCCACGGTGTGTGAGGGAGTGAAGTAGGAGAGACGGGAGAGGCTGCTTAGTGACTTTCCTCCCTGTGCCACCATCAGAAGCCTTTCCTCTTGCACTTTGCACTAAAGGTAGGGAATCTCTCTCAAGGGGAGTTTTGATTCCCAGTACTTTCTTTGGATTTTGTAATGTAGTGACTGAACAGTTCTTTTTGTTTCACATTTCATTTCATTTACTTCTGTAGAACAGCTCTGCTAATCTGTGAGTAAAGTGTTTAAGTGCGCAAACTTCCAGATTGCCTCCAAGTCCCGTGTTTGGCAAAAGCACATTTAAAGCACTTTCCTTTAAGTGATAGTCCCTTGCTACTCTGAAAGCTTTTTGTTCTTCTGTTCCTTGTTCATCAGATGTAATCCTTTTATTTAGTATGTGTCTTTCTTGGCCCACCATTTAGGGGTGGGAATCTTGAAAAGTACTTAGCATAAGCAGGGCAGGAGGTAGGCAGGTAAAGTGATTTTCAAAGAATGCAGTTACCATCTGATCGCATATGGCCTTTTGACCTTTGTTACCTGATTCCATCCCTCCTACAAACTTAATTTCTTATGAAATTTTTAGGTAATTCTTGTAAATTCTTCATGTATGAGGAGTTGTGTTTATTATCGCTACTTTTTAAATTTTCCTATGCCATGTGGCAGATGTTTATTCTCTTAATGCACTTCAGGTTCAGTATCTGTAAAGCCTTTGACTCAGGCCCACTGAGGCAAGTCTACATTCACTGTAATATTAAAGGTGGAAACCAAAGGGTTGGAGAAAGATGAATGAGGCCTATTCTCCTTCTGCTACAGTCTTTATCTTTGAAACCATCAAAGTGAGCAGTGGAGAACCAGGCTGGATAGAGACAAGAACAATTATTTTGCAATCACATTTTCCTGACAGATTTTTGGAAATAGGAAAGAAGCGTGGCAACAATGTCATGAAGATGAAAACTGTGGATGCTTTGTGTATATGCGCATGAGTGCAGACGTGTTTGCGAGAGGACTGTGTAATTGAGCCCGTAGCTTTTGTCAACCTGGGAGACAGATGCGCTCTTATTTTTTGAAGCTGTGTGGCCCTGACTGTCCCACAGCAGAAGGCAGAGTGAACACTTACGCTTTAATCATAAGTGGAGTGGTCACAATGAGATATTTTATATATGACAAAGTTTTATGAAATGCTTTTTTACTATTCGAGACCTGTTTCTTCTGCTACTGCAGAACACAGTGTTTACCCACTGGAGGCATCATTCTTTACTATACAGTTGCATGAAAAGGGAACTTCTCATTTAATTCAGCTAACATGGTTATTTTTAGGGCCTTGTAATTGATGGTTTTAATAATTGCTGAATAATTTTTAAGAAAATATAATTACTGATCTTTTAGAGTTACAGAACAGAAGTAAATGAGAAAATCTATTTGAGCATGTGTACTTAGAGATTCATTTGGGTAGCTGAGTAAAGATGCTGCTTTTGAAATAAAATTGGTGCTGAGTAGACACTTGTAACCAAAATTATTTTTATGACAAGTCTGAAAGAAAGAGGGAAGAGACCATGGACCTTTAAGTCTACAAGTTAGGCATAATGGATTGTCTATAGCTTATTCATATTTTAATATTGACTTTGTTCAGATTCAATGGGAGCATATTACTGACATTTATGAGGCAAAATGCTGTCATAGCCAGTATTATAGATATGTTACTTTAGGCACAGTGTATAGAACATACCTTTTATAAAACAAATTTTTTTCAGTTATGAAAAAAGGAAGCAGTAATAAAAGAAAGCCAAATGAAGACCAGAGGTCCTTTCTACATGTGGGTGCATAGCTGCTGAAGCCAGAGTTTTTGAATTTGAATTGTTGAAATACTCGATTGCTTAAAAAAAAAAAAAAAGTCCAGAGTATGTATCTTTCTTGTTGAAATTTTTGTTGTGTTTGTAACCTCTTGACACCATTGCCATGAACACCTAAGAAAGCAGTAAAGATCATAAGCCCCTTGTTTTTTAAGACCTTTTGGTGAAAAGCCTGAACAGAAGCCCATGTACGTGTAACAGGGATGAATGTTATGATGTTAGATTTTTAAAAATTGTATACTTTTGAAAAATGAAAGTTCAGTTCTAACTATATTTCCAGCTGTGTCGCTAAGCGGGCAGTGTAGGAACAGAGGATACAAGTTGCAGCAGAGCTGATAAGCCTTTGAGGCAGGGCACACAAACTTCTACTAGCACGCATGCGCGTGTGGATCCACTCACTCCCTGGGAAAGTGATGCTCCAGGGCATGTAAAACATGAGTTCAGAATGCCAGATTGTTCAAAGCAGTGTCACTTTTGTTTATGAATTTGATTTTTCCCTTCGTTTCACGTTAGATTTGTGCAAACAAACTGCTTTCAAGAACACCCAGAAGCCGCGTGTTGCCAGCTGCATCGTGAACACTTCTCGTCTCCTAGGTGCTTCCTTGAAATGTGCGTCCACTGTAGTGGGGGGAGGGCTGCGCTCTCAAGGCCCTTCATTGCCGGGGGTCTCCTACAGCTAATGGAAATATATATTTTATTTTAAGATATAATTTAAACATGAAGGTCTATTCTTTGCACTTTTTATTAATATATATATATATGAATATATAGAGAGAATCTTTTAAAAATTAAAAATCCAAGTCCATTTTCTCTTTGTGTTCTGATTTTTTTTGAGTAGTGAGTTAAAGGTTTATGTTTATTTTCATGAAGTTAAAAATAGACGTCCATTCTGTGGTTCAGTTCTTTGAGAAATTGGCTAACGCTAGTAAGAATGTGACTGTTTTGAACAAATTTGATCGGGATTTTGCTGAAGTTAAAAATCATAAAACATGAATTTATAAGAAATGTATTATTGCTTTTCTGTTAGCAAAACTGAATACTTATAACATGCTTTCTATACATCTTTTTATCTTTTGAGGATAAAGCTTCTGCTTTAAGATATTTGTCACCACTATTTTAAGTAAGATTGAAAATCTCATTTTGGTGAAATAAAAATTTGCCAGTTTTTATTCAAGGGCTACTTTTTCCTTTGAACAAATAAATTTCTGTAAGTATTGCAATTTGGGGCATTTGAACCCTACCTGCTTATCAGTAATTTCTTGATAAGCTATTATGAATTAACCTTGTATCAAGAATTAAAGCCCAAAGACTGTACTTTATTTCTATTTTTAAAAGACAGAGTCCACGAACTTCTCTCATAATACTTCAGAAATGTTTTAAGTATCTAATCTTTTAAATTTAGGATTATTTCTGCCTCCTATTCAAATTCCAAAGAATTGTAATTTTAACTTTTTGTTAAATTCTATTAAATTGCTATTTATCATGAGCTTCTCTGAATACTTACAAGGTAGACATATACCTAGACATTTCATATCTGTTGGACTGAAAAAAATGCCATGACTGTCTCCAGTTATTTAAATGCACCAGACATAGAAGAGCTGACCTTTCAAGTTGTGCTTCTCTTTCTGCTTCTCTGGAGACATTCCCATTTGATCTCCACAACCACCTTGTGAGGTCTATGCTGTCATCCCCATTTTCTTACTAGTGAGGAAATTGGCTCATAGGTTAAGTAACTTGCTGAAAGTCACACATTTGGTAAATGAGACCAAGGCCAGGATTCAGACACAAGTCATGACACACACACTTGATAATTCTGTTGTAATACCCGGTGCTAACATTCTCTTACATGCCTCCCAACACACCTTCATTGTTAGCTCCTTGATATCCATTCATTAAGTTGATTCACTCTGTGACAACATCGCTGATGTGGCTGATAGCTTTAAGTTCAGATTCGGGTAGGCCCTTGTGCCAATTCCATGTCTCCTGTTCCTCCTCCTCTGAGGAGCATATTACACTTGTGATGGATGCTGTCGACAAGAATAAGGGAAGCAGTACGATGAAGCAAGAAGACTGACGATTTGGTTTGAACCTGGGGATGTTAACAGAGCCACAGCACATGGTTTCAATAGATAGTCAAAGGTGAGAAAGGCTGTCCAGTGCCAACTCAGACTGTCAAGGAGGCCTGGTGTTCCAAGTGATTTTAACATTGGAACATTGGATAAAAGAAAAAATGTTTATAGTCCCATGAGACCTATCAATGGTTTTGTTTTGGAAAAGAGCAAGACTGACTGCCATTGTTTCTCCTTAATAGTAGAGAGGGGACCTCATGAAGAATATGAATATTGTTTATAAAATAGAGGAGATAGTTATAGATTATGGTCTACAAGATCTAGATCTGTCAAAAACGTTAAGACACAACTTCAGTTTGTGGAGTCTTTGACAGACTCCCTCCTCACCCTTGAACTTGCCTTAGTCACTCTAAGTAATCCAGGTAAGGTGTTACATAAGAATGAAACCAGAGGAGCAAGACAATAGTTAATACACACTAAAGAGAGAAATTTTTACAGAATACATTTGTGGACAGAGGTCAGCCTGACCACTGTGAATGAATACAAGGCCAGTATGAACTGCCTTGGTTGTGTTAAAAGCTTGTTCGCTTTGAATTACAAATTTAGAGTTTTTTAAGATTTATTTATTTATTTATGGAACTAGGGGGTTGAATCCAGGGGCATTCTACCTCCCAGCTACACCCGCAGCCCAATTTTTTTATTCTTTATTTTGAGATAGGGTCTCAATTAAGTTGTGAAGGGCCTCACTAAGTAGCCGAGACCGGCCACGAATCTATGGTCCTACTGTCTCAGCCTCCCAAGTACTGGGATTACAAGCATGTGCCACTATGACCAGCTTTAGATTTAATTTTTTTTTTTTTTTTTTGCAGTACTGGGGATGGAACCCAGGGGCATTCTACCTCTGAGCTACACCTCCTGCCCTATATTTTATTCTTTATTTTGAAACAGGGTCTCGCTGAATTGCAAAGGGCCTCACTAAGTAGATGAGGCTGACCATGAACTGCGATCTTTCTGTCTTAGCCTCCCAAATGCTGGGATTACAAATGTGCCACCACGCCCAGCTAGATTTAATTTTTAAAGAATATTTATATGGTTCAAAAAATCAAACAATATAGCAAAGATACTCTTTGAAGTCCTATTCTATTGTCTCTGTTCTATTTTTATTTCTTATGTGTTCTTATGTGTTTTCCCGGAGTTTACACAAATAATATGAAATAACAAATTGTAATAATGTAATAATAGAAAAAATATTCTGATTCCTCTTTATATAACAAAGTTGGAATATTTTACATTATCATGTATCTTACCTTTTTGCTTTATATATATCTTGGAGATTACTCTGTAATAGTGCATAGGGGAACCATTGCTCTTTGCAATGGTTCTATATAAACATTCCTTTTGTAGATGACCATAATTTATTTAACCAATACCCTATTCTCATTGACATTTTTTCTCTCAATTTCTCCTCCCAGTCCTAGTTTCTTTGTCTTTTTTTGTTGTTTTTTTTAATATTTGAAATTTGCTGCAGTAAACCACATATGTTCTTTTATATATTTTGAAATGCATCTTGTGACATACATTCCCATACATTTTGATGCCTGTAGAATCAAAAGGACAGCATTTGTGATTTTAGTAGATATTGCCAAATTGTTCTCCACAGGGATTTTTTTCACTGATTTTGTTATTTGTTACATCCTTGCAAAATTAAGGACCACACTGTTCTTGGGCTTAAAGTGGTCTCTGGGTGGTGTAAGTAAGGTAGACTTCTTCCCAGTGGGGCATGGTAAGTCTAGGAACTTGGACTCAACACATGACAGGTACATAAGCCATACATAGTGTCTCTTAGATGAGCCACCTGTCCTCTTGCACCTGTATTTTTAATCATTAGAAGGGAGATCCCACTCAACAGCAGAAGGTGTTATGTGTTATTTATCCTTAACTTCGTCTGAGTACTCACTTCAGACGAGCGCCCCAGTCATGGGTTAATTGCCCTGAAATCCCATGCTTACTGTATATAATGAGCTTTCATCAGAGCTGTCTCTTGCCTTCCTGTGAAATCCTTAGTGTATCTATTTCTCTCCATTTCTTTTCAACTTTACTCCTAATATGCTGGCAAGGTTATTAAAATGAGGCCAATTATGACTTGTTGTAATGTCAGTTTACTTAGAATTAGCTATGATAAATTTTTGCCTAGAGATACTTCAGTTGTTTTCAATATTTACATCCTTTAAATATCAGAGATAAGTACCTTTTGTTACTGAGTGTTTAGATCTAGAAAATATTGCTAACTAGTAAATAAGCACTAGTAAGTGTAACTAAATGTAGTTTTCAAAGAGCTGACACCACACTTCTCATATTTATTAATATTAGCTTAAACCAGATTCTGGAATGAGTAAGGATAATGCAAAATAAGTGTAACTTGCAGGTACAAGGTATGCTTTAAAAAGATGAAGTCCATGCCGGGCGTGGTGGTGGTGGCGCACGCTTGTAATCTCTGCACTTGGGAGGTAGAGACAGGAGAATCACGCAGGTTCAAAGCCAGCCTCTCAGGCTTAAGAGGCCCTGTTTCCAAATTATATATATATATTAGGTCTGGGAGTGTAGCCCAGAGGTAGAAGGGTTCCATTCCCAGTACCACCAAAAAATATAAATAGAGTCCAGCAGGGCATGGTGGTGCACGCTTGTAATCCCAACATTTGGGAGACTGAGACTGGAGGATCGGAGTTTGGCGGACAGGCTCAGCTATTATGGAGGCCCTTCGCAACTCAGTGAGAACCTGTTTCAAAATAAAGAATAAAGCCGGACGTGGTGGCGCACGCTTGTAATCCCCACGCTTGGGAGGCAGAGACAGGAGGATCGCGCAGGTTCGAAGCCAGCCCCGCGTGCTGGCTTAGGAGACCCTGTTTCCAAATAAAAATGTAAAAAATAGGTCTGGGAGTGTAGCCTGGAGGTAGAGGGCTTCCAGGAACCCCAGTACCACCAAAATAAATAAATAAAATAAAATAAAAAGTAAAGAATAAAAAATAGGGCAGGGGATGTAGCTCGGAGTTTGAGTTTGAATGCCCCTGGGTTCCATCCCCAGACCCCCCCCCAAAAAAAAAGATGGATTCCCAAAACAGTTTTACAGTGTAAACTCCTGATGTGGTCACTGATTATTGCCATGATACTTTAATAAGTGTGAAAATTTTTAGAAATATTACATCAGGTTATTAAAAAATCTCTTCAAAAATGAAAAATCATCCCATTTCATGAAAGTTAACCTAGAGGTCCAGGAGTGGAGATTAAAGGCAATTAGGAAGGCTTGCTTCCAGATGGGAGTTCCTGAGAACCTTCTCATAGCAAAAGCTGCTGCTGTTTAGAGGTCCAGGAGGCCAGCTATACTTTCTCCATCACTTTGTCCACTTGAGGGATTCCACTATGGAGGCATTACCCTCTAAAGGCAGAAGGTTAAGCGGAAACTTAGATGTGATCACCTTTCAGGGCTTGATCTGAGGCATTGGACATGGCTTAGTGAATAAATGGTATTTTTAAGCACTACAAAAATATTTGAATATCTCATGGCTGATTATATATTGAAACAAATACTCAGTTGTAGAGGACTTGTAAAAACATGTCCCAGACATCAGTACCAGGGGTTCAGTTCTCCAGGAAGCTGAGCTGGGAGTAACACCTGGTGAGCTTGGAGATTTACTGGGGAGTAACACCCGAGGAAGAAAGGGCAGAAGTAAGACTGGGCAGGAGAAACCATAGACCACAATACAGGTCTGACCGGGTCAGCCAGCCCAATAGGATGATGTTCTAGAGTAGAGATGTTCTGTTGGACGAGTCCTGCTCATCTTTCCCCAGTGCCTTTGATTGGAGAGTACAAGAATGGCCTCATCTTGAATACTTGTGGAGATACTGAAAGAACCAACTCCTGAAGGCTGTACCCTAGCCACACTCCTGCATCTGGAAACCTTCGAAGGTGGAGCTGAGAGGCACGTCTTCATTCCTGCCACAGTCCACCCCAGCGATACATAGACACAGATCTGCCCTCACGACTATGGCAGCTCCTCTGCAGCTCTGCTGGGCCTTTCTTCCTGAGGTTGGGGAACTGACTATAGCCCCTGTTGCTGCAGTTGATTTCAGGGCCATGACTAGTGCCACCTCTCCCTCTCCTACTTTTTATTTTGTCTCCTCTGCCAGTCTCAGTAGCTTGCCTGGTGGTTTCATCCAAACCTAACTTCCTGAGAATTCTGAGGCCCTGCTACCCAAATGCTGCTCAGATGGGGGCTACTACACTTGTGCCTCACAGCCAAAACGGGTTGGGGAGAGCCAAGAGGCACCAGAATGGGTCACCTGAGTTCCACACATTATCCCCTGAGCCCACTGTAATACAGCAGTCCTGCCTCCTCCTGCTGGCCCCAACAAGATGGTGGTCCATTTTCTTGTCTATTAGTCTTTGACCACAAAGAGCCCAGAGCACCCAGGCAGCATCGTAGCCACAGCTTATAGTTCCATGAGGCTCTTGCTATGTCCCCCAGGAAGAGTGCCATCAGGGGGAGCTAAACTTCCAATATCAGACATGGTCTACTTATGAATAAAAGAAGGTTTGCTTAGCTTGCAGTTTTAGAAGTTCTGAGTAAGTTCAGGCAGCCCCATTAGTTTGGTTTCTTTTGAGAGCAGTAATGGCACTATAGCATGGTAGAAGCATATGTGGAAAAGCAGTCACTTCTGGAACAGAGAAGAAGATAGGGCCAGGCTGGCTCCTTTTATAACAACTTCATCACAAGGACTATCAAAGGTGTTGTGTGAGAAATAGCCCATGCCCCAGTGACCTGAAGACCTCCTCCTAGGCCCCACCTCCTGAAGGTTTCACCACCTCCCTCCCTCCCTGCTCTCAGCCTTTGCTCAGCCATTTTTCCTCTTTAACCTACATATATAGTAAGAAATAATACCCTTCTAAAGCTGGGCGTGGTGGCACACGCTTTAATCCCAGTACTTGGAAGGCTGAGACAGGAGGATCCCAGTCTGTGGCAAACCTCAGCTACTTAGGCCCTCTGCAACTTAGTGAGACCCTGTTTCAAAATTAAAGAATAAAAAATCGAGCTGGGGGTGTAGCTCATAGGTAGAATGCCCCTGGGTTCAATCTCTAGCACCAAAAAAAAAGAAAGAAAGGAAGAAAGAAAAAGAAAGAAAGAAAGAAAGGAAGAAAGAAAGAGAAATACCCTTGTAGGTGGTATACAGTAGGTATGTAGTAAGCAATATCCTTGTTGGCTGGCCATCAACTTTGCTCCTTGGACATCAGGCTCTATTAACCATCTCCAGAGCTCTTTGTGGACCAAGTGCCCTTGGCTCCCACTCTGATCTTCCATGTTCTTATGAAAAGTATGCCGCTCCTACCCTGACAGTTGAGTGCTGCACTGGCCTCCCTTACTCCCAGAACTCACCATCCTCTTTGCCATGAGAGAGCCGGCCCTCTTGGTGGCCCTGAACATTACCTGGGTGTCACCACTGAGCATCTTAGTAATGTGGTGCTTCCTTCACTCGCAGCTGGCCTCTGGGCCTTCCATGGACCATCATTGTCTCGTGGGTGCAGTAGACTCACATAGTCTATACTAGCACGCCCACTTCCCTGAGCTTTTTGGTCCCTTCTGCAATTTGCAACAGTAATTCAGTATTTCAGTCCAACTCAGTGTGAGCCATTGCTTTGCCTGGACTTCTAGGAGCTGCCCTAGGAACAAGTTTGCACCTTCCCCTAGCATCCTTGACCAGAGTTGAAGCCTGCATCTCTAGAGAGTGCTGCCAGGCCAATGAATCCCCTTATTCTGAACCATGACTCAGCCTCCTTGATGGTAACGCTCAGAATCAACCCCTGGGCTCTCCCCCTCCTCACCCCATGCCATCGTGAGCCTGTGTGGTGGTTCGATCTTTCCGCTCCTTCACCATACAGTTCCTTCCCTATTTTATCAGGCCCAGCATGTCTCTTATTGGGTTATGCTGCAAATTGACAGGCTTGACCATTAGGCAAGAAGGTGGGAACAGTTTTTGAGCAGGGGAACTATTGCTGTGTAGGAGAGTCCTCTATTTTCCTGTGCTGGGAGAAAGTTTAGCTCTTAATGAGGTGGAAGGAAACACAGCTGAAGGCCCAGAAGTTTTGAGAAATCTGGGGAATCAAAGTCTCTAGGGGCATCTACCCAGAAAGCTCCATTTTGTATGTGTGTGTGTGTGTGTGTACATGTATATATATAAACACTTAATAACAGTTTCTGAGAAATGCATTGTTAAGCAATTTCATCATTGTGCAAATATCAGTTTTGTTCCAGTGCTACTAGGGGAAATGACTTTAGGCTATTGTTGGCTGAAATGTCACCATGTGACACGTGACTGTGTATATATATATATATACAATTTTGCACACATAAATATACATATTATATACACAACCAATCATGTATATGTGTGTATGTGTGCAAAATGAGTTACATATATATTTCATATGTATATGATTTTCTTTGATTTTGCACAATAGAGCTGTCTCACCTGAGCAACTGGCAGGGCCCTTAACACAGGGCTCTCCAGATCAAAACTACCCCACAGGGGAGCCCTGCTTTGGGAGGCAAGGTGCCTGGCTATCGTTCCTCCACCTGGCTCCACAATTGGCTGAGGCCCACCCTACGAAGACTGTGCACCCAGCACCAGTGCTGAGGCTGAGGCTGTAGAGTTCAGAAAAGTTCCCAGAAGTTCAGATCTGGAGACCTCTGGTTAGCCGCACACCTCTCTCAAAGAAAATCTCAGTGGCACATTTCTGTCTGCCTCCAGTAGCTACATCATTTCAAACTTGCTCAAACTCGACATCTATACTACAGAAAAAGTGTAAGCAACTTAAAAGAACAAAACAAAACTATTCTGTCATATGACCCATTTCCCTGGCTTTGAGGGAAATTATATACACATAACATACACATACACACACACTACATATATATACGTATATATATGCATATATATATATATATATATATATATATATATATACACACACACAAATGAAAAGTCTTGTTTGTGATGTTTTTCCTGTTGCCTAAGAAGCAATATTAAACTATGTCATCTTGGACATTTTGGGTAACTAGCTCCAAGTCACCCCCTTCCCTGTCTAAATTTTGGCAGAAGTCTTTACCCACCTCACACTTTCAACAAAATAACTCTTCCTGTTGACATTTTGTCATTCGTCCATCTGCGACCACTCTGTAACCAGATCCCCAGTCCAACAAGCCATCAGCCAGGCAGGCTCTCCCTAGCGCCTGGCGCTCCCTGGCAGCCAGAGCCCAAGGCCTCCTCTTTCCCTTGTGCCTCCGTCTTGGTCTCTGGTTATGCCCAGATGTCATCAGTCCCAGCAGCCACCCTGCCTCAAGAAGGATGAGGCGTTTTAACATGGGTCAGAAGGGTGGAGATGCAAATAGCTTTGCGTGCATGGAAAAGAAGACCAAAGCAATCCACGTACCACTAGCAGTTTTTAAAACAGAGCCAACTGGCCGGGCGTGGTGGCGCACGCTTGTAATCCCCGCGCTTGGGAGGCAGAGACAGGAGGATCGCGCAGGTTCGAAGCCAGCCGCGCGTGCTGGCTTAGGAGATCCTGTTTCCAAATAAAAATGTAAAAATAGGTCTGGGAGTGTAGCCCGGAGGTAGAAGGGCTTCCAGGAACCCCAGTACCATCAAAAATAATAAATAAATAAATAAATAAATAAATAAATAAATAAAACAGAGCCAACTATTTTGCTTTAAGAAATTTAGGTTGAGCATTAGACAAAAGCTTGAGTAGGGACTGGGCAAAAAGAATGCTTCTCCAGGTGAGTCTTAGACTTTGAGTTTAATTTTACTTTACATAACAACAACAACAACAAAAAAAACCCCTCGATCTTCTGTTACATAAACATGTGGCTTTGGGAGGAAAATCACCATTCAACATCTATAAACAAATATATTTGGAGGATTCATATTAGCAATTAGAGAATAAACTCATCATGCAAAAACCTACTGAATTATCATAGGCTTTGGGCAAAATATTAGATAACTTAGGGTAAAAATTTAGTTCCCCAAGCCCTCTTGCCATTTTAGGACAACTTGCCCAAATCTGGAATTATTTAATTTTTGTTGCTGTTTGTTTTGGTATAGTCAGCATTTAAATGTCTGGTAAGAGAAAACTTTGGAGCCATTTAAAAGTTCTCATTGATTTACAAAAGAGTTCTGCTGCATTCAAGAGATTTCTTTCTTAACAGAATTCATTTTTGACATTTTTGAACAGTAGATTTGGTTTTATGCTGCAGCCAATTTCTTTTTTCTCATGTCACGGATGCTGGGGCATCAAGCCTCATGGTCTCTCTCTTATCCCCTCAGTAAGTTCTTAACTTACTGTAGGTTTTCATCAGGAGGGGTCTGCCACCCTTTCTGTAAAGAGGCCCTGGGCCTCCGTGCAGGTGTCCAGGACAGGGTGTGTCTCCCTTTGTGAAGGATCCCGCCTGGCACTGGCTGCCTCCTTTGGTTTTGCCTGGAAAGTGTCTGCCTGTTCCTGCTGCACGGCAGTGTCTCCAAGAGAAAAGAGAAGGACTAAAACCTCAAGAAGTTTGGGAAAGTTCCTTTAAATATTTCATGCATACTTGTGAAAAAGCAGAGTAGAGCCTGTGAACAGATTAAAAAAAATACACACACACACTTTTGTAGAAACCCAACTTCATTTAAATGTTAGAGGCAGTATCTTTGTTTGCAGTTTTAATCCCATGCCGGTGGATGCTAATTCTGTAACATTATACAGTTGCCTTCTTTTGGGTACAAAGGGAGAAGGGGGGACTTCTTTTGTGTTTTTCAGTGCAAAATGATTCTGATCAGAAAGAACCAAGTTTCAGCTCCAAGTACCTGACATTTCCATCTGAATCTACTTTTTTTTTTTCTAACGAGGGAAAAAAAGGTCTAGTTTTTCAAGAAAAGAACCTTTCTACGCAATCCTGAAACTGATCTTTAGATTTACTTTTCCTTAATCAATAGGAAAAAAACTCGATCGCAACTCAACACTTCCCTGACTGTAGCTCAGGACTAACTGAATTTTTGGTTTTAAGAGTGTGGGATTCAGACATCATTTCAAGAATCAGAAATAATTGGCAGCAAGTTGAGGAGAACTGACGTGAATTTGTGTTTTACCTAATTTTTCCTGGTTTACAGAGATTTGGCTTACTAATTCTGACGCAGCTCCTTCAGTCTCTACAAAACAGGTTAGTGACATTTTTCATAAATGCAAATATCTCAATGAATCCTCCTTACTGTTCTCTGGGCTGTTTCCCCAAGGGCTCACGTCTTGCTCTTGCACACACCTGTCTCCGCTGAGGCGGTGGTGTGATCTCTACCCAAGTCCTTCTATTATTTGCAGCACAACTGACTAATATTTGGTATGTGCTTCAAATGTCAGTGTGTATACTTGACAACTGAAGATTTATAAGAAAGCTCGCGGGATGAACGCATGGCTTTTCCGTGAAAGTTTGACTCTTCAGCTATTATTGTGATAACTTCAAACAATGATAGGAGGGTTTCCTAAGAATACTGTTGGAAGCAAGGGTTACTAAGCAGGTGTATGTTTAACCTGGGGCTTACCTGCGTGTTTGCACCTCTGCTTTGCGGAGCAGCACAGACCATCTGTGCTCCTAATGGAGGGCAAAGCTACGAGTTCAACTGGTTGTAAAGTAACATAAGAATAAGTTAATTTTTGCAGTTCCTTCTTTAATTAAACTTGCTGGACTAATTACTTGTTGGTGTGCTGGGTTCTGTTTTGATTGTAATTCCAAGGAAGAACCCCATTGTGTTTTTTTTTTTTTTTTATTACCACTGTAACAAATTACTCACTTTGCTATGTGAAGTCAATGGAGAGTTTCAGTCTATCCATGATCTGGTCAGGAAAGTGATGAGTAGACGGTAATGGCTACGTGTACATCTCCTACCTGTAGAAACATACGGTGTTTCAACCAACATTTTGTTTCTTTAATCCTGAAGGGAAGCCATTGTGAGAATTAGGAAGCCAAGTCTCATGGGCGACCGCGGTCTCATTCTTGAGATCATGGCCCAGGACAGGAATCTCTGGAGCTGGGGTTTTGGGGGCTTTATCAGATGCAGAGTAGATACCTTTCCTTTACTGGTGGCCACATGCATTGATCCTATAAAGCTACCTGACAACTTGCATCATTTCACTGCACTTCCAGAGGGCTTCATCTGGGGGTCTAATTTGTTCATGAAGTGTTGAACTTAGGAGGATCTGCAGGACTGCGGGGAATTTCCAGCTGACTCAGAACCGTCGTTGCTCTTGTGATGTGAATTTGTTCTATGATGGTTGTGATGTGTCCTGGGATCTGCCACCCAACACACCTGGTGTTCTATTTACTCTGGCAAGCTGGGGATTTTTTTCTTTTTCTTTTTAAAATTCCAGGATGAATTATTCATCATTACTTAGAATTTGGGTCTCTTTCATCTTCGCACTTGTACGGCACCAAGGTGAGTACTATCGAATTCCATAAAGCTCTTGATTAGCATGCTCTTGAATTTATAAAGAGACACTTTGTTGGAACTGTAATTGTAAGGGCAGGTGCACATGCGTCTACAGATACTACAAGAAAAAAATGTAAATTAAATTCTGTTGTCAAGGGTAAGATACATTAACTTTGAATGATGTTCACTTACCTTCCACTTTTTCTTATTTAACTTTGAACAGAATTTGTTCTTTAAAATAATGCAGATTCATTGTGGGGGGGGTGAAGGTGAATGGGGGGAGCACCAAGCACAGTCTAAATGTATACCATTTTCGATATGTTCCACACTTAAAAAATTTTTAAAAATAAAAGAACAAAAGGAATATGATGATGAAAGTTAAAAAAATGCAGACTATTTCTACTAAAAGAATATAGAGTAGGTTGTGTGTGTGTGTGTGTGTGTGTGTGCATGTGTGTGTGTGTGCGTGTGCATTAAAGCATTTAAATGATGCTGGAGACTTAAAAAATACTTATTTTAGCCAAAGTTACAGTGGCATTAATGTTGGCAACCTGTGTATCAGTGGTATATGACACAACCAAAAATCAAAAACTGCAGACTGCAAGTTTAGCGAGATTTGTCTGTGTAGCATTGTTCTGGGCCAGGGAAAGGTCACCATATACTACTTTATACTGTTGTTTTGGATTTTAGACAAGAAAGATAGGGCAGTCCATATAGATCTTAAACTTCTGTGACTTAAATTCCAAAGTGTCTTTATTTTGCTGGTTGGTTTGTTTAGTTGAGCTGATACATTGCTAAGAGTCTGAATAAACATGTGTATAAGACCAAGTGTAGCCCTAACATTTTCCCAAGGTTGGGTGAATTTAAATAGTTATAATAGTCATTGTAGCATGTAAACCCCACGGTAATCCCACTGACTCCAACCCCTCACTCTTACTCCAAGCAAGTATATTTCCTTTGGGGAAGAAAATAACCCTGGAAGCACAGTTATGTTCATTGTAAAATTTCTAGCCTAGAGTGAACATGAGTAGGTATATTCTTTTTTTTACAAATGCTGATACTGTTGACAGACCATTCTGTTACCAGAAAGATCAATAGAGGCTATTATAGAAAGATAATAGAGATATATATTTAAACACGACTTTTTTTTTTTTTTGGTGGTACTGGGGTTCCTGGAAGCCCTTCTACCTCCGGGCTACACTCCCGGACCCATTTTTACATTTTTATTTGGAAACAGGGTCTCCTAAGCCAGCGCGCGCGGCTGGCTTCGAAGCTGCGCGATCCTCCTGTCTCTGCCTCCCAAGCGCGGGGATTACAAGCGTGCACCACCACGCCTGGCTCAACATGACTTCTAAGATGGAAATTACTGTAGTTAAAACCTGCTCTCTCTTATTAAAGCCCCCTTTTACATAATATTTACAATATTAGGGATCCTTATCATTTGTATTCTTCTTAAGATTAAAAAATTTTAACTGTTATTTTCTGTTCAAAATCATAAACTAGTCAGAGTCACCTATGAACAGAAGAATCTTGGAAATTGCCTCAATTTGGGACAAACATACAAATCAGGGACAGTTTCCATGGTGGGTGTCTGTCTCCTTCATGAAGTTTTCCAGTCCTGGGCAAATTAGCCAACCCAGGCTGCCCCAAACACCAATTAACCTTTGCACGAAAATGATTGCAATTTGAGATGAACTTGAGCCCTCCATCACACTTGGGCAGAGTTCTAAAAAGTTCCCATAGCCGGGCGTGGTGGCGCACGCTTGTAATCCCCGCGCTTGGGAGGCAGAGACAGGAGGATCACGCAGGTTCGAAGCCAGCCGCGCGTGCTGGCTTAGGAAACCCTGTTTCCAAATAAAAATGTAAAACTAGGTCTGGGAGTGTAGCCCGGAGGTAGAAGGGCTTCCAGGAACCGCAGTACCACTAAAAAGTTCCCATAAAGGGCAAACCCATGCCACGATTGGATTGGATTTGTTACTATTCATTTGAGAAAGTCCATTACCCTTCAGATTTAATAGGTGCTTGTGTATTCTGCTGTAGTAGAGATAATAAAGAATTCTATTCAAAGGAATTTGGGATTTGTTATTATTATGTAAGTAGGTATGTTAGACCCTTCTTCAACTATTGAGTGTAAATCAAACAAAGCACTTAGGCTGAGCCCTCCAGGATTTGACTACACACAGTGCCTCCCACTGGTTAAGAGTTCCTGGGCTTCTGCTAATGACTGGGCTACTTTTCCCTGTTATTCTCTGCTGGGAGGCCTCAAAAGAGACTAACGCTTTGTTTAGATAGATCTCTCCCTCTCTCTGCTTCTGAAATAGGGAGCTGGCCCTTCTCCTGTGTTGCTGGTCTGATCTCTGGCCCCTCTCTGTGCTGTTGTCTGTTCCCTACAAGGTTCCCAAGGAGCTGGACAGCCCTTGGCCAGTCACTCGCCATCCTCTCGACCCCATCAGTGCAGAACAGGGACTTTCCCGAGAAGAGGGCCTTCCCTGAGAATGGGCTCAGCTTCTCGTTGGCCATGAGCGGTACCATGAGAGCCGTGGTCAAAAGCCCCAAATGGACCTGCTGCTGCCCCTGAAACCACAAACAAATATTTTAAAGGGGAAAAAAGTTTCATTGTTCTATTTTTTTTATTCAAGACAAGAAGGGACAGAGGCAGAGGAAAGTGACACCTGAGATGTAGATTATTTCACAGATGCGATTGGACCAGGTCCTCTGTAACACAGGCCCTGGGGAGACTGTCTCATTTCTGCTGCCAAACTGGGCCACTCCTTGCAAGAGTTTGAATGGGATACTTTCAGAAGGTGGTGGCACTGTCACAGGAAAGGCCCGTGTGATGACTCTCACCTTTGACCAGGGAAACAGGGAGAGTCCAGTGCTTCCCCTCCAGGGAGTTCCCTAGGGACCAATCTCCCTGCTGCCTGGAGGATCCCAGGTCTGCCTTTGGTAAACAGAGATGGGCACAGAGCCTCTTGGGCAGAGCTGGCCCTCACTCAAGGTCACCCATTCCTGGGCAGTCACTACAGCCTGCCCTCCCCTTTACTGCCTGGTTCTAGCTGTGGTTTCCTCCCTCCTCAGCAGGAGGGCAGAGACTCCTTTCAGGAGAAGACACAATGATGATGGACTTCTTGGGCTAGAAGGGGACTGAGGCACGCTCCGCCAGCCCTGCTGGACCTGGAGGCCGCCTCTCATACTCTGATAGCTCAGGCAGAGTGATGCCACATCCCTCTCTCCAAAATACATGGGAACCTAGGAACGAAGCGGGAAGTGCTTTCTCCTGGGGAGAAATAATATCACTCCAACCCCCACCCTTCCCCAAAGTCCAAAGATAATGCTCTGTGTACAGCTTAGGTTTAGGGTGCATTGTCATGCCAATGAACTCATGCATAGCTTGTAAGCCTACTCAAAGAAGCTGGCTCCAGAGGTGAGAGGGAAGCAGCTGCATCTGTTTAACCTCCATCTTTCTCGACAGCTCAGCCCAGGGAGCTCATGTATCCGTTTTGGCAGAATGACACGAAGACCCCTAAAGTAGACGATGGAAGCTCGTCTGAAATTAAGTTGGCCATCCCAGTGTTCTTCTTTGGAGTTCCCTACCGCACTGTCTATGTAAGTGAGACACGGCCCAGCTGTTGCTCGGTGGCTCCCTTTTTTGTTTATGTCATTAAGGAAAGCATTTTAAATACCCTCTCCCAGGGTTCTGAGAAGGGAGGATTTATTGGCAGCCAAAATGACAAGTCCCGAGATTTCACGAGCTGATAGGTTTTATGATTAAGAAAGTCAAAGGTAAATTTAATGGCTAATGTTCATAGCAGAGGAGTATACAGGGCAATAAATTGCTCTTGTGGGTGATTAAACACAGAACCGAAGCAGAGGCTCCAATGCCATGAACAATCGCTTCTGCTACTCCACAAGATAAAAAGATACAACGAGCCACAGTAGGAGAGATATCATTTTTCTCTCCCTTCTGGGGGTGTGAAAAGTTTAGGCATCTGCTGTTCTCGGGCCTCCTACCAATTTGAAACAGAGCTGGAGCACAGTTGAGGGGTAATGAACTATTGTGTAAAAGTGGTTTGCAGCATCGGCCACCCTCGTTGGGTCTGCATTGATACTGGAGGATTCCGGTGTCTAGCCAGCACTGAGGAATGGTACCATTCGCTGCGGGAGCTCTCCTGGGCACCTACATTTTTAAGGTTATATTTTGGATCATTGGGTTTGCTGCTGCTGAGGTGATGGCTGCACATCAAGAGGAAGGCTCCGAGTGGCTAAGCCCATCCATCTTGAATATAATATGTAGATTATACCCCATCCATTCCTGATCTGTGTCCCAGCCCTGGAGGAATAAATGAAACTTTGAGTACCTCCCCCTGTGGCCCTCTCTACATCTGAGAGCTCCACTTCCCCAACTTGTGATCTGCAGCTGAGGGCTGATTCCCACTGGAAAATACTCCATCTTCCACTACCCAGCCAGTGGTTCTTACCTCCGTGGTGGCCCCGAGCCAGCAGCACCAGCACCACCCGGATACTTCTTGGCAATGTCATGTCTCGGGCCTCTCTCCATCCTACTGAGTTAGAACCTCTGAGAGGGGACTCCAGTGATGCAGTCGAGTAGGTCTTCTGGATGACTCTGATGCCCACAAAAGTTTGAGAACCACTGATCCTAACTATAGAATATAATCAAAACACATGTGAGCCAGTGCCAACTTCCTCTACAAATCTGTATGTTTTATTACACCTATGATTTCTCAGAAAATGCATGGCTCTGGCATCCTGAAATGCCTTCCCTGCTCTCCTCATAGCATGGACTCCCCAGTCTGGGCTCATCATAGATGACTGTAAGCTTTGGAGTATGTTAACCTAATTGGGTGAAGAGAGGAGAGCACAAGACTTTATTCCAGAAAGCCTCGACCTCCCAGTCCCCTGGGACTTATTAATCTCCATTGCATGATGTCACATGGAGTCTGAAGAATTCTTGGCCATGTGAAAGGAGGAACCATAGTTGGAGGAAGACTAGTTTGGGTACATTGTTCCTTAAGCTTCCAGCCTTTTGAGTAATAGTATTTTGTAAGCCTCTGGGTTGATCTGACTACTTGAAGACAGCAGGCTTTTAACAGTACTGCAGCTTAGTCTCTATCTGCCTTTCTAAACCCCAAACCCTCACTTCCAAAGCCCAGATGTAGATTCTTACCTATGGGTCACTGTTAATGTCTGTAATGCTACTCTTCCAGACTAGAACTATAAGAAACTAGAGTGTCAGGAAAATGACCCCAAGTCTTCCTGTGTAGGAAGTGCAAACATTCCCATCACAGGCATATCTGCTGCCAAAGCTGTGCAAGTCACTGGGGTAAATACTTTCAGATGCTGGCAGGGGCTAGCTGGTTTACACACCCCACCTGGGGGAACATGTTGGCTTGTTTGGCAGTAAGGTTTAGTGATCTGGTAAGTCTTCTGAGTCATTTACAAATCATGAGAAAAGTAACCTTAAACTAGTCATTTACATGCACAATGGAAGTACGGGAGTATCGATTTTTATGCAGCAAATTGTACAAAGAAGCTATCAACCATAAGAGCCAGAATGGAATTGTCATCTGTAGGTCTCAACTTTTTCTTCTTCTGAGTACAGAAGTGATTGTGACATCAATAGAAGTCTCTTAAATGGCTCATCCAGAGCAGTTTTCCTGAGATCTGAGTTCAATGAAGGATTATTTGACTGATCTTTCTCTGACACTCCTCTGTTATAAAACAGGAACCAAGGTCTCATATCAAGTTCCTTGACTTTTACATTTAGCTTTTCTTCCATGTTTGTTCATTTTTCCTGTCTATTTTGAATCTGTGATTCTGAGTCTTTCTTATACCCTTGCCCCCGGCTGGCCTCATGCACGTACACGTGTGTTCACGCACAGACACACACACACACACACACACACACACACACACACACACAGAGCCTAGTAGCATTTGATAAGTACAAACAGAGATAGAACAGAGAACATGAAAATGAGACCGATTATTAATAAGAAACAAAGCTGCCTTACAAATTGAAAGTGAAAGAAAACCAACAAGCATGTCTGGAGGTAAATGAGCCTTCTCCTTTGAACAATGGGAGCTGGTGTTTGGGGGTTCTAAGTCAGTAGTTTAAAAGTCTATTCCATTCATACAATTAGGCACATGTCTGTTTTGGCTTATGACTCGAAAGTTATCCTGGCTTTAGATCCGCTGTACCAAACCTCTGTTATTTTTCAGGTCAATAACAATGGCGTTGTTTCCTTCAATGTGTTGGTGAGCCAGTTTACACCAGAGTCCTTTCCCCTGACGGACGGGAGGGCCTTCATTGCCCCATTCTGGGCAGATGTGCACAATGGAATTCGAGGCGAGATCTATTACAGAGAGACCATGGACCCTGTCATCTTGAAAAGAGCCACCAAAGATATCAGGAAGTACTTCAAAGACATGGCGACCTTCTCTGCCACTTGGGTTTTCATTGTGACATGGGAGGAAGTCACATTTTATGGAGGCAGCAGCACCACACCTGTAATAATTTAAACTTTCCACTTTCTGCTTCATCTGACATCTAATTCTTGTCCATCTTCACTCCAGTGAAGGAGTCTAACTGGTAGAGCTGAGGGATGTCAGTTTTCTTGAGTTAAACTAATGGGTCCTGTCACCCACTTTTTAGGAAACAGAAGGAAATAACTGAGTGAACCACTCCAGTCAGCTATGATTTTTCAGAAGAGATGCCACCTGATCACAATTCATTACCAATGTCTAGAAAGAGCCCTCTACCATGAACTGACAGTAGGTAACCCCACCCCTGTTTCCCAGGAGAATAATGGGGACCCTGAGACCTCTCCCAGACCACAGATTTAGGGACCCAGTGAGGGACTCAAAGGTCTTTGTCTCTTGCCAGAGGCACAAATGTTTCTCTCCATCAATAATTTCCTTTTTCCCCTTGCCATAAAACCTGGTAGGAAGAAAATAATGTAAGGCACCAGATTTGAGCACAAATGGCCAAATGGCCTTGCTTATTTTATTGTGTTATGACTTTTTTTTTTATTGTGGCCAGGGCTGAAATTATTTATACTTGGTGTTAAATAGAGTGGGCAGTTAAAGCATTTCATGTATAAAGTTTCAACATCTGCTCTGAAATCCCAAATGAGCAGTCAAATAAGAAAGATGATCACTGGCGTTATCGTAGAGATAATCAACTTTCTGTATAAAGGAACAGACTATAGTTTTCACGAAAGCTTGCCTCTTGTTTGAATGACTTTGACAGTGAAGATTTTTAAAGTAGCAGACACATGCATTTTCAATTGCATAATTTCTCAGTAAACAAAAATACCTAAAACCTACCCTCCCCTTTCTTAGAATTATTTTTAATTCCATCTGTTTTTGAATGTCCTTGGCAATGAGTCAGTGATTTAGTGGTGGAACAGAAACTCTGGAGTTAGAGAGAGGTTGAAAAGTGCTGGCCTCGCAATTCGTAGCTAAGAAGCAAGGAGCACATTGCATTCTAGCACTTTCTGGCCAGAGCATCTCAAAGCACTTTATCGCTAAGAGGGCCTGCAGAACAGAGAGACATAAGTTTAAACAGCAGATGCATTGGCTGGGAATAACCTCTGAAGAAGCATACATTTCCCACTGTCATGTTATGGATCGCTAACGACTCCTTGGGTGATGTTTTATGTCCTTTAAGCCTCATATCTTATAGCGTTAGAATGCAGGATGCCAGCAATCAATAAATTCTAGTGTCAGTGAGGGAAAAAAATGAGAAGAAATGCCCATCAAATGCTGACCACCATTTTTTTTCCAAAAAAAATTCCATTGGCAATAAAAATGGCAAGATAATTTAGATACTTTCTCATTTGTACTTTGGAGTGAATTTCTGAACCAGGTGAGATCTCTTTCTATGAGGATGAATGAGGAAACATCTAAGTGCTTTGAGTTCCCTAGAGAAAAAAGATGACATTGTTCTCTAGAGCTGAAAAAGGTCCATTTATCCCCACCTTTGAAAGCGTGGGCCATCTAGGAACATGTATCATAGGACTTATTAAACAATGGACTTGAGAGATCCTTTAGAGGCAGAAAGTGTCGTGGAATCTCAGCAGAAAAGGAACATGTTTCCTTCAAAGAAGGAAAAGCAGTATTTATTGAGGGCTTACTCTGTGCCTGGTACGTAATAGGCTACTTTTGCATATAATTCAGTCCCCATAAAATATTCCTCAATAAGTAACATCTCCTGTTTCAAGAAGAAATAACTTGCCTGAGCAGCAAGAACAGAGATGTGAGCCTCCTAAGAGGCAGGACAGGGTTCACACTAAAGTCTATAAGCAAGTACCAAACTCTGTCCTCTCCTGCCTCCTTGGGTATCAAGGATACCCTCGAAAGCAAAAAGGGGGATTCAAGAATCAGAAAACATTTTACCAAAACGGATCCAGGAACATGTTCAAATTGAATGTTAAAGAAATATGTACATGCAGGGTTCTGTCAGAGCAAACAAGAGTGTGGGAGCCTTGGAGCGCCCACTGGGATGGCTGGGTGGCTTTGGGGTGACTTCCGGAGAGGGTGATGAGTTTCTCTCAGGACCTGCTTGGGCCAAAGGTATCTCCAATTTCAGTTCTGGAGAAGGAACTCACTCCAGAAGGCAAATCCCAGTCTGAAAGAGGCTCCAGCTTTAGCTCTTATGGGAACTTGACCTTGCATCTGTCCCTTGAACCTGACCCCCCCCCCCCCGCAATGACCATACAGCAACCTTGAGCTGACTGTACACCCTCCTCTGTGTCCCACTTTCTTTTGCCAACAGTGCCAAAGAATGAAGGCATATACTTGGGTGCCTCTATCAGCAACGCCATCAGCAGTGGCAGGCTAGGAACTTGAGGAGAAAGTTCTCCTTTACAAAAAGGGCTTTTCTTTGCCCGCACCTAGCCCCTCCCTGAAACCATCTAGGATGGGGAGATTTGGGGCTTCCAAGATCCTCTACACCAGTTTGATTACACAGGATAGGGATTTGGGGCTTCCTCTGCATCAGACAGAATGTTAGCCAGGATGGTATCAGGCAGCTGGGAAAAGGGCTTGGATTGAACAGAGAAAGGCCAAAGCTGCATCTACTTTCAGCTTGATTTCTGTTTGCATTTCCTGAAAACATGTGTCAAAGGGTGGAGATTAGGAAGGGGCAGTGGTTAAAGAGTTTACTGTAGCTGATTTTAGAGAACCATGTGCAAGGTTTGTTTGAATTCACATAGCATCTCTGTGTTCAAAAGTCTTAAATAAAGACAGCAGGTAATGACAGTGCACTAGGAGATAGGCTGGGAATGCTGGCTGCAACCAGCCAGTGCTGGGTCTGTGGCAGGGTCACTCTAAAAGTTCCAGCAACTTCTTTCCTTTAGTCTTCAGTTCTATTATCTATCAGGTGGGAAGGAGGACTGGGGATGTAGCATAGCGGTAGAGCACTTGCCTAGCATGCACAAGGCCCTTGTTCCTTTCCCAGCACCACAAAAGCAAAGAAAGAAAAGAAATGGATAGGAATGGGCCCCAAACATTGCCCATCCTAGCGTTGGTCCTAGTTACAGATGAGCACAGAGAATTTTACTGACAGTAATACATAAATGTTCAATTAGAGGAGCGATTTCTTTCCACAAAGTGCTTTTTAAAAACCACTTCCCAGCTTCCATTTTAAAAGGGGGAGACATTCCGTCAAGATTTGCAGTGTTTTCCAGGAAGGGAGCAGGCACAAGCCAGAGGGCCATTTTAATCACACTGACTAGCATCTGCTTGCTCTCCCCTCTCCGCCCACCCTGCGCTGGGAACTGGTATTTGCAGTGTCCTGGCCTGCCTGCTCTTATAGATTATTCTCGTGCTGCCATCTATAGGTGCTCTCACATGATCACAAGCTCAGCGGAGCCTCGGAATCTTCTGTCTGGTCCAAGACAGAGATGAGAGCCGAGCGGGGGCGCTGAGTCAGACTCCAGGTTTATCTCAGGCAATGTCTCTTTCAGATGCACCATCCCACATGTCTTGCTTTTCCCACTGGAGGCGAGAACAGATTCAGAAGGCTGGGCTGCAGAGCAGCTCGGAGCTGCCTGGGGGCAGGTTTGGAGAGTGGGTGGTGGGTGTGCAAGGTGAGGGGAGCCGCCACTGGGCGAGGAATGCGAGGCATGAGACCATCCCGTCCCATCCTGTAGGTGAACACCTTCCAGGCCGTCCTGGTGTCTGATGGCTCCTATACATTCACGCTCTTCAACTACTACGAAATCAATTGGACCACAGGAACAGCGAGTGGTGGTGACCCCCTGACAGGTCTTGGAGGTGTGATGGCACAGGTAGGTGGCTGTCTATGTCATCTTCTCATAGGCTTAAGTCACTGTGCTCCCTGTTTACATTGCTCAGCATCCTGGATGGAGCCCTGCTGACCACTTCTCCCTAGAGATGGGTGTGTGATTTTGCAAGGGCACTGAGAGGCTAGTTTTGCCCATCTCTGATACCTTGACTTGGGGATGGGATGAACGAGGCAGGTCTTTTGCACCTTGGATGGTGGCCCCAGGCAATCCAGGGAAAGGGTTTACTTGATTTCAGATGTGCTCAGTTCTGAACATAAGATATTTGCTCCAGTTAACCAGTAAGGGTAGTGGGAACACTCAAACGTCTTTTCTTTTTGTGCTGCAGGCAGGATTTAATGGTGGAAACCTCACCAATTTCTTCAGCCTCCCAGGCTCAAGAACCCCCGAGATTGTAAATATACAAGAGACCACAAATGTCAACGTTCCAGGCCGCTGGGCGTTTAAGGTTGACGGGAAGGAAATTGACCCAGCCAATGGCTGCACCTCCAGGGGTAAAGCACCTCCTGCCCTCTGTGCCAAAGCAGGGTTTGTTCAGTTTAGATTGACGGGCGAGCTTTTCAGCCATGGGGGCAGGCTTGTTTCTGATGCCTTACTCTTTTGACATCTCTTGGCTGGGTAATAGAGATCAAGGTAATTTTAGCATGCACGTTAATCACACAGGGAGCTGAAACTCTGCACTCGCTACACCACAGCTTCAGAAAAACACATCTTTCAGTTCTGAACAAAGCATACCAGAAATATGAGTGACTTCTCAGGCAGATGGACAGAAAGGATCCCTCCAGTTTGACAGTATTTTTGTTATTGCCATCCTCTTGAAGTTTTTGTTCTCATCCCTATTCTAGCTCTGACCCCATAGGAGTGGGCGATCTTTGAGCCTTGCCAAGTTCCTACAAGGGTAAATCAGTACTCACTACTATGATAAGAAAGGAAGAAAAAGTCGCATGGTCTTTATAGCAATCTCTTCCAAAATCTTCCCAGCAGCAGCAAAACATGCAGGGATTTGGGAGGAAATAAAAGCTGGCTTTCGGTCTCTGTGAACATGCTGTAGTTGTACCCCAGGGGTTTCCTTTAGGCTGATGTCCAAAGTTTAAAGCCTTTTCTAAACTTTCAAGACCTCTTCAAATGTACAAAATGACCTTGGATGATCACAGGAGCATCCCCATTTGTAGACTCCTGCATCTTGTGAGTTCAAAAGTATTTAGTAAGCAGGATTTCTGTTAATATTTCTGCTTGTAGAAGTACAGGCTACAATAACTAAAAGCAGAAAATTATGCCTATCTGTCCATCTATCTACCCAGCCCCTGACTTCTTACCCTTCTGCCCCTACCCATCTATCAATCCACACACCCACCCACTTATCCTCCCACTACCTACTCAACCATCTACCCCATCCATCTATCCATCCATCCACCCACCCACCTACTTACCAACTATCTACTTCCCCAATCCATACATCTCCCCATCAAAACCATCTTCCCATCCATCTATCCACCTATCCACCTATCCATCTATTGACTCACCCTCCTGTCTATTCACACATCTACCCATCTATCCATCCATACATACATATGTACGTACACCCATATATCTGTCCACCAAGCCAGTCACTGTGTGTAGAGCTGGAGACGAAGGTACTATTAGTTTCCCGTGACACTATTGTGATAGAAGAGACAGTCACAGGAACAGAATAAGATATAACATGATAGACACAAGTGCAAGGTACTGTGGAAACAGAAGAAGCCCTCGGTCAAAATGTTTCCAGATCTCCAGAGAAGTCTTGGGTTAGAATGAGAGGTCTCTTCCTCTCCAAGGATGGAAAGTATGGCCTGCCTGGTTTGGCAGTTCTGAGAGGCCTCTGGCTCTCTCAACTCAACTTTAATTTGCTAATATACAGGAAAACCATACTGACCCAGGAGGAAATGCCTGAGCCTCCTGCCCCGCTCCTTGCAGGGAGATCAGGATTTTCAAACCTCTGTCTTTGCCCTCAGGCATGGTCATGTGTGAAGGAGGCCTGCCTTGGCATCCTTGCCTTCTGGACTCTCTGAATTCCTCCATGTTCAGAATAGCAAATAAATGCTTTGGAGCTAAGCTTGTGTTAAAATGCATAGGACAGAATTCAGTCCTGAAGCTCTGTAAGAGCTCTCCTCTTGTGGAGTGTAACACAGCATCACTTAGGTCCAGGGGAGATGCTGACCCCATGCCTCATTATCTCTCTCCCCTTTGTGATCTGAACTAGAGCCCGACAAGCTACAGCCTGCTATGCAAACAGCTCTTTTCTTTTGTCATTGCATCGCAGAGCTGGCTGGGTGTGGACCTGCAGCATAAGTGCCCAGTGACAGTCTCTCACCCGAGTCTTGGGAAGAAATGCTGTGATAATAGGAAACACAGGCTGGCAGCACTGAGGAGCTGGTCAGAAGCCAGTGGTGTACAGAGTCCTCGCTCTGACTTCATTCTCTACCTCCTGAGTTATGGGTCTGTGTTTCATATACAGGACAAATCCAATATCCTTATACAGACTGCTGTGCATTTTTATGTGCCACTGAATGTATATCAATCTAATGAGATTGGAATTTGGCCTGGGTGATAGTAGGGAATACAGTTCCATGGAAGCGGTTTATAATATCATTTCACAAACAAAATGATCACAGAGAGTCTATTGTTTGGTCCAAACCTCCTCTATTCAAAGGCATTTTTTCCTCATTTATTGGAAGCCTGAAAAAGCAGAGACTGGCAATGATTCTGAATGGGGGCTGGTACAATATATTCAGCCTTGAACGAGTGCCACAGTGTTGAGGATTGAGGGCCTGTTTTAAGGGCTGATGCATGTGACCCTCCGGGAATGTAAATGAATCTATTATTTCATTTTGGGGTACTATTATCAACAGGTATAAAACATAATTTCTTGTTGAGACAAGTTCCTATTGGACAGATAGATAAAGGATTATTCCAAAGGCACCCAGGCAGCCCAAGGCCTTCAGCTTGGGTTAAGTTTGCAAGATATTCAGTTTCATAAAAGCTTCAGAAATCTTGTCTAATGTTTTTCAAATCACATTTGTGCCTCATGTATGACATCATTGTTTCTATTACTACTATTATTGTGGTGCTGGAGATTAAACCCAGAATATGCGATAACATTATTTTATTTACATTTCTCCTCTCTCTCTCTCTCTCTCTCTCTCTCTCTCTCTCTCTCTCTCTCTCTCCTCTCTATTCTCTCTTCTTTTTTCTTTTCTTTTTGGCAAGACTGGGGATTGAACCCTGGGCCTCACACATGCTAGGCAAGCATTCCACCTCTGAGCTATATTCTCTATATCAACCCTTATATTCCCTATTGCAACCTTTTTTAAGTTGCTGATGCTGACTTTAAATCTGCCATCCTCCTGTCTCAGTCTCCCAAGTACTGGGCTTACAGGCATGCACCACCATGCCCAGCTTAATATTGTGACCATGATATGTTCCCTTTTAGACTTTCTCGTCACAAAGGCTGCTACCTCTATGAGTGTGTGCTGGCTCTTGTTATAGCATCATCGTGACCCATAAGGCAGGGGTGAGAAATAGCATCGTCCCCACTGTACAGGCTAGGTAAACCGAGACGTGTGTGACTAAACTCAGTAGTCTAGGAAGCTGACTGCAGAGTTGCGACCATTGCTCAGTTCTCTTAATCCCCATCCAACCAGACTAGATCAGTCCCTAGTCCAGAGCTGCTTCTACTTCAGTTGAAGGTTGATATTAGCAAATGGTAAATTTCAACGTGCTTTGGTGGTGGAGATAATTTAGAGAAGTGATTTTAAAGACTGAATGCCACCAGGTATGGTGGTGCATACCTGTAATCCCAGTACTTGAGAGATTGAGACAGAGAAATGATGGGTTCGAGGCCAGCCTCATCAACTTAGTAAGACTCTCAGAAACTTAGAGAGGCCTGTTTCAAAATAATAAATAAAAAGGCTGGAAGTATAGCTCATGTAATATGTATCTGGGTTTAATCCCCAGTACTAAAAAAGAAAAGAAGAAAAGACTGAATGTTTACCAAAATAAACAGCAGTGAATATTTTTACAAATTAGCACATTCTTCACTTCCTGCACCTTGTTCCCCTCCCGACCTAGAGTGCGTCAGAGTTCTATTCAGTGGGTAAGGACAGCAGGCACTGGATGTGGACAGGGCCTAGGGGTGGAGGGACGAGAACTCACATAGGTTTAAGTCCTACCTAAGCAGCATCCTCAGGGTTTATGAGTCTTTGAAAGTGTCTTGCAACAGCAAGACCTTTCCAGAATTTCCCCAGGGAACTAGGATTTATACTTGCTAATCAGATTTCTCATTTGTACTATTGGCACTGGGCGGGGGCAAATATAGGGCCTCCGACAAATGTCTGTTGATTGAATGAACAATTTAACAAATAAACAAGCAAATGATTTTGTGGTCACCTGGGTCCATTAGGTCTTCTCTTAGAATACTTTTTCTCATATTCCTGAAAAGAAGGAACTGATTCCTGAGTGTTTCCTGCAGATTGGGACAATATGTCTTTCCTTGCATGTGGGTTTTCTCACCAACTGTGGAGTTAATAATGCCAAGAGCTTCCCCTGGATTCAGACACATACAGCTGGGTATCTTGGACGCACCACCTAGCTGTGAGTGATCTTGGATGAATTATTCAATGCTTTAAATCCTCGGTTTCTTCACTTATCAAATGAGGGCCACAATTCCTAACCAATAGGGAGCTGGTGTGGGTTATATGGCAAAGTGGAAATAAAGCATTTAGTCCAATGCCTGGCATGGAGGGTAATTGCTCAATAAATGTTGGCTCTGGTTTTCTTATCCCCCAGGACAGTTCCTTCGGAGAGGGGAGGTGTTTTGGGATGACCTGAACTGCACCATCAAGTGTCGCTGTCTGGACTTCAACAATGAGATCTACTGCCAGGAGGCCTCTTGCAGCACCTACGAGGTGTGCGAACCCAAGGGCAAATTCTTCTACTGCAGCCCCATGGAGACTGCCACATGTGTGGTGTTTGGGGAGCCGCACTACCACACTTTTGATGGCTTCCTCTTCCACTTCCAAGGCTCCTGTGCCTACCTCCTGGCCCGACAGTGCTTGCAGGCTTCCAGCCTCCCGTTCTTCAGCGTGGAGGCCAAGAACGAGCACCGAGGTGGCTCTGCTGTCTCCTGGGTGAAGGAGCTCTCTGTTGAGGTCAATGGCTACAAGATTCTCATCCCCAAGGGAAGCTACGGAAAAGTTAAGGTGAGACTCTCTCCATTCTTCATGGGGAGATGGAGAAGCTACAGATTCTTCAGTCTGCATGCAAATGCTTTACTTGGTCAAATTTTATTTGTACCAGAGCTTTGCTAAGCTCCCTTCTCAACATGTCTATCTGCTTTTTAACTCAAAGGATTGTATGTATATTCCTAGTTCCTTCACTGGGAGACACATGCACAAACCAACACACACACACACACACACACACACACACACACACACACACACACACCTCAGAAATGAGGTAAGTTCAATAATCCACTCACCTGGCTCTAAAAAGTGTAATCACCTGGCCATGCCCTGGCAATAGTGCAGATCCCTTATTCAGCATACCCTGTGGTTAACAGCCTTCACCCCACCTCAGCCCCCATCTTGTTTGCCCAAGAGTGTTGCTTCATTTGCACAGAAACCTCTATATTGATGGGTCTCTAGAGGTACCCCCTCCGCAGGACCTGGAGGGGCCTCCGTGGCTTCCGTAGTGAGCCCTGTGCAGAAAGGTCCTGTGACAGCTTTACCCAAATGCTGTGCTCTCAGAATCCCCCATTCCCACCTAGACTATCAGAGAGAACAGCTCTCTGTTTAGCATATGCAAATGGTGCCTGTCTCCACCTGGATGTTCAGCAGAGGCGCTGACAAAAGAGGGAACTCAGAAAGCACTAGCAATTACTCAATTTGTGGAGGCTCCAACGCTCACAACGTTAAGGAAGACCTTGTTGCAGCCTTGCATTTATTCAGGCAATAATAACCAAGACTGCAAGAGCTCGATTGTTGCAACCCTGTGCAATCCTTAATCCTCGTGCATAGAAGTCTCTGCAGAGATTACCAACCAGAACGGAGGCCAATACAAGGATTTCTTTCTTTAAAAAAATGTGTTGTAATTTTAATTGATGTAGCATGTCCAACAAAAGGCAGGACCAGGGAACTAATTCCACTTTTTCTGGCTCTGCCCTTCCTCAGTCTGTGTAGCTTATCGGCCTCATAATTAGGAAAGTGAGCTATTGCTCCGGTTGAAATGCCAATTCACTTGTTATTTGGTTAGTCTCTCTAGGGAGAGCTCCGTATATCAAATCTAAGCTAGGAGTTCGGGTACAGACCTTTGGAGTTTTACCATTTTAAGTGTATTTTGTGTTGCTGAGCACTGTCCTTATTCTGGCAGGTAGATGCTAGCATTTCAAGCTAGACATTTTTTTTTTTTTTTTGGTAGCTTTCCCCCACTTGCCTGCAGTGTGAAGATGATGTGTATGATATCGGTGGGTGAAGAAGGAAGCATCATGCTTTAGTCCAATTTTCCATTTTGATTAAAATTCTTTCTCGCTCACAGTCAGACTTTTTATTTTTTTGGAAATAAAGGGGCACTGTCATTTCTTTCAGGCCCAGCAGCTCTGCTAATTTTGCGTGGCTTGGTTCCATCGTCCAGGCATAGGGCACGGATTCCTCAATTTTCTGTAGCGACAGGGAGATGTGGATGTGAATATAAATGCTTCGGAAAGAAAAGGTTATGTGACTCCAACCGCAGGCTAACAATGGCTTCCTTTTCCTTTTGCCAAATGGTTTCCAGTGTCTTTGAATACACCTGCTCTATTGGGGAGAGTGACTAGATGGATGGCAGAGTCCTGACCCAGGGTGACGTGGGGACAGGCAGGGAGAGGGCTGGGAAGGAGGGAGGAGCCTGAGGTGCCTGGGAGGCAGCTGCCTTCTCCTGCCATAGGGCCAGCTGGGAGTGGACACTGAGACCCATCCTTCCAAACTACGGACCTGTCTCCAGAAGCTGGGGTCAGGAGGTGCATCCGACCTATGGATTTCTCCACACTGAACAAAATAAACAATTTAGGGTTGTATATGCTACAAAGACCCACAGGAAGCCAGAATAACTAAAACAAAATCATATAACAAATGTCTCCTTGTAGCTGGGAAGTTTTCCTCTTTCCCCCCACATGAACCCAAGTAATTTAGGGTACTCCAGTGGAAAGGGAGCCAAGGCTGAGCAGATTATGGAGGTGGAGAACTCAGACTCTGTGTAGGCTGCTTAACATTCATTTTTGTCATCTGCAAAATGGAGATGATTGGGCATCCCTTTTGGGGACCCCTAACCTGCACAAGGGCCATCCTACTTTCTCCTGTTTCTTTCTATTAAATACTGAGCGCTCTCTCTCTCTCTCTCTCTCTCTCTCTCTCTCTCTCTCTCTCTCTCTCACACACACACACACACACACACACACACACACACCACACACACACACACTCGGGGTAGTTGTTTCCTACATAACATTGCTGGGCTGTAGCTAGGATTTGAGTGCGCCTCTAATCAGTACCAGGACAGAGGCAGCCAGGAGCAGTGGTGAGACTGTGGCCTTGGAGCTCGAGAAGCAGAAATCAGACCCTGTCACCTGCAAGTCACACCAGTCCTGATGCTCAGTTTCCTCATTTATAAAGGAAGAATACAAAATGGACCTATAAGGCTGTGATGAGCATTAAGTAAAATAGCCCCATGTGCACACAATAGGCACTCAGTACATGTGCACACAGTAGGCACTCAATACATGCTGGCTCCATGTTGTCATCCCTACCCAAGACTCTCAGTTCTAAGGCCTCTGCTTCTATGGTTTCTCTGCTCTCTCCTTGCCTGGCCCTTGCCCACGTCCTAGGAGAGACACCTTGGAAGAGAGGAATGGTTAGACCAGAGGGAGGAGAGGGGAAAGCCTGGTGGTCAGGCTCAGCTGTTGGGTTTAGTCAAGGGCAAGGCATGGGCCTTGAGATGAAACAAGAAAGCACTCATCAACATAAGTGTCATTTAAGAGCTCCTGCTCTGAGCACCATGGGGTGCAGAACAATGACTAGTTTGTGATGAGCATGAAACGGTACCATGGACACTTGTGCCAGCACAAAGGCATCCACTGAGATGTTACCAAACCCTACAGTTGGTTGCCATATCCAGAGCCTGTCTCCTACCCTTGGCTTCTGCTTTAAGTAATATAAGACTTTTCTCTTTGTTGGCAGCAGCTTAAGTAAGAGGACAGGAGCACACTTAGCAATTGATGTATTTGGTATTTAAAATTCTACCAACCAGCTGGGTGTTGTGGCGCATGCCTGTAATCCTAGAACTTGGGAGGCTGAGATGGGAGGATCACAGGTTTGAGGCTAGCAGTAACTTTGTGTAACCTTGTTTCAAAATAAAAAATAAAATAGGGCTGGGGGGCATAGCTCAGAGGTAGAATGCACCTGGGTTCAATTCCCAGTACCACATAGACAAACAATAACAACAACAACAACAACAACAACAACAAAACAACCAACAACAGTAACAACAAACAAAAAACCCAGTTCTGCCAGACTTGGGGAAAACTTCTCCATTTCAGCATGGCACAATGGACAGTAATTGTTCCATATGCTTGCCAACTACCTTCCTTATAGTCTGGCTTTTCTTACCCTTGCTAGGAGATAAGGACAAATTAACAAACTCCTTCATTTTTCTTTCTACTTCTGGTTTTCTGCAGGACAATTTCTTTCTCAAGCCTAAATTTCTCATCCCCTTCTCCCATTGGTACAATCTGAATATTTATGTCACTCCCCATCAATACATTGAAATCTTAAACTCCCAAAGTCATGGTATTAGGAGTTAGGAGCCTGGCAGAGGCCATTAGATAAAAAGGACTCTGCACTCCTGAGTAGGATTAGTGCCTTTAGGAAAGGCCATTGAGAACTCATTTGCCCCTATCATGTGAAGACATGGTGAAAAGGCACCATTTGTGAGCCAAAAAAAAAAGTAGCCCTTAAAGACCCTGAATCTATTTGCATTCTTATCTTGGACTTCCCAGACTCCCAGACTTCCCAGAATTATATAAATATATTTTTTGTTATTGATAAACCACTCAGCTTATGGTATTTTGCTAAAGCAGGCCAAACAGACTAAGATGGAAGGTTGGTACCAGGAGTGGGGTGCTGATACAAGGAATTCCTAAAAATGTGGTAGTCATTTGGGAACTGAGTAATGGGTAGAGTCTGGAAGAGTTTTAAAGAGACTGCTAGAAAAAGCTTGTATCACTGTGAACAGCCATAAACATTGAATCTGGAGAGGGCCAACTACTGACCTTGGGAGTAAAGTTTAACTCTACTGCCTCATCTCCTAGACAGCTCAGAAAGCAGCAGCAATGGTACCAGGGAAGACTTGTGAGAAATCAGTATGGGTCCGGGGCAGCCTGCAAAGTTGATATGCAATTACAGTCAGCCCATCGAGGGCTGTGCTGGGACTAATCATTCTATTCCAGCCCACAGATGCGAGTCTGTAGACGCTACGCATGGTAAATGTGAAGAAGCAAATCTGCTCTCTGTTGGAAGCTTGCTAAGCCTCTTGCTCCTATTTTTTAGTTACCTGGGACTCACTCCTGACTCTTGCCCCATTTCTCATTCCCACTGGTCCAGCTGAGAGGGCTGCCTGTGCACATCCCTCCCCATCCCGCCCCTGTCTCCTGTGGGCTCTAAGCAGCATCGCCCCCTACCTGGGACTCTTGAGCAGTTGCCTGTCTGAGTTTCTTGCTTCTCTTAACTTAGTTCACTAAGTCCTTTGTGCTGGCCCAAATGGAATTTCTAAAATGCAAGTCCTTTCAGAGGCTCTCCCTACACAATGGGAGTCCAAGTTTCATGTTATCTTATTTCTAATGTGGCTTGAGAGGCCCTCCATAATCTGTTCTCAACGCAGAAGCCAGAGCAACTCCTCTAAAGTGGGACTCAAAGGGTGTGGGTTCTTCATCTAAACATCCTCTCAGCTCTCTCTGGTCCAGAGTCAAAGCCAAGGTTTTATGGAGGCTGGGGGTCCCTCCCTGTCTGACTGCTGCCCTCTCCTGCTCTCTGCTCCAGCCACCCCGGCCCCCAAGTCTCAGGGCCACTAGGCCTACTCCCACCCAAGGGCCTGCTGGCCCCTCCTTGTGAGCCCCCACACCCCAGACACCAGCACAGCTGCTCCCCCATCTGCGATGCTCCCTCCTACAGGGCTCTACCCTGATCATCCTACTTAAAACCAGAGGCCTTTTCCTTAGCTCTGGTGATCCATATTCCTTGTTTGGCTTTTCTGTGTAACACTTTTCTGATGTAATTAAATATCTTGTTCATTAATGTTATCTGTTGTGGGTCTCCCTGGCTAAAACACAGGTATTGTGAGGCAGGGATGTTTGTACATTTTACTCATTGTGCATTCCCAGATCTTAGAGCAGTACCCAGCCACAGACAGACCTCAGTAGGTTTGTGCAGCATGGATTTAGCCTGTCTTTAGCTCATCTCTGGCTGTCAGTTCCCTCTGTAGCCTGTAGCACCCCACAACTGTCCCCCAGCCTCAAGCGGCTGCCTCTAATCCCACCTTTATTCTCTTGTTCTGGAATCTCTGCCCAACCTCAATCCTCAATCTTCCTTTGGCCATTATTGTTTATCTTGAAAACTCCAGGTCAGATTTAACTATCTTTGCAGTCTTACATGATGTCCCTAGGCTGGACTGAATGTTTAGTTGCTTTCCTCCCACGTGTAGCCCATTGACTTAAAGTTAAGACAGTCAGTCTACTGTAAATATCCACCTAAATTCCTCCTCTTTAGCAGGCTCAGAGCTCTTTAAGGAGCAGAGGCAGTTGTTTTTATTATTTTAGTCCAGTGCTTGGTACCTAGCACGTATTCAGATCTGTTGATGTCACCGAGTAATTCAATGATATTGTTCTGGTATTAGGAAGTTACGGGGCAAACAGAGGCTGGTGCCAGGGTGGCCTCAATGCTCAGCTGCATCAACAGTGAAAGTTGAAGGTCACCTTTCAATGGGAGGAGGGTCATGGGTACTCAGAGCAGGGAGGGGATCAAGGGAAACACATGACAACCTGACACTTACTGGATCCTTAGAGGAATAAAGAGGAAAGTCCAGGTGACGAGTCCTTTCAGAGAAGGCTCAGAGCTGGTCTGGAGCCAGACAGGAAGGTGACAACCACCTGGTCCCTAGAGGTGGGTGGCACTAGAAATGCCAGGCTGTCATGACTCAAAGGCACAGTTCCCAGCTGGCCACACCAGCCACTCTAAGTGTGCCTCCAGGCCTTTGCCATGCTAAGAGGTGGACACATGGGTGGCTGTTCTTCCCGGAACTCCAGCTACTCTGCCCTCTTTTCTTGACCTCTGCTGGAACCCACTGCCTGGGAACCTGCTCACCTGCCTTTTATGGTTACTGTTGTTGGCAGGTTAATGACCTGGTGACTTCTTTGCCTGTCACCTTAGACTTGGGGGCAGTGAAAATCTACCAGAGTGGCATGTCTACTGCTGTGGAAACCGATTTCGGGCTCTTAGTGACGTTTGATGGCCAGCACTACGCCTCCATTTCCGTCCCAGGCTCCTATATAAACGCTACCTGCGGGCTCTGTGGGAACTACAATAAAAACCCGCTGGATGACTTCCTCCGCCCGGACGGCAGGCCCGCCATGTCTGTCCTGGACCTTGGGGAGAGCTGGCGTGTCTACCACACGGACTGGAAATGCGACTCGGGCTGTGTGGACAACTGCACCCAGTGCGACGCTGCCACTGAGGCCCTCTACTTCAGCCCTGATTACTGCGGCTTCCTCAACAAGACAGATGGCCCCCTGTGGGAGTGCGGCACGGTCGTGGACCCCACAGCCTTTGTGCACAGCTGCGTGTATGACCTGTGCAGCATCAGGGACAATGGCACACTTCTCTGTCAAGCCATCCAGGCCTACGCCCTCGTGTGCCAAGCCCTGGGCATCCCGATCGGAGACTGGCGAATCCAGGCTGGGTGTGGTAAGGTGGCGTCGATCCCAGTGACCACCTCTCTTGTGCCAGGGGGCAGGGATATGGCGTCGGGGCCCCTCTAACTGCCCTGGTGAAGGCTCATGGCCCTAGAGTGAGGGAGAGGTTGATTTAGTACAAATTATAAAGAATGAAATGAAAAAGGACCTTGACTTTCTACCCTACCCAGTATCGTAGACAGGAAGCAAGGACCCACGGAAGAACAAAACTGTTCTGGAAACACAAAAGGAGTGGCAGGAAACTCATGGCTAGAGGAAGGCCCAGGGCGGGGATGGCCACCCTACAACTGAGTGCCACGGTGGGGTCTCCAGGGCTAGAGGTGGAGTTGAGCAGGTGCAGGCCCTGGCTTAGGTGTCAACACCAGCCTTTGGGACAATAGTTTACCTCCCAAACAGAATCCTTGGCATTGCTCCCTGGCTCTTCTTCTCCACTTTCAGTCTCTTTAATATTGGTCCCTTTGGAGATTTTCAGCTGACCTGTGGTTGCAGGTCAAAGAAAGGGATGTGGAGAGTATAGAAAGGCCCTGTTTGGGGTATGTTCAGAGCAGAGAGGAAAGAGCCCCAACTTTGGGGAAAATTCAGGTTGCTTTGAATTATACTTTTGGAGTAAGCATTTTTTACCATTTAGTTATCTCACTATTTTTTCTTTCATCCCATTTAAAGCTCTCTTTTCCTAGTTATGTAAGAATTTAAAACAAACAACAAATGTGTTGCCTTCATGGCCCTCGGTTTCCTCCATGTGTGTAAATGGAAAATTATAATCCATGCATTTGAGTGCATTACGAAGTGGAGAAGATTTAGAAGTGTCTTTAAATTTCAAGGATAGAGGGAGATTTCGCCCCTGTAAATTCAGGTTGATTGTCATAAATCATCATGTGTCAGACTACTGAGCCACAGTGTGTTTTCCTTGCTCTCTGACTGACCAGTCTTTAGTATGCCCAGAGTAGCTATAGCATGAGTCAGGTTGAGATTGAATATAGCTTCTCTCTGATGCTTTGATAATCCAAGAGCATCTGAATTACCTAACTAAATTTTTATGTAGAATGGCTATATATGTTTTTTTCTAATGGTCTGTGTTTCCATCCCCCACACTTCTCAGTTTAGTAGGACAAATTATATTTCACTCAGAAAACTAGTTTATTAGACCCCTGAGCCCCTGCCTGCTGGATTCAACCAGATTCAAACATTTATGTAGCCTCAGATGCTCTTAAAATAAGAATGGAAGGCTTCTAAAGCGAGGGGGCCTTCAGAGAGCATCTAGTTCCCTCCAGACGCCTGGAGGATCAGGGACACAATTTTTGTCGCTAGTAGCCAGGGTTTTTTCTCATCTTTAACATCCCAGGGAATTCATTTCCACAGTCTGCCTTTATCACACTTAGTGTTTTAAGTCCCTCCCTGTTAGAAAATCTCATGTTTTCAAATTACTCTTCCAATAGTTACTTTTTCCTTTTGTTCTGGAAGTAAGGTTTATGTCCTTTCTGAAGGAGCCAGGCTCTTTCAAGTCAGGTTAGCTCATATGCCCATCCATTGAATCTGGGGATGTCTTGATGTTTGTAGATCAAATAATGACTACTGAGTAACCTAATCTAGTCTGCTGAATATAGCAACCCCGAGTTTAATTTCAGTGGAGATGATAAAATTTGAGTAAAATCTCACAACCCGACAGTGTTGCTCCATAATTCTTAGGAAAGCAGCCATGCTGGTTTCCACAGGTGCCTCCTCCAGTCTCTCTTCCTCAGTGATTGGGAAAGAGCATCTTTTCTCTGGGCCTCTGTGCTTGCTGCACCACGCCTGTTGCTGCCCGGGTCCACTCCCCTTGTGACCGCACTCTTTTCCTCTCCCTGCGTCAGTGTCCACCGTGCAGTGTCCAAGCTCCAGCCACTATTCCGTCTGCACCAGCAGCTGCCCCGACACCTGCTCGGACCTGACAGCCTCTCAGAATTGCGCCACGCCGTGCACCGAGGGCTGTGAGTGCGACGAGGGCTTCGTGCTCAGCTCCAGCCAGTGTGTCCCGCTGCACAAGTGCGGCTGTGACTTTGAAGGCCATTACTACACCATGGGGGAGTTCTTCTGGGCCACAGCCAACTGCACCGTGCAGTGTCTGTGCGAAGAGGGCGGGGACGTCTACTGCTTCAACAAGACCTGCCGCGGTGGAGAGGTGTGCGCAGTGGAGGACGGCTACCAGGGCTGCTTCCCCAAGCGGGAGACCGTGTGCCTGCTCAACCAGAACCAGGTGCTGCACACCTTCGATGGTGCCGCCTACGCCTTCCCCTCCGAGTCTTCCTACACACTCCTGAAGACCTGCCCCGAGCGGCCCGAGTACTTGGAAATTGATATCAACAAGAAGAAGCCTGATGCAGGACCAGCTTGGCTCCGGGGTCTGCGGATCCTGGTGGCTGACCAGGAAGTCAAAATAGGAGGCGTCGGGGCCTTGGAGGTCAAGGTAAGACTCCTTGACCCCTTGGAGGGTCCTCGGACGAGTCTCACCAAGCAAAGGAACTTGAGCTTCTTGGCAGGTTTGCTTTTCTGCCTCTGACCATGAGTGGATTCTAGGAAGCTCCTGGTAGGAGTGTTTTCTTCTGATTAGCACCAAATAAGACTCTACCAGGTGGAAGAATGGAGCAAAGCTGGGATTTCTTGAAATGGATAGAGCAGGGACTGCTCCACATGAGACAAGTGGTTATAGAGTGCCTGCTCTGTGCCAAGCACTAGTCTATGCCTTTGTAAGCAGTGTCACAATCTAGCAAAGGAAATAATATAATTGTTTCACTGTACAGATGGGAAACTGAGGTACAGGGAGGCTATGTAACTCCCTCCAGGGATACAGAGCCACAAAGTAGGATTTGAACCCAGGCAGCAGCTGGCACTGGAGTGTGTGTGTGTGTGTGTGTGTGTGTGTGTGTGTGTGTGAGAGAGAGAGAGAGAGAGAGAGAGAGAGAGAGAGTGTGTGTGTGTGTGTGTGTGTGTGTCTGGGGACTTGTGATATTCTACCTCTGAGCTACACCCCAACCCTTTTGTTGTTGTTTTTTTGAAACAGGGTCTCACTCTAGGTTGCTAAGGGTCTCACTGCATTGCTGAGGCTGTCCTGGAATTTGCGATCCTCCTGTCTCAGTCCCCTCCCAGATACTGGGATTACAGGCATGCGCTTCAGGCCCAGCTGAATCTATACTCTTGGGCCTTGGACTTCACTCGCTCTCCTGTAGAGGGGGCCCATGTGGGTAATGGGAGGGGTGCCTGCCATGCAGAGGTCATTGGTTCTAGAAGGAATAGTGGGAATCACCTAGTGCAAATATTCCCAAAGTCAGTGATACCATCCTCCTGGGGAGAGCTGGAATGATGGGGCACAGTAGTAGCCTCAGATGCAACTGGAGGACATTGAATATAAGGGGGCAGAAGAAGCTTTCAGAGGGGTGCTGAGTGATTTTTTTTTTCTGAAACGAGGGCAGTAAACCAACAAGCTTGGAGATCTTGCTAGATCCCACAGGGCCAGGTGAGGGCCCACTGCTAGCTGAGCAGAGCTAGATGAGTAAAGGGGTCTCCTTCCTCCCGAGAGACAAACATCTCACTCATGGCATCACGTGAGGTCTGGCTCAAACAAGCATCAACCCATAGAACTCAAGGAGCTCTTAAAACACACACCCAGGGACCCAGAGGACTGAGTTCTCATTCCCAAAGACAGGGGTTAAAGTAGTAACAGAATAGCTGGAGATAGATAGGTGGACGCACAGCTAGATCACTATACACATTGGGAAAACCCGAGGGGCTGGGGCAAGGGAATGTGAGCCGTGAAGAGAAAAGAGGGAGCCAGAGAGGTAGGGAGGAAGGAGAGCTGTGGGTGAAAAGGGCGCGCCAGGCATCCACGTGGAGATGCTGGGCAGCAGGAGGAAGTCACTATCTAAGAGATTTGTGCTCACATTTCGATTTTGTTTGTGGCAAGCTTGGGGTCTAGAACACATAAAAAGCAAATGGGAGTTTAAAAAGATAAGAACAAAAACGTTCACAGAGAATAGCTGGTTTCTGTCTGTGGTTTCTGTGGACCGTCACCTTCCTGCTACTTCCCGGAAGAGTTGGTCACCCGGCAGAACCCCCACTTTATCCCACAGCCCCGGAATGGGTGGGGAGGGGGCCCTCTGCCTGTCTTTGGAACTGATGAGGGCCCTTTGAATTTCCAGTTCAATGGTCAGGAAGTGGACCTGCCGTTTCTCCATCCTTCGGGGAGACTGGAGATTTATCGAAACAAAAACAGCACGACCGTGCAGTCCAAGGGCGTGGTGAGCGTGCAGTACTCCGACACCGGGCTGCTGTCCATCCACCTGTCCACCGCCTACTTCAACTGCACCGGCGGCCTGTGCGGCTTCTTCAACGCCAACGCCAGCGACGAGTTCTGCCTCCCCAACGGCAAGTGCACGGACAACCTGGCGCTGTTCCTGGAGAGCTGGGCCACCTTCGAGGACATCTGCAACGGCGAGTGCGGGGACCTGCTCAAGGCCTGCGGCAACGACTCGGAGCTGCTCAAGTTCTACCGCAGCCGCTCGCGCTGCGGCATCATCAACGACCCCTCCAACAGCTCCTTCCTCGAGTGCCACGGGGTGGTCAACGTGACGGCCTACTACCGCACCTGCCTCTTCCGTCTGTGCCAGAGCGGCGGCAACGAGTCCGAGCTCTGCGACTCGGTGGCGCGCTACGCCGGCGCCTGCAAGAACGCGGACGTGGAGGTGGGGCCCTGGCGCACCTACGACTTCTGCCGTAAGTAGGGGCGCGGGGTCTGCCGCGCCCGGAGTCCGCTCGGCCTCCCTTCCCTGAGGGACTGAGCCCCAGGGCGATCCGGTTACAAGGCAACCTCCCCAAGTCCCCGCGCACGCAGAGGCCACGTGGCCCCAAACCCGACCGACTGTCCCCCACCTTTATCTTGTTCTCACAACACTGGGCCTTTTCACTGCCGATCAGTTGGCCATCCCATCGCCTCCTGCTTGTATCTGGCCGAGGGTACAGATGCCATGTCAGAGGACTAGAAATGGCTCTGATGGTCCCGCAGGGGCCTTCTCCTTGGCAGAGAAGGGCCCCATTCATTTCAGTGGGAGGTGGCGGGTCAGGGAGCCTTTCAGGTGTGGAGATTAGCGTCGCTCCCTGGGGCAAACCTGACAAGGTCTATTAAGAGCGCCCAGGGCCACGGTGCAGGCTCCTTATCTTGTCCCGTTCAGCAGGGCAGTGACAGGACCAGTTGTTATTGGAATAGCTGCTAGGGAGACCTGACACGGCCCATCCTTACTTATCCCAATAGCAGGGGCTGGGGGATGCCCAGAGCAAGAATCACTTCACCTGGACTTCAGCACACACCCTCGCCCTGAGATGTTCATCCCCAACACCAAACCAATGCCACCCTCAGGATTCCATCTTCTCTATTTATTTCCTCTTCCTTTTTATCTTAAAATAACTTATTTTGATTTTGAAATGATGTTTTATTTCAAAATAATTCCCAAGTTACATAAAAGTTGCAAGAATAACTATATACACATTACCCAGATTACACCTCTTGCTAGCCTGCTGTCCCACAGTTCCCCCACCCCTTTTCATTTGAGAGTAAGTTGCCTACTTTGTGCCTCTTGTTTCAGTCTGTTTTCTGTCACTGTAACAAAATACCTGAGAATATCAACATGCAGACAGAGAAGGTTTGCTTTGGTTTGTGGTTTCAGAGATCCCTGTACTTTTGGGTCTATGGCAGGGAGCATATTGGGGAGCAAAGTAGTTCACCTATGGCCAGGAATAAATGAGGAAGAGAAAATGTTGGGGGACTGCTGTCACTGCACTGGCCAGAAGATCTCACGAGGCTCTGCTTCTATAAGTTTCCACCATCTCCCAGAAGCTTCAAGCTGGTGGCTTGAACTATATTGAATATTGACTATATTGCTAAATCCTAAACTTCACCCCTAAGTCTTTAATAAGTATTTCCTTAGGATAAAGACATTCTCTTGTATAACTATAGTGCAGTTAGCAACCTTATTCATGGATACAGTAACTTAACATCCATATTCCAATTTTGTCAGTTAGCTCAGTAACATTTTGTGTGTGTGTGGGGGGGGGGTACTGGGGATGGAACTCAGAGGCCTTCTACCGCTGGGCTACACTCCCAGACCTATTTTATATATTTTATTTGGAAACAGGCTCTCACTAAGTTGCTGAGAGCCACACAAAGTTGCTGAGTTGCTGAGGCTGGCTTCGAACCTGTGTGAATCTCCTGTCTCAGCCTCCCAAGCTCTGGCATTACAAGTGTGTGCCACCATGCCTGGCTCAGAACATTTTTTATGACTTTTCTTTTGCCTCAGGACAACAGATCTAGTCCAGGATCACATGTGGACACGTGTTTTTTTTTTTTTTTTTTTTTTTTTTTTTGTCATGGCTCTTCAGTTTCCTTTAATCTGAAACACTTCCTCAGTCTTGTTTTACCTTTTATGACCTTGGCATTTTGAAGGAATGCAGCTCTCTCCTTTAAAATAGAATGCCCCTCATTCAGACTTGGTGTGTCTGTGATGAGCCCCAGCTGCACACCTGCCCGATGCTGCCTCCTGCAGGGGCCACTTGTGATTTTTGTGGGATTTCCTGCTCACGCAGAAGAACACTCTTTCCAACCCCCTTGTGGTGATGCACACTCTGGCCCCTGGTTAGGTGCTGCCAAAAGCCTCTAGCACACAACTGCCATGTATTTCCCCTGCAACCCACTAGCAAATGTTGGGAGATACTTTGAGACCATGAACATATTCTGCTTTTCATTAGAACCCTGCTCCTGGATTCGGTGCCCATGTGGCTCCTGCTTGTATCAGTGTTTTGCAGGATGATTTTAACCAACAGCTCCCTTCCCAGCACCCTCTGCACATCTACCAGTCAGCAGCTGTCATTCTCCTGTAAGCAAGAGCCACCCCTTCTAGCTGTCCATCTATGCACATCCCTCTCTGTCTCTCTTTGTCTCTCATCAATATAGACATGGATTCCTTTTTGTTTCAATAGCCTGTATTTCACATTGCATTTGTGAGTTATTCTGGGTATTAGGTTGTTAGATTTGGCCTGTGAGAACCCACTCAGGCTGGCTCCTATATCCCTTGGGCACGCTTCTGTAATTTTTGAAGCACTTCCTCACTTTCTGATGTAACAAGATGCTCCACATTCATCTCTTAACATTTTCTTTCCAGACTGGAGTCATTCATGACTCCAAGAAGCTCTGATTCCTTTTGATGGGGAGTGTTGTTAAAAACCAGTATCTGGACGAAGGATATCCATAGCTCTTAGGGTGTCTTTGCTTTGCCTCTGACTCTTTCCAAGAGACTTAGGAGCAAACACACACACACACACACACACACACACACACACCACCTCTTTAGATCTCTGATTTCTGAATTTGGGAAGTCTAGCATGTAAGTGGAAGTCTTGGTGGCTCTCATCTCAGCAAGGGCCAGTTATATCCCTAGTGAGCCTTACCCGTCATGGGGAGGCACGAAGAGCAGATGCTGTGAATCCTAAACTGGGCCTCTAGAAGAATTCTCCTTTCATAGTCACCTACAGCAGGCGAGCCACACTGTTTCTATTGACCACCACATCTAGCAAGACCCGGTGATGCCTTCACAAAGCCTTCTCAAATGGACCTCCCAGCATCCTCTTCTGTTCTGCCTCCAGCATATGAAAACGATCTCTATTCCTGCTTTCACACCAAGCTTGCTTGCTCCCTCCTCCTCCTCCTCCTTCTTTACTTTTCATTTTATGTTTTGGTACTAAGTATTGAACCCAGGGGTATTCTACCTCTTGAACTGCGATTCGAGCCCTTTTTATTTTGAAGTGGGGTCTTGCCAAGTTGCTGAGGATGGTTTCAAACCTGCAAACCTCCTGTCCCAGCCTCCCAAGCCCCAGGATTACAGGCTTGTGCCACCACGCCGGCTTCACGCTCAGCTTTTTACTTGTATTTTATTCATGGTACAGAATGACCAAGCCTGCCCCCATACCATCTCTATGTTGTTTCAGGCTATCCCCGTGCCAGCAGGGAGGGTTTGGGGATTGTTTTTGTTCTGCATGGTAAGCCAGGTCAGCCCAGCATGGTGGTGACAGTTCCTCTTTTCCCAGGAGTGATGGCTGCTGAGAACAGCCTGTCACTGTGCCTCATCACCCCAGAGGAGCTGGAGGAGCTCTTGCAAATGGGTGTTTTAGAGAGAGATTGGGCAGCATCAGCAACATGGAATGTGGCTTCTTGGGCAGAGGGCCAGGGATCACATTTGAAATGGCTGGATGGCTCATCCACACCATGTGCACTGGGGTTTGGCAAGGACTAAAGTGTACACATTTATTAGCCAAGTTTCCAGGTCCTGAGGAGTTAATATGACCAGGGTCCTGCAGAATGAGAATCAGATGGGGCAAGAGCTGTAAATCAGGAACACCATCTTCTTTAAACCCAGAGAGAGAGAGAGAGACAACCACTGCTTCTGTGTTCAAATTTTTTCAGCTGGCCTTCCAGTCGGAAGAGGCAAGCTGCCCAATTAAGTAATTTCACCATCATTTCTGAGGCCGGGGGAAGTTTTATTACTCTATGTCTGTATGTTCCAGACTTTCAGACAAATTCAGACAACACAATAAGTCATAAAGCTAGAGCCATTTACATAAGTCATGTTATTTGCTATCGCCATAAACCTGCACTCAGTGTTATAACATTCATAATTTAGAGACAAATGTGAAAATCCCTCTATATGGACATACATAATCAGCACTGAACTAGCCTTCAACTCCAAAGCTGTACGCTATTGTAGTCAACTGAAATGGAGAGAGTCCTTTAGCCCAGAGGAAGAAAAGATTGGCTTCCAGTACACAGTGCAGAACTACTGAGTTTGTACTTGTGGGAGAGCTATTATCACCATGCGATTTATTTCTCTGTAGTGTCCTTCATGTCCTTGGCTTGTAAAGCACTATTAAAGAATGATGGTATGTGTAAGAGCCATAGGAAGGTCTAAAGGCAAGGCCTGGTTTTCTCGAGAAAGGGTGAGTACCTTGGCAGGTCTTTATACTAACACAGAGTCTCAAAGGTAGATTTTTCTGTGCTCCTGGATTCTGTCCTTGCCTCGGACAAATTGTGACCAACTGAAGCAACAGGGAGAAATGGAGTGCTTACTCAGACTCCACGGTGGGCATCAATTGTAATTTTGTGTGCTGTGCTTTCTTGACTCAGATTTGATCCATCAAGGAGGTCCTCCAGGTGGAACTACACTTTGGAATGAAGGGTGAAACATGGTGTAGGTCTGGCTGTGTAGGGGGCTGTGCAGGAGGGAGAAAGAGTGTGAGCAAAAGTGGTGGGCGCCCATGTGTAGAGTGTGGAGAGGAGGAGGCACAGAACACAGAGAGCAGAGAAGTGAAAGGCAGAGAGAAAGGCCTTGGACAGCAGTGTAGAGCGAGAATACCTACAGAAGGCCTGGCCATGCGAAGGAAGGAAGACCAAGGAAAGAAAGAGCACACTGTGTGTTGAGGCTCTGCTGTGGACAGTTAACTAGGAAAACATGGTGCTTACTTAATAAGGAGATATTGAAGCTCAGAGAGTTAAGGTCAGAGTTAAGAAAGCAGCACCCCAAGTCCCTGAGGCCCCAAAGCACATGCTTTTTCTAGCACAAACACACCCTCTCCGGAGGCTGAGTCCCGAGACCTGGCTCTGACTCTCTCTCTCTCTCTCTCTGGTTCTTGCTAGTTAGAGAAGTTAAGTTATTGTACTTTAACTTTCTCACCTGAGGATGGGTGTGCTAAGACCTGCCTTACTGTCCAGGTGGTTGTAAGAAGGTTCAGAAAAGACAGAGAGTACCTGGCAGGTAGCATGTACTCAATACTGGCTTGTGGTCTCAGAATCCCCTACATGGAAAGCTAAGTACACTTAGCAGAGCCTGAAAATGAGGGGTTCACTGGGCCTTCCATCACTCCAGACAAGGACGATGGTGGTGCCAGTCACATAACATTCACTGAGCTCACAGTGCTGGACAGTGTGAACGCAGACACGCGTGCACACGCACGCATGTTTCTGCCTCGGACCTCCTCCCCTTTCTCAAGCCTGTCTTCTCTCTGACCACCCTCAGCTTTGGACTGCCCGGAGAACAGCCATTTTGAGGAGTGCGTGACATGCACAGAGACCTGTGAGACCCTGGCCCTGGGCCCCATCTGTGTGGACAGCTGCTCGGAGGGGTGTCAGTGTGATGAAGGCTTTGCCCTGCAGGGCAGCCAGTGTGTTGCCCGCAGTGAGTGTGGCTGCAACTTCGAAGGGCACCAGCTTGCCACCAACGAGACCTTCTGGGTGGACCAGGACTGCCAGATCTTCTGCTACTGCAATGGCACAGACAACAGTGTCCACTGTGAGACCATTCCCTGCAGGGATGACGAATACTGCAGGGAAGAGGGCGGCCTGTTTCTCTGCCAGGCCCGCACTGACGCCTCCTGCATTGTCTCGGGCTACGGCCACTACCTCACCTTCGATGGCTACCCCTTTGACTTCCAGACCAGCTGCCCACTTGTCCTGTGCACCACAGGGAACAGGCCAAGCTCCGATGCCTTCCCCAAGTTCGTTGTAACTGCCAAGAACGAGGACCGGGACCCATCGCTGGCCCTGTGGGTCAAGCAGGTGGATGTGACTGTGTTTGGCTATAGCATTGTGATTCACCGGGCGTACAAGCACACAGTGCTGGTGAGTAGTCACGGGCCTGCCGCCAGAGGGCAGTCGTGGGCACATGAGGATGGGGTCTTGGGTCTTCAGGCCAGATATAGCAGAATCAGGCTGGTCTAGAATCCAAAGAATACTATGCCAGAGAAGAGAGAAAACTTGGAGAATTTCTGTCACTTTACCTTACAAATTAGGAACCTGAGGCTCAGTGGGTGAAGGGAATGATTTTCCCAAGTCAGGGGCACCAAACTGGGAGCAGAGGCAGCTTTGTACGTGCGCCTTTCCTGTTCTGGCAGGGTACGTTGGAGAGACCATAGACCTAGATCCAAATCGCGGCTTGGTGCCCCCTGTGGAACCTCAGATGGTCACTTAGCCTGCAGCTCTGTTATTCTTCTGTAAGAGGCCATGCCTAGCACACACTAAGTCTCTCTCAGTGCTACTATTTCCCCAGTATACTTCCTCTTTGAAGATCAGAATGATGTTTGCACACTCTGGTCCCCTCACCTCTTCTAGTCTCTCCATTGGCTCCCATAGATTCCTGGTGTCCAAAAGTCTTGGTTGCATTTGGAGCACTTAGGGGCTCTCCTACAGTCATTCTTTCCTGGGCTTCTGGTTCCTATTTCTACCCTTCCCACCTTTTTTACCCCCAATTCCTTTTCCTGGCCATAAAGGCAGGAACATCAGGGCCAAAGAGTTCCTCAAGTGCCCTGCTGACAGCAGCTCCAGCGATGAGCCCAGCTCTTTCTTCTCCAGCATCTTGTCTGGCAGGACATGAAATATGCACAAGCTGGCCAGTAGCCTCTGCTTGGACATTTAGGAGGAGCTGATTTAGGGTGCTCGCCTTCTTGACATTATCCTCCCAGGTCTGTGCCATAACTCACCCATGGCCAAGGGATATATTTTCATCTTAAAAATTCTCAGCTAAACGGGACTAAACTAACTACACCGAGCTAGAGTTCCCTGAGCGGCTCTACTGGTTCATTTCCTTCCTTGGGATTTGCTAAATACGCTCTGACACAGAGAGGGCTCCAGCTTCTTGAACTGTCATCTTTTTATATTTATTGGAAAACCTTCCTTCTTAGCGTGGCAGACAGCAGCCTCACCAAGTCTTTTCTTCTCCCCTTTCTTGGATGAGATGAACCTAAATCCCAATTGTTTTCCTTTAATAGTTTATTTCTGTATCCATTATTGCATCGATCATTGAATTGTTCACATCTAATTTCCTCGACTCCACTTGTGGGGACGGGAACCACACCTCATACCTCTTAGGACAGGAAACACGTCATACAACTTCATGTTGGACGAATATACCGTACCGTGCACCTAGAGACACGAAAAATACTCGTCAAGTGAGTAAATTGGGTGGGATTAGGACCCTTTTCTTCCAATGTTTCTGTGAGTTTTCTCTGGCTACTAGTAACTTCTTTGGTAACTTGAGAAATTAAATGATACAAAGAGGCTAGTTAGGAATGTAGCAGAGACTTTTTGCCACTGGATAGAGGAAACTGCCCATTAATTTCTCTCTCTCTCTCTCTCTCTCTCTCTCTCTCTCTCGTATTGGGGGTGCACTTGCAACCTTATTTTATTTTTTTGTTTTGAAACACGGTCCTGCTACATTGCTGAGGGTCTTGCTACATTGCTGAGACCGTCCCCCAACCTGAGATCCTTCGGTCTTAGCTTCCCAAGTACTGGGATTCCAGGTGTTCTACCATGCCCCAAGTACTGGGATTCCAGGTGTTCTACCATGCCCAGCTCCTCTACTTCATATTCATTATGGGTTAAAACAAATAGATCAGTCATTTTGTCCTGTGGTTTGCACCATATTTGTCCTTTCCCTTTTAGCTTCATTTGATTTATTTCCACCCTTTGGTTCATAAATTTCTATGTGGTTGCTTATCTCCTTGACATTCGCCACCCTTCCCCTTTCTACATTTCAGAGTTTTTATTCTTTTATTTTAAAATATATTTTGCTCCCAGATCCTGTCCCACCTACTTTTTATTGTGAATCATATACTCTGCCCTGTGTTGCAAGCTATCAGCATTTAAGTATCTATATATCTGAGGTTGCATATATTGTTTTTTGAGCTCTTCCTGGTTGTGCATGACTAGGAAGACTCTTGGACCCTCATAAACACTTAATTGTTTTCTGGTTAGCCTTTCTTTCTCCTCTATAGTAACTGGTTCCCCAGTTTCCCTGGGTCTTCCCTTTTCTTTCCTTCCACCTTAGGGTTAAGCCACTAACAGGTCAGAGCACTAACAGTCAAGTTCTCTGTTCCCATATCAGGAAATGCACTCATTGCTGAAGTTAAGAGGTATGATTCTCACTCACATAGACAGATGGACAGGAAGGCATGCATTAGTTTTCTCTGGCTGCTGTAACAAAATACTACTTGAGTGGCTTAAAACAACAGAGACATATTCTCTAGTAGTATTGAATACTGGAAATTCAAAATCAAGATTATGGCAGGCCATGCTCCTCTGAGTCTGGGGAAGAGTCCATCTCATGTAGCCCTCCTACTTTCTGGCACTGTGGACCATCCCTTCCCTGTGGCAGCACAACTCCAGTCTCCAAATCTGCCTTTACAGACATCCTTCCCTCCATGTCTCCCCTCTCTCTGTGTCCACATCTCTTTGTTTTTGAGGACACCAGTCATTGAATTTGGGGCCCACTAAATCCTCTGTGACCTCATGTTAGTTTTGCAGATGCAAAGACAAACCAAATAAGTTCATACTCATAGGTACCAGGGGTTAGGATCTCAACATATCTTTTGGCTGGGCATAGTTCTGCCCACAATAGGGGTCAGTTAGAAATTATTATAAAGGAGAAGTAGAGGAAGGGGTGGGAGTTGTGTTTTTTTTTTTTTTTCCAACCAGGGCTCTTTTAAGTGACCTAGAAATCCTAAGTGCCCAAGCTGGGAACAGAAAAGATAGCTTTCAAACTCCTGACAAGAAGTCCAGGTTCAGGAAGCACTGAAGATTCTTTTCTTTGGGGGCCTGAGGGACAGATATAGCAGTTACTTTGAATTATTAATATGCTTTACAGGATCTGCTTATTCAATGATTTGCATTTGTTTTTCTTGTGCTGTTATTATTAGTCACCATCTCTCCCTGAGCTGAGAGAATAATGGTCATCATAATGACAGTGTAAGATGAAGTACAGGACAAAGCCCAGCCCTGAGCCCCGGGTCACCATGGCGCTCTCAGAGATGGAGGGCAACATGGAAGCAGTGTCTCAGGATGCAAGATCCTCCCATGACTCTGACCTTCCTCTGTATTAAGCAGTACTGCAGGACGTGGGAAAATCTACGAAGCCCAAAGAAGCTAGAAATAAACATGCTATCTATAGACCAAGTGGGGCTATGGGGTGAGTGGAGGAAGGTGAGCCTCCCTGGGGGACACTGGCATCTCTGGGTCTCAGCTGTCCACAGCCAGAGCTGGACAAAGGTAGCTATCCTGCCGCCATGCCCAGGCTGCACGGCCAGGCCAACAGGGAGGTCTGTGGGCTTTGAGGTTTGTGAAAAGTGTCCTTTTCCCTCGCCATTCTGGTGTCCCCTGGAGAAGAGTGAGGTTTTGAGTATTTCTCTGGCTCATTTTAGTTAGACAACTTGTTCTATGCCAAGAAAAATGTCTTGCCTATTCTGTGCCAAGTGAAAATTTCTTGAAAAATGGCATCAAACATGACAATGGAAAATATAGGCAAGTATCAAACATAGCTTCTGTCCTGAAAGAGCAGAGTCTAGAAGAGACAGACCTTTTAAGAGTCTGTGCCAGTGGAATATGAAGTGCTATGAAATGGTTCTCATAGAGGGCCACGGTAGCGCAGAGGCAGGGTTGGCTTCAGGGAGGGCTTCCTGCAAGAGGTGACCAGATCTGAGCCCAGAAAGAATATATCTGCCAGGCTGAGAGTGAGATGAAGACGTCTACAAAAAGGGCCAGAAAGTAGCAAGGCATGGGGTGTGAGGGATGATTAGCTGTAGAAGGAGACCAGGGCCAGGTGTTTAAAGAAAAACTCTACAGAAATTCTGATGTCTCATCTTATATCCTGTACAGTCTGCCTTCCATATCCATGGGTCTGCATCTGCAGATTCAACCAAGTGCATAAATGGTGAGTGTGAAAAATGTGTGTGTGTGTGTGTGTTGTGTATTATACATCTATTATATGTTATATGTAATTGCATCTGTTCTGAACATGTGCAGGGTTTTCTTTTTTTTTTTTTTTTTTTTGGTCTTTGTTTCCTAAGCAGTACAGTATAACAATAACTTACACAGCATTGTATTAGTTATTATAAGTCATTTAGAGATGATTTAAAACACAGGGGAGGATGGGTGTAGGACTTATGCAAATATTATACCATTCTCTAGAAGGGACTTGAGCATCCTTGGGGTTTGGTATCCACAGGGTTCCTGGAATCAGTCCCCTGTAGATACTGAGGGATTATTATACTTAAACATTTAAAATATGTTTTCCTACACTCATCCCTATACCTTCTTCATGTCCTCCTCCATCCACCAAGCCACGTTGCTGTGCCAACCACCTCCTTTTTCTCTGACCTGCTCTCTCTCAGCTCTATCTTTCCTCTCTCTCTCTCTCTCTCTCTCTCTCTCTCTCTCTCTCTCTCTCTCTCTCTCTCTCTCTCTCAGATTTTGGGCAGTGGTGGCACAATGTGGGTGCATTCACGGGTGTCAGGGACAGAGACATGACAAGCCCATTGGGGTTGGAGGGTGTACGTACCTTTCTCAGGGACATCCTTGGCATCGACAATATTTGTAAGCCTTTTAGCTTTAATCTGGTCATTCCACGCGCCCTCCCAAGGGTTGGCTCCCATGTGACACCAGGTAGCCAAGAACACAGAGTGCTGGGGATGCAAGCTGGCACACCAGCCTTTGAGTACACAGCTCTGGTTCCTGGATGTGAACCTTCAGGGCAGGGCAGAGTCTCTGGGCCAACTTCCCTCAGTCACCTGCAGGGTCTGTGTTCTGTGTTAGCACAGGACCACCTCCTACCTCGGGGCCTCTTGGTTGAGAAAGCTGAGCTCATGGCACTCTCTCTTTTCTCCTCCCATCCTTCAGGCACTCTGTCTCTTAATGCCTCGCGGTTGCATCCTCTTCCCTATTCTCTTCCAGGCATGGAGGATGCGGCATCTCCTCTCCTCCCAATACCTTTCCCTCACCTATGCTTATCGTTTTTGCCTTCCCAGGGGCCTGACCCATTTGTCATCTCCCCTCCTTCCTGTCTTCAGCCTTTCCCTTTCTGTGAGGTCCTTCTCTTCAACCCATAAACATGCTCATTCTAAAGTCAACCTTGACCTCGGCCCTCCTCCAACTGCGCCCCAATCTCTCTCCTCTGCTACCGGCTGAACTTGTTTGCTACTTGATTCGCTGTTTTCTTCCATAAACTGGCTTCATCATTCTACTTAGATTCTCTTACGACGATTATGGATGACTTTTGTTATTTTTGGAAAATAAACGGGCATGCTTCAGGTTTTATGTCATAGCCTCTTTGCCACATGTGACCCTAAAGATGAGCCCCTCCACACCTCCATCTTGGGAATGTCTTCCAGCACATCTCCAAGCACTGGATTGTGGCGATTCTTCATATTTGCGAGGATTCTCCCCTCATTTGGGCCTTTGTCGGGGTGTGCTCTTTCCCTGGAATTCCCTCTTCTAACTCGCATTCCTCTTTGACTGGCCACCTCCTGCTCATCCTTTGGGATCCGCGTGGGCCTCATCTTCTGCCTCCCTGATTCTGTCCCAGGCTGAAGCTGGTGCCGGCGCATTTGTTTGCATCTGTCATTGCTTTCATTGGATGATCATGTTATCTGTTTATACTCTTCTCTCTGCTACATGTCAGTGAGCTCTTAGAGAAAAAGGCCCTAGGCTGTAGACCAGCCTCACACAGAGCCTGTGGGTATGCTTGGTGTGGAGGGAGGCTGGCTCTGAGAGGCAAGGCCAGCTCCTGCAGAGCCCAGTGGGATGTGTGAGCACAAAGGCCTTTTCTGGAGCTCTGGAGAGGGTTTTAAGTGTTGGATGAACTGCTTGCTGCTGTATTTTAAAAATGGCAGGTGGAGGCAAATGAAAGAGAGGTGCAGGCCTTGAACCAGGGAGACAGGCAGGTCAGGGTGTCTCAACCAGGCAGGAGCTGTGGAGAGGGGGAGGGGTCAGCTGGATCAGAGGCAGAGGAGGTCCAAGAGCACCATCAGAACACCTGCTTCTCCTGCGAGGAGGCTCACCTCCCCCACCCCAGGGCCAGGAGCAGGTGCAGGGCTCTGTTTTACAGAAAGCCCTCACTCAGCCCCAGGCTGCTGTAGGATGTGGCTCATCTGAATCAGAATAGTTCCAGGTCAGAGCAGTCCTGGAGTTAAATGTTGAGGGATTTCTCCATTGTCTGAATGTAGAAATATATAGGAGGAAACATATGTCAAGTGAGGCACTGAGGGTGAAGCCCTGGGCTGTGCTGCTGCCTGGGGATGCCAGGGGGAAGTGGAGATAAAGATGAATAGACCGTGGTCCCTGCCATCCCATTGTACATAATCTTGTAGGTGAGACAGAAACACATGCAACCAACCCTAATGTAAAGGAGGTTGTGGTGTGTGCTTCAGTGGCAGCGTGCGCCTACCTGGTCTTGGCTGAAAGTGGAGAAGAATATAAGAGAAATATTTTATAATGTGCTCTGCTTGTCTAGGTGAGGGATTAATTCTTTAATTTTTTTTTTTTTTTTTTTTTTTGGTTCTGGGGATTGAACTCAGGGGCATTCTACCTCTGAGCTACATCCCCAGTCCAATTTTATTTTTTTGTCTTGATCTAGGGTTTCACTAAGTCTCTGAGGGTCTTGCTAAATTATTGAGGTTGACCTTTAACCTGTAATCCTCCTTGTCTCAGCCTCTCAAGTACTGGGATTACAGGCATACAGCACCACATCCCCCCAAAAAGAGTGATTAATTATGACCATGGTCTTGGACTCAGAAAATCTTTCTCTCCAGGAGAGGTGACACTGGAGCAGGGTTGGGAGGAAAAGAGAGAAGCTGGCAGGTGAAGACTGGCTTGCCAGGCACAGCTACTGAAGGTCATCCTCCAAGGGGGAGAGAAAGGGAATTAGCAAATTGGGGCTTGCCTAAAATAAATCCAACATAGAGCTGGAAATAGAAATGCAGGAGTTCTAGGTTTGGGCACTTTAGTCTAAACTTTAATTGAATTCTTATTACCCTCTCATTACCTTGAAGAAAGCAATTTGAACTCCTGTGGGAGAATACTGCTATATAGACAGAAGGAACTGAAATAAACAGGTATATCAGTGTACAAAAGATAGTCGTTTAAGTCTGTTTCAAATCCTAATAATAATCGTTGACTGATATAAACAACGGTGATTACAAAGAGTGCATTCAGCTGCCCAAGGGCCCCTGCTGGGACTCTTCTTTCTGGAGACTAATCCCTGGAACAGCCAAGCAGTCTCAGGGCCAGCTGTAGTTCTCCACTCTCCTTCTCTCTTTTTATTTTTGCCCTGTATCAGCTGGTGCGTTTCCCTCTGCACCCCCAATCCCCAGGCGTTTAGTGAGAATGGTTGCGACACGTTCCTATATGGACATAGCATTATTTGAACTGTTTCCCTCCTCAGTCATCAACAGATGAATGGCTAAAGAAAATCTATGTCAACAATGGAGTTTTGCTCGGCCATAAGGAAAACAAAATTATGTCATTTTCAGGAAAATGAATATGGAACTAGAGAATGTGATGCTAAGTGAGATCAGCCAGTCTCAACGTCGAGGCTCTGATGTTTTCCCTCATGTGCAGAAGCTAGAGAGAAAATAGGAAACAGAAGTGACTTCAGATAAGTGAGGACAGGAACCGGCAGGAGAGGGGAAGAGGTGGGAGTAGGGAGGGAGAAGGAGGACCAAGGAAGGAAAGAAGTGGCTCCGTCTTCTCTTACAGGTCAACAGTGAACGGCTCTACCTGCCTCTGAAGCTGGGACAAGGGAAGGTAAATATCTTTTCCTTTGGCTTCCACGTGGTGGTGGAGACTGACTTTGGTCTGAAGGTCGTGTATGACTGGAAGACCTTCCTGTCCATCACGGTTCCCCGGAGCATGCAGAACGGCACCTACGGCCTGTGTGGCCGCTACAACGGCAACCCGGATGACGACCTGGAGATGCCCATGGGCCTTCCCGCGCTGAGCATCAATGAGTTTGGGCAAAGCTGGGTGAAGAGGGACACCTTCTGCCAGGTGGGCTGTGGGGACCGCTGTCCGTCCTGCGCCAAGGTGGAAGGCTTCTCTAAGGTGCAGCAGCTATGCAGCCTGATTCCCAGCCAGAATGCTGGCTTTGCCAAGTGTCACAGCAAAGTCAACCCCACCTTCTTCTACAAGAACTGCCTGTTCGACTCCTGCATCGATGGGGGCGCGGTGCAGACGGCCTGCAGCTGGCTGCAGAACTATGCCAGCACCTGCCAGACTCAGGGGATCGCGGTGACTGGCTGGAGGAACTATACGTCCTGCTGTGAGTCCCTCTTTCCTTATAGCTTCTCCCCTCCAAGGAGGCCAGTCTTCTAGCTCCATAGATGTCAGGGCAAATCGAGTTGAGCAATTTAAGAATGCCCACTTTGGAAATGAGTGTGTTATCTGAAATAGGATAGGCAACCTTCCAAAGTCACCATCTCCTGAACTATAAAATAAAGTTAATACCACTTAGGTTACTGGTTACCCTGGAGGATGGGATAAGACCAGGTCTATGAGGCACAGAGCATCATACGTGAAGTATGGACTTAGCAAAAGCTCAATAACGTGCTCATCAGAGACTAGCTGGGGTGGGGGCAACTGGTTAGTTCATTCATTCATTCTGGATCCCCATGAGTCCATCATTGCATTGATAATTCCCATGTTTTCTCTAGGTTTGTCTTCTATTTTATTTGTATGTATCATGTTTCAGTCCTTGTGTTTATGAAGCACAGCAGAATATTAAGCACACGAGAGGGCATGAGAGCTCCTCAGTCCAGCTTTGGCTGTGACCTTAAGTGTCCGTATGACCTTGGAACAATTCTCTTTTTCTCTCGGGGCTCAGTTTCCCTCTCCAAAGAACAATGATAAAGCTGCCTATACCATTGATGTTATAGAAATTTCAGGAGGATCAAATTAGGCAATTGGAACACCAGCACACGCATGCAACACATGCCGAGTGATATTATTATATTAATGGCTTGCTCTGAGCCAAGCCTGGTGCTAAACACTTTATCACCATTATCTCATTTATCCTTTGCAATAACCCAATTAGGCAAGGAGAAATTGAGACTCAGAGGAGCTAAGTAACTTGCCTAAGCCCATAAAATCTCAGTGGGAAAGTTGTGATTTGAACTTCTAACCTGAAGCCCATACACTATCCTAGTGGACTATGTACCGGCATATGGGTTCCCATTTAGCATGTGAGGATAGGAAAAGATTGGGAGGAGAAACCACTGTTGGTCTTTGGCTTCCCTGGTGTGGCCTATTTTCCCATTTCAGTCTCGTTAATGATAGCAAATTTCGTTTAGAAGGTCTCGACTGTATAAAAAGGCTGCAAATTGGTGCTGAATGCCTAGAGCTCTAAATAAGAGATACAGCAGGGTTCCTAGAGAATCAACTCCCATTTTCGTCCCGCAAAAGACAGATTTGGATGAAAAAATTAGAAATGGCATTGTGGCTTAATGTTCACGGTGTTTACATTCCGCGCACAGTCCTTGGGTCTGCAGAAACTGGGGGAGGGCGAGAAGATGCAGAGGTGATGGGGAGACATGCCAAAGCCATTTCATCCAGGCTCCCTCCCAAGAGAGGGAAGTGGGGACATGCTGCCACTAGGGGTGGCTGTCCAGACAAACTGCTTGTCTCCCATAAAATAAATATGCTTAGGCCAGGCATGGTGCTGCACACCTATGATCCCAGTACTTGGGAGGCTGAGAAGGGTTTGAAGCCAGCCTCAGCATCTTAGCAAGGCCCTCAGCAACTTAGCGAGACTCTGTTTTGAAATAAAAACTAAAATAGGGGAGAAGGTGTAGCTCAGAGGTAGAACACTGCTGGACTCAATCTCCAGTATCCTCAAAACAAAACAAAACAAACTCAATAAATAATTAAATAAATAAATAAAGTCTGAGTTTGGACAAATCCCCACTTGGGACTCACTGGGACCAGCACATAGGACTAGAGAGCTTGCCTTCCTCTAAACCAGAAAGCCAGGCTCCTGGCCCAGAGGCTTGAGCATGGTGCAGGATGAGGAAACAGGTTTGGAGGGGGAGGCTTGGCCTTTTCCTGTTGAGACCTACTGTAGGGGGCTGCCCCTTTACCTGTAGCCAGGTGTGGTGGCTATATGCTTTCTGAGGTGGCTGGGATGGGGGCATATAGCTACAATGTATAGGACAATGCTCTGGGGAGTTAATATCCAGAACCGTCACCTCACCGATGGCTTCAGCTTGTGTGACTCATGGAAGGAAAAGGAACTGAGTTAACAAGTCCCATAACCATCCCTGCAAAAACAAAGGCCACCCCCTCCTACAGAATTGGGCAAAGGATAAAGGATAAAAAAACAATTCTTATTGTCCTCCTGTCCCCTCTACCAGTAACCCTGGCAGACCTCTCCCATCTCAAAGCTCTGCCCAGAAACTACCTGCTTATCTCTGGTTATTGGTTGGATTAATCATGGGGAAGTTTATCTACAGCATTCAGAGCCCCATCTGCTCTGCCTCCATCTTAGCTCACCTTCCTACCATGGGCCAGCTGCCCCAGCACATCCCAGGCTGGCCCCTCGGGGTCAGCAGGTGATAGGGAATGGTTCCCATTCCAGGTGGTGTGGAACTACCTCTGCTTCAGCATTTCAGGATGGGGGCAAGGAGGTGGTAGTAATGAGAAAAAAGTGAGAATAAGAGCACAAGTCTATACTTTGAAGAGAGTATGTGGGTGGGGATGGGGGCAAGGCACACTTGGGGGCCACTTTGTTTTCCATTTTGAATTCCCAGAGCAGAGAAAAGCCGTGAGAGACTGAGCCCTCTCTCAGACATTCAACAGAAAGCCTGGCCTGGGCGTGGCCATTGGAACTGTATTTGAAGTGACTTTGTCCCTTTGACACCCCCCCACAGACCCCATCACTCTACTGAAAATGACTCCAATTAAACACACAACAGTCTCAACATGTGTTGAGATACAAGAAATGGTGCTTCCAGGAGAAAGAAGGTTAAACAGATTGCCCATTAAACATGTCCTGTATAGGTAACAAGTTAGAATGCCAATGGTTTTCAACGATATTGGCTTTTCCTTTCAATGGGATAATTTATTACTCAATTACCTTATTTGTAAATGCATCAGAAAGCCTCTTTACCCAAGTTGAACGAATGGGCTTAGAGGGAGAAGGGAAGTAAATTGTCCTAATTACTGACCCCTCCTTAGCATCCATTCAGCTCGGTCTATCACTCTCTGTCCCTTACTGAGGAGCTTAGAGCCTTAGCTGGTAGGTAGTGAGAAAAGCCAGTAGTAACTAAGCCAACAGCTGGTCCGCACCTCTCACGAGGTGCCAGGCCTTGTTCTGGGAATGTGGTGTGGCAGGTGCTGGTGACAGCCCCTTCTCTCCAGGAGGATGCTGAGAAATAAGGCAGCTTTCCCACAGAAGGTGGCCAGGCTAAGCGGAAAAGTCTCTCCAGAGGCAGGGTTCTCCTCGGTGTGGTGCCACCACATCAGGGAACCCTGGTCATCCAGCACCTGACCTACTGCAAGGGCCCAATCAAGGCCGATTATCATTATCATTCTTCTTATCAGAGGCAGCTTTTTGCTACTCCAGGATCCTGGGTCCAAAGTCTCATAATTAGGGTTTTTCCTACTTACTTCTCTGCATACATATCCAATAAATTCCTGGTGAATAATTTAAAAATTCTGCGATGACTATTACAGCTCCTTTTACCTTCAGTAGCAGAAGGTATCATTTAAGTGGTGGGCACTTTGTCACTCAAGGGAAGTAAAATGAAAGGGTGAGGAGCTTCTCAAATCATACCTCATTTTATCTTAACAACTGCTGGATAAGGGAGATATTGCCCCATTTCTAGATGATAAAATAGAGGTTCCAAGAAGCTAAAAACCTGCCGAGGTGACTTGGCCGGATAGTGGCAGAGCCAGGGTCTGAGTCCAAAGCCCTCTGCATTCCATTCCCAGGTCATTTTCCAGGGAAATCCACTGGCCCTGCTTACTGTCCACTTACTGCCCATTGTAGGCGGAAAGTCAATCTACTAGCCACAATGAGAGTTGTTGACCATGGTACAAACCCAGGTGTAGAGTCCAGTGGCCACTCCAGAGCTCCTAAGACCTCATTTGGGGAAGAGCAAAGCAGGACATCAATACCAGGAATTTGAAAGCTTGTTTTTAGATTCAAATACTCATTACCCATCTACTACATTGTCAGCACTGTTTTCGATGCCAGGGCAGAATCTAAAGTATAAATACAGAGCTGATAACCTAGTTGAAGACACAGGACCTGTCTGAAGTACTTCAAAGAACACTGAACCTCTTTTGTAGAAGTTTTGATCACTGTTTATACTGGCACATGGGCAAGTGAAGTAAGACAAGTTAGCAATAAAAATTCAGTACCTTAGCACTGACACATGGACAGGAAGACCAACAGGGAGAAGACGAGCGTCAGAGATAGGCCCAAACATGAAAGAGAAGTTATTACATGGTGAAGCTGACATTTCAAATAACCAAAGGAAAAAGTATATTATTTAATAAATAGAAAAAGGGATGAAGGGCAGATCAGCTGGGGAAATGCAGCTAAATCCCTCCTTCACTCCTCAGTCCAAAATAAAAGCTTCAGACAGAATGAAGATTGAGCATAAAAATTGAATTATAAAAGTACCAGAAGAAAAAAAAAGTGTTTTGTTACTTTTTTAGTAAATTTGCAATGGAAAGGGCTTTTCTAAACAAAACACTCAAAGCTGTAAAGAAAAACTTGATAAATTTAACGACATTAAAATTGTATATCTCTATGAGGCCAAAACATAATCAAAGCCAAAACAAGTGCAAAATTTTTCTTAAAAGAAGCAAAGTCAAAACAAGTGATAAATATTTTATAGCATATATGACACACAAAAGGCTATTTTAATTTATAAAGAGCTTTTATTAATTTAATAAGAAATTTCAACAATGTAGAATGTGCAAAGGATACGAAAAGGCTGGTTGCAGAAAAGGACGTTAAAGGAACTCTAAACAAACGCAAAGAAATGCACGCCAAATACAGAGAGAGCAGATGCAGCACTTGTTATTTTTCATATTGCCAGGGTTCAGAAAATTTGTGGATAATGTGAATATGTGAGAGAATACATCCTGTGCCGCCCTGATGGGGATGCGAGGAGCGGCTCCTTCACTGGGTGGATTAGTGAAGTCTGTCAGAAATGGGAGGGGCTGGATTTAGCTCATGCCTAGCATGTGTGAGGCCCTAGGTTCTATCCTCAGCAAGGAAGGAAGGAAGGAAGGAAGGAAGGAAGGAAGGAAGGAAGGAAGGAAGGAGAAAGAGAAAGGAAGAAAGAAAGAAAAAGAGAAAGAGAGAAAGAAAGGAGGAAGAAAAGGGAGATGGAGGGAGGGAGGAAGAAAATGTATATATTATTTGACTCAGAAATTCCACTTCTAGAAACTTATTGAACAGACTTGCTCACAATGTATATACAGTGGTATTCACTACCATATTATAATAAACACATGAACTACACAACCTTACAGCAGTACAAAAACAAGAGTTCAAGACTAGATGGAAGAAGCATTGTCATGAACGTGGCAGAAAGGCATGTAGATTGTTCCCAAGACACACACACACACACACACACACACACACACACACACACACACACTGCTTCTTTGTGCACAGAAAGCTTCTGGAAGAGTTGGTTATGATGTGTTATCAGCGGTTGTCTTCTCATTGGATGTATACAGCTGGCCTTTTTTATCCTGTGCAGGTATTATCCTTTGAACTAAAAAGGTATTTTAAAGCATGACGCATTGTGGTGGTGGTTATATATGAAGGTGTACATGTGTTGAAATTCATGGAACTAGGCACTTGCAAAGTACATTTTACCACTTAGCTAACAAGTAATCCCCCAAGTCCACAAGTGTGCTTTTTCATAAAGAGTAGATGTTTCCACATAATTGTGGTCGTGCTATAAAGTGTCTACAGGCTAAGGTAATAGCTTCTATAAAACTTTTAAGCAAACCTACCCTTAGCGGGCAATACTTACAGAGCGCCTAATGTGCCCAGCCACTCAGGCCCTGTAACCTGTAATCCCAGCCAGCCTGACCGGGATTTTCAGGAGCAGAGACAGAGGCCCATGGCCAGATGACTCCTTTCACTTTCCAGAGAAGTGGTAGGCGCAAGCGCCCTGCGCGCGGGCGCGCGCGCGTACACACACACACACACACACACACACACACACACACACACACACACTGCACATTTGCTTCAGGGTGATCATGGATGTCGGGGGCACTACTGGTTATATAAGAAGGTTCTGCAGAGAAGGGCGCTCTGTGGATGAGACTACAACCAGGATTTGAAGCTGGGGGACTTGGACGGCGTGGACAGGTCAGGGTGCAGGAGCGAGCACCTGGGGTCAGGCCGGTGCAGGCAGCGGCAGGGCCCTGAAGGGGACCCAGGGGCCTGCCCGGGCTGATGGGGTCTCCTCTGTTGCAGCCGTCACCTGCCCTCCCAACAGCCATTACGAGAGCTGCGTGAGCGTCTGCCAGCCCCGCTGCGCCGCCATCCGCCTCAAGAGCGACTGCAACCACTACTGCGTGGAGGGCTGCCAGTGCGATGCGGGCTACGTGCTGAACGGCAGGAGCTGCATCCTGCCGCACAGCTGCGGCTGCTACTCCGACGGCAAGTACTACGAGGTACGCCGCTGCGCCGCGCAGGCCGTCTGGCTTCCCTCTGGGCGCTGGGGACTGCGGGTGCTGTCAGGAAAGCCTCGGAGACTAAGACACAGATGTTAAAGGCCCTGTGGAGGAGGCTCTTGCTCCCCATCGGAGCTAGGACAGCATCCCCCTCTCTCCTCTCCTCCTCTTCCTCTTCCTCTTCCTCCTTCTCCTCTATCTTCTGCCCCTCCTTTCTCTTTCCTCTCTCTAGGAATTGAATTCAGAGACTTTGTACCTTCAAACTATACCTCCAGCCCCTCCACCCTGTCGTGTGTGTGTGTGTGTGTGTGTGTGTGTGTGTGTGTGTGTTTGTGTGTGTGTGTGTGTTTTGTTTATTTTGAAACAGGGTCTTGCTAAGTTCTTGCTAAGTTGGGGAGGGGCTCGCGAAGTTGCTGAGGCTAGCCTCCAACCTGTAATACTCCTGTCTCAGCCTCCCAGAATGGTGCCAGAGGCTACTAAGGCCTTCTGCTCTCATAGGCCTGCCTCTGGACCATATGCCTTTTCTCTCCGGTAATTCTGAGTTTGAAAGCCTAGGCTGTGGCTCTACTTTGGAAATATGATGGCCGTGAATCTGACAATTTTAGCTGTCTCAGCTAAGGACATTTTTAACTGGAAAATATGGACCTGCAGCTGGGAGGACTGGCCTCCCTCTCCGACTACTGACAAGCGCCACATGTGCACCTGTCATTCTGGTGTCACCCAGAGCAGTGTCTCTGGGCTGCTTATTGCTGAGCCTGTGCTTCTGTGGGGGCTGAGCATAGAGCTGCGCCCCTTCGTCCATGTTCCCAGTAAAATACATTAACTCACTCCCTGTAGCTGGGAGGCTGAGACAGGAGGCTCGAGACCAGCCTCAGCAACTTGGTGAGACCCTGTTTCAAAATAAAAAGGGCTGGGGTGTAGCTCAGAGGTAGAATGCCCCTGGGTTCAAACCTCAATGCCCTAAAACAACATAAAATAAAACAAAACAAAATAGGAGTTCACTATATCATTTTACCTTTTTCTCTCCCTCCCTCTTTCCCTTCTTCCCTCCCTCCTCCCTTCCTCTCTCCCTTCCTGGCAGTACTGGGAGTTGAACCTAGGGCCTCGTGCCCTTTGGCTAGAGAAGGTTCTGCCTTCAGCCTCTTCTCTTTTTCAAGGACATTGAAACCTTATGTGGTCAAGCAGACAGTGAGCAGCCACAAGTACTGAATACGTGCCGTTTGCAGACCTCTGCGCTGGCGGTCTTAGAGGGGATGAGAAAGAATGTTCCTTGCCTTAAGGAAGCTAAAAATCTATTCAGGAGAATAGAGGAAAAATTGCACTTTATAATACAAGAGAGCAATGGCAAAGTAACATATCATCAAGTGAAAAATAATACCCTCTAGAATGAATCAATTTTGAACAAAGGGTTATAGTAACATTTAAAAGAAATCTGACTAAAATGTCTGAAGTGAGAATCGACTAAGCAAGACATAAATAATGTCTCCTGTTTGTGAAGATGGATTGACTTGTTCGAGAACAACTGAGTTGCCTTTACTTTTGGGATAGGGATGTGGGTGTTAACCTTCAATTTAATTTTTGCTATAAAATGCATTTGAAGAAAAACAGGGAAGAAATGGAGTCCAAGAGGACTCCTTGGGAGAGGTGGCCTTGAAATGATCTCTTAAAAGTATTTGAAAGGAAGAGGTAGAATATGTGGGAGAAAATAATAATGTCAGTTTTCTCATAATCTGGAAGAAATTATAACCAGGCTCAAAACTCAATGACCTCCAGCCCAGAGGCTAACCAAAGTGTATCTATGGACCACGTCCCTCCCTATGGGGCTCGCCCATGCCAATGTGGCATAGAGGAATGGGACCTGGGCTGACCCTTGCCGGGCCGCTGCTGAGGTGTGGCATTGAACCAGCTCTGCCCTTTCCCTGAGCTCCTGTCTCCTTGTGAATGGAGCGTGGCTGACACAACAGCTTGGCAGGGTCACTGCAGACATAATCCAGGCCAGGTGCCTGGCCTGGTACCTGGCACCTAGGTGCTCAATAGCTGGTTGCTGCTATGGTTATTGTTCTCTTGAGGAACATTTTGTAAATATAAACATCCAGGCATGTTAATGAAATGATGCATATAAAAACCCTTAGAACTCTCTAGAAAGGCACCAGTACAGCTCCTGGCAGCTATTAGCACTATAAACATCATTACCTGGTTTTCCTCAGAAAGTCAGTGGGTTTTGACAACAGCTTATATCTGGGAAGGGGAAAACTCGGACAAATAACCCGCATCCGCTTGTCACCATTCAAACATGCTTAAGGGTTTGTTTGTACAGCAGATTTCTTTGGAAATAAAGAGGGAACACAGTCAGTCATTAGCATGTAGGGCAATTACCCAGCCATCCTCACCATGTCTAATTAGAGTGAAGAGAGCAGCATGGAGCTGCCGCTCTGCTGACATGCTAGCTCATGATCTCCTGCGGACGAGAGACTTACCCTGGATCTCATGTCCACATACATCAGGTTATTTTTCTCTTTCAACCAGTGCAGTGTCTGAGTTCTTATCAGAGAGAGAGAGAGGTCAGAACAAGCACTTCATTATTCTATAAATCTGATAAGAGCAATGAAGTCAAGGCATGAGGCTGCTGGCACCCAGAGTGCGTTTTGGAAGGAGAGGAGACTCAGTGCCAGGAGCCGCATCACTTTGAAGGTGACAGAACCTCAGGGTCTTGCTGAAGAATCACCAGTGGTACTGGGCCACAAGATTTCACCCTCTATTTACCCTTGAACCTGAATCAAAGTTGTAGTCGATATGGGCTTTGATAAGTCTATAATTAAAGCAGAAGGCAGTAGCCAAGATAGAATCATGGGCCTTTTTGTACATTAAAACGTCTTTTCTGGATAGCACTGTTTTGGTCAATTGATAATGGTTGAGCACCTTTAATCATCAAATCTGAAATTCAAAGTGCTCCAAAATACAAAATTTTTGAGTTATGACATGATGTCGCAGGTGAAAAATTCTGTACTGTGAAACTTGGTTTCATGCACAAAACTATTTAAAATACTCTATTAAAAATAAAAGAAAATACTCTATTAGAATACCTTCAAACTATGTGTAGAAAGTATATATGAAACATCAATGAATTTCGTGTTTAAATTGGGTCCCATCCCCAAAACATCTCATAATACATATGCAAACATTCCAAAATCTGAAAAAATATTCCAAACACTGTGGTCCCAAGAATTCTAGGTAAGGAATACTCACCATGTAGCACACAGAGGGCTTACACCTCTATGTATATGCACACCCCACTTGACAATCATGATCCAGTTCCAACTGTCCCCTGGAATTCTTAGTCTATAGCAAGTACAAAATCAAGAGCACAGACTTTACCAAGTAAAGCAGATGGTTGCTCATTTGGGGAAAAGTGGAAAATCACTCACTGCTGACTCCATTTGAGAATATACTATGTTGTAGGTTTGTTAGTTTCTTTCTTTCTTTCTTTCTTTCTTTCTTTCTTTCTTTCTTTCTTTCTTTCTTTTCTTTCACAGTATTGAGAATGAGAACCAGAGGCATTCTTTCTCTGAGTCACACCCTCAGCCTTATTTTTTATTCTTTATTTTGAAACAAGGTCTCACGAAGTTGTGAAGGGCCTCACTAAGTAGCTGAGGCAGTCTGCAACCATGACCCTCCTGTCTCAGCCTCCCAAGTACTGAGATTACAAACGTGTGCAGCCACACCTGGCTTGTTGTGGGTATTTTAATAGTGTTTTATGGTTCCTGCACCATCTAAAGGAGGCGAGAGTGGCTCTGTAATAGTAATATCAGCCACTATTTATCGAGTGCCTGCACTATGCCAGGAAGTACATTTTACATGTCTTATTTAATTTAACCTTTACAGTAGGCTGTAGTGATGCACACCTGTAATACCAGTACTTGTGAGGCTAGGCAGAAGGGTTGCAAGTTCTAGGCCAGCCCCCGTGTCAAAATAAAAAGTAAAAAAGGCAGGGGGTATAGATAAGTGTTAAAATGCCTCTAGGTTCAATCCCCAGTGTAATAATATTAATTATTATTATAAACTTTATGACTGCCCTGCAAGACATAATTATGATCTCCAGTTGAGAGGTGAGCAAACTGTCTCTCTGGGAAGAAATGTTAGCATGACAGGGCTGGGAGGGTCACCCAAGCCCATCTGATCCCCCAAACTTTCCTTTCATGAAACTTAGCTGTTCACCAGATCTTTCCCATTCAGAATCCAGAGAAATCGAGACACTTGCCATGAAAGTAAATCAAAAGTAGACTAGATGCCAGAGAAGGGTTTGGAAAGGTGAGTATTGTCACATGTCTTATTTTTAAGGAATTTAAATTCATGCTTGAGGTCAAGCCTACACTTGCTAGAAGTGTGATTCCTCGGTTTTAAGGGGGAAACATCTATACAACACGTATTTCCTCTTCACCTCATCCCTCCAACAGCTGCACATTCAGGTCGGCTGTGATTAGCCCTATGATCCAGCCATCAAGACCCTACAGCGCTTGACTGAAGCAGATAAGGTTAAATCGCGTATTATTTGGCAACGAGTTGCCAGGGACCCATACGGCCTGACGGTGGGTTGCAGCATCAGCTCCCTGCTGTGAACGGCCGCCCCATTTAAGACGGGCTAAGCGCGCCCAGTCGAGGGTCCAGATGGCCCCGGCTTCGGGTCCCGGGTCCCGGCCGCCGCCGAGCGTAATGCACATGGCCCTTCGCCCGCAGCCCAAGCAGCTGTTCTGGAACGGAGACTGCACGCGGCGCTGCCGCTGCTTCCGGCGCAACCTGATCCAGTGCGACCCCCGCCAGTGCAAGTCGGACGAGGAGTGCGCGCTGCGGAGCGGGGTGCGCGGCTGCGTGAGCACCAAGACCTCCTACTGCCTGGCGGCGGGCGGCGGCGTCTTCCGCACCTTCGACGGCGCCTTCCTCCGCTTCCCCGCCAACTGCGCCTTCGTGCTGTCCACCATCTGCCAGAAGCTGCCCGACGTCTCCTTCCAGCTCATCATCAACTTCGACAAGTGGTCCTCCCCCAACCTGACCATCATCTCGCCCGTCTATTTCTACATCAACGAAGAGCAGATTCTCATCAACGACCGCAACACCGTCAAGGTGACCGGCGGGCCCTGGGGGAGCAAGGGTGTGTCCTGCGCTGCGCTGTGGCTCTCCCAGATAACCTAGACAGAGGGGCGTAGGCTGCGGCGCCTGGGGACCCTACACAGACGGCCAGATTTTAAAGAAGGGAGGCATAGGAATTTCACCAACATACAAATGGGCCCTACTGAATAATCAGTCCTTCAGTCCCAAGGACGTGCAGGAAGTATCAGCATCCCAAGGCCAAACTATGGCCCTGGTAGTAATAGAGTTTCAGGTGATAAAATGGTAATCAGTCAGCTTTGACTCTGGCATAATTTCCAGAAAGCATCTCATTTGTTTTTAAGAGCCTTTAAAGTTGTTTTTGGCTCTGCGTACCTACGCTGACACCAGCCCGTACCCCTCTCTCTCTGTACTGAGTGAAGGCAAGCATTGCCTGTAGAAATAACTTCCTAAATCAAACCTGATGGAGCATCCCCACTGTTGGAGGCCTGCGAGGATATACTGAGTGGGAGAAGATGGGAGGCTGAACATGGCGAATTTTGCTTAGATTGGCTTTTCCTTGTACCCTCCACCTGTTTTCTTGTGGATTGTAGTTGTGTATGCAAACTAGTGTGAAGCCCTCCCTTACCTCCATGGCTAAAATCTGACTTGGGTTCCTCTACCCCTTTCACTTAGGAAGATAATCTGCTCTAATAAACAACAGTTCTGATGAACTCTTGACCACTATTCTCTGACTAAACCAGATGGATCACAGCAGGTAGACCTGAAAGATGGAGTCAGGCTCAGTTGCTCTGAACACAGACAGGGAGGGATGTGGAGACGACCACAGCAACGTTTTTTGGAATACAGTGTTATGTATCTATCTGTTTTGGCCTGGATAATCAGGCAGTGAGTGTATCTTTATTTGAAGAGTCATCATACAGCTTAGTATCCAGCATTAGGCAAAAGACTGGTTGCATTGTCCAAGCTTAAAATAAAATAAAAAAAATCTGGATTTTAAGACTGCTTTTTAACTTCAATGAAAGCCACCACCATCTTTGACATTCTAATTCTTTTACAAATTGGCCCACATGGACGCTATTGGTCTAGATCCAGGAGCCAGAAAGTAAAAGTGACCACCTGAGAGAGTGGTATTGACATTGTTGCTGAAAAAAACACCCCAAGCTAGCCAAGATAGGAAAGAAATACTTTTAAAAAGGCATCTGCTTTCTTATAAAACAAAAGTTACTAATAACCTTGGGGAAAAAAACCAATTTATTTTGTAAGTACAGAAAAAGCACGTTGTTCTATTCTATCCCAAGAGCTAAGAAAAGAAAATGTTATAAAGCAGGGATATGGTGGATAGAAAACACTGTATCTATATATAGGACCTCTGGGAGGGGGGGAACTTAGGTTTGTGCATCATAAACAAGAAAACAATAAACATGGCAGCGATCCCCAGATTCATTTTAACCACGTTTGGCTCTTCTAGGTTCAAGATTAGGATGTCATTTGTAGTAATTGGTTTATGCTGGGGAAAGTTTCACACCACATTCCAGCTGCTGACCGTGGGTTATACTGTTCTAACAGCTCCCTCCCTCTCATCTGCCTCCCCTTCTTCTTCTCCTTAAGAGAACTGCGGAGAGTAAAATAAGGGCATGCTCTTAAACTCTAGGGCAGAGGTTGGCAAACTATGGCCTGTGGCCAAACCCAGTAACTGCTTGATTTAGTAAAGACATCTATTATTAAAACAACAGCCACCCTCAGTCTATGGCTGCAGCCACATCAGAAAGGCAACACTTGGCCCTAACTGGAAAAGTTATCCAACCCCGACCTTAAGTAATGACTTCCTCCCTCCCGGCTTTAGGTGAATGGCACTCAAGTGAACGTCCCGTTTATAACTGGCTTGGCAACCAAAATCTATAGCAGCGAGGGGTTCCTGGTGATCGACACCAGCCCTGACATCCAGATATACTACAACGGCTTCAACGTCATTAAGATCAGCATCAGTGAGAGGCTGCAGAACAAAGTGTGCGGCCTCTGTGGAAACTTCAATGGGGACCTGACGGATGACTATGTGACCTTGCGGGGCAAGCCGGTGGTGAGCAGCGTGGTGCTGGCCCAGAGCTGGAAAACCAATGGCATGCAGAAGAGGTGAGGGCGTCCTCGCGGTTCAGTCTGTTAGCCTGGCTGGCTCTGGTCATCCACATCACACGTTAACAAGGAGGGTGCTTTTCTTAGTATCTGCCCCCTCCTCTCTTACAGAGCAGAGCCAAAGGTCTTTGGAGTTTTGATGCTACAAATAGGCACATCAGAGGCCCCAGTAGTCTCTTGAACTGCAAGAAAAGACCTGTGCTTAGATGATATAACTTACTCATCCTGCCATCTAGCCCTCAGATAAACAGGGTTAGAACTCTGAAGCCTTGGCCAGATGCCTCCCTGGGACCCAGGCTCCCCTACTGGGGGAGCCATTAAGAATTGACACAAAAAGAAAAGGTGACCCTTTGCTCCCTAGTGCTGGGCCTAATTAAGTGTCCTTGACTCGTCCCAGGAAGCTTGCCTGTGGTTGTGCAGGCAGAAGTTGGTGGGAATCAGGAAAGCCCTTTTAAAAACACAAGTCAGGAAGGTTATTATCAGGCCCACCTCTGGCCAGCTGAGAAGGAAGGAGCTAAACACTAAAGGTTTTCCAAAGGCTTTTTAATTGAGGAGCCCTCTCCCTCTAGGCTTCTGAATTCTGTAGATACTTTTTGGGCCTATAGATGGGCTTCTCTTTCCTGGTATTTCTTTGCTGACATAGTGGCCCAGTCTCCTCATGCTCAACATGCCAGATATCAGCTAATTCCTAGTAGAAAGGATGCTCGGAGCCCTCTCTGACCTTGCCTCTAGTGTAAACTGAATATTTTCTCATACAGTAGATTTTTCTGTGAATTATGGGACCCCCAAGCTAGAGAGAATCTTGGGCAATCTCTCTGTCTCAGTCTCCTCTTTCCTTGGTGAGGCAGAGGCTAAATCAATAGTGTGTTTCCATGAAGAAATCCTATAAGTGACATAAGGACTATATTCCAGGGTTCCTAATTTGATACTTTCTCTGGAATGACATCGAGTGACCCACAGATTGAAGGAAAGACAGTTTTAGACATTTGAGCCACTCTGGATTTTCCAGGGACATGCAAGGCTTACTTTCTCCTGAAGAGTTGTGATTCTGTTTGAACCTGCCTTCCTTCCTTCCTTCCTTCCTTCCTTCCTTCCTCCTTCCCTCCCTTTCTACCTTCCTTCTGCCCATTCATCTGTCTTTCTTTTACAAACTATCATCAGCTGGACAATACTTTTCTTGCAAAGACTATGCTTTGGGTTTCTGATAGGGACAAACTGAAACTCTTTTAGAAGGTTCCTTCATTTCCTTTCAAATCTTCAGTTCTGACCTCTATCACTACTATTATAATTGTTCTATCAATACTGTGAATAGTTATTTTATCAATAACATCAATCAGTTTTATGAAAGCGGTCATAATTATATCAGTATCTGCCTTTCATGTGGCATTTTGGCTACCAGTCCATTATATGATTTTGCCTTCCCTATATCCCAGTGATGTAAATCACAGGAATTACCATTTCACTTTTTAGCTCATTAGCTAGAGGCCATTAGCACCCAACCTTAGCAAGTCAGAGGTGTAGTTACTTAGTATTGGAGTCGGCATCCTGCCTTAATGTTGGGGCCTGTGCAGGAGGTAGGAGAGACTCGGTCTTACTGTCCACCCACTGGGGATCAGCCAGCTGTTTCCGCTCCGTGTGCTCTTACCAAACCTCTCCCCTGCAGCTGCAACGAGCTGCAGTTCTCCCAGTATGCGGCCACGTGCGACAACGTGCACATCCAGAGGATGCAGGGCGAGGGCTACTGCCTGAAGCTCACGGACATGAAGGGCTTCTTCCAGCCCTGCTATGGGCTCCTCGACCCCCTCCCTTTCTACGAGTCCTGCTATCTGGATGGCTGCTACAACCACAACAGGTTCCAGCTGTGCGGCTCCCTGGCCGCCTATGGGGAGGCCTGCCGCTCCTTCGGGATCCTCAGCACCGAGTGGATCGACAAGGAGAATTGCTGTAAGCAAATTATTTTATCTCTGTGCATTCTTTGCTTTGTCCACGGGGCAACCGGTGCTCTCCATTGTTACTCAAAGATGTGCCTCCAGGGTTTCAGGGTAGAGAGCTGTGAGCTGTGGCAGAGATTCCAGAAGAGCCTGGTCCACCCCCAGTTTCCTGTCCAGTTACAGAATTCGAAAAGCAAATTTGGGAAGCTGAGGTCCTCTGGGATGGAGTAGCGCCAGTTCAGCGACTTAGGAGGCAGAGGGACACAATCTGGGACTCCAAAGTGATGTTGGTTCCTGAACTTGGCTCTGCCTTGGCCTGTTAGTAGGAGTCAGTGCCAATGTCTGAGAGGGAAGACAATGAACATGTAGCCAGCGGGGTTGGAATGGGCTAGCTACACCTGCTTGGGTCGGAAGGAAGCTGCAGTTGGATTTATAAAGGTGTAGTATGCAAATGGTAAAACAAAGATTTGTAGATACTTGTGATTTTTTTTTCTGTAGTTAGAAAATCATTTTGATGTGTAAAGTATTTCTTCTATACAGTTTGTTTATTTTTAAATAACTGGAGCAAATATAGATATATAAACATAAATGTATAATATACACATATGTGTGTCCCTACTCATTAGGGACACTCCCACTGATGCAGAATGGTATTGTGACCCAGAGGTTGTGTGTGTACCCAGCACGAAACACCAGCCCGCATGGAGTATAGGCCCCTTCCAAGACTCTACGTACACATGGTAAATGTACATGCCACACTTGATCAGGTGTAGGAATACACCTAATTCAGAACCTAAAAACAACGTAGGTAATTAAATATGTATTCAATGATTTCAGAAACTGTTGAGCAAATTAGTCGTATCTGTTGGGAATTAGCATAAACTTTGGTAACAGTGATATTTTGCTCTAAGGCAGATGGGCCATTGTGTTTTGTGTGTGTATGTAGTATTGGGTATTGAACCCAGGTACATTTTATATCTTAGCTACACCCCCAGCCCTTTCTATTTTTTATTTTGAAATAGGGTCTCTCCAAATTGCTGGGGGTCTTAGTAAGTTGCTGAAGCTGATCCTGAAACTGTGATCCTTCTGTCTCAGCCTCCCAAGTACTGGAATTACAGGATGCACCACCACACTCAGCTTGAGCTGCCATGTTTTTTATTTTATTTATTTATTTATTTATTTATTTATTTATTTATTTATTTATTGGTGGTACTGGGGTTCCTGGAAGCCCTTCTACCTCCGGGCTACACTTTCAGACCTATTTTATATTTTTGAAACAGGGTCTCTTACGCCAGCACAGCTGGCTTCGAACCTGCACGATCCTCCTGTCTCCGCCTCCCAAGCGCAGGGATTACAAGCGTGCGCCACCACGCCCAGCGAGCTGCCATGTTTTTTATTTTTTATTTTTTTAAATTTTTTTAATTTTTTTTATTTTTATTTTTTTTTAAATTTTTAATTGGTGCACTGTATTCATACATCATAGTGGGATACATACTTTTGTAGACATACTTGCACACATTGCCCAGTCAGCCCCCACCCGATCCCCACCTCATTCTCTCCCTATCCCTCCCTCCCATGCTTGGCTTAGTGATTGACATCTAGTATTATAGCAATTTATCCAAAATTAAAAATGATAATCTCACATAACAGTTTCATTTGTCTGATACCAAGCTTTTGATGACTTAAAGATAACATTTCAATATTTCTTTTTGCTTTCTTTCTTACCAGAGAATCTATTTTTTCTATTTTTTAGGTGAAACTATCATATATTTATATATTTATTTTTCAGAAAAAAAATCTATCCTAATATGGAATATGGACTCTAGGTACCCACAACGATCTTGAAAAAGAACAAAGCTAGAAGATGTATATTTTCTGATTTCAAAACATATAAAGCTACAATAATTGAAACAGTGTAGTACTATTCTAAAGGCACATATATAAACCATTGGAGTTAAATAAAAGCCTAGAGCTAAATTCTTCCCTATATTGTCAAGTTATTTTTGACAAGGTTTCCACGAACATTTGGTGGTGGGAATAATAATCTTTTAACTAAATATTGTTGAAAAATAATAATTACATGGAAAAGAATAAAATTGGACCCTTACCTAATCCCATATACAAATATTAACTCAAAATAGATAAAAGACCTAAATATAAATCTTAAGACTATAAACTTTTAGGAGAAAATCTGGGTCATAAAACCTCACAACATTGAAATTGGCAGTGATTTCTTGGTTATGATTTCAATGGCACAGGCAACAGAAGAGTATACAAACTCCCTAAAAAATAAAAAACATATTGTATATCCAAAAACAATGTAAACAGAGTTAACAGTTACTAATAGAATGGGATAAAATATTTCCAAATGCTATATCTGAAGGTATATTAATATTCCAACTAGAAATCCTAAAAATTAACAACAATAAAGGCAAACAATACCCTTTAGAGATAGGTAAAAGACTAACATAGCAAATGAATCTCCACAGATAACCAATCTTAGTTGTCTGTTGGATGGAAACTCTTGTTTCTCTAGTTCTGATGTGTGTTACCTATTTCTTCTTTGTAGTTAATCTCTTTGAGTATTTTCTCTAGTGCTGGTTTTGAAGACATAAATTCCTTCAGTTTCTGTTTGTCATGGAAGCTTCTTATTTCTCCATCTAATTTGATAGAAAGTTTTGCTGGGTAGGAGATTTTTGGCTGGAAGTTGTTTTCTTTCAAAATTGGGAATATGTTACTCCAAGCCCTTCTGGCTCTCATAACTTGTTTTGGGAAGTCTGGAGTGATTCTAATTGGTTTGCCTCTGAATGTCACTTGGCCCTTTGCTTTTGTTGCCTTTAAGATTCTCTGCTTGGCTTCCACATTGGTCATTTTGACAATTATGTGGCATGGGGATCCTCTTCTCTGATCCTGTTTAAAGGGAGTTCTATACATTTCCTGGACCTGTGTATCGACCTCTTGCTCTATGTCTGGAAAATATTCTGCTATTACTTCCTTGAAGAGATTGTTGATCCCTTTGGTTTCACTTTCTTTTCCCTCCTCTATTCCAATGATTCTTAGGTTAGCTCTCTTAAAATGGACCCATATTTCTTCAATATCAGATTCCTGCTGTCGGATATTTTTTTCTAGATTAGAAACTATGCGTTCATTTTTGGAATGATCATCTTCTAAGAGCGAGATTCTGTTCTCCATGTGTTCTAAACGGTTGTTTGTGCTTTGAATTGAGGCCTTTACTTCATTAATTGCATCCTTTATCTCTTTTTGGCTCTCTCTGAGTTCTTTTCGAAGCACGTCTATTATTTCTACAGTTATTTTCCTGACTTGATCTTCTAGAAATCTCTGATTTTCTGTTTTATCGGGTTCTGATGTTGTGGGGTTGTGAGCATTCATTGCTTCAGTATTATTCCTCTTTCCCATGATTTGGGAAGTTTGTGCCTTCTCTGGGTTCTTCCCTTGGGTCACTATGACTTCACTTAAGGTGCTCTGGATCTCGAGTCAGTAGTATCTCAGACCCCACTACTCCTTTACTGGGTTGTATCACAGAGTCTCCGACCCAGAGAGTCGATAGAGGCTGCTTTAGACTGTGGGGGGTGCCAGGTTGCACGTTCTCCTATGGTGTGATATCACTGCCACCGCCCCTCTCCCACTGGGTCAAGTCCCAGTGAGTACAGTACTGGGATTTCTCCGCTGTGGCCCACAATTTGACTCACTGTTCTTGAGTACGCAGATGTAGCTCTACTGAATTCGGTGAATTCGGTGCTGTTGCCGCCGGTGGCAATATGGCGCCGCTGCTACGCCCTCGGCTATGGGGCTGGCGTTTTTTTTTCTTGGTTTTGATTTCCACTCTGAATCCCTGCAGCGTGTGCTGAGCTCAGCCAATGGAAGCTTTAGATGCCCTCTGCGCCGAGAAATCCCGCCTGGCTGTTCCGCAGCGGCTCCCCTCGGCTTGCTGTGGCCGTCCCATGAATTCGCCGGTGCCGCCGCAGTATGGCGCTGCTGCCGCGTCCTCAGGCCTGAAGCCACGTCCTCGGGCGTGAGGATCTCCTCTGTGGCTCTGTTCTCAGTCCGCTTTCTCTCTGGAGCCTGGTGATTTTTTTTGTTTCTCTGGTGATGTTGTTTTCTGGCTTTGTAAGGCGCTGATTTTGTGGTAATGGAGATTTGTTGTTAGCGGGGCTCTTAAGCCCCGCTTTTCTCGGTCGCCATCTTCCCGGAAGTCCTGCCATGTTTTTTAAATGAGATTTTTTTTCCCCCTGTGGGCTCTAAACCTTGCACTTTCTTTCCATTGTCCTCTTTGCTGGTTCTCATGCTGTGTTAAGCAGCCACACAGTTGGTGACTGGCTGCTGTGTGCTTGGTGACAGGGAGCCCTCTGAGGAAGCAGACATTTACATATATTAAATGACTCAAGGGCCTCCCTTCAGTCAACTTCCCAGACACTAAAATGGGCTGACTCCAAGATTCCTACACTCCCACTTCTAGCAGCCGGGTGAGGCGTGCAAAGCTTAGCTTTGTGCTTAGCTTCTTTTTCTGTGTGTGATAAAAAAAAAAAAACACTTAAAATCTACCCACTGAGTAATTTTCAGGTATACAATGTATTGATGCTTATTAACTCTCACCATGCTGTACATAGATCTCTTGAATTTATTTCTCCTGTCTAAATGAATTTTTTTTTTTAAACTGGAGATTGAACCCGGGGCATTCTGTCTCTGACACCCACAGCTCTATTTTATTGTGTGTGTTTGTAACAGAGTCTCACTAGGTTGCTGAGAGTCTCACTAAGTTGCTGAGGCTGTCTTCAAACCCGCAATCCTCCTGGCCCAGTCTTCTAAGTACTGGGATTATAGGTGTGTGCCACCAGGCCCGGCCTATTGACACATATTTATTGAGCACTAGCTATAAGATGGATGGGTGCTGGGATATAGAGCTAAATATTTGAACTCTGCTCTTTCATTACATTAATATGAAGACATAAACGCAAGTAACTGTAATATTGGATTGTGAGTGTGGTCATGGAGGTGTTCCTTGGCAGGTAACCCTGCCTGCATACTCTGTGTTTATGACTTGCCTTCTGGGTGACCTTGGGCAAGTTTCAGCTGTAAAATGGGGGCAATAATACTCAGCTTGAGGAGCATTTTTGAGGGTCTAAGGCATGACTCCAGCTAAAGCCAAAAGCACAGTGGCAGGTCCATAGCAAGTGCCCCGTCAATAGCTGTTGCCTTTATTTTCTGGAATGTCGCCCTCCCTGGTAACTTGCAGCCACTCACTGACCAGGTCCAACTGGACCAACGTGGTGAGGCCAGAGCATCACTACGCACCACCCAGGGTAGCGTGAAAATCAAGTTGTGCGTGTGTCTGTGTGTTTTCCTTTTTAGCAGGAGTGGTTGAAGATCCCTGCGTGGGGGCTGACTGTCCCAACCGGACCTGTGAGCTGGAGAATGGAGGAGAGCTGTGTGGCTGCATGGAGCCGCCCCCCTATGGAAACAGTGAGTGTCTGCACCACCTCCACCCAGAAAGGCCCCAGGGCAGGGGGAAAACTGCAGGGGGACCTTGATGTGCCAGGCTGTCTGTCAGAAATGCACACAGCAAAGCTCTGGGGAGCACTTAGGCAGACGGGAAAGCTCCCTGACGTCTTCAAAGTAGGTTAGTGCTCATTTCCCTCATAGCTACATCTTTTCCCTCAAATTCAACATCACAGAGACCAAAGCTGATCTTTCTGATGCTGGAGGAATTAGGAGCGGACTGCTAGGTCTCTTAAGAAACTTAAAGCCAGCTTTATCTGGCTCCAAACTTTTTGGTCTTGAAGATACAATGGAAATATTTGAAACAAGCAGCACAGAACTAGGACTCCTGGTCTTGCTCCTAAAGTAGTCCTTTGAAAGGAGAGAGGGTAAATTGGGTGATATGTGCATGTAAGCCTCCAACACCTTGTACCCCAGTCAGATGTCTGACTACAATGCACCAATAAAAAATAAAATAAATAAATAAATAAAAAGTAGAAAGGGCCTCGTCCGTGAGCCCACATGGAGAGCAGCTTGAAGGGTCGCTGCTCTGCCTTCCAGCTCTGTGCCCTTTCTTGAACCACGTGACTTAGAGGCATGTCCTGGGTTTGGCATCATTCGAGAATGCAGGCCTAACTGACCAAAGGCTCCAGAGGAAGAAATGTGTGCCTCGCCTAGGCGGACAGAAGCGGACCTCTCTGTTTCTACAGTGCTTGTCACCGGGTGTTTATACACTCAGATAAACTGCCACTTGGTGCATCGCTCTGCTAATAGCCCATTTCAGTGCTCACCTGGGACTCCCTAAGGGGTTTGCTGAGTGGATTCAACCAGGGCTTTGGGTGTGGCCAGACTCCTGCTGTTCTCCCAGCCTGGCATCCCCTTAGCCAGTCCCCCACCCCCCACCAAATTCTGTAGCTGCAGAAAAGTGTCTGCCACTAGTGTGTGGGAGGAAGGACTGGGCTTAGAAAGAAGAGACAAAAGGCACTCTATTAGCATTTTTATCTTTTTAATAAGGTTTCACCAGTGCCTGAGTTATTGCTTCAAATGAATTCATATACTCATTTATTCTGATCAAAGCTTAATTAGGCATGCTTGCAGCCTGTGAGTGGAGAACATTGCCTATTGTCATTTTTTGTTGTTTTGGGGTGTGTGTGTGTGTGTGTGTGTGTGTGTGTGTATTTGGTACTGGAGGTTGAACTTAGAGGCATTCTACCTCCAAGCTATTTTAGTTTTTAATTTATTATTATTATTATTATTATTATTATTATTATTATTATTTTTGGTGGTACTGGGGTTCCTGGAAGCCCTTCTACCTCCGGGCTACACTCCCAGACCTATTTTTGCATTTTTATTTGGAAACAGGGTCTCCTAAGCCAGCGCGCGGGGCTAGCTTCGAACCTGTGCGATCCTCCTGTCTCTGCCTCCCAAGCGCGGGGATTACAAGCGTGCGCCACCACGCCCGGCTTAGTTTTTAACTTAAAACAGGGTCTTGCTGGGTTGCTGAGGGCCCCACTAAGATGCTGAGATTAGCCTCAAACCTGTGATCCTCCAGTCTCAGCTTCCCAAGTACTGGGGTTACAGGTGTGCACCATTTGCCTCTTCTACAGGGCCGGGTGATGGCTGCCTCCCCACCCCTGCAAGACTGACTCGCACTGACTTGCTCTCTTGCTAACCCCCCACAGACTCGCAGGACATCATTGATGCGGAGGTGGCCTGCAGGGCGGCGCAGATGGAGGTCTCCATATCGAAGTGTAAACTCCTGCAGCTGGGCTTTGAGCGGGAGGGCGTGAGGGTCAATGACCGGCGGTGCACTGGCATCGAGGGGGAGGACTTCATCTCCTTTCAGATCAATAACACCAAGGGGAGCTGTGGCAACATCGTGCAGGTGAGACTGAACACCTGTGGAGGAAGAAACAGCCCCTGGGTTTGCACAGAGGTGGCCCTTAGAGGTGATGTCAGGGCGGTCTACTTAAAATAGGCTTCTCAGAGCCAGTTGGGGGGTGCATGCTTGTAACCCCAGGCTTGGGAGGCTGAGACAGGAGGATTGCAGGCTTAAGACCAGCCTCGGAAACTCAGCAAGATCCTGTTTCAAAATAAAAAATAAAGTAGGGATGGGAGTGTAGCTTGGAGGTAAAAGACCCTTTTTTCAATACCTACTACCACAAAAAAAAAGGAAGGAAGAAAAAAGAAAATGAAGAAAGAGGCTCTTTGGAGAACAGAATGGGCATCTGCACATTGAAGCAGGGCTGCCGCCTGCTTGGTGCTAAGCAGTTGACTGAAGCGTCTCTCCGCCCGCGTGCACTGTGACGGAGTCCCCCTCACTGTGCGGCGCCCACTGTATCTACACACTGTCACCTCTCTGATGCTTCTGTTGTCCCGTTGGGTAAATATGGCCTGGCCCGGCTCTTTGGGGTGGTGAGAACGTCCTAAACATCATTTAAGCGGTCTGCAGAGGTACAGCGAGGGCACATTGAGTGCTGGATTTTCCCAGGCACAGGGTAGTGATGCTTCTTGCTTCTCTTCTGCTTTCTTCCTGCATCGTGGCTTTTATTCAGGACTGTTTGTGATCACTTTTATTAGAGGGCAGGAGGAGCAAGAGGTGAAATGGGCAAGTTTGTTTTGGTACTTGTAGGCATGTTTGACAAAAAGCTTGATGGAGGAGAGGGTTTGAATTTAGGATTTAAAAAGAATCTTCAATTCAATTTGTATTACCTTGCCTTGGCAATAAATACTTCATGAGCCCCCTAGCTTGTGTTCCCATAGATAACTGGGGCTGGTTGTAGTTAGAATTCAGTGGTATCTGAAGTCTTTCTTCCATGATATTCACGGTTATCAGACTGAGGGGTGTGGGAGACATCTATTATAATACCCCACACACACTTCCAGTGGATGCTGAGGCTAGCTTCATACTGATACTGGCCTCTGGGTTAGGTAAGGAATGAAGTCATTTCTCCGCTTTCAGGGATATGGATTTGAAATTCGAGCCACATACTCACTCCCAGATTTAATGATTTCCGACCTCCCCTTTCTCTGCAGTCCAATGGCACTCATATCATGTACAAAAACACAATCTGGATCGAAAGTGCCAACAACACTGGCAACATCATCACCCGGGACCGCACAATCAATGTAGAGTTTTCCTGTGCTTATGAGCTGGACATCAAGATCTCCTTGGATTCCGTCGTGAAGCCCATGCTAAGGTAAGGGACTTCACGGGCTGTGCTCATTACTTTGTCTTTACTTGACAGTGAAGGTTAGTGTAATCAGATTGCTAGCATTTGTCTTTGAAGCACTAGAGGAAAATATAAGTCCTGTTTCTAGAACCGGAGTGCTTTGGACTAGCACTGTTCAATAGAACTTTCAGTGATGATGGAACTGTTCCACATCTGAACCATTTAATATGGTAGCTACGTGTGGCACTGAGCACTTGAGATGGGGCTTGGAGGGCTGAGGAATTGGATTTTTATTTAATTTCACCTAACTTTAAATTGTCCTGCCAGGCATGGTGGCGCAGGCTTATAATCCCAGCGTTTGCGAGGCTGGGACAGGAGGATCGTGGTTCGCGGTCAGCCTCAGCTACTTAATGAGGCCCTTTGCAACTCAGTGAGACGCTGTTTCAAAATAAAGAATAAAATATAGGGCTGGGGTATAGCTCAGAGGTAGAATGCCCCTGGGTTCCATCCCCAGGCCCGCCAAAATAAATAAATAAATAAATAAATAAATAAATAAATAAATAAATAAATTGTCCCACATACCTAATAGGTGGCAGATTGGACAGTGGAGCCTTAAATTCCTCACCACATGTTTTGCCTCCTCTCTCCCTGTTTCTTCAAATCGTGCTATATCCAGATATGGAAAGATCTCACTCCCATGTATGGGGATGGGGGAGAGTGGGGTGGGATCCAGAGGGAATCACAAGTGCTGTGCACACACATGTCTGTATCACCCTGAGCCTCACTATGATGTCAAATTACAGTGTGCCGGAAAAAAAGAATATTAAAAAGGAGAGGCAATTGAATACATAAAATTCTTTTGTTCCCTGACTCGTGACTGTTTCTTTTCTAGCGTTATTAACCTGACGGTTCCAACCCAGGAAGGCAGCTTCACCACCAAGATGGCACTCTACAAAAACGCCTCCTATAAGCATCCTTACCGCCAGGGCGAGGTGGTGCTGACCACCCGAGATGTGCTGTATGTGGGGGTCTTTGTGGTGGGAGCTGACGCCACGCATCTGATCCTGACGCTCAACAAGTGCTATGCCACGCCATCCCGTGACAGCAATGATAAGCTCCGCTACTTCATCATTGAAGGAGGGTGAGTGCCGCTCGCTAGACGACGGTCTCAGAGCCTTTAATGTTACAGTGCCTGCATTGCTTTTGGGGACAGGAACAGGAATTTACATCTGTCGACACCTCACAGAACCAGTGTGTTATATCAGCTAATTCATCTAATTCTCAAACGACCTATAAGATTGATTTTATAACCCTCGTTTTACAGATGTGATCAGGTCACTTGCTTAAAGTCACACAGTGGGTTAGTGGCTGACCCCTGAGTCATATGGCATTTACTGCAGGGTGCTTGACAAGCGTGACCCAGCGGGGATTCTGTACTTTGAACTCCAATTCGAGAGAAATGTGGGATCCTGAAGATGAAAATGAAAGAATGTAAGGAGAGTAGCTAAAGGCTGATGAGTAGAACACCTATCAAAATAAAAAAGAAAGTAGCATACAGTAGACTCTCTTATCTGAGGGGGAGACATCCCAAGACTTCCAGTGGATGTCTAAAATTGTGCAGAGTACTGAATACCACATATACTGCGATCTTCCCTGTACATATATGCCTAATAAAGTTTTGTTTGTAACGTAGGTGCAGGAGAGATGAACAGCAATAACTATTATAATAAAATAGAACTATTATAATAGAACTATTACAATACTAGAACTATTATAGAACTATTATAATAATACGCTGTAATAAAACATATGCAAAGTGATCTCCCTGTCTCTCAAAATGTCTTACAGTTTCATACTCAGTGTTCACTTTCTTGTGGTGTGGTGAGGTGAAGCGGTGCTTAGTGATGAGGGGAAGGGAGGCAAATGAGGTAGGCAGGTGTTGTGATGGAGCTGTCAGGTGTGTGGAAGGGCTGCTTGCACAGGAGCACTGAGAGATCACAACAGAAAGCCCAGCAATTGGGACGACTGCTGAGTAACGAGCGGGAGGGTACACTGACATGTGGGGATACTGAACAAAGGGACAACTCCCGTCCTGGGTGGAGGGCACAGGACAGCATGGTATTTATTTCATTGTGCTGCTAAGAACATCATTTAAAGCTTATGATTTATTTCTGGAACTTTCCATTTAATCATTTTGTACTGCTATTGAACCTGGTAACTGGAACTACAGAAAGTGAAACTGTAGATAAGAAGGACTTACTATAGTAGCCTGTAAGTTCAAAAAGTTTCTTTAATTCAGCACTATATGCCCACCACTTTGTGTTACACAACAAAATTTATTGAATAAATAAATAAATGAGACGAGAAGACTAAAGACCAAACAACGATAAGAATAATTATATTTGTTTTTTTAAAAGCACACATTGGTTATGTCAAGCGATTTACATATGTGATAATAGATTTTGAAGTAATTCATTTAATAGCTTTTTTGGACATAATCTATATGCAATGAAATTTACTTGCTTTAAGTTAAAATGTGATGATTTATAGTAAATCTGCAGAGGAGTACAAACATCACCATCATCAAATTTTAGAATAGTTTTATTACCCCACTACTATAATTCTAAAAGCATGGGACCGTGTTAATCAGGATTCTTCATACTGTAATGGATAGGAACCAGTCTAAATTAGTTTGTGCAAAACAAACAAAAAACAAGACATTTAGTGGTTACAGAATCAATCACAGGAGTGGATGTTGCTTCAGGGAGGATTGGATCCAGGAAACTGCCAAGACCTCTTCTTGCTTTCTCTGCCTCTCTCTCTGTCCCTCTCATTGACCTTGTCAGTCATAGGCAATCCTAGCCTCACGTTGCTACACCACTGTTCCCACCTATTCCAACTCAGGGAATCCTGGGTGGATGGGGATTTGCTGGGATCACTTCCCTTTGTTGGAGGAATGCGTCACTGGAATTGCCTGAACTGAGTCAGCACCACCCCTGTGCTGGGCAGGTGTCATCGATGATATCATTAGCTTTGTGGCTGGGGGAGAGAATGGTGCCCTAGGAGAAGAGGGGTGTGGCTCTAGGCAAATACAATAGACATCCACTATTCTGCAGATGAAACAGGCTTGGAGAAGTAGGCAGAGTTCATCCACAACCCCAACTAGCAAGGGCAGAGGAAGGACCGTTTCCAGTTTTAGAAGACACAGGTCCCTAATTAGCCTAGCCTGGTCCAGGCATGTTGTGGGATTTTCAGCAAAGACCTCACTAAGGCATCTGTCTCTCTGAATTGGTATTTAGCTTTCTCAGAGGCAAAGGGAGGTACTTAGTGGCTACTTGGAGTCTTTTAGACCTTTACGCTTGGGTTAACCTGACAGTTTTTCTTTTATTCCTTATGATACTCATTTCCCAGAGTCAAATAGCTACAATCTGAGCCATCTACAAACACAACCCCAGATTACAGAGTTTGTTTCCTTTGAAGAATGAGGTGCCATTTAGCTTTTTTCTTTTTTATTTGTTTTTGGTACTGGGGATTTAACCCAGGGGTATGCTATCTCTAAGCTACAACCCCCAACCCTTCTTAATTTTGAAATAGAGTCTCACTAGTTGCTAAGATTGGCCTCAAAATTTCTACCCTCTTATCCTAACTTCCTGAGTACTGGAATTACAGGCATGAGCATCTACCACACTTGGCTGTAGTTAACATTTTAAAAATAGTATTTAATGGACTTGACCCACAGAGAAAGGGGGGAGGCCCATGAGCATGGTCATAGATCTGAGGTTACCCCTGGTTTGTGTGAATACAGACCTTCAAATTAAGCTGTTTGGTGGAAAATGGTCTTTTAATCTGGGAGAATTTGAATCCATCAATCCTTCTAACCTTCCTTGGAGGTTACACATGGCTATTGTCTTTTCCCACTAAACTTAAAGAAAACCAATGCTTTGTGTGTAATGAAGGGGCGGGACAGTGTGCATGCTGCAGTGTCTGGGGGGATCAACCCCTTCCCTGCTGGGTGGAGGGCAGAGACTGCTCTGATTTCTACCACTAGCTGAGAAGCCCCACTTCTTTTTTCTCCTCATGCAGTTGGACAGAGGAAAGGACTGTGTTCTTCCTTGGTAGACAGAATATTCTCATGCTTGGCATGCTTGCTTGCTCTTAAGAAGGCACCGACAGCCGTCCATGCTCCCCAGACCTCCTAGGTCTGTTCCACGTTGTTCTGATACCTAACTTCAAGCTGTTTCCCTGGGAGAGAGCTGGTGGCCTGGTTAGGAGGGAAGGTCTGAGTGAAGATTGTGGAGATGCTATCATTTTAGCATCCTGGGACCAATTTAGATTATCCAAAAGCATCATCATGTCAAGGTAAAGCATGGCGTGTTAGGTTTTGCTTTCAAAGCTTTTAAGAGACCATTGCCTTGAAAAGCAACCTGCATTTTGCCTGGAAGACTAATTATGAGACTTAATGGGTGTGGGAATGCTGAAAGATCACTTCAATTTTTAATTTTCATTATTGCTCAGCTATTTAATCTTATAGGCTCAGGGGAAAGAAGCACAAGAAAGAAAAAGAGTCAACCCTTTTAGCTTTATCATCTTAAAGAGCCTCTTGGCTCCTATGGGTCCACCTTGGTCACGGCAACACCATTCATTCATTCATTCATTCGTTCACCTGACAGATTTTCAAATACCTCCTACATGCTGTACTGTGCCATGCATTGGAACCACAAGGACTGGACCTTGATTCTCACACTCCAGGAGCTCAGCGGGGTGCTGCTAGCAAATCCAGGAAAGGCCTGTGCCTGCCTGGTCAGGGCATGCCTGGGGGACACTTGTAAACAGAGGGGGCGCCGAGTGCAGTGGCATGGGCCTGTAACCCCAGTACTCAAGTGGCTGAGACCAGAGGTCTGAAGGTTCCAGGCCAGCCTCAGCAACCTAGCAAGACCCTCAACAACGTAGTGAGACTATTTCAAAACAAAAAATAAAGAAGGCAAGAGGTGTAGCTCAGAGGTTGAATGCACTTGGGCTCAATCCTCAGTGCCATAAAAAGAAGGAGAAGAAGCCATAGGCTGGTGTTCAAGGCAGAGCAGGAGCTGTGCATGGGAGAAGAGGGGAAAGATTCCGATAGCAAAATAATCCTTGAGTATACGAGCACATAAGACACTGTGATATTTAAGTAGTTGAAGCAAAATGTGTCTCTGAGGAATGTTTTCTCTGTGACTGTATATTGGCTCAAGACTACCAGGAGGAAGGGAGTTGAGAGAAGAGGGATCACCTCCAACAAAAACACCCCCAGCCGCTACCATGACTGCCCTCCCTCCCGTCTCCGCTCCTACCTATTTTAATGTGTGGGGAGAGTTCCCAAGAGCATTTGAATCAGAGGCCTCTGACAACAGTGATAACTAACTGAAGGAAGTACAGAGGAACTAAGAACTAATCTTGTGTTTGTTAAATTTTGATCAGTAAAACACGGCATTCTGAGGGGGCAGACTGGAGCTGGGAGAGTTGAGCGTGGTCCCGCCTTGTTTAGTTTTTAGTGGCCGTCAGGATCCTGACTGGAGGTGCTGGTCCACAAGAATATAAGGAAGTGGTGATACATGACAAGCAGCCAGAGGCCACTGCCAAATGCAAGGTCCTTTTTACCTTTTATGATGGTCTTTATGTGAAATTTTGATGTGGACAGTTAGGATTATCGTGTAAGGGGAAACAGACGTGAAGCAGAGATTCCATTGTGCTTTCTGACCAGGTGTCAGAATATTAAAGATAACACCATTGGCATTGAGGAGAATGGCGTCTCCCTGACCTGCCGCTTTCATGTCACCGTCTTTAAGTTCATCGGGGACTATGATGAAGTGCACCTCCACTGTGCGGTATCACTCTGTGACTCGGAGAAGTACTCCTGCAAAATCGTAAGTACGAGTGTAAACATGCAGGCTGCAGCCTATGTCTTCTTGCCCAGCCTTGGTTTCCCCAACACGGAGGCCCTGAGTGGCAAGAGACTGGGGTCATGCACGGAGGCCAAAGAGGGGACCGTCCTCTGTGGCGGGGAGAGCACAGGGGAGTGCTATTCATTTGTTCCTCTGTCTCTGAAACATCATCTGGTCTTTGTCTTGGCCCCACACCAGGGTCCCTCAACCTTGGTACTATTGAGGATTTGGAACCGACAGTTCTGTCGTGGGGACTGTCCTGGAACTACAGGACGTCAGCAGCATCCCTAGCATCTACACACTAGCTGCCAGTAGTGTCCACCCTCCAGTTGCAACACCCCCTAAAATGTCTCCATACATTGCCCTATGTCCCTGGGGTTAGTGGTGGGGGCAAAGCTGTCCAGGTCAAGAACCACTACACCAGCGTCTCAAGGAGCGTCATGAGCCAGTTTGCCTGATGGTGCTGGGCAGAGCTCTCCGCCACTGCAGACTCAAACGCCTGGGCTCAGGATGCAGGTTAGCCAGGTGTCCTGCAGCTCACCTGACCTACGCCGAGGGCTGAGGCTCTGGATAGGGCTGGTGAGGTGAGGATGAACTGCAAACCAGGCATCTGTTCCATGCCAGGCTGGCATCTCCACCATGTGACACTCTGGCCTTAAGATTTGAGCGCTAGTACCTGGCTCCCAACCCTTAACGCTTCAGCTTTCTGCTCTCCTTGTGTTTGCAGAATCAGGATGTGAATTATGGTCAGAGCTACTTACAGATGGTGCCGCATACATTAGTGTCTGATGACATACAGCACTCCTCCTTCCCAAGAAGAGAGCCTCTTTGAGTATGACTCTAGTGTTCTAGTGTGGAGAGTTCTAGACATAAAGTGTAGAGTCCCAGTGGGCTTGCGAATCAAGAATGCATTGGTTCTAATTAATCTAAGCGGGGCAGTGCTAGAGGCCAGAGTCACCCTCTCTTTTAGAGGTAGACTCATGGCGAGGAATAAGTTATCAGTTTAATTGTGTGTGATTTCCCCTCTGGTGTTCTGTCTTTCAGAATTGCCCACAAAATTCCAGGATCGCCACTGATTATACAAAAGAACCTAGAGAACAGATCATTTCAGTGGGACCTATTAGGAGAAAAAGTATGTATGCTCCCCAAAACACACTGCAAATTATTAAAACGAGGGCATTTGAAGGCTCAGACATGCTTTGCCTGTGATGTGGGTCTGGTGGATGAGGACGTGGCATTGGGGACAGAGTGGGAAAAGACTGACCCTCACTCCTTTGAAGAAACCTTTTCCTTGGCTTATAGAAACCAGAGAGCATCGGGCTTCGTGACCTTCTCTCCTCTCATTAAAGCACCCAACTCACAACCAGTTGAAGGGTTGCACTGTCCACCACTGAGTTGCCTGCCTGCTCATTTTCAGGGCTGGATTGGTGTGAAGACAATGGAGGCTGCGAGCAGATTTGCACGAGCCGGGTGGATGGGCCTCTGTGCAGCTGTGTAACCGGGACCCTGCAGGAGGACGGCAGGAGTTGCAGAGGTGAGGCTCCTTGGAGTTGGGGCCACAGGTCCTGGACACGGGACATCCCTTCCACAAGGAGGAGAAAGTCAGATTCAGAGCCCACAGAGTCAGCAACTTGCCTATGAAAGTTTCAGGAGTTAAGAAGGAGACAGGTATCACGGCACACGCCTGTAATCCCAGTACTTGAGAGGCTGAGGCAGGAGGGTTGCAGGTTGGAGGACAGCCTCAGCAACTTAGTAAGACCCTGTTTGAAAACAAAAAATAAAAGGGCTGGGGGTAGAATGCCTTTGGATTCAATCCCTAGTAAGCCTCAATTAAGAAGGAAATATAGGGAAACACCCAGGGAATCCTAGTGGCATTTATTTATTTATTACTTATTTATATCAGGGATTGAATCCAAGGGAGTTCTACTTCTGAGCTATACTCTATCCCTTTTTATTTATTTTAAAACAGGGTCTCACTAGGTTGCTGAGAGTCTTGCTAAGTTGCTAAGGCTGGCCTCAAACCTGCAATCCTCCTGTCTCAACCTCCTAAGAACTGGGATTATAGTCAGGTGCCACCACACCTGGCTCCTAGGGCCATTAAAAAAAAAAAAAAACCTTTTGTGTCTCTGCTATTTCATCTAAAAGATAAAGATAAATGAATATGTGTATCCAGATATTTCAGAACTCTATATTGGTCATCAACCTGGTGGCCAAGTCTATTTGAGCTGAGAATGGGGTTAGAATGTTTGCTTTAGCCCTGGCACCTGCTTCCCCTGAGGCCCCACGAGGTTAGCAGGACCATCTTCAAGGCTGATTAATTCTGCTTCTTAGCTGCCTTAGTCGGGGCCGTTGGGATGAAGTGGGGGTTTTGCCCATGGTGTCTCTTTTATTTAATGGATTGCAGCAAAGTTGTCTGATTCCCTATGAAACTGGCATTTCCCCCCCATAGGACTAACTCTGCTCCTGTCTGTCCACAGCCTCTAATTCTTCCATTGAGGTTCAGGTTTGGACGCTGCTTCTCCTCATGACCCAGATTTCCTTGTGGCACCTCATCTGTCAATCAGACACGACCTCATAATGAACTCAAGGTTGCTATATAAAGTACTGTGATTTACTTACTTCAATTCCCTGTAGGATAAAAAGTGTGTATCCCTAAGTCAAAACCTATTTGAAAGGGCCCGACACCTCCAAGTCATGCCACCTGCCCGTAGTGGTCAGGTCTGGAGGTGAGCGCAGTTTCAGGTTCTTCTTTCAGAGTGTGCAACAGGGCTCCCAGTTTTTACAGAGATAGGGCCTGTTGGAACGATTTCAAAGTGATGCTGGAGGTTTGACTCCCTCTAAGGAAGCTCCCTGCTGTCTGGAAGTGTCTGGCCTGCAGTACACAGGAGCTGCTCTCTCCCGTCCAGGACGCCCCCTCCCAACGTGCGTGACCCCCACCTCGCCACATCAGCTTGGCCACTGGATGTTTTGCTTGCAGCCCTGGGGAACCTCACTCCCATCCTGCTCCTCAAACTCAGCCCTTTCCCTTTTGACAAACCAGCCAAATCATTTTTAATGTGTTCTATCTTTAAATAAACTTTGTGTTCAAGTATTCTCATTATTTGGTGGCTAGAATCATTTGTTGCCCTTAAGCTTTACACACTAAATAGCACACAGGATTAAAAGCAGAAGTGAGAACCAGCAGCAACGTTGAACAGGTGGGCACCATGGACCTGGCTTAATGGGCTGTGCTATTGCTCTGGCTCCTGTGTACTTCTGGAACATTCAAAGAGCATTAAGTTGCTTTTTAGAAGAGAGAAAGGCTGTGTCCTCCTTTGTAAGTGGTACATAAACACACGCTGCAATTAACTATGAAATGCAGAGCCCGCTGAATATATTCCTGGAGTGCCTGCCCTTTTAAGGCTTAAAACAAAGCAAAACACACTTGAAGTTTGTTTTGAAATTGTCTTGGATTCAAGTTGTTAATATTTTCTTATTTTTTCTGGGAATGCTAAAAAGCTGAGCAGAAAAGCTTAGAATGCGGATGTGGTGTGGTGGCCGCGGTCTTGTGGATCCAAGGCGCAAGAATCACACTGTCCCTGGGCAGAGGTGGGGAGCAGGCGGAGTCTGCTCTGAGCCGCTTGGTTCTCCCTGCTCCCACAGGAGGGCCAGCAAAGTCTAGCTGATCCCAATAGTCACACCTGGCATGTGGCTAAGAGGACACCTGGCGTTGATGGAGAAAAATAGATGTCTGCTTATGCCTGGACATCCTCCGATCTTTGGGAAAATATGGACATTGAGATGGATGAAGGTGTGAAGCTGTCTATTCAATCTGAGTCACAATATTTCATCCTAAATGTGACACGGACTCGTGCTGGGCACGTGATCTTTGTTCACATGAAAGCACACCCCCCACTGTGCCAGCCTCAACATCATGAGACTCACACCAACTGCTGCCCCTCCCACTCACACCGCAGAAGGTCGAGGTTTTCAGAATGAGATCGAAGCCAGGCATGGTGGTGCACGCTGGTACTTGGGAGGATGATACAGGAGGAGGTATCACAGGTTTACAGCCAGCCTCAGGTACTTAGGCACTCAGCAACTTAGCGAGACCGTTTCCAAATAAAAATAAATTAGGGCCTGGGGTGTAGCTCAGAGGTGGAATGTCCTGGGTTCAATCCCCAGCACCAAAAAAAAAAAAAAAAAAAAAAACCAACAACAACAACAACAAAAAAGATTGTTTATGTGCTAAATACAATAATATTTCTTTATTGTTTCACTTGAGTTCCTTAGATGAATTTTAAACTACAACATGGAAGGAAATGCTAGTACTTCCTTGCTAACTTGTTATTATTGGTTCTCATATCAAAGTTATTAGAAATTGCCAATTAAAAACTAGTGTTTGGGGCGCTTTTGACTAGACCCTTTCTTGCTATGCTTTTGTCCTTGGCCCCTGGCTTTCTCACTTGACTGATGTCCTTCTTGTGCCTGTCATTGGAATGAGCCAGGTTATGGCACTATAATAGGACTCCCCAGGATCTTGGTGGCTCAAACAGCAAAGGTTCATTTCCTGCCCATGAAAGAAGACTCAGCGCCTCACTGGCATCTTGGGACAGAGGTTCATGGAGACATCGTTATCTTTTTCTTTTTCTTTTTCTTTCGTGGTATTGGGGATGGAACCCTTCTACCTCTGGGCTACACTCCCAGACCTATTTTATATTTTTTTTTATTTGGAAACAGGGTCTCCGAAGCCAGCGCGCATGGCTGGCTTCAAACCTGCGCGATCCTCCTGTCTCTGCCTCCCAAGCATGGGGATTATAAGCGTGCGCCAACATGCCTGGCAAACATCGTTATCTTTTGATGCTACCAGCTCGACACGTGGCTCCAAAGTTCACCTGTGCAAGGGGAGTGAGCACAGAGAATCACACTGGCTTGCTCTCCTGTCCCTCTGCTTAGAAGTTACACTCATCACCACTATTCCCATTCCATAGGTCTTTGCAGGTCACATGGCTGCCTCTCTCTCTCTCTCTCTCTCTCTCTCTCTCTCTCTCTCTCTCTCTCTCTCTCTCTGTCTCTGTCTCTCTCTCTCTCTTGGTGGTACTGGGGTTCCTGGAAGCCCTTCTACCTCCGGGCTACACTCCCAGACCTAGTTTTACATTTTTATTTGGAAACAGGGTCTCCTAAGCCAGTGCGCACGGCTGGCTTCGAACCTGCACGATCCTCCTGTCTCTGCCTCCCAAGTGTGAGGATTACAAGCGTGCGCCACCACGCCCGGCTGCAGCTCTCTTTTAAAGAAGCAGAGTGGAGACATCTCTGTGCCTGAAAGGGAGAAACAAAACAATGGCTCCCCTGTTGTCTTCTTTCTGGATGGAGAAATATTTGCACAGATTAAAACCCCAAAGGCCCCTTAGTTATCTTCCTGAGAGGCAGAGGGACTGCAGATGAACTCGGTGCTTCTACACATTCTCTGCTCAAAACACAAACCAGTTGGTGCCTTAAAGTCTTAATTTTCCTCCCTATAAAATGAGACATTAAACTTCTTTTCAAATATTCTTCTGTTAGGAAATGACACCTACAAACATAAGCCATATGATAGTATGCATCAACATTGTTCCAGAACATCACTTTTCCCTTGTATGAAGATAAAAAAGACTTTGCCTCAAGGAGGGGGTGGGGAAAGCACATGATTAGCAAAGGTTTCAAAGGCATGAACTGGGAATTCTGTTAACTTGGTATTTGATATCAAAAGAAGCATCTTTGAGCCTGACATTTGTGACAATGGGGAAATTCTGTAATTAGTTTCTTAACTAGTAGTATGTGCTGTACTCAAAATCCTAATGGCGAAACTTGAGAGCACTAATTGTTTAACAAAGTCTAATGTTATAACTATTTTTAGAAGCATTTGACATTTAGAAAAAGCTTGAAATTTAGTAAAATTTCTTTCAACCAAAGGAATTAAGTAATTATCAAAAGATGACAGGCAGGGCTAGGCTAACAAAAAATTACTTCTTTACTAATTCAGAACTAATTAAGTATCTCCCCCATTCAGAACCTCCCAGATTCTCTCCCAACACTTTGCATCTCTACACCTTGCATTTCACTGCAATTTGGTCCTGTTTAAAAGAACAGGATGGCATTTTCCCTGTGCCCTGGTCAGGACATCTGCAGCACAGTTCAGTGAGAAAGAAAATCAAACAGCACCCTCTAGTGCCCACTCTTTATTTCTGCACGAAAGCAAAATGTATATCAAACCACACCAATCAAATTCCTGCCTCCACCACCCCCAACACCTCAAACCTTAGCTGCAGAACATCACCAGAATATAGCTTTAGAAAACACATAAAATGCCAAGGACATTTTCTGGAGAACAGTATGAGATTTATTTTTATGCACACAGTAAGGCTCATTCCAGGAAAATACCAGCTCTTGGCATCCCATGCAAATTTTGCCCTTAATATCTACTTTTCTAATGTGATGATAAAAATAGCTGCCGAGAAGAATTAAGTATCTCTTTAAAACGCTGGGAAATAAACAATCCGATCGAGAAAGGCCCATGAAATATTTAGTGGCCTTTTCCCCCAGCCAAAAGTGGAATGCTTCCCTATGCATCTCCAGTGCAAAGAGCAATAACTCTCTTCTGACTAATGGAAGGCTCTGTTTGTGATGGTTTAATTATGTTTGCTGAAATACGGCTCTCCTCTAAGACAACATCTCCATGGCAGAGGGACAGATCTCAGTGGCTATAGATGGAAATAAAACACAAAAGACTCACCCACCATTCTGTGAAGAACTCTACAATTATATTTGCTAAGGAAAAGAGTGGAGGAAGAATACTCACTGTGTGTTTTGCCATGTGTTTCTGTGCATGAAGCCGCTGATGGGTCAGCCCTGATTTCACTCATTAGCATAAAATATCAATTGTGAACTATTTGCAAACTGGAATGTCCATGCTCCCTTTAGATGAAGCCACAATACCTTATGCTAATGTGGCATCTTCTACAAGTGTTGCTTTACCACCTGTATTTAGTAGTTCTCCAATCATGCTGCCTTTGCACAAAGAAATTAGAGAAGTATTAAATGGAAGTTATATATGGCATAAAGTATGAACTAAAGAAGGCACAAAGAGAAGCACACATGTGTTCTTTTGCATGCAAGTTTATTTAATAACTTTCTACTTCTTATGCAACATATTACAATGATGGTCTTGTAAGAACAAAGAACCCATGAGACAGAATTCTTGTTTTTCTCCTCTTAAATCTTAAATTTCTTTGTGAAATAGCTTAGGGCACAAAAATCTACTGCTGTGTTGTTTTGATATTATTATGATTATTATCATTATTATTGGTACTAGGAATTAAACCCCAGGGCATTTTACCTCTGAGCTACATTCCCTACCATTTCTTCTTTTTTTTTTATTTTGAAACAGGGTCTTGTTAAGGTGTTGAGAATCTCACTAAATTGCTTAGGCTGGCCTCGAATCAGCACATAACTGTAATCCCAGCAACTCAGGAGGCTGAGGCAGGAGGATCGCAAGTTCCAGGCCAGCCTGGGCAACTTAACAAGACCTTGTCACAAAATAAAAATATAAAAAGGGCCGGGGATTTAACTCAGTAGTAGAGCACTCCTGGGTTTGATCCCTAGTCCTAGAAAAAAAAATTTAAAAAAGACTCTACTTATTTACAAATTTGCTACAAGTTAATTATATAGTAATGAAAGAAAAAGCATGCTTCCTTTTTCTATGACCTGCCACTTACATTCTTAATCCAACAGTCTACCCTGGTCCTTAAATGTGATTTATGTAGCTTACATGGATCATTTCGGTGTAGGAGAATAAGTGTGTGTTTGTCCACCCTGTGGCTGCAAAGTGATGTTAGGAATGTCTAAAACAGGTGGGGCCGGGAGTTTGCCCTCCTGAAGTGTCACCACCAAAAAGCCATCTGGCAAATTAATTCAAACAGGTGAAAACTATTCACAATATCCTGCAGAAGTGTCTAGGTATCATAGCAGAACATCACAGCATGAATCGAGAAAAGATCTGAGGTAGCACAGAATGCCATCGTTGCCCTCAAGAAAGCCTGGGATTCTAAATGCTTACTCTGAACCTCCAAGACAGAGGAGGAGTGGAGTATTCTGAATATTAAGATGAGCACAGATGCAGTGACCCCAGCAAGGCTCGGCCCTGTAGAGTGCATGCTTGTCTCCACGTCGTAGTATGTTCTGATGGCGATGATGATGACCATGTTGACTTTGAGTCTGGTCTTTTTCACAGACAATGAGTTCCATTAGTTACTTTAAGTGGAACCAGGATCTAAGTAAACAGAGGGTGAGAAATCTCACCATGTCTATCTTGAACACCCCTCTGGACCACAGTGAGTAATTTATCCAATGGCTGCAGCTAGTTTAAATGTATTATTTAGCCAAAGGCACAAGCAAATCATAAGGAAATTTCTCCATCAATAACTAAATATTTTTATTATGAAAACAAGTTTAATATAGTCACAATACTTAAAAACTGTTGTATTTTCAGGCATATACTCTGAAAATATTAATTCAGCAAAAGCCAATTTTCTCCATACAGCTGGGAGAGGAATCCTCAATTCATACAAACCAAGAAATGCAGAACCAAGAACCTCATAACTACATTAGTAGGAACAATTTCTATTTTCTCTGCCTTAGGGTTTTCCACATTTTGTGGAGAGAATAAAAGTATAGAACCTAATGTATGATGATTTGAAAATTTTTCACGAGAAAATATTGTAAAATATATAGTTTGTTTATAAGTCTTCTATCAAAAAGAATCATTCTGAGGTTCTCTAATGTAATAGAAACAGTAACAAAAACATCAAAATTCCTCATCTTTGGAATCTCCTCTTAGAAATAGTTTCCCTAAATGCCACCCCAAAAACATGAACTGGCAATCACCCCTAGTCACCGATCACTGGCAATCTGCTCCTATTGTTTTATTTGTGTCAACAACTGAAAATGCAAATATTCTTACCAACTCCTACATTATTTATTCCAATCCTATTCTGAGCTGCTCCTACTCACCACAAGAATGTAAATGCACATGCGTTGAAGAAATGAGAGTGGCAGAACCTTTTAGTTTTATGAAGGGAGAGAGGACCTGGAGATTTCACTCAAATATGAAACAGAGTACGACAAAGGACTGAAGACGGAGTGCAGAAGGGTGAGGTTGGGGGAGCCCTACGCTGGCCCTCTCTTCTCATTAGCTGGGTTGACCAGATGTCGTTGAAGGCATCTTCCCCTTTATGAAATGTCAAGAAAAGAAGAGAAAAGATTATTTTGATTAAAACTCCTAAGACGATTGTATTAAAAGGTAGAGAAAATGATTTTAATGCCGAGATATTTAGAAATCTATAAAAAAAAGAGAACAAGTCCTCTCTCAGATTTAATTCAGTGGAACCAAAAACAAAGACATGAGATAGGATTTCCCCGAGGAAGAAAATTGAATTCCACAAAATAATTTTGTGTAGACGCTAAACTAATGTAAAGGGAAAAAGTGTCTTGATACTATTATGTTTCAATAACACAAGGTTTTAGAAATGAAAAAAAAACTAAAATGAATTATCCTGAACAGTGAGCAAATAAATATTAAAGTCAATCTGTAGGACACATAAAAACACTAATAATTTTCCCCTGGGATGGTATAAAACTATTTTCTCTGTTATTTCCTTTAGCCTGGATCCCAGCCATTTTATTTATTTTTATATTTATTTATTTATTTATTTAGTGGTACTGGGGATGGAACCCAGGGGCCTTCTACCTCCGGGATACACTCTCAGACCTATTTCATATTTTATTTGGAAGCAGGGTCTCTGAAGCCAGCTGAGGCTGGCTTTGAACCTGCTTGATCCTCCTGTCTCAGTCTCCCAAGAGCGGGGATTACAAGTGTGCGCCACCATTCCCAGCTTTTATTTCTTTTTTTTTTTTATGGCCAAAATACTCTGGTTTTATTTCTTTTTTTCCCCAGCCACTTTATTTCTATAGAAGTAAAGTTGTGTGTGTGTGTGCACACGTATATGTGTGTGTGTGTGTGTGTGTGTGTGTGTGTGTGTGTGTGTGTGTATGTGTTTGTGTAAGTTTAAGGCCTTGGTATGAGTTATTAGGAAATAACCTCATTCTGGTGAATCTTATAATTTTTAGTATTTGGCTCCAACTTCTCTTCTCCAAACTATGGAAATATTTAGCAAAAGTTCTGTTTATCCTGGAATCTATTGTTCAAAATCCATTGGTCTCCTTATACTAGTCTTTCAAATTCTCAGAGGACTTGTGATGCTTCCTTTGCCGGCTTGTCTAGTTTTGTCATGATAATATTCAAAACCCGAGAGACAGAGAAAAATTCCAAGGTTTTGTTGTGTTGTGTTGTGAAAGAAATATGGTCCTTTCAAACTGATCTCAAAGAAAAATGGGACCCAAGACTTTCATTAAACCACATGAAATAGAAAGCATGGGAAACATTGGATAACAACATCCTCTGAGTCAAAAAAAAAAAAGAAAGAAAAAAGATATCACTAAAAAAATCAATGTTTTTACCTTTTATTGTTGTTCAGGCAGAATCAATTAGCTGAATCAAATTTCTCTTTAAAAGTAATTTGCAAAACAACTTGTACGGTAGCCTATTCCTCTTGTAAAAAGAAATTATGCCTTTGTGTGAAATGGAAATTTATGAGCCAAACACAAATTCCAAGAACGGCATCAACTTCAAATGGGGACCACAGCCTACCTTTGCTGCAGTTGTAAAGTATAAACTCAATGGAAATTTTGAACTGTATTCCTCTAGATATTGAGTTTGTGTGGACTTTAAGATTCTCCCTCAGAGCACACCTGTTCCCTTCCTGTTCCTTTGATGACTTCACATGTCAGTCTAGCTCATCAAGACAATGATAGGGCCAGATGTGGTGTTATACACCTAGAATCTCAGTCCTTGGGAGGATGAGGCAGGAGAATCACTGATTCAAGAACAGCCTCAGCAACTTAGTGAGACCTCACAACTTAGAACTTGTTTCAAAAATTTTAAAAAGGGGGATGATGGTGATGGGGGTGTAGCTCAGAGGTAGAAGCCCCTGTATTCAATCCCCATCACACACACAAAAAAAAAGACTAGCTGAGCATGGTGGCGCATGCTTGTAATCCCAGTACTTAGGAGACAGACAGGAGGATTGCAGGTTCCTGGTCAGCCTCATCTATTTAGGACCTCTGCAACCTAGTAAGACTCTGTTTCAAAATAAAGAAAAAATAGGCCTGGAGGTGTAGCTTGAAGGTAGAATATCCCTAGGTTCAATCCCCTGCAAAAGATGATGACAGGCTTTAGAAACAGTTAAAAAGAACCCTGGTTAATTGACTGAGGATTAGAGCCTTTTGGTCAACTAGAGAATTATTTTAATCCATTTACTATTCACTTAGCATACACTAAGCCCTCTTATGAGAACTTAACATCCACTGCTTCCTTTAGTTCCCTCATTGATCCTATAGACTCGTGATTTTCTGACTTTGCAGGGAAAGAAATGGTGGTTCCAAGAGGTTAAGTTACTTGCCCAAGGTTATTTTATTTGATTTCACAGACTTTTTTGCTAGAGATAAAATAACACAGCAGAGGATCTTACCTGGGCCTCTAAGAAACAAAATATCAATATGGCATAATTAATGTTACTCAGCCCCACTGTCAGTTTAGAGGATAGAAACCAACCAAGTACAGCATTGTTTGTTTTTGTTTTTTTTTTTTTTTTTTTTTTTCGGCACTGGGGATGGAACCCAGGGGCATTCTACCTCTGAGCTACACAGCCACCCCTATTTTTCATTCTTTATTTTGAAACAGGGTCTCATGGAGTTTCAAAGGGCCTCACTCAGTAGCAGTTGAGGCTGTCTTTGAACCACGATCCTCCTGTCTCAGCCTCCCAAACGCTGGGATTACAAACCTGCGCCACCACTGGCTGGCATTGTTGATGGAAGATTATCTTATGTATATTCAGATTTTAAGAGAAATTAAAATTTCTATGCTAACATTAATTTCACGCTGAAATTCCACCCCTAATTTTACTCACAATGTAACAGTAAAGAGAACAAATTCTGAGGCCATGCCATTCTGGACAGGAATGCTAGTTTCACACCAGAAGAAGGACTTCACTCATTCATCCATCCACTCATTTATCGAACATTTACTGACCAAGTATTAGTTCTGCAGTGATAAATGAACCAGATAAATGAACCCTGCCCTCGTAGAATTTATAGTTTAGTGGTGTATAGTATAATAATAAACTGGTAAACAAAGTTGTGCTCTCCGTAGTCCTATGAAGAAAACAGAAAAGATGTTATAGAAGAAAGCAGGGGTGGGAAGCACTTTTAGATAAAGTAGTCAAAACGCCCTACAGAGATGTAGTATCCCCACTGAGACCCTGTGCCCATCACAAGGGGGGCAGTAAGACACCATGTCCCTGAATGCCTCCTTTCTGTAACCAAAAACTGAGCTAAGTTAAGGGGACAATGAGAACAAGGGTAGGTTGGGAAATCCGGAGACAGAAGATCCGAAGGTCACTGGCTTTCTCGTATGTACACTGGCTGGAGCAAGTTAGTGTTATTTGTAGAACCTACTCGCTTACATGTAGGCAAGGATAATTGCCCCTTGGGATGCTGGTTGGTGTTGATACTGAGGATGTCACTGCTTCAGCAGCCTAACTCATAAAGCCCTCTCTGGGTAGGGACAGGTGCAGAAGCGAGGGCACTCATCCATCCAGCCACTGCCGGGCAAGTGCCATGAGAGAGAGAAGGCGCTGTCTGTCAGCCTCTCCTGCCGAACTCTTCTTGGAGCAGTCACTGAAGTGAGCTTCCTAATAAACCATGTGCTGCCACGGTCTCTCTGGGCCTCTCTTTGGCCTCTCCATGGCCTGCCCCACTGCCCTGGCACAGCTGGGTTGTGATGTGATAGAGAATAAAGAAGGAAGCGAAAAAGCATGGAGATGCTGGAGCCAAGGGAGGGTTCCAGACAGATGCCAGAGCGCTGGCCTTGAGAATGGCATGTCTGCAGGAACGCGAAACAGCCAGTAGGCAGGGATCCTGTTAGCCACAGAGGCAAATGGTAAACCACTAGAGGATTGTAAGCCAGAGAGTAGCACCACTCAGTTTTATTCTTAAAATAACTGCAAATACTATATGGAGATTGCGAAGAAACAGGGAAAAACTAGTGACTGTTGTATTAGTCCAAGGCTGGAGTAGTTTTCCTTCTATGGTCACAGGTTTGCACCTGCAGATTCAACCAAGTATAAATTGAAAATGTTTTAAATTGTGCACAGGTTAATGAAACTGTTTTGTGGGATTATCATTTTTAATTTTGGATAAATTGCTATAATACTAGATGTCAACCACTAAGCCAAGCATGGGAGGGAGGGATGGGGAGAGAATGGGGTGGGGTTCGGGTCGGGGCTGACTGGGCGATGTGTGCATGTATGTCTACAAAAGTTTGTATCCCACTATGATGTATGAATACAGTGCACCAATAAAATAAAATAAAATAAAAAATAAAAAATAAATTGTGCACAGGTGCCGAACAAGAACACCTTTGTCATTAGTTCCTAGAAAATATAGGCTAACAACTGTTTACATGGCACTTACATCCCATTTGGGTATTGTAAGTAACCCAGAGACAAAATGCATATGGGAAGAGATGTGTAGGTTATGTGTAAATACCATGTTGATGTGTAGAACAGACTTGAACATCCACAGATTTTGGAATCTGAAGTGGGTCCTGGAACCCATCCTCAGTGGATAATGAGGGGGCATCATGTTAGCAGAAGTCCAGGGATTTGGGAAGAACTGGGTAACCCTGAGCTATATTTGGGGGGTAGAAGCTATGGGACTAAGTCATATCTTAGATTCAAAGAAAAGGAAAGGAGGAACAATATATTTCTGATCTGTAAAACTGGGTGGCTGATGTTATTATTTATTGAGCTGTGCAATTTTGAGTGAGAAAGACTTAAAGGGAGATAATAGAGTGTTGAGCTTTGTACGTGTTGAGTGTAGATGTCTGCAAGCGATCCCAGTAGAGGTGTCAAGTGGGCGGTAAGGTATATGACAGGAGCTCCTCGGGCTTGTGCGGGGTCGTAAGGCACAACGAGCACTCGGAAGCATCAGAGGGTTTTTAAACTGGGGCAGAATTTGGACAGGGGTCCTAGAAGAGGCCTCAATCTCAAGTGGCCTGGGAATCTTTGGGAGAAAAATTCAGTGGTTGAGAAGAGAAGGAGAAATTACCTAAGGAGACTGAGGAGTCACCAGGAAGAGCCAACGTGAACAAAGAGGAGGCTTGATTGACAGCAAGTTCGGTGAGCGCGTCAGGCAGCGTGGCTGATCATACTGAGCACAAGAAGATCTTGGGCAAGCTATTCAATTTTTCTTAGAACCTATCCAATCTATAAACAGATTAAAATATAAATGCTATTTGTTAGGTAAATAGTATTCATTAAAATGATAGAGTATTAAGTAAAACGACAACTCTAAGCCACTTAAGGTGGGTCTCTGTGTGTATTAATTGCACAGTAGTTTTTTTTAAAACCTTGTATTATCTTAATGTCATATTAATTGGTTACTTCTATGTTATGGATATGCAGAAGATTGGTTAAAAGAGAATTGTGCTTATAAAATGCCAATTAAGCTAGCTCTTGCTTTTCTCATTTCTTTACAGATATTACTAATCACTAAAAGGTACGAGATTAAATTCATTCTCGAAGCAAACCGCTATTTTTCAATGTCAGTGGGGGGGATATGCCATTAATTACTTTAAAATCTCTTTTACACACCCACCGTTCCCTAATACTATCTGATTTCCAGGCAAAGTGTAGGAGTGTCTTGTTGTTGTTGTTCAATTAATTTTAACTGCAACCTGAGGAGGGTCCAAATCAGCCAAGTTAATGACATCTTGAAAACACTAAGCCACTTACCACAGAAGCTTCCCTACAGACATCCCTCGTGGGAATAGTTTCCAGAGAGCCCGCTTGTATTTCTGAATGCCAAAGTGACATTTAAAAAGGAAAATTACCAAGAATGCAGGCTTTCTAAAAGGCAAGATAAATTAAAAGCTGCTAAAATCAGTAATGTATTAATGAAAAGAAAATGAGCAGATTTCACTTATTAAAAATTATGTAAACATGCTCATTTCAGACCCCTTATTAATGCATTTAGATCTTTTTTGCTGAATGTTATCAGCAGGTATAAATATAAGATGAAACCCGTTCTCAACTCACATTAAAAAATAAAAACTTCAAAATAGTGTTTCGCACAGAGTTCCATTAAGGCCATTTGGTCTGGTAACAATGATTTTTAGCCTGTGAAAATTCAACCAGCGGAAATTCGGGAATTAAACTTTTTAAGTTTGCAAAAAGAATCCAAATGAAACTGAATAAAACCTGATACCTTGTCATTCTCTGAATTTAACAGGTGGAAATTTTGTCCAATTAACTAAAAAGATTCACCTCACCAGGTGCAGTGGTACACGCCTGAAATCCCAGTACTTGGGAGGCTGAGACAAGAGGATCACAGGTTCGAGAACGGCTTCAGCATTTTGGAAAACTTAACAACATAGCAAGACCCTGTTTCAAAACAAAAAAATAAGCTGGTGGCATATGCCTGTAATCCCACTTTTTGGAAGGCTAAGAAAAGAGAATTGCAGGTTCAAGGCCAGCCTCAGTATGTAGTGAGACTCTCATCCGTCTAGTGAGACTCTGTTTCAAAATAAAAATAAAATAGGGCTGAGAATGTAGCTCAGATATAGAATGCCCCTGGGTTCAATCCTCAGTGCCATAAAATAAAATTAAATAAAATAAATAAAATAATAAAATGGGGCTAAGGTTGAATTCAATCCCGAATATCTCTCCTCTCCTCTCCTCTCCTCTCCTCTCCTCTCCTCTCCTCTCCTCTCCTCTCCTCTCCTCTCCTCTCCTCTCCTCTCCTCTCTCTCTCTCTCTCTCTCTCTCTCTCTCTCTCTCTCTCTCTCTTCACCTCAAACCTTTGAAGAGGTAGTGTAGACTATTTCATATACAGAAATAACAGATAATTATTATTATTATTTTTTGCAGTACGCAGATGGAACCCAGGGGCATTCTATCTCTGAGCTACAACCTCAGCCCTATTTTTTCTTTTTTGAAACAGGGTCTCACTGAGTTGCAAAGGGCCTCACTAAATAGTAGCTGAGGCTGTCCGCGAACCACAGCCTCCCCTATGCTGGGATTACAAGCGTGCCACACCATGCTCAGCTAACAGGTAATTTTCCTTACAAGATCTTGCTAGTTTGTTAGTATTTATTCAATGAATATATAGTGGAAGAAATGTCTGTGAATAAGTATATACATCTAGGCACCTGAACCCTAATTCTATTGCACTAAGATGTGAAGTCTCACATGACCAACACTTGAGTCCCTTCTATCTACTCTTTTCTTCTCCTTCCCTTTCATCCTTCTGTGTTCTCACTCTCTTCCTTCCCTTCTTCTGATTATAGTCTAACAACTCTGTAAAATGCTAACAGGGATATAGAAATTTTAAAAATAGTGTTATATTACTTAGAAGTAGATGAGAAAACGGGATAAAATATTAAATAGTACAAAACTTTTAGACACTTTCTTTTTTTCTTTTTTTTTCTTTTCCTTTTCTTTTTTTTGGGGGGGATGTGGTACTGGGGTTCCTGAAAACCCTTCTACCTTCGGGCTACACTCCCACACCTATTTTTACATTTTTATTTGGAAACAGGGTCTCTTAAGCCAGCGCGGCTGGCTTCCAACCTGCGCGATCCTCCTGTCTCCGCCTCCCAAGCGCGGGGATCACAGGCGTGCGCCACCACGCCCGGCGGAGACTTTCTTTTTTGCATGTTATGAAATTCTACCTAAGTGCTGGGTGGGTAGCAAACAATCCGAAGTTTCATGACTAAGTGTCTATAGGATAAAGAACTGCTTAGGGTAACGGGCTAGAGTGATAGAAAAAGTAGATATAACAACTAAGAGCAAAATATGATTCTGTTTTTCTGTTGGGGTCTGCATATCTATATGCCTTTTGTCAGCTACAACAGCCATTTTTTTTTCAGAAAAAAAATTGAGCAGAATAGAACAGAACATCAAGTGGCTGTAAGTAGAGCCAGGTGTGGCGGCGCACGCTTGTAATCCCCGCACTTGGGAGGCTGAGACAGGAGGATCGCAGGTTAGCAGCCAGCCTCAGCTAATTAGTGAGGCTTTCTGCAACTTAGTGAGACCCTGTTTCAAAAATAAGAATAAAAATAGGGCTGGGGGGTGTAGCTCGGAGGTAGAATGCCCCTGGGTCAATCCCCAGTACTTTAAAAAAAAAAAAGAACCATAAATATTCCCTATACTAAAAACAGAGAGAACTAGCTGCTAAGTGTTCTGGTGAGGAAAACACGGTGTTGTGACAATAAGAAGACACCATTGATTGAGATTTCATTGTGTGCTGGGCTCTATGATATCTGTAACTGATATAATCAATCATTCTAGCCGCTGGGATAAACTTAAAGGGCCATTTCTTTCTTACAGAGCTCTTTATCCTAGGTCAGTAGCATAATGTCAAAGTTTAGTTTAAGAAAAGCAGGAGTTTTTTTGGTTTTGTTTTTTTTTTTCAGTACTGGAGTGAAACCCAGAGTCATTCTACCTCCAAGCTACACTCCCAGCCCTATTTTTTATTCTTCATTTTTGAAACAGGGTCTCATTAAGTTGAGGAGGGCCTCACTAATTAGCTGAGGCTCACCTCGAACCTGCAGTCCTCCTGTCCCAGCCTCCCAAGTACTGGGATTACAAGTGTACATCACTACACCCAGCAGAAAAGCAGTTCTGTAGCCAGGCATGGTGGTGCATGCCAGTAATCCCAGTACTTGGGAGGCTGAGACAGGAGGATTGTACATTTGAGGCCAGAGTCAGAAACTTAGCAAAATCCTGTTTCAATATAAAATGGTAGGATGCCATTCAGTTCAATCTCCGGTACCAAAATATAATAAAATAAAATAAAATAAAAAAGGAGGGGGATAGAGAAAAGCAATTATGTGCAGTCTAGGGACTCAGCTCTAAAGATGGGCTTTAGTAGAACAAAACTGTGGCCGTGGACTCTCCTGGAGTGTGACTTGAAGGGGGTATCCCAGGACCCTCTCCAGACCGACTGAATCAGACCCTAGGTGTGGTGCTCAGGACACAACCCGTATGATGGCCATTCAGGTAACTCTTGGGCACCTCAGTCTGAGAACTGCAGGCTGACAATGATCCAAGCAATTGTCTTCAAATGTGCGGATTGTCAGTTAGATTTTTGAACATGCCTCCCCAATTTAATGTTTGTTTTATGTACAAATTAGTATCTGTACTAATTTACTGGCATATGATATACATTATAAAGCTCATGAACATTTTAAAAGGATGAGGTTTTAGTCACTTTTATTATTATTATTATTTTTTTTTTTTTTTGCGGGTCTACAGATGAAACCCAGAGGCATTCAACTTCCGAGCTACCCTATTTATTTATTTTATTTTTTATTTTTTTGGTGGTACTGGGGGTGGAACCCAGGGGGCCTCTACCTCTGAGCTACACTCCCAGACCTTTTTTATATTTTATTTGGAAACAGGGTCTCACTAGGTTGCTGAGAGCCTCACTAAGTAGCTGAGGCTGGCTTCGAACCTGTGCGATCCTCCCGTCTCAGCCTCCCAAGCGCGGGGATTACAAGCGTGCGCCACCATGCCCGGCTTAAGGATGAGGCTTTAAATAACTTTGGAGTAATAACATCTTAGTAGGAGCAAAGAGAATAAGCTCCATTATTATTTTTTTTTAATTTTAGGTACTTATCTGGAAATTCTATCATCACTTGGTAAATGCTAGCAAATCAGCAAGAGTCTCTAGTGCTAATATCATGTTTGCTGATGCAGGCAATATTTAATTTGTTAAAATGATTTGAGAAACATGTTTGCAAATAATCACAGAAAACGTCCAAGTATTTACTTTACAGATTGTAAATTTGTAATTAAAAATTTTGTGAAATGTATCACATTTATAAAAAGTAACCTCCACGTTATTAATCCTTCATCTCGTTTTCTTTTCCTTGTAACTTTAAAAACTATATATGTGACCCTCCCCCCACTAGAGATCTGGAATGTTCTTCAGAAGCTCATGCTTTGAAAGCGTGGTCCCCAGCACAGCGAGATCCAGAGGTGAGGCTTTTAGGTAATGATTGGATCACGAGGGCTTTGACCGCATCTTGGAATAATCCATTTGGTGAGTTAATTGATCCATCACTGACAGCTCAATGGCTACGGGGAGACAGGACTTAGTTTGAGGAAGTGGGTCACGAGGCGCATGGCCTGGAGGGGTTTCTCTTCTCCATGATGATGGAGCCCCTTTCTCTCTCTCTCTCTCTCTCTCTCTCTCTCTCTCTCTCTCTCTCTCTCTCTCTCTCTCTCTCTCTCTCTCTTTCTGCTTTCCAGTTGCCATGAGCTGAACGTCTCTCCTCCATGTGCCCTTCTGCCATGTTGTTTCTGCCTTGGAACCAGCTGAGCATTGACTGAATTCTCTGAAACCATGAGCCAAAGTACATCTTGCCTCCTCTAAGTTGTTCTTGTCAGTATTTTGGCCCCAGATATGAAGAGCCGACACAGCCCTAGACAATGCGTTACTTCCTTTTCCATTGTTCATACTGTGTACAAAAGGGATCATGCTGTATGTATTACTGACTTGCTTTTTTTCACTCAACACTATCATTTTGAGATCCATCCAGGCTAATGTGTGCTATTCTAACTCATTCACTTTCATTTCTGTATAAAGTAATTCATTAGAGAGATAGCCCATGATTTGTTTATGGTCCCATCATAGATGTGTGTTTGGATTGCATTCAGGATTGTTTATAAATGGGGCTGCCGTGCGCATCTGTGTCCCTGTCTCCTGCTGTGCACGTCCAAAGTGTGCCTTGAGGGTTGGACTTTCTGGGTCCCAGGGAACGGGCGGCCTTACTAAGGGGATGCTACCAGCCTTCCAAAGTGAGCGTGTCTGTCTGTCCTCGAGCGCCAGTTTTTTGCCTTCTTGCTCACACCTGATTTGTGAACGTTTTCTTATTTTTGCCAGTTTGTTGTATCTGAAGTAGTATCGTATGGTTTTAATTTAAAAGTTCTGGATCACTACTGAGGTTAAGTATCAGTACCCAGATTCAGGGGCCAATTTTGTTGCCTCTTTTCTACCATCTGTTTGGATTATTTTGCTTTTTTTTGCTCTAAGTTGTCCATGACTTTCTTTAAATTCTTTTATATGCTGGACTCTAGCCTTCATATTTACACATACCGAAAATATATTCCTCCACATCAAGATTCATTTTTACACCCTCTCTGTTAAGGGATATAAGTTCTTAATTATCAATTAGTGGTTTGTATGTGTGTGTGTGTGTTAAGAAATGCTCTCTTACCCCAAGTTCATAACAGTATTCTCTTAAAAGTTTTTACACTTCAGAATTTACATTTGCATCTCTAACCCATGAAGACTGAATTTTGTGTGAGATTTGGATATACTTTAGTTTTTTCTTTTCATTTGTTAAGAAATAGCCTAAGTACAGTGTTTCTGTAATAGGCTTTTCCACATATTTTTTACTGCCTGCTTTGGATTTTTTTCTGAGCTTTCCATTTTATCTACTGCCCTATTTCCTTATTCCTGACCTAAAACCACAGTCTTAACTATTATCTAAATATATTTAGACACATAGAAGGGCACAACCCTCAAAATATAGGCTTAGCTACTGACTTTTCAGTAATTATTTCCTTTTCCTAACATAAGTATTTAAGGCTATAAATTTCTTTCTAAGAGCTGCTTTATGCCAATCCTAAATTTATATATAAAGCATTTTCTCATTTAAAATTTTCTCATTTAAAATCTTTATATAGCATTTTCTACTATAAAATTTAGTATTTAGGTTAGTATAACTTTATGAGCTATAATATTATATAATATGTACTATAATATAATATATATAATAATATAATAACCTAAACTTAATGTACAGGTTTGTTTCATGTTATGGACACAATTTTAGTCTGCCAATTGGGTTATCTCATTACAATGTTGTTATTATATTCAGGTATGGCTTCTTTGTAGGGATAATTTTCAGCCACACTCATTTAGAAACAATGAATTTCATTTTAATTAGTTTTCATAAATTGCCTAAATCAGAGTATGGTGAAAGCTAACAGGTGAGAGCCCCTCTTGTAAGCTTTTTTGGCCTTTCCTCAGAAGACACAGGACTGGCACGTCACAGAGAATGAATCCAGCCAGGGCACTGATGTTAACTAATGGTTCAACTACTGGGAACATTTCAGTTCTTTCCCATGTTTACTTAAAAAATAATATAGAAAGCTGGGCGTGGTGGCACACACTTGTAATCCCCGCGCTTGGGAGGCTGAGACAGGAGGATCGCACAGGTTCGAAGCCAGCCTCAGCTACTTAGTGAGGCTCTCAGCAACTTAGTGAGACCCTGTTTCCAAACAAAGTATAAAATAGGTCTGGGAGTATAGCCTGGAGGTAGAAAAGCCCCTGGGTTCTACCCCCAGTATCACCAAAAAAATAATATTAATGATAATAATATAGATAAAAAGTCAGTGTTTTCTCTCCAACCCTCTAGAGCAATAATTTTTACGCATCTGCATGGTCCCCAGTGGGGACACAGGAAGGACACCTTCTCTACTGGGAAACCTGCAGAGGAAGCAGGGATTGCTAAAAAGTGCACGCACCACTGTCTCTAGGGGAAGAAGGGATTTTCACGTTTATCCTAAGAGATCCTGGTACTAAAAAGACTGGAAAATACGTCGATGCAGACTGAGGAATGACCAGAACACACAGCGCCTCACACTCCCGGGGCTATTGGTGATGCTCTTTGAAGGCACCTGGAGGACCCCAGGGCTGTGTTGCCAGGCATAATGGTGTCCATTGTTTTTAATACATGGAGCTGACAGTCCTCTAATATCCATCCTCAGTGCACACCAGTCATTATGATTCTCTTCCCCACTACAGTTTCCAAACTTTCTACCTTCTCTTCTTTCTATCTAAATTAAAACTTGGAAAATGGAGCTGGGTGTAGTGGTGCACACCTGTAATCCCAGTACTTGGGAGGAGGAGGATGGCAGGTTCGAGGCCAGCCTCAACAATTTAGTGAGACCCTCAAGAGCTTATAGAGACCTTGTTTCAAAATAGAAAATAAAATAGGCCTGGGGTGTAGCTTGGAGGTAGAATATCGCTGTGTGCCTATATGAAAATCCTCTCATACAAAAATACCAAATAGTAGAGATTTTTACACATATTTAAATGATGTGAGCTCTCATTTTTCTAATTCAGTGCTCACCATCTAAAATGGTTCTTGAATGATTCATCCCAGAAAACACAGCCTCAGACATTTTAATCACATTATCTTGTGTTTTAGAAGAAACATGTCAGTAAGTTATTTACTGGCAAATATTGCAACCTGTACAATAGACCAGTCTTTCCAATTACACTTTAAAAGGATCAGAAATGAGAGCTACTTACAGGAACGTCTCCTATTCCTGTCCTCGCTGCTCAAGCATAGATAACACGAATCCCCCTTTCTACATCTGCTTGTACAAAGGGCCATGCTCTTGTGGTTTCCCCAGAAACTTGCCTTGGTTCTTGGAATAGTAAATATGGCAAGAGAGAGCTGAATTTTAGACTTGACGACAAGATTATTTTGATATAGAAAAGCTAACGTCAAGCAGAATCTATCAAATATTTCTTGAGCTGTCTTCTAAAGGAGGGTATAAAAAGGGACTGTTTGGGGGATGTGGATGAGAGGGTACAAAGTCTTTGTTAGACAGGAGGAAGAGTAAGCTCTGTAGACATCTACAGGACATCAGAGACCACAGTTAAAAGCAATGCATTATGATCTTTAAAATAGTTCAGAGAGCAGATGTGAGGTGTTCTCACACAAAATGATAAGTTTATGGGTGATGCACATGTTAACTAGCTTAATTTAACCATTCCAAAATGCATATATATATATATATATATATATATATATAAACATCATCATATACAATTTTTATCTGTCATTTAAAATCAATCGAGGGTTTTTTTTTTTTAGTACTAGGGATTGAACCCAGAGGCATCTACCTCTGAGCTACACCCCCAGCCTTATTTTTTGTTTTGAAACAGGGTCTCACTAATTTGTTGCAGGCCTCACTGAGTTTTTGGGGTTGGCCATGAACCTGCAATTCTTTTGTCTCAGCCTCCCAAGTATTGAGGTCACAGGCTCCACTGCCATGCCTAGCTTACCTGAGTTGTTAAAGGCACCTGGATGCCATCTCCTTGAACCCCTTAGGTGGTGTGGGTAGCTGCCACGCAGGGCACTTAGAGTACTTATAATATCCTACTGCAACTGTCCACATTTACTAGTGCGCCTCCCACTACAATACAATCTCCCTCAAGCAGATATTAGCGGATCTATTTTCCTCTCAGTACTTATCACAGTGCTTGCTTAGCCTAGTAAGAACTAAAAAAAAAAAAAAAAAAAAAACCTGTTACATCAATTAAATGACATTTCAAAAATGTTTAAGATAAATCAAGACTATCTAGAGCAAATCTCTGGTGTTACTTACCAAGCACTCTGCTCATGCTCCCCTCCTTTGAGAGTGGTTTTCAGCATCAGCATCACCTGGAAACTAGTTAAAATGCACCTGCTGGATCGGAGGCTCTGATGGTGGGACCAACACTCTGCAGGCAGCCAAGCCTCCTGTGTATTTCTATTGTGTATGTAATGTCTGAGAACCCTCAAGATTTTATTATCCAAGCAGTGGATTGCATTCCCAATTGAATAATTTTCCAAACACAAAAATTTATGGAATTTCTAGCTGAGCTTACAACCTTGCATAATAAGAAAGGGACACATTTTAGACTGTATCTTGAATTTGTTAGAGATTAGGCTGAACAGTAGACTGAATTTTTACCCACACATAGATAGTCAAGAAAGTAAGAGAATGTTGGCCTTGAAATAGGATGACCAAGCAGACCACAGGCTTTCAAGCTGCGCTCCTGGGACGTCTAGAATTCCTCCAGCCTCTGCAGGGCTGCTGCGGACAGAGCAGCGGAGACTGCAGGGCCCCCGCTCTCCGCTGCATGTGGAACAGTCTCAGTTTGTTTCTGTTTTCCACATGGATTCTTCATGAGATTTCATGTGAGTAGACAATCCAACCTCTGATGCCAAAAAAAAGTTTCAAAACCACTGACGCCACATCTTCAGCATGTGTTAAAACCTGCTTAGCCTTTAGTAGATTTTTGGGAAACTTCTCTCTTTGAGAAATAAACTATGTCTAGTGATCTGTTCCAAATAAAAGAATATCCATGGTGAGAAGCAGAACTGGTTCTTCATATACAGCATCTCAGGTGTATTCATAACAGCCTATGACACAGACACCAGCTGATACTTCCACTTGATAGATGAGGGGACTGAGCACATGGAGCTTCGGTGACTTTCTGGAGGGTCACATAACTAAGGAGGCGTGGAGCCACAGTCTGTCTTCCACAATTTGTATCCATAGACTCGGCACCACAAGCAATATGTTGCTTTCTAGTTAAAGCGACTACAAGGCTCTAAGTTCTTACCTTTGGCTTTTCTCGAGCAGGAAGCCAAGGCTAAGGTAGAGTCGTGAACTACCTGACTGGGTGTTGATGGCCTGGCCCAACTCACACATAGAGTCTATTGGCAAAGACTGGAGACTTAATGGTTTCAGACACCAAAAGAGAAATGATGAGATTTTTTCCCAAAATATATACATATATAAAACATATATTGAAAATATTACTTCTACATGTGTAGATAGATAGAGCACAATATATCAAATTAGAATAGATGTCAAGGAATCCCTACTAGAATGGATTCCAAGGAATGCCTATAACGTTACATTATTACCTTCAGGACCAGCATGCCTGGAGATGAGGACTGGTGTTGCAGGCAGGCTGAGCATTGTTCTCACACACAGCTCAAGTTTATCTCTGCAGTAGATCATAAAGAGTCACCACCGCAGGTGGGGAGTTAACTATTCTGATGATTACAAATTATTCCAATGTGTGACTTCCAAATTTTGGAGATGTTTGTCAAAGTAAGAATGTGCCCTTGACACATTTGTTCCATATGTAGAGAATCATTTATCAAGCATGTCATGGCAGCAAAGAAAGGCTGAGAGCTGCCCCTGAGTTGGAGATCTGTGAGTAGTGCTGATTTGAATTATCTACCAGCCAGGGGACAGAGTGACCCAATACACCTTCTTAAGATGCTAACATGTCTGAAATCTGGGAATGTGCAAAAGAGACACACTGTAAGAGAGATTTTGAAAGGTGCACTGTGTAGTTTTATTAAAAAGAAATAAAAGGCAATTTTTAAAAATGGGGGATGGCCGGGCGTGGTGGCGCACGCTTGTAATCCCCACGCTTGGGAGGCAGAGACAGGAGGATCGCGCAGGTTCGAAGCCAGCCGCACACGCTGGCTTAGGAGACCCTGTTTCCAAATAAAAATGTAAAAATAGGTGTGGGAGTGTAGCCCAGAGGTAGAAGGGCTTCCAGGAACCCCAGTACCACCAAAAAAAGAAAAATGGGAGATGGATTTCGAGTGCTTAAAGGAGATGACTTGTCGGAGGAAAATATTTTTCAGTCATCTTTAGTATAGCCATGCTGTCTTCAAAATAACATTCTCAATTTTGTATTAATGATACTTGAGAAACATGAATTCTTATTTCTACTTCATTTAACATGTCAGCAAACCTCCCTCCAAGCTGATACTTACATGCAGCTTCCAGCTACATAGAGCACTCATGCCGTCAGGATGTAAATCAAGCTCATCTTCCCTCGTGGCTTTTTCTCTATTGACTTTCTCACTGCACAATAAAGTATTTTGCTTTTGGAAGATCTGCATCAAGAGTCTTCAGATACAGTGTAAACAATCACTTAAACCTCATTTTCTGTATTTAAAACACACTCAACAATATATGTTCAGCTCAAAAATCTGATTTTAAGGACTATACCATTAACAACAATGGAAATAACAACATGAGTTCCCTAAAAAAAAAAAAAAAAAAATCTCAGCTTCGTAAAAGCAATGAGAACACTGGCAAAAAGACAAAAAATAAGAATCAACTTTTTCAGAATTCTGGGAATTAGTCAAAGGCTAGAAGCAATCAGGAAGCATTTTGATCCACTCTTGGTAAGAAGAATAAGCACGTGGTGTTCTAACCCACCCGGTTTCCTTTTGTGTGTGTGTGTGTGTATGTGTGTGTGTGTGTGTGGTGGTACTGGGGTTCCTGGAAACCCTTCTACCTCCGGGCTACACTTCCAGACCTATTTTTACATTTTTATTTGGAAACAGGGTCTCTTAAACCAATGCGTCTGGCTTCCAGCCTGCGCGATCCTCCTGTCTCTGCCTCTCAAGCGTGGGGATTACAAGTGTGCGCCACCACGCCCGGCTAACCCACCCTGTTTCTCTTCCCCTCCAGATCTGTGGTAGCCATGAAAAGCAGTGGCCCTCGATCACAGTTGAATCCAGCAGCCTAGGAGAGAGCAGACAGGGGCTGGTGTTAGCCTCATAGCACAGAAGAGGGAACCAAAGAAAAGGGAGACGCTGAGACACCTGTGTGGGCTTCAAATTGCTCTGACAGTGGGTCAGTCAGCTGTGCTTCACTATGACACGTATCTGAGATAATCAGATAAAAGGACAAAAAGGCTTATTTTGGTCCAGAATTTTAAAGATTTCAGTTTCATGATTGTGCTGTTCCTGTTGCTTTGGCAGGTGGTTGCACATCATAATGCGAGTGGGTGGCAGAGAAAAAACGCTCACCTCATGGCTGGAAAGCAAAAAAACAAACAAAACAGCTGGGCACAGACATCTACACGCAACGATGGTAAACTGAACCACAACTGTTTTAAGAGGATGAACACTTGCAGTGATAAAACGGAGCAGAAGAAAGTCCTCTCCGCAGGTGCTCCCCACCTAAGAGGACTTACTGTACCTAGAAGAATCGGTCTGCTAAATGCCTAATATGCTTCTTTTGAAACACCCCTAGAATTCATTACTTACGCCACTGTCCTTACCAGAGCCTTCATCTTTGAACCTTAGTGGAGTTTTTGTTGTTGTGGATTTCATGTGCTGCTATCTTCTGGGCATGGCCCTCATGAGGCTCAGACATCTTTGCAAATGGAAAAGTACGGTAAAGGCAAACAGCAGAATGCTCACAGGTGAATTTCAAAGCCCATCAGGCTTTTGAATCCCATCTACCGCTAATTGTTAATAACTGTGAGATCTCAGCCAAGAATTTTTGAGCTGTAATCTATCTTAGACTTAAACTTCTGTCAGGCTGTTGTGAAGAGTAGATTCCACAAACAATCACAAGGGTCTAGAAAATAAGACTTAACAATTTTTAAGTGATTGTATGGCTAGTACAACATCTGGCACCTGGTTACCATTCAACAAATGGTAATCATCATACTTATTATTCAGAATGTATTATTATGAAGAGTAGAGTGTTGTTGTTGTTGTTGTTGTTGTTGTTGTATGAGTGATACCAGCCAAAGAAATAAGGGACTCAATGCAGGTCTCCGTGTAACATTAAGTAAAAATATTTGGCTCTCTGGGTCACTATGCTTGTAACATAGCCAATAGGGTTCAGCAAATTTGTTCTAATGCCTTCAGTAGCAATTTTATTCCCAGTATTGTAAGTAGCTGCTTGCATTAGGGAATCAAAAAAAAAAAAATCCTCCAAACACCTGTAATCCTATCAGCAGAGAGCTCTCCCAAAACTTTGCTTATCCAAGTAACACATGTGTAGGTGATTCAAGATGAAAAATCAATGAAATAGAAGAAAAACTGACACATTAAAACCTAGGCTAAATTGATTGTTTCATTTCCTTCCCCCTACCTTCAAAACTGTCTTACTGGGGATTTGCACTCACCCACTAGAAGCCAGTGGTCTGGGATGTGGACAAGGAAGCCACTGGATTTCTCTCTGCTCCCTGCCTGTGTAGCTGTCCTCCAGTTCCCACCTGATAACCCCTTTCTCTACTGGCACCTCTAGTCCTGACTTGCCACTCTCCTGTCTATCTCTGCTCCTGTATCATTCTCAGCCATTTTAAATGCGTACAGACAGCCAAGACAAACTCTTGAACTACCAGGATCTCCTGGGGTACCAGGTCTCTGATCTTCACCCTACTTCAGTCCTCACTCACATGGTCACATCCTAACCCTGGCCATCTAAAGAACTGAACCAAACCTGCAGTCTTGATCTTAAGTGCCACACTCCTAGACTCCATCTCTGGTCCTCCCAGCTCACACACTCTGACTGACAGAGCCTCGTAGCTGCTGGTAACTACTGTACCTCCACCATCACTCTCCTCTTGTCCTCACCTCCCCCGTGACCTAGTTTACAACTGTCACATGGGCACCCCTTCCAGCTATGCTTAGGCCTTCTGCAGGGCCCTTCTTGCATGACACCTGGAATGTTCCAGCCTTAGTTAATCCAAGCACCTGTGCCCTGTAGGCCTGTGGCCCAGAAACCAAGCATTGCAGAAGAAAACCACACACCTGCACCTGTTGGCTTCCCACTTAACAAAAGCTCAAATGAGCCATTGTTTCAACCAGACATCCTCCCACTTTTCCAGAGAATTTACTCTGTCTCTCCAGAGGCTAGCTCCCAACTTCATGTCTTTTCTTAAGCCTCTAACACCTTCTCAATTTATTCATTATTAGTTCAATGAGAAAAAAAAGCAGCAGAAATCCATCCTCCTGTTTCCCACACCACAAAACCTACCAACTGCACACCTATGCCTACATCTTCTACTGAGGTGGACGATGCCTTCCAGCCCTGGTCAGAGGTAACCACTTCTGCCCCGGCTTCCTATCCTACATCCTCTTGCCTTCCTCACTATTTTCTCTTACATCTTCCGCCGCACCCTGTATTGCCCCAGCATCATATGGCTATGCCTTAATAATACCAATTAAACAACAAAAAAAAGTCCCTGGACCTTCACATGCCCCTATGACACCACCCCATTTCTCTGATTCAGTTCAGAACAAAAGTCCTTAAAAGAATTGCATATTATTTTGTACCCTATTAAGATGTATGACTACAATGCACCAATAAAAAAGAGAAAAAATAAAAAGAATTGCATATTACTATGTCTTGGACTCCCATGCTCTCTTTAGTCTACCTCAATCAGGATTTTATCTTCCCACCAATTTTTTTTAACTACTGAGGACTGAACCCAGAGTCATTCTACCTTTGATCCTACATCCCAGCTCTATTTTTTTATTTTAAACAGGTTCTCACTAGGTTGCTGAGAGTCTTGCTAAATTGATCTTAAACCTGTGATCCTCCTGTTTTAGCCTCCCAACTACAGGGATTACAGGCCAGTGGGCCACTACACCCAACTTTTAAAGTATTCTTAATAAAGTCGTTATGACTTCTAATAATGCCATTTTCAATAGTCCTTTCTTTGTGGTTGACATATCTTTTTAGTAGCATTTGTTACTGTACTTGAAAATCAAATTTATTGGTATATAATTTACAAATAATAAAATGTATAGAGTTTGATGAATTTTGACAAGAGTATACATCTTTATAACAACTGCCCAGTGTAGTCAAGGTATAGAATATTTCCATTACCCAAAAGTTATCTTTGTTTCCTATCCAGTCAGTCCCCACAATTACATTGTCAAAAGCAATTGATGATACATACCTGGATCTATTTCTCGATATTCTGTCCCAGTGGTCTATAAATGTCAACACACTTTTTCTGGCTCGCTTTCTGTGATGTCATATTACCCTGGTTTTTCTGTTTGTCCCTGTCTCTTTTCTGCATCCTTCTTCATCATTTCTCTTTTGTCTACATCCTTCTAAAATGAAGATACCGGAACTTGATCCTAAGCCTCCTGTCCTCTTTTCTGTCTATACAGTCTCCCTTCATAAAAGATCAGCAGGTGTTAATTATAAAGAAGGAGTGAGAGCAGAAGTGGGGAGATGAGAGAGGTGGAGAGGGAGAAGTAAGAGGCCTTAGAAGGGCTAGACTGTGCTGGGTCCAGGGAGTCAGAGAAACACAATACACAGAAGTCCACTGAGCACAGCTGGGGCACAGGGAGAGGTGGGGCAAGGCGGAGTGGACTCTTGTAGGCCAAGCCACGTTCATACTTACACCTTATGGAACTGGGAAGTTTCTCATGGCAGATATGAGTGAAGAATAATATTCAATGGTTATATGTCATAAATAAGTATATAGTCATCAAAATAAAGCTTGCAAAGAACATTTAATTACCTCAGAAAATTTAGATTGTGCATCTTTTGAAAAATAAGATCCATATGAATTATATAAAATGTATATATTAATATAAGCATTTTTAAAAGTTTGGGGAAAATGTGCCAAATACTTAACAATAAACAGCTCTTCTTGAAGGCCATGATTGTAGAAGGCTTTATTTTCTCCCACCTTTTAAATTTTTTTTTTTTTTACAATTGGCCCGTATTTAATCTGTAATAAGAAAAATTTTAAAAGCATGTCAGAAAATAAGAGCTATTTATTTATTTATTTATTTATTTATTTATTTATTTATTTGGTGGTACTGGGCTTCCTGGAAACTCTTCTACCTCCGGGCTACACTCCCAGACCTATTTTTAAATTTTTAAATTTGGAAACAGGGTCTCTTAAGCCAGCGCGGCTGGCTTTGAACCTGCGCGATCCTCCTGTCTCTGCCTCCCAAGGCGGGGATTACAAGCGTGCGCCACCACGCCCAGCTGCTTCATTATTTTAAATGGTAACTGTGAACCTCTTCTAAAAATAAGGCTCCTAGCCAGGCGTGGTGGCGCACGCTTGTAATCCCCGCCTTGAGAGGCGGAGACAGGAGGATCGCACAGGTTCAAAGCCAGCCGCACTGGCTTAAGAGACCCTGTTTCCAAATTTAAAAATTTAAAAATAGGTCTGGGAGTGTAGCCCAGAGGTAGAAGGGTTCCATCCCCAGTACCACACACACACACACACACACACACACACACACACACACACACACACACAGAATTACGAAGTTGCACATGCCTATAATTCCAGTACTTAGGAGGCTGAAACAGGAAGATCACAGGTTCCAGGACAGACTCAGCAAGCAACCTAGGGTGACTCTCAGCAACCTAGCAAGACCCTGTTTCAAAACAAACAAACAACAACAAAAAAGAGATCTGGAGGTGTAGCTTGTAAGTAAAATGCCCCTGGGTTCAATCCCCAGTATGACAAAAAGAAAGTAAGGAAGAAAGAAAGGGAAGAAAGGAAAGAAGGAAGGAAGGAAGATGAAGCTGCATATATCTAGTGTTACAAAGTCTGTCATGATTTTTATTTCCAGTTTCAAGTTCCCTATTTAGTAGTTCTTAGACATATTAGATGAAAAAATAAAAAATAAAAAGTTGATGGGATCTCAAACAATCAGTTGTGAGAAAACCAGGTCTCTGAATTGAAAGACCAATTTCCTAGAACATACAAGTCACAACCCCAGGTCTGGTTTGAAGTCACGCTGCTGGCGGGGAGGATTCTTACCAAATCATCCTTTTAAGGTTGTTTTTTTACTCTTCCCAGGCTCTTGGTTTTATGGCAGAACTGAATGAAGAAATATTTTGAAATGCTCTACTCACTTGGGACAGATATTCTGTTTCCAGAAGTTCAAATCACCGTCATTATAGCTGGGCGTGGTGGCGCATGCTTAGAATCCCAGCATTCAGGAGGCTGAGATAGAAGGATTGCACGTAATCACAGCCAGCCTCAGCTACTTAGTGAGGTCCTTTGCAACTAAGTGAGACCCTGTTTCAAAAATAAAGAATAAAAAATAGGGCTGGAGGGTATAGTTCGGAGGTAGAATATCCCTGTGTTCCATTCCTAGTACCGCAAAAAACAAAACAAAACAAAACAAAAATCACCGTCATTATATTTCACTCCACTCTGGGGTCCTAAGCCAGCTTTTGGAATTGTATATATAAATGTTCTGACCAATAGATGAGCCAAATGGATACAGCTGAGGCAGCAAGCCAGGGGAACCTGCGGGGCACCCTCTGTAGGACCAGAGTGTGGTCTTGCTGTCTCAGAGGCCAATTTATTTGTGGTAGTACAGATGGTGGCCTAAAGAACATTTATAACATGGGGCTAACATGCCATGCCATTTCCATTCATGTAGGGCCAGATCAGCTTTATCTGAATTACAAATGGATTTAAAAATTCAGAATTTCAATAACACACACACACACACACACACACACACACACACACACACCGACCTTAAACTGTATCTTAAAATACATCTACTTTAAATCGGGACATAAAATAAGGATACGGGGATGGTCGTATCCAGACGTATGAGGCCCTTTCTAGAGGAAGCACTTTCTTCTAGTGTTTTTCTGTGCTGGGATTCTAAGGATCCCTGACTTGACTACAGCTGACACTTGGTGTTCTGTCCAATTTTCTCTTTATCTCCTGTCTGCTCCCTTCCTGGAAATCCCAGACAAATGTCTCTAGACCTTTGGTAGCCAAGAGAGTTCTAGTGGGCACTGTGCCCATATACCTTCAGTCTGTTGGGAAGATCCTGGAAATCTCAGAGGAAGCTCCTCTTGAGCCAAGTTTTGGAGGACACAAAGGTGGATGCCAGGCTGACGAAACTGGCCTCCAGGTAACACGAGGCACTTACGAGTTCAGGAGAAGGAGTCCGCTGGGAGCCGACAAGCAGCTGGCTGAGCTCACTTGCAGACGTGCAAGCTGCACGGGGAGCCTAAGGCAGGAGGCGAGGCGGCACCAGACACGAACCTGGAGAACAGGCCAGATCATCAAGGGGCTGAGCGTGTGGCCACTTTGATTTCATCATAAATAGCAGAATTGCAGGTGGTTGACATCTGTTTTCCTCTGTTTTTGTTTGTTTACTTATTTTTTTCTGCCTGGTTTGAACCCATCTCTCAGTCCTCCCACCCATCCCTTCACCTCTGGGGACACTTCCAAAGGATAGCGCATCAAAAGACAAGATTGCAACAAATGCGGTTATGAAGATCAGCTTCTCTATGTTTTTAATTCTGTCACTGGAGATCTGGCAGCTCCCCTTTACCTCAGCGAGGCAGCAGGTGTTCTTGAGACTTGAGTTTTCCCTTCTCCCTTCCTCCTTTTTCCTTCCTTTTTCTCTCCCTCCCCCAAACTTAGTGTAGCCCTAAGTTGCTGAGGCTGTCCTCAACCCTGCAATCCTCCCATCTCAGCCTCCCAAGTACTGGGATTGCAGGTGTGCGGCCCCACATCCAGTTTGAGATAGAAAATGGCTTCTATCTTAGCCCATGTCGTGCTGCTGGAACAATACCATGGACTGGATAATTTCTAAAGACACATGTTTCTTACAGTCTTGAGGCTGAAAGCCCAAGATCTATGGGTTTAGACGGGGACTCTATGCTGCATTACCTCATAGCAGATGGTGAGAGTGTGGGTTGGGGCTTAAACAACAACCTTCTCTCGTGATAATGAGAATGGTCCCACCATAATGGTGTCAGTCCACATAACCTAGTCAACTCTTACAGGTCCCGCTTCTCAGCACTGTTGCTCTGGGGATTAAGTTTCTAACACTTCAGCTTTGGGGATACTTCCAAATATAGTGCCTCAAAAGGCAAAATTATAACAAATTCAGTTATATAGATCAACTTCTCTATTTTTTTAAATTCTAGAGCCAGGCAGCATTTCATTCTGTAAAACAAAACAGGTATTCCATTGAGCTGAGCAGAAGAAGTCAGTTTATGTAGATAGAGAAGACCTCAAGAAAGCAGAAACTAAGAAAAAAAGAGTGGATTGATCATTAAGAGTAAGACAAGGACAGAGGAACAAAAATAATAGAAAAATAACTGATTATCAGTTAACTTCTGGTTACTTTTTTTTAAAAATAAGGATTGAAGCAGAGAAACTTTATTATCATGCTGGAAACTGGCTGAGAAATTTAGCTGTTGCTTATCTTCTGATGTCTCAGGTGAGATGACAACTTGGTTTTAGTCGGATGGCACTTTAGCCATCTATTTTGATTTTGACTTTTTATCTTTAGTCTGATCTGTTGGGGTTTACTCAAAAACAATGGCACTGTGTCTGGGTTCAGTGGTGAATGCCTGTAGTCCCAACCACTGTGGAAGCTGGGGCAGGAGGGTCCTTTAAGCTAGGAGTTTGAGCCCAGTCTGGGCAATATAGAGACCATGTTTCAAAAAAATTATAATGTCAGGGATGGTGGTGCTCATTTGGTGAGACAGGAGGATTGCAGGCTTGAAGCCAGCCTCAACAATTTTGTGAGATTCTGTTTCAAAAGAAAATATTTTAAAAGAGACAAAGGTATAGGTTAGAGGAAGAATGCCCCTAAAATTCACTCTTCAGTACCAAATACATATGTATATAGTAATAATAATAATTACCCCCTGTACTTGTTACTTAGCAGGTCCCTCTATACTTGCCTGATACTGTCCAGGCTTCTGCTTCTGCAGAATGCCTGCTTCGTTCTGTGTTTCTAACACTGACTAGTAAGAGAGTTAGATAGATAATTCCTCTCTTTTCTCGTGGGCAGAGCTTTCCATGTCAGATCATGGCATGAGCTACCAGCCTGGCCCTGGATTGGCCGCCCTTGGGTCAGACCCAGACTTGGCGATGGGAGAAGGGCAATTGGGTTTGGAGTCAGCACTCTCGGTACAGAACGTGCCTGCCCAAGGCCAGCTCTGGCGCTGGGAGCAAGGCTATTCTCCTTTGACCCACAGGGACTGAGGCTGATATCCTGGGCATCTCCTCACTTCCTGTGGCAGTCCCATATCAAATGCAACATTCCTCATCTTTAAGAAATGTAGAACCTTTTACCCAATTTAAAATAAATTCTCCCTAGCAATTATCTCTGTTGTGGAACATTTTATAAGTTTGTTCTAATTTTCCCCTTTATAATTACTGCTATGATAAACATCACCATGAAGATAGTTTTATTAAGGGTAAAGGATTTATTTAAGGACTATTTTAAAATTTTTATGATATTCTTTGCTAGAACATATTTCTATGGGCTTTAATGTATATTGTCAAGTAGAGATCCAAAGGAATGTAATGACTAATTCTTAAACATGTTAAGAGTTCACAAGTTATCTTAAACACACACTTGAATTGAATATTACACTTGGTTTTTACCCCTTTTTTGCTTAAAAGATGTAAATGGATCTTATTAGTGTTTGAGTTGGTGTTATTAGGACTAACAATACTAGACTTTAAAATGTGTGTTAATTGATTTTCCTTTTGTGTGACTGGACTATTCATGGATTTTATTGATGAGGGTACTATGCACACACACATATATTATGATAAAATCTCACATATACTAAATTATATGTGTATTTTGCATACTTATCAATTTTACATTTCATCATTCTTCTGTGTTTGTTTTTTGGTGCTAGGGATTGAACCCAGGAGCATTCTAACTCTGAGCCACACCCCCTGGTTCTATTTTATTTTTATTTTGAAACAGGATCTCACTAGGCTCATGAGAGTCTCATTTCTTGCTGAAGCTGTCCTCAAACCTGTGATCCTCCTGTCTTGGCCTCTCAAGTACGAGGATTACAGGTGTGTGCCACCACTTATGTGATAAAAATAAATGTGATATCTGATGAAGTAGTCTGGATTTGTTTCAGTCTAATCAGGAAAATATGTTAGTTGCAGGATAAGTCATTTTAAGTTAAAAGTAGCAGCTAAATATTAAGGGTGATAAATATGTCCAAAGACATGCTAGGAAAGATTCTTTCAACCCAGGTGAGACTATCTTTCCTGATAAACTACGGTTATCTTACATCATAGCTATGGAGCAAAAACACTTGAATGTAAAGTGCATTTGAATATTAGAGTGCTGCTTCAAAGCTTTTTATCTGTAAGATCTGTAAGAAATATATCTGTGTGATGCCATTTATGTACTAGTATTGGGAATGGCCTAGGAAGATTTGAGAAAGCTATGATTATTAATATATTCCCCAAATTGGGTGAGGGGCAAATCTGTGAAAGGACTTGGTTTCTGCCTAAAAGCAGGCAACTATTCCAATGTAAATTAAACTAGCTAAAGGTAATTAGCAAGTCTGTTGGAGAGGGGAACTAGGACTTCCCCATCCTCATTCTAAAGACAGGTTTACATAATCATTGGATCATCTAGCTAGGATGGGAGGAGGGGTCAACCTTCATGAAAGGAGATACCTTGCCACAACTTGCTGGGGGAGGAACCTTACAGGGATGTTTACTTACTAGTCAGAATTACATAAACAAGATGGAGGTCATGGATATAAAAAGTCTGGTCCACATGTTGTATCTTTGGTGGGGCATTCATTTGAACCATCACCCCCCCATGCCATTCTGACATGGGGCTGTAACTATCTTCTGTATTTCTAGCTTTTTAATAAACTTCTTTAAATCTTCAGCAAGAGTCCGGGCTAATGTGTATTTACCCTTAGCTCAGGACAAACATCCGTGATTTTTCTGGTTTTTTGTTTCTGGTTTTTTTTTTTTTTTTTTGGTTTTGTTGTGGGTTGAGGGAAATTGTGTCTGGGACTCTAACAGGGGTCCCCAGGGACAGTTTCCCCCAAACCTTATCATCTCAAACTGTAAAAATTTAAATATAGAATACATACATCTTTTCTTCTCTTTAAAATTTGTGTGAGAAAGTAGTACATGACTACTATAACAAAGCTTAACCAGCATCAATGACAGTTGCTTTAAAAAATCTATTTCTCAGCCGGGCGTGGTGGTGCACACTTGTAATCCAAGCATTCCAGAGCCTGAGACTGGAGGATCCCAGTTCGCGGACAGCCTCAGCCACTTAGTGAGGCCCTCTGCAACTTAGTGAGACTCTGTTTCAAAATAAAGAATTACAAAAGGGGTGGGGGTATAGCTCAGAGGTAGAATGCCCCTGGGTTCCATCCCCGGTATTAAAAAAAAAATAAAAGTACACACCTCTCTCAGCCCTGCACCTGGCTTGCTTTCATTCTACAAGGTGCATGTACGCAGCAGCCCAGACCTGGGCAGCTGCATGACTATCTCCTGACCTTGCTGCAGAGGTGAGGCAGTGGGGGAGCTCACATGAGAAATGGTGTGGGAAGAATGTACCGGCATTGGGAATGGCCTAGGAAGATTTGGGAAAGAAGCTCTGATTATTAATAAATATATATCAAAAATAGGGTCATGGAAGATGAAGGTCAGAGTTGTCAGGACGTTGTTAATGCTAGGAGTCAGATATCTATTGTAATGAAAATTAACCTAGCTAAAAGTAATTAGCAAGTGGAAAGAAAAGGGGAGCTAGGACTTCCTCATTCTAAAGACAGGTTTGCATAATAATTGAGATTGAAAGGAGAAACCTGGGCGACCGTAGTGAAAGGAGAACCCTGGGCTTAGACTAAAGTTAGGTGAAAAAAATTTAGGGGACCGACTTTACCAATGTCAGCGTTACTAGGAGAGAACAAGATGGAGGGTGTCGTGTCTATCAAAAGGCCGTTCCGTGTTTTGTATTTCAGTGAATTTGTTCAAACCACCCCCTCATGCTATACTATGGGGCTGTAACTGTCTTCTGTATTTCTCTCTCTCTCTCTCTCTCTCTCTCTCTCTCTCTCTCTCTCTCTCTCTTCTTGTCTTTTCATGGGTCTGGGTATGGAACCCAGGGGCATTCGACCTCCGAGCTATACTTCCTACCATCAGGTCTCACTGAGTTGCAAAGGGCCTCAAAGTAGCTGAGGCTGTCCCAAAACCGTGATCATCCGGTCACAGCCTCCCAAATGCTGGGATTACAAGTATGTGCCACCACGCCTGGCTTATTTCTATCTTTTTAATAAACTCCTTTAAATCATTAGCAAGAGTCCTGACCAGTGTACCTCTGTCCTGAGTTAGGACAATAACCCACGTTTTTTTTTTTTTTTTTTTTTTTTTTTTTTATATAGGAATTGTTTCCAGAAGCCTAACAAAGGTCCCCAGGGACAGTTCCCCCAAACAGTAACCCTCACCCCAAACCATAACAGGTAGAAAGGAGACTACAGGAAACCCCGGCGGAAGGTGCCAAACAAAGAGGTCTTCAATTCATTAAGGAAGTGTTTTTTTCTTGTTTTATTTTAAAACTTTTTATTTTTTTATCTTTTTATTTTTTGGTTGTACTGGGGTTCCTGGAAGCCCTTCTACCTCCGGGCTACACTCCCAGACCTATTTTATACTTTTTTATTTGGAAACAGGGTCTCTTAAGCCAGAGCGGCTGGCTTCGAACCTGTGCGATCCTCCTGTCTCCGCCTCCCAAGCGCAGGGATTACAAGTGTGCGCCACCACGCCTGGCTATTTTAAAACTTTTTAAAAGGTTTTTTAAACTTTTTAAATGGTTTTCAAAACCCTTTAAACTTTTCAAAACATTTTTAAACTTTTTCATACTAGTTTTTGTGCCTTGTCATTATGCATCATAGCGAGGTTGAAAGCAATACGAACTCACACGCACACAGCACTTGGTGTTTTCCTTCCACATCCCCCTGCTCCTCCCTCCCTCTCCACGTTAGCAAGATGGGTAGTGATGCCTTCACATCTGGACATATTTGGACTATTCCCTTCTTTAATTCTCCTTTTTCTCCTCCCCACCTCCTTCCCCCAATACCATTCCACTATTCTACTGCTCTCCCTTCTCATTTAACTAAAGTTCTTTTTTGGGGGGGTACTGGAGATTGAGCCCAGAAGAATTACACTTCTGAGCTATACCCCAGCCCTTTTGTTTTTATTTTATTTCTATTTGGAAACAGGGTCTCACTAGGTTGCAAAGGGCCTAAGTTGCTGAACCTGGTCACGAACCTGTGATCCTCCTGTTTCAACCTCTCAAGTGCTGGGATTACAGGAGTGTGCCCGCACACCCTGCTCTAAAGTCCATCCCTTTGCTTCCTATTTTTCATTCTTGCTTCCATATGTGAGAGAAAACATATGGCCCTTGACTCACTCTTTCTTTCTTTCTCTCCTTTTTTCTTTCTTTTTTTCTTTCTTTCTTTCTTTTTTCTCTTTTGGTGATACTGGGGGTGGAACCCAGGGGCTTTCAACCTTCAGGTATATTCCCAGACCTATTTTATATTTTATTTGGAAACAGAGTCTCCTTAAGTTGTTGAGAGCCTCACTAAGTAGCTGAGGCTGGCTTCGAACCTGTGCGATCCTCCTATCTCAGCCTCCCAAGCGTGGGGATTACAAGCAATTGTGTGCCACCACGCCCAGATGGCCCTTGATTTTCTGAGCAAGGTGGAGTTGGTTTTCTAGTGGGTTCTTTGAGTTGGGATGTCGCAGTCTTGGAGGTTCTCTAATTCACCACTAGATGGCCCCATTTGATATTTTGTTTTACCGAAAGACCAGTTTTGTATTTCAGAAGCCTTTCTGACTCCATGTCAAATGAACTTTAAGTAAGATTTATTTGATTTTTTTTTCTGTGCTGAGGGTAGAACCCAGGAGCATTATACCTCTGAGCTATACCCCAGCCCTAGTTTTTATTCTTTATTTTGTTTTATTTTATTTTAATTTTAATTTTTTGGTGGTACTGGGGATGGAACACTTCTCGGGCTATACTCCCAGACCTATTTTATATTTTTTATTTGGAAACAGGGTCTCTTAAGCCAGCGAGGCTGGCTTTGAACCTTCACGATCCTCCTGTCTCTGCCTCCCAAGCGCGGGAATTAGAAGTGTGCGCCACCATGCCCGGCTTATTCTTTATTTTAAAACAGCGTCTCACTGAGTTGCAAAGGGCCTCACTAAGTAGCTAAGGCTATCCGTGAACTGTGATTCTCTGGTCTCAGCCTCCAGAATGCTGGGATTACAAGTGTGCACCACCACTTATAAAGCATATGCTAAACTTATAAAGCATTTGCTAATAGTTACCTGTGTATTTAAATAATGTTAACTTAAGAAGAACACATGTATAATCACCACTCCTGGTTTAAGGCATTAAATACAATCAAATACATCTTAGAAGTCAACAGAATTCTCTGCCTGGTCTTTCTTTCCTACCTGGATAAACCACCAGTATGAATCATCCAGTTAATAGTCCAGTCCAATTAGTTTTGTTGTTTGTGGTGATGGTGGTAATGGTGGTGGTGGTGGTGGTGGTGTGTGTGTGTGTGTGTTTTGTCATTGTTGTTTTGAAATGTTTTTCCCTTCAGTAATGGGAATTGAACCCATGGATTCTCTACCACTAACTATATTCTAGCCTTTTTTATTCTTTTTTATTTTGAGACTGTGTGTGTGTGTGTGTGTGTGTGTGTGTGTGTGTGTGTGTGTTACTGGGGATTGAATCCAGGGATATTTCTTCCTCTGAGCTACAATCCTAGCCCTTTGGATTTTGTATTTTAAAATAGGGACTTGCAGCGGGGCGTGGTGGTACACCCTTGTAATCCCCGCGCTTGGGAGGTAGAGACAGGAGGATCACGCAGGTTCAAAGCCAGCCTTGCTATCTTAAGAGACCCTGTTTACAAATAAAAATATAAAAATTAGGTCTGGGAGTATAGCCTGGAGGTAGAAGGGTTTCCAGGAACCCCAGTACCATTTAAAAAAAATTAAAATAAAATAGGGACTTGCTAAGTTGAGCAGGGTCTTGCTACATTGCTAAGGCTAGCCTCAAACCTGTGATTTTTCTGTCTCAGCCTCCCAAATACTGGGATTACAGGTGTGCGCCACCATGACCAGCTTATTTTTTGTTTTGAAACAATCTCTCCAGGTTGCTGAGAGTCTCACTGCTTTGCTGAGGCTGTCCTCAAACCTGTGATCCTCCTGTCTCAGTCTCCCAAGTACTGAGATTACAGTTGTGTGCCACCACACCATGCTTGAGACAAGGTCGCACTAAATTGCCTAGGCTGGCCTCAAACTTGCAATCCTCCTACCTCATTCCCCCGCCCCCACTCCTGCTGCCAAGTAGCTGGGATTAGAGACTTGAGCTACAGCACTCAGCTAAATATTCTTGATATATAATCTGTATCTAATAATCCCAATCTCAATCCATGGAAGGTCTGACCCTTTGCTATCTTTTCTGCTGACTTTTGGTCACTTGGGATGGTTTCCTGATGTGTTTCGGTAATTTTTTTTAAAATTATGAGCCCATGCTCCTTCAGTGGAAATTTTCTAAAAATAATGCTTCATTTTGTCTTTTCCTCGAAGTCATGTCTTTAATTTGCCATGAAAAGTTCTCCACTTCTGTCTTCTAGAGAGCATTTCATGTCTGTTTGCAGCAGTGGTGAAACAAGTGCCCTGTCTTTGGGGCAGGACAAACACAGCCCGTTGCCTTCTGCAGTGACATATATGTTGGAAAGGCTGGTGTCAAAGCTATTGCCATCACATCTCTCACATGAGCTATATCAAGAGTCAGGATGCCTGTCTGTCTCTGTTGGTGATCACACTGGTCTGTCCCCGGTTTGCATGTTCTGTCAACATACATCAGTTTCCAGAACTTGATGAAATGCCTAATTAATTTGGCCAAGTTCCCAATCAATCTGGGTGGTAGTCACTAAGAGCATTCTCATTGCTCATAACTTGGACTTGGCCTCCTTCGGCATAATTTGATGTGTAGCAAGATGACCTTTGGGTTACAGATGAGATGGGTTCTCACTGGTTCTGTCAACACTGATGACTTGCATAAAACTGGTGGGGTAGCTGAGCAGTGAGGAGTTTGCCCTCCACCCCATGAGCTGCTGCATGTAGATTCCTTTACCCCTCTCCTCCCTTGAGCCTGGGCCTCAGGGAAGAGAGAGAGCTGCTTAGTGGGGACACTGGGTGCAGACATAAACCAGGCAGTCCGTCTGGCTTTGTATGCTTTGGGGATGCTACATACTTTAGGACCTTGCGTCACAGACTTTCCAAGTACAGGAAAAACTAAAAGTAACATGTTAATGAATCCAAGGAGGGTTCACTCTGTTTTTGCCAGGCATACAGGGGCGATACCAACCCGAGGCTACTTTAAAGTGAAACCTTTCAAGTCCGGCGTGGTGGCGCATGCTTGTAATCCCCGCGCTTGGGAGGTGGAGACAGGAGGATTGTGCAGGTTCAAAACCAGCCTTGCTGGCTTAAGAGATCTGTTTCCAAATAAAAAAAAATATAAAATAGGTCTGGGAGTGTTGCCCAGAGGTAGAAGGGTTCCATCCCTCGCACCACCAAAAATAATAATAATAATTAATAATAATAATAATAATAATAATAATAATAATAAAAGGGAAACCTTTCCTTGGTGATTGATTTATTTTTGAATGGAGGTGATTGAGGTTGAAAGTGATTCAAAAATATCAAAAATATAAAAATATTTTTGAGTGGTCCAATGAAGGGTAGGGCAGAAAGAGGAAAGAAGTCTGAGGCACACTAAGCTTTCACGGGACGTGAGGTAGGAGAGCTGAGCAAAATCCCTTCAAAGCCCTGTTAGTCCTATTGAGAACAAAGAGCTGATCCTCTGATGACTGGAAGCCAGTCAGTATGCAGAGAGAGTCATATGAAAGATGAGACTAGAACTGATTTGCAGAGAAATTCTCAGCTGTACACTAAAATAAGTATAAACATAAGTATAAATAAAAATGTAGCTGGAATTCAGAAAGCAGAAAGAAATCTCTCGTGGTTCAGAAAACTGGTGTCTGTACTATCAATCAGCAAATAAATGTCTGATGTTTTCCTGGTACTTCCTTGGTGCTTCTGCAGAGCTAAAGATTCTTGGCATTCTGACAGAGGAAAGGTTGAGTCATTTTCTGGAGAAAATATAACTTAATTTAGTCTCTACTGTCCTTTTGTTTGACCTGACCATGTACAAGTAAAACTGGAAGACACAGAAAGAAGCAAGGACATGGAACTGAGAAGAAAACAGACTTTGAGATGAACCAGATGTTTGAAGTACCAGACAGGGGCTTAAAATCACAGTGAAAAATGTGCTGAAGGAACTGGGGGTGGGGGGGGGGGCTGGACACCATTCATGAACAGTGAGGAATATCACCGGAGAGATGAGCCTGTAAAAATGGACCAGATGGAAGTGGCAGAAAGGAATACAACATCATAAATGAAGAACCCATTCAATGGGACCAACAGCACTCTGTAAGCTTGAAGATGGTATAAATCATAAAAACTGAAACACAAAAACAGAAAAGACAGAAAATATGACAGGGAATGGGGTGGGAATTGGGTAATAGCTAATTGGGTGATGTGTGCATGTATGCCTCCACCATCTTGTACTCCATTAAGATGTATGACTACAATGCACCAATAAAAATTAAAGAAAGAAAATATGACAGAGTCTGAGATCTATGGGACACATGCACTTAGAGGACCAGAAAAGAAGGGAAGACAATGAGTCAGAAGAAATTCTTAATAGTATCATTGGGATTTTCTAAAATTGTTTAAAGATATCAGTCAGCAAACTTCATGAATGATAGCTATCTGCTTGAGCATTCATACACACATGTGCACACTACACCACACACTTAAGAACACTGGACTCAAAATGCTGAAACCCAAGAAGTAAAAGAAATGCAACGCAGCTGTTATGTACGACATGGGAGAAAGCGATGGTGAGAACCACACTGACCTCCAAACCCAAGCACGTTGGCCAGAAGTCAATGGAAAGGCAACTTGTAAATGTATGGGGAAAAAGTAGCCTAGCCAGGGTCATGGCACATGCCTGTAATCCCAGTACTTGGGAGGCTGAGACAGGAGTCTCGCCGGTTCAAGAACAGCCTCGACAATTTAGTGAGACCCTCTTTCAATATAAAAAAATAAAATAGTGCTGATATGTAGCTCCAAGGTCAATTGCCCCTGGGTTCAATTCCCTGTACAAAAAAAAAAAAAGACAAAATAAAAATCTCTCAGCCAAAGCAGAGATAGTTCATCTCCAGAAGAACTTTTACTACAAGAAATACTGCAAGGGTTGTTCAGACCGATGGCAAGCAATACCAGAAGAAAACAAAAGTGGAAGAAACACATGTGGGTAAACATGAGAGGCTAGTTTCATGTTTGAGAGACAATAGCCCACATTTATATCTAAATTTATTTACACACTATGTACCATTTAGAGCAAAAATAATGCCAATATTTGTGGGGTTGCTCACGTATAGAGAAGTAAAATACACAGCAAGAACACAGCAGGAGAAAGGAAGAATAAAAAGAACCTCACTCCCCCAAGAGTCTCCTATCATTCACAAAGTAGCATAATGCTATTTTAGGATTGACTGCATGTTAAAGATGTATACTGTAATTTCTAAAACACCACTAATAATTACTTTTACAGGTGTAGCTAAAGAAAGTAAAAGGAAGTGAAAAAGTACTCGATTCATTTAAAAGCAAGCAGAAAGGCCTACTGGGGCCAGGGGCCAGCAGGTCAGTGAGGTGTGCGCAGGAACAGGTGGACTGGCTGCAGGTGGACAGATCCCACCACACACCCGGGATCCTCCGCAGGTCGCTTGGTTGTCAGTGATATTGTGTTGGGAGGCCGGTGGCGAAGTCAGGTGTCTGGGCCACGGGGAGTGAGCACCACCCAGGCCAGGCTGCCAGAACACCTTGGTGGTGCCGCTCTGTGAGAAGATGGTTGGCCTCCAGGACCTGGACTGGACCTGCCCTTGTTTTAGCCACTATACCGGTGGATGAGTCACTCAGGAATCAGAGGGAGTTGCGGGCGACATCCCGCCCAGCCCACACTGACACTCCGGAAAATGGCTTCTTTGCTAAAAATGAGGAATATTTCCAAGAGCAGAGCTCTCTCCACAGAGTGGGGATGGGGAGCCCTTTAAGACCCGTCAGTACTTGCCTGACCTCCCTCAGCAGAGAGTGGATTCCAGAGTCCTTTAGAAGGCCTCGGGGAAAACGAGACTATTGGGGAAACCCTTAATACTGAATAGAGTCAGCACTTGCAAATGTCCCTGTTGAGAAAGCTCATGTGTTGCTCCACTGGAGACTGTCCTCAGGCATGGGAGATGAACGCTGCCAGTTCAATTTGTAGGTACGGAGCTCTCCAGTAATGAGGGTTTGCAGTCTACTTTGATGGGTGGAGATTCTGCTTAGGTAAACCTAGCAGAAACCGGTTGTGGTGGTGCACACTTGCAATCCCAGTACTTGGGAGGCTGAAACAGGAGGATTGCAGGTTCACGGTCAGCCTCAGCTACTTAGTGAAACCCCTACAACTTCGTGAGACCCTGTTTCAAAATAAAGAATACAAAATAGGGCTGGGGGTGTAGTTCAGAGGTATATTGCCCCTGGATTTCATCCCTAGTACAAAAACAAAAACAAAACAAAACAAACAAACAAACAAAAAGCCTAGTGGTGCTTAGCAATTTCCTGGACACTCTTGCCTGGAGGGCTCCTATGCATCACAATGAAAGCATTTGATAAAGTAACTTACTGGGCATTTTTCTAGGCATATATCGTGCTGGAAAACTTCTAGCTAGTTCTTTCCTGAGAGGTGGTAGATTATTTATTCCAACATTCTTGTAGAAGTTTTTTGTTTTGTTTTGTTTTGTTTTGTTTTGTTTTGTTGCAGTACCAAGGATGGAACCCAGGGGCATTCTACCTCTGAGCTAAACCCCCAGCAATATTTTTTATTCTTTATTTTGAAACAGGGTCTCACTGAGTTGCAAAGGGCCTCAGTAAGTAGCTGAGGCTGTCTGGGAACCGTGATCCTTCTATCTCAGCCTCCCAAATGCTGGGATTACAAGCGTGCACCACCATGCCTGACTTTTGTAGACTTCTTGCTTCAAGTTTGTGATATATCAAAACTAGCATTTCACTGCTCCACTTCCCCCATGTGTTCTAGTTTTTCTGGATATTTAAATGATTTTCTAGCCTTTTGACAAGACACGTATTTGCTACATTTAAAAACTGTCCAGGTGAGTCAATGGTAGTTTTGTACTAAAAAAGTCAACGTGTATATGTGGTACTGGGGATTAAACCCAGAGGGGTTCTACCTCTGAGCCACAAGCCCAGCCCTTTTTATTCTGAAACAGGATCTCTCTAAGTTACCATGTGCTGGCCTTGACCTTCTGTCTCAACCTGGCACTAGGATTACAGGCATGTACCACCATGCCAGGCTTGAAAAAGAAAACATTTTAGTTCACACCAATAAACTGCTTTTTCTTAATCTATTGAAAACTTTATGCCATTTAGTATGTATTTATTTATATATAAACACACATATATATGCATATCCATACATATACATATATGTATACATACATGTATATATGGTAGGGGAAGATAATAAAAAAAATATGTTGAATGTAGAAAAAAAGGGGCAAGCTACTATTTCATATCATTCATAGTAAGATGATATATTTTTATTAAAAGTTCCAAATACTGTGTGTTAGAAAGCAAACACTCACCGGGCATGGTGGCGCACGCTTGTAATCCCCGCGCTTGGGAAGCAGAGACAGGAAGATCGCGCAGGTTTGAAGCCAGCCATGCGTGCTGGCTTAGGAGACCCTGTTTCCAAATAAAAATGTAAAAATAGGTCTGGGAGTGTATCCCAGAGGTAGAAGGGCTTCCAGGAACCCCAATCCAACCAAAAAAAAAAAAAAAAAAAAAAGAAAAGAAAGAAAGAAAAAAAAGAAAGCAAACATACTCATTAGCTCAATGACTACCTTAAACCATGCTATATTTATTAAAATATTTCATTAAGACTTCAGGAAAAGAGGCAGAAAATATTAAACAAAAAAAGAAAATGGAGACAAATGACAGCAAATTCTGAGATTACATACATCTTCTGACTATCAATAATTATGTTACATACAAATAGATTAAAACCCAGCCCTAGAAAAGCAGATATAACTCAGGGAAAAGCAAGCTCCAGAGTTTCTTGCTCTTGTGGGAACACTTGAAACATTTTGTCTCCTGAGCAACCTCTGTATAAAAGAGTCTGGTTGTTCTTTAAACTATTAAATATACAATTACCAATATAACAATATAACCTAGCCATCCCAATCCTAGCTATACACAGAAGAATTGAAAGCAAGGACTCGAACAGTCACGTGTACACCAATTGTTCATAGCAGCATCATTCACAGTTGTTAAAAAGTAGAAACATTCGAATGTCCATCAATCATAAATGAAACAAAATGTGGTACACAAGGCTCTGTGCAGCCTTAAAGAGGAATGTACCCCCACCCCCGTACTGGGTGTTGAATGCAGAGCCTCACATATGTGCTGGGAAAGTGCTCGACCACTGCGTTACATCTTCAGCTTTTTAAAATTTAGATGAGATCAGGCATGTTCAGGGTGGTATGAAGGTCTAGGGGAGGTAGGCAAGGTGGAAGGGTGTCTGATGAAGGAAACACTTCAATTGGCATGATGTGGGTATATAAAATTATCAGTGCCGACCTCAATAGCATGCGCAGGGAAGGGGAGGTCGTGTGTGTGTTGGGACGGCTCACCAAGTGTTGTGTGCATGTGTGACTCTCACGCTCTAAACTTCATCATGAGTACAGTGCACCAAGAAAAATTTAAAAAGAGAATGACTGGGCAAATGTAGCTTGAAATAAAATAAAACAAAATATTTAGAGTTTTCTTTTTTAAGCAGCTCTCATTAAATTTCCCAGGAAGGCTTCAAGCTTGCAGTCCTGAGGATCTGGGATTACGGGTGTGTGCCACCATGCCTGATTAGAAATGAATTTCTGATACATGTTACACAATCTGAATGAACCCTGAAAACATCATATTAAGTGAAATAATCCAGACACAAAAGGACAGATACTGTGTGATTCTACGTATATTCAATGACTAAAATGGAAAATTCATATAGAGAGAAAGTAAAATAGAGGCTTCCAGAGGCCAGGACACTGGGAGCAATTGTCTCAGGACTATAGAGTTCCTATTAGGAATGTTGAAACTGTTCCAGAAATAGATGTTGATGATGGTTGCACAACACTGTGAATGTACTGAATGCCGCTACATTCTACTTTAAAATGGATAAAAAGGTAATTATTTTTTTATTTCTGTGTATTTTTCTCACAAGAAAAATTGGGTGAAAAAAACCTGACCTCTGATTCCTTCCCTGACTCTGTGTTCTATTTTATTCTTGGAAATGTGCTTAATATTTTGTTCAGGCATTTGTAGATGTTTGCCTATTGCCAGAAAATAGTAAACAGAAACCTATCTTTTATTTATTTATTTTGACCTGCATTCCTTCCTCACCTGCACAAACACACATAAACAGATTCCCTCCACCACTCTCCTCACTTCTCTTCCCTCCCTCTCACTTTCTGTTCTCTCATGAATCATCCTTGGAATACTCTAATCTCTAATCTCACTTCTGCCACGCAGCTGTTCTTCCTACTTAATCATTAGTAATCCTTCTTTTTCCATTGCCAAATCCAGTGTCACTTTTCAAGTCTTATCTAATTGACTGTCCTCCACACTTGGCCCTTTTTTTTTTGTACTGGGGATAAAATCCAGGGGCATTCTACTTCTGAGCTGCACCCCCAGCCCAATTTTATTTTTTATTTTGAAACAGGTATTGCAAAGTTGTGGAGGGCTTCACTAAATTGCTGAGGCTGGCCATGAACCTGCAACTCTCCTGTCTCAGCCTCCCAAGTACTGGGATTACAGTCCTGAGTCGCCACCCCTGGCTTAGGGGAAAATGTCACACCCTTGCATTTTTCACATACTTCCTAGCCTCGCTTTCTGTGAAACCATCTCTCCAATTTTTCTACCTCTAATTCTCCTTTACTGGAGTGTTTTCCTCAATTCAACCTTTACATTTCTATATCTCCTAAATTCATATTAAAAATATCTGAGTTTAGCCCAATGTGGTGGCGCAAGCTTGTAATCCCAGCATTTGGGAGGTGGAGACCAGAGGATTGCGGTTCGCCGACAGCCTTAGCCACTTAGTGAGGCTCTTTGCAACGTAGTGAGACCCTGTTTCAAAAAGTAAAAAGACTAAACAAACAAACAAACAGAAAAAAAGGACTGGGGGTGTAGCTCAGAAATAGAATGCCCTGGGTTCCATCCCTGGTACCGCAATAAATAAATACATAAATACATCTTAGTTTTATTCAAGGTACTCTTCTGGAATATCTCATCTTCTCTCTCTCTCTCTCTCTCTCTCTCTCTCTCTCTCTCTCTCTCTCTGTCTCTCTCTCTCATACCACTTCTATCAGAAATCACAAACTATTGGTTATAGGTCAAACACAGTACCCAGAAAAGAAAGATTTTGTTTGATTGATATGTGATCTTCCTTTTTTAACTTAATGTCTCAAACAGGGTTTACAGTTTTTAGTTTACCACAGCCTCCACCAATTCATTTAGAGTCAAGGTATCTACATTCACATGCCTGGTCCTGCTGACATCTATTCTTAGCCTCATCTAAAATTCCAATTGAGACTTCCGGGAAGATGGCGAATGAGAAAAGCAGCGTTTACGAGTCCTGCTAACACTTGATCTTTATCACCACAAAATCAGAGCTTTTCATACCCAGAAAACACTATCATCAGAGAAATAAAAATTGTAAACATAAGGGACAGAGAAAAAGAAGACTAGAAGAACAACCAGAGACCAGAAAAGAAACCAGGCCGCATTGCAGCGGTGGAGCCGCGCTGGCGCCATCTTCCCTCACATCACCAGGCTCCAGAGAAGAAAGGTAACCAAGAAGCTGACATGAGCAGCTGCGGATCATTCGGGTGTAATTCAGCAGTTCTTTCAGCGCAAAGAACATCTAAAACTCCCAGTGGCCAAGCTCATCACACCTTCCAGGGACTTAGAACGGAGCTCAAAACCAGAAAGGAAATATGCCAGTCTCACGGCCAAGGGTGTGGCAGTGGCGCCATATTGCCAGCAGCGGTGGCAAGTTCACCACGCCCGCGGCAGCTCCAGATCAGTGCGAACAATTACCGTAAGTGAAATTGCAACACCCCCTACAGGAGAAATCCTAGCACTGCACCCCCAGGGACTTGCGTAGCTTTGATAATCTCACTGGGTCTGAGATTTTGCAGTCCAAACCAGTGAAGGAGTAGCAGTGGCAAAGATAACACACCCCAGTTGCAGCTCTCCATGGGAAAACGCCCAGCCTGGCACCCCCATAGTTTTCCGCAGCCTTGATTAACTCCCTGGGTTTGAAACTTTGCGATAAAATCCAGTAAAAGAGTAGTGGCAGCTGAGGTTACCACAAACTCAAGATCCAGAGCACCCTAAGTGAAGTTGTGGTGACCTGGGGAAGAACCCAGAGAAGGCAAAAACTTCTGAAATCATGGGAAAGAGGAACAATAGAGCAATGAATGCTCACAACCCCACAACATCAGAACCTGATAACACAGAAATTCAGAGATTTCCAGAAGATCAAATCAGGAATATAACTGTAGAAATAATACAGGACCTTCAAAAAGAATTTAGAGAGAGTCTAAAAGAAATAAAGGATGTAATCATTGAAGTAAAGGCCTCATTTCAAAGTATAAACAATCTATTAGACCACATGGAGAATAGAATCTCGCTCCTAGAAGAGAATCACTCCAAAAACAAACATATAATTTATAACTTAGAAAAAAAAATCAGACAGCAGGAATCTGACATTGAAGAAATATGGGCCCATTTAAAGAGAGCTAACCTAAGAATAATCGGAATAGAGGAGGGTAAAGAAGGTGAAACCAAAGGGATCAATAATCTCTTCAAAGAAATAATAGCAGAAAATTTTCCAAACATAGAACAAGAGGTTGATACACAGGTCCAGGAAACTTACAGAACTCCCTTTAGACAGGATCAGAGAAAAGGTTCCCCACACCACATAACTGTCAAAATGACTAATGTGGAAGCCAAGCAGAGAATCTTAAAGGCAACAAAAACAAAGGGCCAAGTGACATTCAGAGGCAAACCAATTAGAATCACTCCAGACTTCCCAAACCAAGTCATGAATGCCAGAAGGGCGTGTAGTAACATATTCCAAACTCTGAAAGAAAACAACTTCAGCCAAAAATTTCCTACCCAGCAAAACTATCTGTTAAATTAGATGGGGAAATAAGAAGCTTCCATGACAAACAGAAGCTTGAAGGAATTTATGTCTTCAAAGCCAGCGCTAGAGAAAATACTCAAGGAGATTAACTACAAAGAAGAAATAGGTAATACACACCAGAACCAGAGAAACAAGATTTTCCATTCAGCAGACAACTAAGATTAGTTATCTTTGGAGATTCATTATTTATGTTAGTCTTTTACCTATTTCTAAATTGTATTGTTTGCTTTTATTGTTGCTAATTTTTAGGATTTCTCTTTGGAATATTAATATACCTTCAGATGTAGCATTTGGAAATATTTTATCCCATTTTATCAGTAACTTTATATCTATTTACATTGTCTTTGGATGTACAATATTTTTTATTTTTAGGAAGTTTGTTTGTTTATTCTTTTGTTGCCTGTGCCTTTGAAATCATATCCAAGAAATCACTGTCAATTTCAATGTTGTGAAGTTTTATGACCCAGGTTTTCTTCTAAAAGTTTATAGTCTTAAGATTTATACTTAGGTATTTTACCTATTTTGAGTTAATATTTGTATATGGTGTTAGGTAAGGGTCCAATTTTATTCTTTTTCATGTAATTATTATTTTTCAACAATATTTAGTTAAAAGATTATTATTTCCTTCACCAAATGTTCTTGGAAACCTTGTCAAAAATAACTTGACCATATATGGAAGAATTTATTTCTAGGCTTTTTATTTTACTCCACTGGTTTACATATCTGCCTTTATAGCAGTACTACACTGTTTCAATTATTCTAGCTTTATAAGATTTGAAATCAGAAAATGTACTCTTCTAGTTTTGTTCTTTTTTCAAGATTGTTTTGGGTATTTAGAGTTCATATGTCATGTTAGGATAGATTTTTTTTTTCTGAAAAATAAATAAATAAATGTATGATGGTTTCACCTTAAAAAAAAGAAGAAAAAAGGAAGAAAAAAATATCCTCTGGTAATGTAGCTTTATAAGATTTGAAATCAGAAAATGTATGTCTTCTAGCTGCATTCTTTTTCGAGATTGTTTTGGGTATTTAGAGTTCATATTTCATGTTAGGATAGGTTTTTTTCTGAAAAAGAAGTATGATAGTTCCACATTAAAAAAAAAAAGAAAAAAATATTCTCTGGTAAGAAAGAAAACAAGAAAGAAATATTCAAATGTTATCTCTAAGTGATCAAAAGTTTGATATCAGACAAATGAATCTATTATGTGAGATTATCATTGTTAATTTTGGATAAATTGCTATAATATTAAAAATGACAAAAAGAAAAAAAACAAGTTTCAGAAAAAAAAAAAAGAGTTGGGGATGCATTTCAGTGGTAGAACACTCCTGGGTTCAGTCTCCAGAACCAAAAAATAAAATAATCAAATGGCAATAAATAAATAAATAAATAAATAAATAAATAAATAAAAATAAGACTAAAAATAGGGCTGGGAGGTGTAAGTTAGAGGTAGAACACCCCTGGGTTCCATTGTCAGTACCGCCAAAAAAAAAAAAAAAAAAAAAGCAATTAGAAAAAAAATCTGCTATAATTCTAAGAGGAAAATTCCCTAATATTCCCTAATGTACATGATGTACATTCACAAACATATCAAAGCCAATCACTAAGCCAAACATGAGAAGGAGGGAGAGGGAGGGGATGGGGTGGGAACTGGGGAAGGGCTAAATGATGTGATGTGTGCATGTGTGCCTCCACCATCTTGTACCCCATTTGAAAAATATGACTACAATGCACCAATAAAAAAATTTAAAATATCAAATTGAGTACTTGATGTTTTAACCTGGAATGTATTTAAGAACATGTTCAACATTGGACTCTGTGACCTTCTGACAAACCTGTTTTTCTTGCTGTTGTTTCTCCATTGAGTAGTTACTACATTAATCCAGGTTACCAAATTTATGCCTGGGAGCCAGGTTTGAGTTGGACAACAAGGTTAAAAAAAAAGATAACAATTACTCAATATTTTAAAAATGTTTGTCTGTAATAAGTCCTGACCTACATTCCTCTGCTCCATCTCTATAAACACCACCTAATTTTAGGTATCTCTAACCTGGATTATTGAAATAATGTCCTAATTTGCCTTGCAACCTGTACTTTTACCTTCCCAAAAGTTGCCATCCATGTGGTCGCCAAAACTATTGTTATACTAGGCAAATATTTTTCCATTAAAGGTCTTCAGTAGCTTCTCAGTGGTTACAAATGAAGATTGAGCTCCTGTACACGGTCTTAAAACCTTCTGTGGTGAGAGCTCTACCCATTTTCTACCTATATCCTGTAATTCTTTGTCTCATAAATTGTATTCCAATAATTCAAAATTACTTAAGTTCTGTATATATCTTAAAATTCCATATCTGGAACCTCCTCTTCTGTGTCTGCTAAAGACTAGTTCTGTGTGACAGTCTCATTCATCATGTGATGTCTCTATATTTTGGGTGTATTTCTGAAAATGGTTTGAATGATTCATTTTTAAATTGAGATATAAAGCATACAACATAAAATTCACCTTATTATGCCAGGCATGGTGTCACACGCTTGTAATCCCTGCGCTTGGGAGGCGGAGACAAGAGGACCATGCAGGTTCGAAGCCAGCCGCGCTGGCTTTAGAGACCCTATTTCCAAATTAAAAGTATATAAATAAAAATAAAAAGTATATAAAAAATATAAAATAGTTCTGGAGGTAGAAGGGCTTCCAGGAACCCCAGTACCACCAAAAAAAAAAAATTAAAATGTATGTTTCAGTAGTTTGCATTTGATTCACAGTTGTGCAAACATCACTGCTATCTAATTTCAGAACATTTTCATCATTCTCAGAAGAAACCCTGTATCTATTAGCAAGTCTCTTGCATATTTCCCCTCCAGTCTCTGGGAAACATGATCTATTTCCATTTTTATAGATTTACCTATTCTGAGAACCCCATATCAATGGAATTATATAATATGTGGCCATTTGTGTTTTGTTTCATAATTTTTCAAAATTCATCCAAATTGTAAGTTTAATCAAAACTTTATTCACTTTTTAGAGTCATATGATATTTTTATATTAGACATCAAATAAATGTGCCTTGATTTGTTTATCCATTAAACAATTAACATTCAGGCTGTCTCTATTACTTAGCTATTGTAAATATTGTTAATGTGAATGTTCATGTTTGTATGTGGAGATCCATTTTCAGTTATCTTGCTTATATCCTACAATTCTCTTGGAATCATTGGATAAGGTACAAATTCTATGCTTACTATTTTTGAGGAACTATTTTTCTCAAAACTATGTTACAAAGTGCTAGACCACTTTACATTCCCATCAACAACATATGAGAGTTTCAATTTCTCCACACCTTGCCAACATTTGTTAACTGTCTTCTTTTACTACAGGCCACTTAGAAAGTGCTAAGTGGTATCTCATTGTGCATTTGTCTAGAATTTTTCTGATGACCTGTTATATTTAAGATTGAGTTTTATTTTTTATTAAACTATAATTTCTTCCTTGATCCATTTGTTATTTGGGAGTATGTTATTTAATTTCCATATATTTGTAAGTTCCCCAAATTTTATGATAATTTAATTTCATTTTTTGTGGTAGAACTTACTTTATATGTTTCAATCTTTTAAAATTTATCAAGGATTGCTTTATGGCCTATTATGTGGTCTAGGCTAGAAAACACTCCATTTGTACTTAATAATAATGTCTATTCTGCCATTTTTGTTTGCCAGTATTGTTAGAGATTGAACCCAGGGTTGAACCACTGAGTACAACATGGTCTTGCTCAGTTACCACATGTTTACCTCGAACCTGTGATCTTCCTATAGTAGCCTTTCATTTACTGGGATTACAGATGTGCACCACCATACCTGGCATGTGTGTGTGTGTGTGTGTGTGTGTGTGTGTGTGTGTGTGTGTGTGTGTGTATGTGTGTGTGTATAGTGTGACCTATATATGTCTGTTATATCTGTTGGTTTGTCTTTTCTTTCCTTGTTTATTTTCTTCCTAGTTGTTCAGTCTCTATTGAAAGTAAGATATTGAGGTCTCTTGAGAGGCAGAGCCAGAAAAATCTCAGGTTTGAGGCCAGCCTCAGCAATTTAGCAAGAACCTGTCTCGCTGGGCATGGTGGTGCACGCTTGTAATCCCAGCACTTGGGAGGCTGAGACAGGAGGATTGCACAGGTTCGAAGCCAGCCTCAGCTACTTAGTGAGACCCTGTTTTCAAATAAATTATAAAATACATCTGGGAGTATAGCCTGGAGATAGAAAGCCCCTAGGTTTCACCCCCAAGTATCACACACAAAAAAAGAGAACCTGTCTCAAAATTTAAAAAAAAAGGGTTGAGGGTATAGTTCAGTAGTAGAACACCCTGGGTTCAGTTTCCAGCAAAATACACACACACACACACACACACACACACACACACACACACACACATCCAACTGTTACAAAAAATTAACCCTTTCATTATAAATTGGTTTTTTTTAGTTATATCATGGTCTTTATAAATGCATTCTTCCACTAGCCGGGTGTGGTGGTGCAGGTTCCAACCCGTGCTTGGGAGGCAGAGACAGGAGGATCGCACAGGTTCGAAGCCAGCTGCACTGGCTTAAGAGACCGTGTTTCCAAAAAAATAAAAAAGTATAAAATAGGTCTGGGAGTGTAGCCCAGGGGTAGAGGGCTTCCAGGAACCCCAGTAACAAAAAAAAAAAAAAAAAAAAAAAAAAAGCATTCTTCCAACTTCTGTCTTTCATTGGAGTGTGCTATAGTTTGCATCTGAAACATCCCTCAAAAGCCCACGTAGTGAAGGTTTGGTCTCCAGTGTGACTCTTTTGGATGTGGGAGCTAGTGGGTCTTCTGGTCACTGGAATTGTGCCATAAAAGGGTGCTATGGAACTCTAGTTCCTTCTTTACTTCCTTCCTTCCTTTTTCCTTCTTCTTTCTTTCTCCCTCTTATTCCTGGCCATAGAATGAATATAGTTTTGCTTTGTCCCATTTTCTGATAATAATGCATTACTCCAAGCCAATTATGTCCACTCAATTATGGATTAAAGCTTAAAGACTGTGAACCAAAATAAGCCATTTCTCTCTATAAGTCAATTTATCTCAGATATCTGTTACAGTAACAGAAAGTTGACTAATAGTTTTTGATCCTTTTACATTTAATACAACTACTAATGAAGTAGGATTTATACCAGTCACTTTAAATTTATTTTCTTTTTTTTTTTTTTTTTTTGTGTGTGTGTGTGTGTGTGTGTGTGTGTGTGTTTCATTTTTTTTCTTTTTCATTTTTTTTATTGGTGCACTGTATTCATACATCATAGTGGGACACAAACTTTTGTAGACATACATGCACACATCGCCCAGTCAGCCCCCACCCGATCCCCACCCCATTCTCTCCCCATCCCTCCTTCCCATGATTGGCTTAGTGGTTGACATCTAGTGTTATAGCACTTTATCCAAAATTAAAAATGATAATTTCACATAACAGTTTCATTTGTCTGATACCAAGCTTTTGATGACTTAAAGATAACATTTCAATATTTCTTTTTCCTTTTTTTCTTACCAGAGAATATTTTTTTTCTATTTTTTAGGTGATATTATCATATATTTATATATTTATTTTTCAGGAAAAAAAAATCTATCCTAATATGGAATATGGACTCTAGATACCCAAAATGATCTTGAAAAAGAAGAAAGCTAAAAGATATATATTATCTGATTTCAAACCATATAAAGCTACAATAATTGAAACAGTGTAGTACTGTTCTAAAGGCAGATATATAAACCATTGGAATTAAATAAAAGCCTTGAGCTAAATTCTTCCCTATATTGTCAAGTTATTTTTTGACAAGGTTTCCACAAACATTTGGTGGTGGAAATAAGCTTTTAACTAAATATTGTTGAAAAATAATAATTACATGAAAAAGAATAAAATTGGACCCTTATTTAACACCATATACAAATATTAACTCAAAATAGATAAAAGACCTAAATATAAATCTTAAGACTATAAACATTTAGAAGAAAATCTGGGTCATAAAACCTCTCAACATTGAAATTGGCAGTGATTTCTTGGATATGATTTCAATGGCACAGGCAACAGAAGAGTATAGAAACTCCCTAAAAAAAAAAAATTGTATATCCAAAGACAATGTAAACAGAGTTAAAAGTTACTAATAGAATGGGATAAAATATTTCCAAATGCTATATCTGAAGGTATATTAATATTTCAACTAGAAATCCTAAAAATTAACAACAATAGAGGCAAACAATACCATTTAGAGATAGGTAAAAGACTAACATAAATAATGAATCTCCACAGATAACCAATCTTAGTTGTCTGTTGGATGGAAAATCTTGTTTCTCTGGTTCTGGTGTGTGTTACCTATTTCTTCTTTGTAGTTAATCTCTTTGAGTATTTTCTCTAGTGCTGGTTTTGAAGACATAAATTCCTTCAGTTTCTGTTTGTCATGGAATCTTCTTATTTCTCCATCTAATTTGATAGAAAGTTTTGCTGGGTAGGAAATTTTTGGCTGGAAGTTGTTTTCTTTCAGAATTGGGAATATGTTACTCCAAGCCCTTCTGGCTCTCATGACTTGTTTTGGGAAGTCTGGAGTGATTTTAATTGGTTTGCCTCTGAATGTCACTTGGCCCTTTGTTTTTGTTGCCTTTAAGATTCTCTGCTTGGCTTCCACATTGGTCATTTTGACAATTAAGTGGTGTGGGGATCCTCTTCTCTGATCCTGTCTAAAGGGAGTTCTAAAAGTTTCCTGGACCTGTATATCGACCTCTTGCTCTGTTTGGAAAATTTTCTGCTATTACTTCCTTAAAGAGATTGTTGATCCCTTTGATTTCACCTTCTTTTCCCTCCTCTATTCCAATTATTCTTAGGTTAGCTCTCTTAAAATGGGCCCATATTTCTTCAATGTCAGATTCCTGCTGTCGAATATTTTTTTCTAGATTAGAAACTATGCGTTCATTTTTGGAATGATCATCTTCTAAGAGCGAAATTCTGTTCTCCATGTGGTCTAATTGGTTGTTCGTGATTTGAATTGAGGCCTTTACTTCATTAATTGCATCCTTTATCTCTTTTTGGCTCTCTCTGAATTCTTTTCGAAACACCTCTATTATTTCTACAGTTATTTTCCTGATTTGATCTTCTAGAAATCTCTGAATTTCTGTTTTATTGGGTTCTGATGTTGTGGGGTTGTGGGCATTCATTGCTCCAGTGTTATTCCTCTTTCCCATGATTTGGGAAGTTTGTGCCTTCTCTGGGTTCTTCCCTTGGGTCACTATGACTTCACTTAAGGTGCTCTGGATCTCGAGTCTGTAGTATCTCAGACCCCACTACTCATTTACTGGGTTGTATCACAGAGTCTCCGACCCAGAGAGTCGATAGAGGCTGCTTTAGACTATGGGGGGTGCCAGGTTGCACGTTCTCCTATGGTGTGATATCTTTGCCACCGCCACTCCCCCACTGGGTCAAGTCCCTGGGAGTACAGTACTGGGATTTCTCCTCTGTGACCCGCAATTTGACTCCCTGTTCTTGAGTATGCAGATGTAGCTGTACTGGACTCAGTGAATTCACTGCTGCTGCCGCCGGTGGCAATATGGCGCCGCTGCTACGCCCTCAGCCCTGAGGCTGGCATATTTTTTCTTGGTTTTGAGTTCCACTCTGAGTCCCTGTAGCGTGTGCTGAGCTCAGCCACTGGGAGCTTTAGATGCTCCCTGCACCGAAAGATCCTGCCTGGCTGTTCTGCAGCAGCTCACCTTGGCTCGCTGTAGCTGTCCGGTGAATTCGCCGCTGCCGCCGGCAGTATGGTGCTGCTTTCGTGTCCTCGGGCGTGAGGCCGGTGTATCTCCTCTGTGGCTCTGAGCTCTGTTCTCAGTCCGCTTTTTCTCTGGAGCCTGGTGATATTTTTGTTTCTCTGGTGATGGTGTTTTCTGGCTATGAAAGGCGCTGATTTTGTGGTAATCCATTTTTTTTCATTTATTTTTTTATTGGTGCACTGTATTCATACATCATAATGGGATTTAAAAAAAAACACTTTGTAGACATACATGCACACATCGCCCAATTAGCCCCCACCCGATCCCCACCCCATTCCCTCCCCATCCCTCCTTCCCATGCTTGGCTTAGTGGTTGACATCTAGTATTATAGCCATTTATCCAAAATTAACAATGATAATCTCACAGAACAGTTTCATTTGTCTGATACCAAGCTTTTGATGACTTAAAGATAAAATTTCAATATTTCTTTTTTGCTTTCTTTCTTACCAGAGAATATTTTTTCTTTTTTGGTGAAACTATCATACATTTATTTATTTATTTTTCAGAAAAAATCTATCCTAATATGTAATATGGACTCTAGATACCCAAAACGATCTCGAAAAAGAACAAAGCTAGAAGATGTATATTTTCTGATTTCAAACCATATAAAGCTACAATAATTGAAACAGTATAGTAATGTTATAAAGGCAGATATATAAACCATTGGAGTTAAATAAAAGCCTAGAGATAAATTCTTCCATATATTGTCAAGTTATTTTTGACAAGGTTTCCATGAACATTTGGTGGTGGAAATAATAATCTTTTAACTAAATATTGTTGAAAAATAATAATTACATGAAAAAGAATAAAATTGGACCCTTATCTAACACCATATACAAATATTAACTCAAAATAGATAAAAGACCTAAATAAAATCTTAAGACTATAAACATTTAGAAGAAAATCTGGGTCATTAAACTTCACAACGTTGAAATTGGCAGTGATTTCTTGGATATGATTTCAATGGCACAGGCAACAGAAGAGTAAACAAACTACCTAAAAATTAAAAAAATATTGTATATCCAAAGATAATGAAAACAGAGTTAAAAGTTACTGATAGAATGGGATAAAATATTTCCAAACGCTACATCTGAAGGTATATTAATATTCCAACTAGAAATCCTAAAAATTAGCAACAATAAAGGCAAACAATACAATTTAGAAATAGGTAAAAGACTAACATAAATAATGAATCTCCACAGATAACTAATCTTAGTTGTCTGTTGGATGGAAAATCTTGTTTCTCTGGTTCTGGTGTGTGTTACCTAATTCTTCTTTGTAGTTAATCTCTTTGAGTATTTTCTCTAGTGCTGGTTTTGAAGACATAAATTCCTTCAGTTTCTGTTTGTCATGGAATCTTCTTATTTCCCCATCTAATTTGATAGAAAGTTTTGCTGGGTAGGAAATTTTTGTCTGGAAGTTGTTTTCTTTCAGAGTTTGGAATATGTTACTCCAAGCTCTTCTGGCTCTCCTGACTTGTTTTGGGAAGTCTGGAGTGATTCTAATTGGTTTGCCTCTGAATGTCACTTGGCCCTTTGTTTTTGTTGCCTTTAAGATTCTCTGCTTGGCTTCCACATTGGTCATTTTGACAATTATGTGGCTTGGGGATCCTCTTCTCCGATCCTGTCTAAAGGGAGTTCTAAAAGTTTCCTGGACCTGTGTATCGACCTCTTGCTCTATGTTTGGAAAATTTTCTGCTTATACTTCCTTGAAGAGATTGTTGATCCCTTTGGTTTCACCTTCTTTTCCCTCCTCTATTCCAATTATTCTTAGGTTAGCTCTCTTAAAATGGGCCCATATTTCTTCAATGTCAGATTCCTGCTGTTGGATATTTTTTTCTAGATTAGAAACTATGCGTTCATTTTGGATTGCTCATCTTCTAAGAGCGAGATTCTATTCTCCGTGTGGTCTAATCGGTTGTTTGTACTTTGAACTGAGGCCTTTACTTCATTAATTGCATCCTTTATCTCTTTTTGGCTCTCTCTGAATTCTTTTCGAAACACCTCTATTATTTCTACAGTTATTTTCCTGATTTGATCTTCTAGAAATCTCTGAATTTCTGTTTTATTGGGTTCTGATGTTGTGGGGTTGTGGGCATTCATTGCTCCAGTGTTATTCCTCTTTCCCATGATTTGGGAAGTTTGTGCCTTCTCTGGGTTCTTCCCTTGGGTCACTATGACTTCACTTAAGGTGCTCTGGATCTCGAGTCTGTAGTATCTCAGACCCCACTACTCATTTACTGGGTTGTATCACAGAGTCTCCGACCCAGAGAGTCGATAGAGGCTGCTTTAGACTATGGGGGGTGCCAGGTTGCACGTTCTCCTATGGTGTGATATCTTTGCCACCGCCACTCCCCCACTGGGTCAAGTCCCTGGGAGTACAGTACTGGGATTTCTCCTCTGTGACCCGCAATTTGACTCCCTGTTCTTGAGTATGCAGATGTAGCTGTACTGGACTCAGTGAATTCACTGCTGCTGCCGCCGGTGGCAATATGGCGCCGCTGCTACGCCCTCAGCCCTGAGGCTGGCATATTTTTTCTTGGTTTTGAGTTCCACTCTGAGTCCCTGTAGCGTGTGCTGAGCTCAGCCACTGGGAGCTTTAGATGCTCCCTGCACCGAAAGATCCTGCCTGGCTGTTCTGCAGCAGCTCACCTTGGCTCGCTGTAGCTGTCCGGTGAATTCGCCGCTGCCGCCGGCAGTATGGTGCTGCTTTCGTGTCCTCGGGCGTGAGGCCGGTGTATCTCCTCTGTGGCTCTGAGCTCTGTTCTCAGTCCGCTTTTTCTCTGGAGCCTGGTGATATTTTTGTTTCTCTGGTGATGGTGTTTTCTGGCTATGAAAGGCGCTGATTTTGTGGTAATCCATTTTTTTTCATTTATTTTTTTATTGGTGCACTGTATTCATACATCATAATGGGATTTAAAAAAAAACACTTTGTAGACATACATGCACACATCGCCCAATTAGCCCCCACCTGATCCCCACCCCATTCCCTCCCCATCCCTCCTTCCCATGCTTGGCTTAGTGGTTGACATCTAGTATTATAGCCATTTATCCAAAATTAACAATGATAATCTCACAGAACAGTTTCATTTGTCTGATACCAAGCTTTTGATGACTTAAAGATAAAATTTCAATATTTCTTTTTTGCTTTCTTTCTTACCAGAGAATATTTTTTCTTTTTTGGTGAAACTATCATACATTTATTTATTTATTTTTCAGAAAAAATCTATCCTAATATGTAATATGGACTCTAGATACCCAAAACGATCTCGAAAAAGAACAAAGCTAGAAGATGTATATTTTCTGATTTCAAACCATATAAAGCTACAATAATTGAAACAGTATAGTAATGTTATAAAGGCAGATATATAAACCATTGGAGTTAAATAAAAGCCTAGAGATAAATTCTTCCATATATTGTCAAGTTATTTTTGACAAGGTTTCCATGAACATTTGGTGGTGGAAATAATAATCTTTTAACTAAATATTGTTGAAAAATAATAATTACATGAAAAAGAATAAAATTGGACCCTTATCTAACACCATATACAAATATTAACTCAAAATAGATAAAAGACCTAAATAAAATCTTAAGACTATAAACATTTAGAAGAAAATCTGGGTCATTAAACTTCACAACGTTGAAATTGGCAGTGATTTCTTGGATATGATTTCAATGGCACAGGCAACAGAAGAGTAAACAAACTACCTAAAAATTAAAAAAATATTGTATATCCAAAGATAATGAAAACAGAGTTAAAAGTTACTGATAGAATGGGATAAAATATTTCCAAACGCTACATCTGAAGGTATATTAATATTCCAACTAGAAATCCTAAAAATTAGCAACAATAAAGGCAAACAATACAATTTAGAAATAGGTAAAAGACTAACATAAATAATGAATCTCCACAGATAACTAATCTTAGTTGTCTGTTGGATGGAAAATCTTGTTTCTCTGGTTCTGGTGTGTGTTACCTAATTCTTCTTTGTAGTTAATCTCTTTGAGTATTTTCTCTAGTGCTGGTTTTGAAGACATAAATTCCTTCAGTTTCTGTTTGTCATGGAATCTTCTTATTTCCCCATCTAATTTGATAGAAAGTTTTGCTGGGTAGGAAATTTTTGTCTGGAAGTTGTTTTCTTTCAGAGTTTGGAATATGTTACTCCAAGCTCTTCTGGCTCTCCTGACTTGTTTTGGGAAGTCTGGAGTGATTCTAATTGGTTTGCCTCTGAATGTCACTTGGCCCTTTGTTTTTGTTGCCTTTAAGATTCTCTGCTTGGCTTCCACATTGGTCATTTTGACAATTATGTGGCTTGGGGATCCTCTTCTCCGATCCTGTCTAAAGGGAGTTCTAAAAGTTTCCTGGACCTGTGTATCGACCTCTTGCTCTATGTTTGGAAAATTTTCTGCTTATACTTCCTTGAAGAGATTGTTGATCCCTTTGGTTTCACCTTCTTTTCCCTCCTCTATTCCAATTATTCTTAGGTTAGCTCTCTTAAAATGGGCCCATATTTCTTCAATGTCAGATTCCTGCTGTTGGATATTTTTTTCTAGATTAGAAACTATGCGTTCATTTTGGATTGCTCATCTTCTAAGAGCGAGATTCTATTCTCCGTGTGGTCTAATCGGTTGTTTGTACTTTGAACTGAGGCCTTTACTTCATTAATTGCATCCTTTATCTCTTTTTGGCTCTCTCTGAATTCTTTTCGAAACACCTCTATTATTTCTACAGTTATTTTTCTGATTTGATCTTCTAGAAATCTCTGAATTTCTGTTTTATCGGGTTCTGATGTTGTGGGGTTGTGGGCATTCATTGCTCCGGTGTTATTCTTCTTTCCCATGATTTGGGAAGTTTGTGCCTTCTCTGGGTTCTTCCCTTGGGTCACTAAGACTTCACTTAAGGTGCTCTGGATCTCGAGTCTGTAGTATCTCAGTCCCCATTACTCCTTTACTAGGTTGTATGGCAGAGTCTCAAACCCAGGGAGTCAATCAAGGCTGCTTTAGACTTAGGGGGTGCCAGGTTGGGCATTCTCCTATGGTGTGATATCTCTGCCACCACCACTCCCCCACTGGGTCAAGTCCCTGGGGGTGCTGTACTGGGATTTCTTCTTTAGGGGCCGCAATTTGACTCATTGTTGTTGAGTGCGCAGATGGAGCTGTAGTGGACTTGGTGAATTCGCTGCTTCTGCCGCCGGTGGCAATATGGCGCTGCTGCCATGCCCTCGGCTCTGAGGCTGGCGTATTTCTTCTCTGGTTTTGAGCTCCACTCTGAGTCTCTGCAGCGTGTGCTGAGCCCAGCCACTGGGAGCTTTAGATGCTCCCTGCGCCGAAAAATCTGCCAAATCCCACCTGGCTGTTCCTCAATGGCTCACCTCGACTCGCTGTCCGCCGCTCCTCTCTGGAGCCTGGTGGGCTTTTGAGTGCGTTGGTCTGGTGCCGTTCAGTGAATTCGCCGCTGCCGCCCGCAGTAAGGCGCTGCTGCTGCGTCCTCTGGCATGAGGCCAGCGTGTCTCCTCTGTGGCTCTAAGCTCCGTTCTGATTCCCCTTCCTCTCTGGGGTCTGGTGCAGCAAGGGAAAATGGCGCCCACCGCTCCGCGCCACGGCTCCAGCCACAGCACTGCAATCTGGTTTCTTTCTGTGTCTTGTTTTTCCAGCCCTCTTTTTCTCTGTCCCTTGTAATTACATTTTTTGTTTCTCTGCTGATGTTTTTTTCTGACTATGAAAGGCGCTGATTTTGTAGTAATAGAGATTGGTTGTTAGCGGGGCTCATAAGCCCCACTTTCCTCTGTCACCATCTTCCTGGAAGTCTTAAATTTATTTTCTATAGATCATATGTCTTTTTGTTTTTTAATTATTTTTTGTTATATTTTTGGGGTGATGTTGGGGATTATAGTTAATATCTTCATTTATAACAATCTAATTCAGATTAATGCCTAATTAATTAATATAAAAACATTGTTCCTTTAAAATTGTATCCCTTAAACCTACCTTTGTGCTATCATTATAATATAAATTACATTTTTACACAATCACTGTCCATTAACATTGATTTAAATTTTTTCCTTTTTGCATGTGTCCTTTAAATCATGTAGGAAGAAAAAGGCATTATAGAATTAATTTCCACTAGTTATTCATTATGCTTTTATTATTTATCTGAATTTTAATTACTTCCTAGTGACTTTTTATTTTTACTTGACAGTCCCTCTTTAGAACTGCTTATAGGGTAGGTCTCCTGCCAATGAGTTCTCTCAGCTTTGTTGATTTGGGATTGTCTTAATTTCTCCTGAATTTTGGAAAAGCAGTTTTGCTGTTTATAGAATTCTTGGTTGACATTCCTTTTTTCTTTAAGCATTTTGAATATATGCCATCCTACTATCCTGTCTTTTGTGTTTCCAATGAGAAATCAGCTGTAAATCCTATTGAGAATCCTTTGTAAATTATGAGTTCTTTCTCTATTACTGTTTTCAAGATTCTCTGTCTTTGGCATTTTAACAGTTTGATTATGACCTGTACTGTGAATCACTTTGGGTTGACTCTATGTCGAATTTGTTAAGCCACTTCAGTGTGTATATTAATGTTGTTAATCAAGTTTAAGCATTTTGAGCAACTAATTTTAAATATTCTTTATTCCCTATTCTTTTTTTTTTTTTTTTTTTGCAGTACTGGGAATGGAACTCAAGGGCATTCTACCTCTGAGCTACAACCCCAGCCCTATTTTTATTCTTTATTTTTGAAGCAGGATCTCACTGAGTTGTAAAGGGCCTCACTAAGTAGCTGAAGCCTTCCCCGAACCCGGATCCTCCTGTCTCAGCCTCCCGAATGCTGAGATTACAAGTGTGCTCCCTATCCTTCCTTTCTTCTTTCCTTCTGGGAGTCACACAACAGAAATGCTAGAGAAGAAAATCTTTCATCAATATCCACAGGTGATATCTTGGATATGAAAATAGAATTATATAGGATAACACTAAATAAAATTAGTACAGCATTACATTATATTTTAATTGTTTATTTAATGCCATTTCCTCAGTGAGATCTAATGAGACAGAATTGCAATAAATGAATCTATTATTTCATATTGCTAGATTATCCTTTAATCATTTATACAATGACATTTATTAGTTATTTCATGTTATAGCATTAAGTATACCTTAGTATATAAAATTGTAGAGTAAGAAAATGAAGGACTTTATCTGGTTAATAATAAATGGTATGAAACTAAGCATGTGAGGTTCAGAGAGCAATAGTCTTCCTTTTGGGACAGAAACCTTAATGAGTTACAAGAGTCAGCGATACTGCTTTTTACTTGGTTCTTTGGGGGTAGGGCTATTTAAAAGCCTAGATCAGTGATCATGTTAAAAGCTTCCAGGACTAATTTATGTGAGGATCAGGAAAAGATCACACAGAACATGTTAATCAGCTTTCTGTCACTATGACAAAATATCTGAGACAAACTGCTAATCGAGAGGAAAGATTTATTGTGGCTTATGGTTTCAGAGATTTCAGTCCTGGGTCACTTGACCCTGTTATCTTTGGCAGAACATAATGGCAGAAAGCATTTAGTGGAGGAGGTATGTTCACCTCATAGCAGCTGGGAAGCAAAGAGAAAGAGGAGAGGATCTGGGCTCCCACAACGACCTAAATTCCTTCCACTAGGCCCCACCTCCGGAAGGTTTTACTGCCTCCTATTAACTCCATAGACTGGCAACCAAGCCTTCAACACATGAGCTTTGGGAAACCTTTAGATACAAACCACAACAGAATATATCTTTAGTCAAAAAGGACTCATCTTCTCATAAAAAATCCGCAGTGAAAATATTTCATATTATGTGTTTTTATGGTTGGACCAGAGTCATGCTCATAAAATGAATAAAAGTGGGGCTTTATAGAAAACCCCCAAAGTTGTTCATTATAACCTCCTTTTTGTCTGTGCATTGCTCGTGTAAAAGGATATAAAGTCCCTCAATATCCTCTAACAATGCCTGAATCCAGATTCTCTGCGAGACATTCATTTCCTAGATTCATCTTTATGTTTGATGTACCAGATAGCCTCTTACCAGTTCTTCAGCCTAAGAAATACATGCAAACTCTCTAAATATGCCAAGAACAAACATCAATGGCTAAAGAAAAACAAGTAAACAGAAAACATATAGAAGGATTTGTCCAGAGCATACATTGTCTTCTTCAGATCATGGATGCTAAATTAAATAATTGGGCCAAATAAAATTGTAATCATCAGTTTATTGCCTCAAATTCATGGCAGTGGAACAATTTGATCATCTGATATGGCCACTACAGTTTCTACATGAAGTAAAGAATTTCTCTGGCCATATCCTTCAATTCTATACCCAAGAGGCACCCAGGAAAAGGTATGCACTGCAGCAGTTTGTACAGTAGCCCTCCACTTCCTATAGATGTTGGTACTTGAGTTTGGATATTGTCTTAAGGATCAGGTATTGCCTGACTTGAAAAGTTTTCTCACACTACAACTCCCTTATATGCATAGTTAGGGGCACACTAACTTGATTTGTTGGGGGAAATAAGTGTGAATGGTTGTGCTGAAATTTCAGTTCAGAAGTCTCATGGGTGAGTATGGATGGGTAACTATTATGTTGCTAACGTCTTCCTTAATTCCCCATGTAAGTGCACTTTATTTTTTTATTTTTATTTTTTTGGTGGTACTGGGGTTCCTGGAAACCTTCTACCTCCAGGCTCCACTCCCAGACCTATTTTATACTTTTTTTAAAATTTGAAAACAGGGTCTCCTAAACCAGCGTGGCTGGCTTCGAACCTGCGTGATCCTCCTGTCTCCGCCTCCCAAGTGTGGGGATTATAAGCGTGCCTGGCCTATAAGTGCACTTTATAATAGGAAGCATCATAACTTTTCACAATGGGACACGTGCACACATATAAAAAGTGAGGAGGAGAAGGAAGATAGAAGGTCCTCGGTCCTTACATGGGTGGAAGGAGGCTTTGATGACAGCTCCCAGTGATCTCTGCTCCTGGCATTCATGTCCCTGTCTAAGGACTAGATCCAGCAGAAACTTGTTCCTGACAAATAACGTATGGCAGAGGTGATGGAATGTTCCTTCTGAGACCGGGTTGTAACAGATTGACTTCCAACTTCTTCACAGTCTCCATTGGTCTCATTGAGTGACTTGCTCTTATAGAGCAACAGGAGGAACCTCATGTGGCAAGGAACAGAGAGTGGCTCTTGGCTAACTGAGAGTGGCTCTTGGCTAGCTATCTGTGAGCTCTCACTCCAGTAACCCTGGAAGAGCTGAGCTCTGCCAACAGCTCAGGTATGTGATCTTTGGAACATACCTTTCCCCAGTTGAGCCTTCAGATGAGACCTCAGCTCTGCCCAACACCTTGATGGCAAATTTGTGAGACTCTGAGGCAGCAAATCCAGCTCGTCTATGCCTAGATTCCTGATAGAACATTAATAACAACAATCATAATAAATATGGTAATGATGATCATCATTATTATTTTGGTAATGCAGGGAATTAAATTAAAGGCCACTGAGCTACATCCCCCCAAGCCTAACAGAAATATTAAGATAATAAATGTGTGTTATTTGTTAAGCAGCCATACAAAATTATACAGGTGGTTATCTCATTTTTGTTTACTAATTGCTCAATATTTACTAATATTTCAGTCAGGATGAAACTAAAAGCCAGCCCTTTAGACATTAGAGGCTAAATTCTTGACATCCTGTGGTATTAAAAACCTCAAAATGAAGCTGGATGTGGTGGCACATACTTGTAATCCCAGGACTTGGGAGGCAGAGTAGGAGGATCGCAGGTTCACGGCCAGTCTCAGCTACTTAGTGAGATGATTCTCAATTTAGCAAGACTCTGTTTCAAAATAAAGAGTAAAAAAAAGGGGGGGATAGGGATGTAGCTCGGAGGTAGAATCCTTCTGGGTATGATCCTCAGTACCAAAAAAAGGAAAGAGAGAAAATACCTTAAAATGAGAATTTAAATTATAGGATCTTGGATGAGAAATATCACCAGAAGACTGGATTAAACAAATTAAATTCTCCTACTGAGAAATTCAGACCAGGTCTCAAAAAATCCCAATAGGAATCACTCATTCGTTTACCTCATTTGTAATAGAATTTTTGAGTTAGCATTAAGGCATGCCCATCTCACATGTGAAACACGTTCTGATGTCTCATTTTGCCCTATGTTGAATGGGCAATATCCTTGGCTTCTATCCTGTCTGTCAACCAACACTGGAAAACTCCTGGTTCTCCTTCAAGTCTTCTTTGACTGCTTTAGACAGAGAAAGCCAATGCCATTTCTGTGTTCCTGTTTTATTTGGGCAAATATTTTGGATTTAAAACCCAAATCTCTGGGCCTACCAGTCTATAATTATGAATGACAACACATCTGTTATGGTGTGAGATGATAGGGTTTTTGGGAAACTGTCCCAGGACCCCTGTTAGGGTTCCGGATACAATTTCCCTCAAAACACACACACAAAAAACCCCCCAAAACAGAAAAGCACAGAAAAACTGCAGGCTCTTGTCCTGAGCTAAGTATAAATACACATTAGCCTGGATTCTTTGTGAAGATTTAAAGAAGTTTATTAAAAAAGATAGAAATACAGAAGATAGTTATAGCCCAATGCCAGAATGGCATGGGGGGGTGGTTCAAATGAATGCCCCACCAAAGATACAACATGTGGACCAGACTTTTTATACCTGTGACCTCCATCTTGTTACCATAATTCTGACATAGTAAACGTTGCTATAAGGTTCCTCCCCCAGCAAGATGTGGCAAGGTGTCTACTTTCATGAAGGTCAACCCCTTTCTCCAATCCTAGCTAGATTATTATATATATCTGTCTTTAGAAAGAGGAAGCCCTAGCTCCCCTCTCCTATTGACTTGTTAATTACTTTTATCTAAGTCTAAGTCAATAGCTGTTTGCTTCCTGACTGAAACTGAAACCAAGTCTTTCTCTCTAGGTCTTCCATTTTGACACAACTATTTTTGAAATATATCTATTAATAATCAGAGCTTTCTCAAATCTTCCTGAGCCATTCCCAATACTGGTACAACATCAACATGAATAGCTCCAGTGCTACAGATTAATTGGTCCTTTATCCACTGGTCCTACACAAAGTCACCCACAGTTGTTTCTGAGAAGATGGGTGTGCCCCAAGTGCGTTTGTGAACAACTCTGTGTTCTGCTGCTAATGTAGCCCTAGCATCAGCTTTCTGTAAGAGTACCATTCCTAGCCAAGACACCTAATCCCAGGGCTGCAACGTAGAAGGGCACTGAGAGACCCAAAGGGCACAGCAAGCATGATTATATCTTGTTTGTTTAATAGAAGTATCAGAAGATAGCCAGGGATGGTGGCACATGCCTGTTATTCCAGTACTGGGGAGGCTGAGACAGAAGCATTGCAGGTTTGAGGACAGCCTCAGCAAAGTAGCAAGAAGACTCAGCAACTTAGCAAGATCCTGATTCAAATAAATAAATAAATAAATAAGAAAAGAGCTAAGGGTGTGGCTAAGAGGTAGATACCCCCTAGGTTCAAGGCTCAGTTCCCAGTATCCGTCCTTCCTCCAAAAGGAGGGAAAAAAAAGATTACAACACCTGACTTCTACTTTTAGATAAGATGGACTAAATACCTTTAAGCAAAACATAATACAAGATATATTAAAACTTGATTTTCAAATAGCAGACATTAGACATGGCAAACAACAGACCAGATCCAACATTTGCCCCATCATGGTGCCTACGACAGTCTATGCTGCAGTTTGGGGGCAGAGAACTGAGACAGAGCTCAAAGGGCTTTCTGAATTGAGGAGACAGAGCTGAGGGAGTGGAGAGACCATTCTGGAGACAGAGTTGAGAAAATGGAGAGACCAAGACAGCTGGAGGGCACTGAACAGAAGCTGCACAGAGAAAGAATCCCAAAGGTCTGTGGAGGGCCACAGAATATGGACTCATGTGTGCATTCCAGAAAACTATCACCCACCTAAATATTAACTAGAGAGATTACCCAACGAATAATGGGATTTGTTTAGGAATAGCAATTGCAAAAGGAAAATGCATAGCCTAGTTAATTACCAACATATTCAAAGAAGTGACTCAAGACAATGTTTTAAAAGGTTGAATAGAGGAGGATTATGTAAGATATTTTGAAATATTAACCTGTGGCTACAAGGATCAATAACAGGTTGTGCCAGTCCCAGGTTGAACAGACAGTTGCTGGGCAGATAGTGTGGTAGAAATGTTTTTTTGTTCACAATGGCCTTTGCACAAGTTATGATTCTGGTGGTCTTTTGTGAATCATTCTTATTGTAAGGCATGCAGTGTGGAGATTCCTCTCCGGTACTTGGGAGGGAGAGACCTGAAATGAAGGACCCGGACAATTGCCTCTTGTGAAACTGACAAAATTTATTCTCTAAAACTAAGTTTTTATACCCTTCTCCATTTAGGTTAATTATCAAATCCTCATGGGAAAGAGTAAATGCCAAAATACAATGGGGGGGGGGTGTAAATTGCTAAGATACCGTCATACACAAGACAAAAAGACCTCTGAGACATTATAGGTCTTGTAATTAAGATCAGGCCCCTGCTCTCACTGGTGGGCCTTAGAGGACAAACTCCGGAGAGGACAGGAGTCACACACAGTTTTTGGAGGATTTGACCTTTTGTAGAATCTCCTTTAACTGTTTTGGAACCTTTCATTCCTCAGGCTTCATCCTTGTGCTCCATCAATGCAGAGACCCTCTTTCATAACTTTTCCTTCCTTCCTTCCTTTAGGGCTTGACAAAGTTGACTCTGTTTTGATTCTAAAAGCCTTCACTTCACCTCAGCCAGGAAAAAAAATCTGTCCAAAAGGATGGAATAGGACCCAGCATTTCTCAAGGAAGACATAGGACCAATTTTCTCACAAGAAAGAGAGGAGAGAGTCATGATTCTGGCTCTGTTTATCCATTTGGGCTACTAGGACAGGATACTATAAACTGGGTGGCTTAAAGACAACAGAAATTTGTCACGCATGGTGCTGGGGGCTGGGAAATGCAAGATCAAGAAGCCAATGGGATTGGTACTCGACAAGGGCCTGAATTCTAGCCCGTGGGTGGCCATCTTTTTGCCGTATCCTCCCATGGCAGATGCATTCAGTGGCAGTATTTTACTTTAAAATATTCAGATGCTAAGTCTAGGCTTGTGAATGAGGAGGCCCTCGAATGTTATTCAAGAAAAATGGTACCCCCTCAGAGAGGTTGATCTGAGCATACTCTAAATAAGCAACTCCCAGCAAGGTTGTTTCCCTTGCTCTTTTTTGTGTGTTTGTTTCATAGCATTTATCACTGTCTGACATTGCTATTTATTTGTTATTTGTTTTCTATCTCCTCAGAGTATATAAGATTCATGATAGCAGAGTCTTTGTTTCTTTTTTATTTAATCCAATAGCCAGATTTTCTTCTTTAAAAATCCTTCATTTCTAGCTGTGCATGGTGGCTAGAAGAAATGGGAGAGGGTAGGCAGAGACTTGGTTAAGAGGTAGAATGCCCTGGGTTCTATCTGTTGTACCCCCCCAATATTGATTTTTATTTGTAATTCTAGAATCAAGCAGCATTTTAGCCTATAAACAGCAGGAGTGCTGCCCTGGACATGAAAGAACAGTCGGTGTGTATAGGTGAGAAGAAGGAGGCAGAGCAATAAAAGAAACAGGCTGGTGAGCATCAGGTCATTTTTCTCATAAGGGTTAAGCAGAAGGACTACCTAACTGTACTGACACAGGTTGACTGAGTCCTTTATGATTGGTTGCCATGACTGTTTTCAGGGAAAATTAGCCTTTTTGGGATCTACCTGTTTCTTTAAAGTTTCAGTTTGACTATTTGTCACTTAGAGTGAGTGACTCCAATTTGGTTTGGTCTGTTCTATAGGGACCTAGTGAAGAAACTCAATCCCCAAACAATGTGTTCATAGAAATTGTTGGATTAGCGCCGGGCGTGGTGGCGCACGCTTGTAATCCCTGCGCTTGGGAGGTGGAGACAGGAGGATCTCGCAGGTTCAAAGCCAGCCGCGCTGGCTTAAGAGACCCTGTTTCAAAAATATAAAATAGGGTCTGGGAGTGTAGCCCAGAGGTAGAAGGGCATCCAGGAACCCCAGTACCACCACCACACACACAAAAATTGTTGGATTAAATAAACCCCATATGTATGCTTTGTCCTATAGCTGCCACACATGTAGATGTCCTGTACTAGGTAAATATTCTTCTTTAAACTGTGTGTGTGTGTGTGTGGGGGGAGAGCTGCTACTGACCCTGGCAGCTAACAGGTAGCCTGTTTCAAATCTGATACTTTCCTTTTCCCATTTCTTGCCCTCCCCTTTCCTTTTCCCCTCTGTTAACAAATAACATGCTCATCAGTTTGCTGACCAAAGGGGTGAAGACCTGACACCTGTGGGTCTGATAAGAACCAACTCAAGATGACTTAGGCACCTTGAGAATTATGTCCCTTCTGACGTGCACACTTGTGTGATCCTGAAGAACTAACTCTTAAAAGAACTTGATTCCTTTGTTCGGGGAGTATCCATGGCTTATTCCTGAATACTTAAGTTCACTAGTTTCTTCAAATTGCTAGCAAATCATAAATTTCTTATTTCTTCTTCCCAAAGGCTTGCCCCAATTATCTGATCTGGCAAGTTGGAACAGGTGCCCGAATTAGGTTACAATTTTTGACACCCCAGACGGGACCTGAGTGTGTCCCTTGCTCCTACTGCCTATAGGCCATGCAGCCAGGCTCAGATGTGGGTCGAGGTGGTTAGCCTAGGGTAATACAATTGTGAAGGTGTTTTCTTACACGGGGAGAAGTTCAAAGATTTTCTAGCAGCTGCAAAGGGTTCTTTCTACCTTGGAGGAACTCTTGTTTATCTCTTTTTGAGCAGGTGCAGTTCCCTTCACCATTCGGACTGGTTGGGGAGGAAGGAAACTGAATGCAGTAAGTTGTGACAATTCTGACCACCTGGGAAAGTTCCCCTTGGCATGCTCTCCACAGCCCTTTGATTTCTCCACCTGGTCCCTGTTGTGGGGCCATCTGTGGTCCCTTCCAGGCACCTTCTGTGATACCTCTTGTGCCGGAATCATGGTTAAGTGGGAACCAGGAAATCCCATCTTGTGGACTTGCCCCTTTTTGTGATTAAGGGTACTTTGTCCTGCTGGCTGATTTGTTATCTGAAGACTCCCATCTGTCTCTATATGTGGGCTGGTCTGAGTGTGTGTGTGTGTGTGTGTGTGTGTGTGTGTGTGTGTGTGTGTTTTCCCTCTGGAAATGGCAGAGCTATGTCAGCTCCCACCTGTTTGAGGGTGGTGTCATCTAAATGAATTTTTATGTTTCACCTGACTATAGGGGTAAAACTAAGAGAAAGATGAGATTTTATAATGACATAATCTGGCTGAGGTATATTAAAAATGTGTGGGTGATGATATATGAAGTATTCTGTGTATGGTGTGATCTTGTAGTTGGAATTATTTGACTGAATGGAAAGAGATTTAGTTTGTGTGTGTGTGTGTGTATATATATATATATATATATATATATATATATGTGTGTGTGTGTGTGTGTGTGTGTGTGTGTGTGTATGTATGTATGTATGTATGTGTGTGTATGTATGTGTGTTAGAGAGAGAAAATCTATGCAGTTTTGAGATATGGAGTCTGAATGGCCTGGATCTAAGTTAAACACCTGCCTCTTGGCCTTGCTAGAGTCTGGAGAGAGAGAGGGAGAGAGAGAAGGGGGAGGGAAAGAGAAAGAAGCTCAATGATAAAGGGTTTTTTTTTTTTAGGTACTGGGGATGGAACACAGGGGCACTGAACCTCGAACTACACCCCCAGTCCTATTTCTTAGTCTTTTTATTTTTTATTTTTGAAACAGGGTCTCATTGAGTTGCAAAGGGCCTCACTAAGTAGCTGAGGCTGTCCGCAAACCGTGATCCTCAGGTCTCCACCTCCCAAATGCTGGGATTACAAGCGTACACCACCACGCCCAGCCTGAAAGGGTAGATTCTAAAGCAAGTTTTTTTTTTTCCTTTTCTTTTTGGTACTGATGGACCTCAGGGACATTCTACTCTACTTCTAAGCCATACCTCAGTCCTTTTAGTTTTTGTTTTGAAACAGGGTCTCACTAGGTTGTTGTGAATCTCACTGCATTGCTGAGGTCCTCAAACCTGCCATCCTTCTGTCTCAGCCGCCCAAATAATGGAATTATAGGCATGCACTACCACACCTAGCTTGAAACAAGATTCTTAAACTTTTCTAAGAGCTGTGAGAAGCTCTCCAGATCCCTAGAGCAAATATTCTGATACGAAGCTGCTTTACAAAAAAACAAAAACAAAACAACAACAAAAAACCCTCCTCTGTATTGTTAAGTAACTTTGATTGGACAAACAGCCTGGACATTAAAGGGAAAAAGTCTCAGTGAGTAAAGGGAAAAAATTGGCATTAACCCCTCACAGCCAAGTCAAGTTGCCTTTAAAGTATGTAATGCCAGGAAGGAACCAACATTAAAGCCAACATGTGTTTGTTGGCTGCCTCTGCAAAGGGAGAACCCCTACCACACCCCTGGACAAAAATTGAAATAGGAGACTCAATTAAGATTGTTTGATCCTTCTCCTGTGACAAAATTTGCTATGTCCCTTAAATTCTCATCTAACCTTTTCACCGGAGAGGCAGTGACTTCATTTGCAAGGACCACTAGAAAATGCACTCTGGTCCCAGCTCTTGTTTACCAACCAAGAAACGAAAATGGTTCAGTTCCCTGGAAGCCTTCATTGCAGAAAGAGTAAGGCTGTAGGGGCTAATGGGAAGGATGGTCAACACTGCCCCAATTAAGATTTTACTTAAGAAAGAAATAGTCTTTCCCAAGGGGGGAAAAGATCATATCTCCTTAGGAAGAAAACATCAACAGGAATCCAGCCTCTTCTACACAGATTTTAAAAATATGGATTGACTCAGCTTTGCTCATTCCCATACACCCCCCTGACTGTGATACCAAGTGATTATGGCTGGTGTATAGTACTGTCTTAGAAGATGGATTCTTCTGCATCCCACTGAGAAGGGGATTTCAGTTAGTGCTGGCTTTTAAGTGACAGGACCCCAGTAACTTCCCAGCATCGCTGGACTCTTTTATCTCAGGGATTTGAAAACTCCCCTGCTCTGCTTAATAAAAGACTAGCAAAGGACTTCGAAGAGTTGCGGTTGGATCATGGAGTTCTGTAATATGTGTATGACTTACTTTATAGCCAGCCAGATTATGGACACTAAACACTCATGGTACTGAACCACTTGGCATCATGTGAGTATAAAGTCTCCCCTAAGAAGGGATTTGCAAGAAACAAGTTACCTATCCTGGATTTCAGATTAGCCAAGGTACCTAATAACTAATGTCAGATTGGAAACAGACTGTTTTGACCCTTGGGGAACAAAGAGATTGAACAGTTAGGTGGATTCCTGGAAATGGCAGAATTATGCTATATTTGGGTTCTATATTTTGAACTAATAGCAAAACCCTTGTAGGGGGCTTTAAATGAAACAGAGACAGAGCTTTTGACTTGGGCATAGAGTAGCAAACTGCATTTGACAAGTTAAAACAAAGTGTCCTGACAGCCCCTGAATTAGATCTGCCTGTTTATTTTTTATTTATTTATTTATTCTTGCAGTACTGGGGATGGAACCCAGGGGCATTCTACCTCTGAGCTACACCCTCAGCCCTATTTTTTATTCTTTATTTGGAAACAGGGTCTCACTGAGTTGCAAAGGGCCTCACTAAGTAGATGAGGCTGGCTGTGAACCGTGATCCTTCTGTCTCAGTCTCTCCAGTACTGGGATTACAAGCGTGCACCACCATGCCTGGCAAATCTGTCTGTTTTTTAAAAAAAATAAGGAATTCAATCTCTATGTACAGGAGAAACAATGAATAGCGTTGGGAATAATTTTATAGGCATTAGGAGACATAGTGCAGCAGTAGCCTACTTGTCAAAGGAGGAGGACTGCACAGCAAAAGGATAACGTCCTTCCTGTTGAACAGTGGCTGCCACTTAAGACTTCCTAATGGAGGCTCAAAACAGGCTTTTCTCATCACACTGTAGCACTTCTTGTGGTCCTAACAAGGAAATGGAAATTACCTTTCCCAAATTTAGCCATTTCCTGCAACCCAGTATATACTTATTGATCATTCTGGAAGAAGCGGAACTTAACAATCAGGGTTTCATCCAGTTGGTCAAATTTAATACAGGAGGGGTCCTCAAACTTTCACCAAACATCAAAATCACTCTAGGACTTGTTAAAACACAGGTTACTAGGCCAGATTTTTGGCTCTAGAAGGTATGGGGTGGCCTCAAGAATGTGCATTTCCAGTATTCCCAGGTGCTTCTGAATGCCCAGCTGGTAGACAGTACTCTGAGAACCAAACACTGTGGTAGCTGAGGCTCCCAGGAAGACTGATTACAAGTGTGGCCTCTGTGCTTCATCTTTGGAAAAGCTAAAAGCCACAGAAGTAAAAACTATACACTTCCACACCAAAGCACATCTCTGAGAACCTACACCTCTCCCAGTTTACTCTACATAGATTTGCTTTATTTTGTCAAATAAAATTGATGGAAATCATTATTTTGGATTAGGATCCTGCACCAGACCAGGCCAAACCAAGATGGAGTCACTGGTGCTAAGTAACCCATAATCGAACTGACCTCGAACCGGCCCCAGTTTCCCAGAAACAAAACAAGAGTCACAGCAACCAATCAGAAGGGGCCAGTTAACCAGCAGCCCCAGAACAATTAAGTCCTCTTGGTTTTAACCCTGTAAGAAAAGCACTTTTGTTTAAAAACACCACTCTTCTTGTTCCTTATTTGTACTTTCTTCAGGCCCCTCTGTCTAGAAAGCCAAGCTCTCCTGTTCGGTTAGTAGGAAACCTGTTTTATAGAGTGATGTGCTGCCTGGATTAACGAATCACAAATAAAAGCTCGTCCTATCTTCAAATGTTGTTTTGAACAATCTGTACTATAGGAAGTCTTTTGCCTTTACCCTAATCTTGTATAACCTACATAAACCAATTTGGCCAGATTCCTGCCCTTCCACGCTGTATGTAAAAGAGCATGGTCCTATTGTGAAAACAGTATCAGCAACTGATGGATGTGACAGCCTCCCTCGCTGGGCTGGCGTGAGAGAATGCCTTCTGAGGGACTGTTGCCAATCTCCCCTCCAGCAGAGCATCATTTCTAGGAATGTTTTCACAAACACCGGGAGCCTGCAGGTTGGAGAGCTAGCTGCAAACGCCAGACCTGCCGAGCGCCCGCCCCGCCACTCGGCCCCCCCGGAGGGGGCGTGGCCTCACGGCCCACGTGACCGCGGAGAGCGGCGAGCTGCCGGGTCGCGCGATCCGCCGTCACATCAGCTTACGGCGCGGGCCGCTGATTGGCTGGCGCTGCGGCCGCGTGGGTCAGGGCTCGCCCCGCGGTCCGAGGCGACTCTCAGCCCGGGAGAGGCGGCGGCGGCGGCGGCGGCGGGACTGTCCGCAGGTAGGCGAGGTACCACACCTGGGCGGCGGAGGGAGGGACCAGGAGGCGAGGAGGCGGCGGGTGAGGAGGCGGGTCTGTGGCGCCGGCCTTTCCTCTGATCCCGCGGGGTGCATCCCTGATGGTAGGCACCCGGCAGCTGCCCGGGGCGCAGCGCGAAGCCCAGAGGCCTGCAGGTAGCTGGGCATCCCCAGCACCGGCCGGCAGGTAGCTGGGCATCCTCAGCAAAGCTGTGGGGCTCCGTGCAGGACGCCGGCCTGGGCTGGCGGAAAGACGGCGGCCCCTGACACCTCGAGCCAAGGCCACGACGCGAGAAGGGCGTCAGGCCCGGACCCAAGGGAACAGGTCGCCTCCAAAAACATGCGTATGAGATCGACAGTAGATCTCTTAATCCACGGCTAGACTGGCCGCCAGCCGCTAATGGTTTGCACTGTCACGATTTCCTTTCGTTCTTGGAGGATTTTTTATTTTCGTTTTCCTTCTTTAAAGGGCAGAGAAATCTGTCAGTCAGGGCAAGGCAGTTACAGTCGGGGGACAGCAGTCTCCGGGTTGAGAAAATTAGAAGAGAATGGGAAACAACCTGTTACTTTAGCATCATCATAAAGGGGAAAATCATATACACTGGCAACCCTGTGTTACTGTAGAGTACTTTGAAAGGGGTGTGATGAAGGAAACATTGACTCAGTAGATCAAGTTACCTAACTGGAAAGTTTGTGGCCGCTCGGCATTTTAGAACGAAACTAGGTTATCAGATTTTATATCACCATCGTTTCTTCTTAAGTTTTTAATGATAAATACATAATAAGTAATAAATACATGAGCTTTGGTCATTTACAGAGGACTTTTCCACTCATTAAGTGATGTAATTAGCATGGGGTAGTACTCGATTTCCTACCTGTATGTATAATAGCTAAGAGAAGAGGCTCGGGCATACACATCGCAGCTGCTGTTACTAAACCAGTTAAATTCTCCTGACCTCAGTTTCCTAGCAATAAAGAGGAGATTAGAAGTCCGTGTCTTATAGTGTCTTGAGAATTAATTGAGATAATATATAACACAAAACAAGTACTTGAGGCCAGGCTCGTGGCCCACGCTTGTAAGCCCAGTGTTTGGGAGGTGAAGAACAGAGGATCACAGTTTGAGGACAGCCTCAGCTACTTAGTGAGGCCCTTGGCAACTCAGTGAGACCCGGTTTCAAAATAAAGAATAAAAAATAGGGCAGGGGGTGTGGCTCGGAGGTTGAATGCCCCTGGGGTTCTATCCCCAGACCTGCAAAAATAAAATAAATAAATAAAAATAAAGAATAAAAGAAAATAGGGCTAGGGGTGTCACTCAGAGGTAGAATGCTCCTGGGTTCCATCCCCACTACCGCAAAAAAAAAAAAAAAAAGTACTTGAAAGCATCCCTGGTTCTCAATAAATGCTAGCTATTTTTATACTTTCTATACTTTTCTGTTTTTATGTTTTTTGAGCAAAGGAGAATTAATAAACTCAGTCATTCTAAGGCTAAGAGTGTTTTCTGATCATGTTTTAAGAAAAGTTTTCTTTGTTTCTCTTCTCCAAAGGCAAAATAATATTTAACATAAGCTTCTGTTTCAAGCATTGGTACTTAATTAACTTAGGGTTTGTGGAACCCCTGTCTTCAGGGGGTGTTAGCCTCTTAAAATTACATGTAGTTGTAAAGTCACTGAAAGTTTTAAAAATCTAAGGGCTTATAAAGTTGGCATCATGGCATAGAGGCTGTAGGACTTAGGTAAAGTCCATGGACTTTGCAATCAGACTGCATGTGTTTGAACCTAGCCCCAGCATGTATTTACTTTATGACTTTGGGCAGGTTACTTAAGTTTTTTGTACCCAGCTCCTTTATCTGAAAATACAGATAATACTAGTATTTAACTCTTGGGGTTTCTTGAAAGGGCTATATATGTTAATTTATGTAAAATATTTCTAATACTTAGTATATAGTAAATATTAGCTATTGTTAATTGTCTTTTAAAGAAAAATCATGATTGTACCTTTTTCTGCCTTACATAAATTTTGACTCAGCCTTGGATCCAATAAGACTAAACTTTACACCTCTAGAACATCAATATATTATCTCCAGTTTGTAAGTGTGAGTTGAAAGTTAAACATTTCAAAATTTAATTGCAGTTTTGAAATCATCTTATGCATCAAAAGATGTTGTGTTAGATGTCAGGAATTACAACAGCGTGTTTGTGAATACCTAATTACTACATTCAACAAATAGAATTCATTGATACCAAAATTCTAAACACTCTTAAGGCAGTCAGATTTAACTTCAAACTATCTAAATGGCCTCTAGATTGACCAAGGGACAGTTCCTCCTCTGAGACACTGTTTTACTATTAGCAGCATGTTTTTCATGTCAAAGCAAACTTGAAGAGTTGTTTAAGTTGAAGACTGAAATCTTAGTAAGGTCTTTACTAAGATATTGAGTGAAGCAGATTCTTGGTTAAGATCTGAGTTCTTTGGACTCTGTGGTCCTGCAGGTGGTCTCTGACTTAATGGTGGTTCTGCTGAGGATATTTTGACTTTAAGATGGTAAGACAGCGATTCACATTCAGTAGAAATTCTCTGAATGTTGATCTTTTTCCCGGCTCATGATACACAGTAGCTGGCAGTAGCAGCTCGCAGTCAGCCCCCAGCTGAGCATACTATCCTGAGAAGAAACAGCTGTCTTGCTAGGATGCTCAGTAGGTTAGGTGTATTGAATATACTTTCAATTCCTGATAGGTTTATTGGGACATTACCCTGAGGAGCTTCTGTGTAGTGACAGGTAGGTTAGTCTATCAACCTATAATGTTAGTCTATCTATTAGTGGTATCACAATATCCTCTTCAATTATTAAGTAGTTGTGTTCCTTGGGATCACTTTTCATTTAGTGCACTCCCCTGCTGTGTGGTCTCCCTTGACAGTCTTCACCCCTTATGACTTAAAGTACTTAGCAGTACTCCCTTTGGGATCCCAGATTCATACCTACATGTGACTTACTGGTGCTGTGTAAGAGTTCAGGTGAGCCACAGGCAAGCTGAGCCCATCACTCTTCACAGGCCCTGTTCCTATGCCACCTGAATTCACTAGCTCTCCCAACATTCCTTGTGCCCGTTATAATGATGCCACCACCCACTCAGGCAACTGAAATTTCAATTATCCTCAATTTCTCCTTTTCAAATACCAGTATCTGTAGATCATTCAGTCCTGTGGATTCCCCCCACCCCTTTAATACTGGGAATTGAACCGAAGGCTTCATCTATGCTAGGTGAAGCACTATCACTAACCTAGATTTTCAGCCTTTTTCTTTAAATCTTATTTTGAAACAAGGTCTTACTAGTTGTTCAGGCTGTCCTTGAACTTGTGATCCTCTGGCCTCAGCCTCCAGAGCAGCTGAGATTATAGATGTGTGCCACCTGGCCCAGCCTGTACTTGCTAAATCCCTGATGCTTATGACCAGACTGGAGGTCAGACTGTCCTCCTCTCCGAGGCAGTCTAGCACAGAAGCAACCAGCCACATCTCCTTTCTTCCCATCAATACTCCATATTCCTGATGGAATGGTCTTTATGAAATACGAGTCTGAGTATACCTCCTTCCTGCTCAAAATTCCACAGTGTGGCCTCCCCATTATATGTAAGAGAAAGTTAAGATTCTTTGCCAGAGAGGCATATCCCAGGTTCGTCTCCCGACATCTTTTTCTCCTCAGCTTCACCCTGGCCATCCTGTTTGACCACCTACCATATCCGGTGAGCTATGACTGCTTCAGGCCCTTTCTTGCGTTTCAGTCATTACATCTATTTAGAATGGCAGTCCTAAACTTTCTCTTTCTGGTGAAGTCCTTCAGAGCCCAGATCTAATGTCAAAGTCACTGTGGAGTGTTTGATTATAAACTGAGGTAGAGTGCTGCATTTTCTTATTATAATTTCCACCTATACTTTATTAAAGCACTTGTTATATTGGTGTCATTATGTGTTTCTGTATTTGCTTTACTTTTAAGATTGGTTTAGATGGTACCTTTTTAATCTTCTCATGGCCTAGTGGAGTGATTGGTAGTCACTAAATTGTTTATGAATTACCACTGGTACATGTGATGGTTATATGCTAATATCTAGCATTTGCTGTTAGTTTTTTCCATGATAAGTATGAAAAAGTTCGTGACCCATACCCTAAGCAAAAGGCCAAGAACCCTAATAAATAATGAGCCTCCAGAACTTGATTTTTATGAAGAGACTAGAAAACCCAGTGAGGAAATGGGGGGATGAAGGGTATTCATAGGAAAAATGATAAATATGTGAAAATGATACTTAACCTCACTCATAAGGTAAATTTAAATTAAGTATATCATGCCAGGCATGGTGGCGCACGCTTGTTAATCCCTGTGCTTGGGAGGCGGAGACAGGAGGATCGTGCATGTTCGAAGCCAGCCGCGATGGTTTAAGAGACCCTGTTTCCAAATAAAAATATAAAAATAAAGATCTGGGGGTGTAGCCCGGAAGTAGAAGGGTATATCGCTAAGATATTCTTCTTTTCTCTTAAATTGATGACTGTCCAAAAGTGTGGCTGTGTGTGCCCTCTGATGGCAAGGTTCTAGTGAATTAGGAACCATTCTACATTGTTTGAAGACGTGCAAAGCAGTGCAACCCACGAGGTGTAACACAGCAATGTGCACTGAAGGTACAACTCCAGTTGCTCTTTGACACAGCTTTCCTGCTTCTAGAATTTTGCTCAATACAGCATTAGTCACAATTTCAAAGTCTACTAAGTCTTGAAAGATAAAAGGTTGGTTTTTGTTGTTGTTATTTTTTGTGATACTGCGGATTGAATCCAGGGGCACCCTACCTCCAAGCCACACCCCCAGTCCTACTTTTTATTCTCTATTTTGAAACAGGGTCCCGCTTAGTTGTAGAGGGCCTTAGTGGCTGAGGCTGGCCACCTGTAATCCTCCTGTCTCCACCTCCCAGGAACTAGGACTACAGGTGTGCTGCCACCAGCTGAGGTTCCTATTATGTCTTGGTGCACTGTTCTGTTTCCTGGTACTGTTTTTTGTTTGTTTTGTTTAGTCCTTTTTTTAGCTTTGGATTTAACTGCATATGAAAATGTCAAAAAAATAAATAAGCTGGACATATTGATACATGCCTGTAATCCTAGTATTTGGGAGGCTGAGATAGGAGGATCGCAGGTTTAAAGCCAGCCTCAGCAACTTAGTGAGTCGCTGTTTCAAAATAAAAATAATCGAAAGGAAGGGCTGGATGAGTAGCTCCAAGGCAGAAAGAACACCACTAGTTCAATTCCCAGTACCAAAAAAAAGTCAGTAAGTAGCTTAAGGTAGTCAGGTGGAGAGCAATTAAAAGAATGAATGTCTGTCAGTAGTAATACAGAATATGGAGTGATTGGAGCTGCTGGTAGGTGGTGTGTTTGCGGCACCCTGCTGAATGAGTGGGAACTGCCACCTCATGTGACATAAGGGATAGGAAGACAGATTATCAGATTCTTATAGTGGTGACGAAGACACCATCAACCAATGAAAAAATAACAAAACATTGTCTGGGACAGAAAATGAAGTTCCTAACCATGTTTGATTAAGTGGGTTAAACAGTAAAGAGGTAAATAAATGCCACTAGTTCCTGTGTTGATCGTGAAACAAGGTAGCATATGTGAAGAATTACTACTGAAGATGAGCGTTTGCATTAAGAAGAAAGGATTGAGAATTGTAGGAAGGAGTGTGGAGAAACCTACCTGCAAGTATGGCAAAAGACATCATCCCTAGACAGCTTTTGAACATCCCTCTTCTGGACTTTGTGTTTAGAACAATCCTTCTAGCATTTCTTTCCCCACACTGTGGCTAAAATACAGCTTTTGTCATCAAGGAGTGTTATGTTCTGGAAAAGCAAATCTTTGTATTGGCTGCCCTGTTTAAAAAAAAAAAAAAGGCCTGGGAATCAAAACTGCCTGTAAGAATCCAGTTATGAAAGTCTGTTTTCAAAATGACTGAATGCTCAAAATGACAAATCGGTGTTAATAAATGTTTAGCATTTTAGCATTTTAGCTGACAGTGAGCTTTGAAAATGAGCCTGCAGATGTTTTGAAGGGTTTTCTATTACTAATGTGATGATGATTCCTAACCTCATTGATTACACTATACTTTTAATGGCCCAAAAACATGAGTAAGTCATGAGAAACTGCTCTTGAAGAAATCTGAACACTGATCATGATGCTTCTGTCAGGCACTTCTTAGATATTGAGGACGTGACTGAAAGCTCGTTAAAGGTGCATGAGTATAGGAAGCAACACACCATAATATAGCAGCGGCTACATGGTAAATGAGTGATTACCCAAGCAGAAATGTATTCATAAGACATGACATTGGCAGAAATCTTATGAAGGGCCATTTTGGGTAGTGTTATTTTATTTCTTGAATTCTTTTTTTAATCTGCTTTTATTTGTGCATTATAGTTTCACATCATAATGTAAATCATGTTGATAGTGACACACATGCACACAGGACTTGGTGTTCCCCCCACTGCCTGCCCATTTCCCCACTTCTCCATACAGAGTACTGAAATTGACACTGGTATTTTCACATATATATACACATAGCCGATGGTAGTAATTCCTTCAGTGAACCTCTCTCTCCCCCCTCTTCTTCCCTTTGCCCACTTCCTTGGCTCTACTGAGGTTTATCCTCCATTATCGAGTTCCTCTGGTTTCCAGTTACTCCTTAGTTTCTGCATATTAGAGAACACATATTAACTTTCATTTTCTGTGACTGTCTAATCTCACAACATAATGATCTTCTATCATATCATCAATATCTAATCATAACGTGATGGACCCTGCAAGGTGCTCAGGCAGCCATGTAATCAGTATTTATTGCATACGTATTACATTCACATAATGAATACTTATTGTGTATATATTGCATATGATTCCTTGAAAGTTTCAGCTTTGACCAACTTATATGAACAACTTTGTTGTTGGGTTATTAAATCCTCCTTTGACCTATCTTAGGACCTGCTCTGTGTAGTTTTATACCCGGGGTGCTTGTCAAGAGCAAGCATTGTTTAGCATCAGAGTTCTAGGTAGTGCTCCTCCCAGTTGGCACTAAGAAAAGCCAGATCAAAAAACTTAAAAAGGGACCATAGGGGAACCATGCCCACAGGAGACTTTGACCTCTGGAATCCAAGATGATTCTCACAGGCAGCATTATACACCCAGCCAAGGGACACAGAAGAAAGCCCTGCTTCCTTGTCTTTGACCTCTGAGATCTGCCCAAGTAAGAGATGTGATCCACGTCGGAGTTGGGAACTACCCATGGTGGCGTTTCACTTTTACTCACACACAGTGTGGAAATCTTTTGGTTCAAAGAGTTTAAGGAAATCATATCCATTACAAGTCTCCAGTAGCCGCACAAAACAAAGAATATAGATGTTATACAATTTGTACAGAAAAATCACTTAAATGAACATGAAACCCTGGGAATTCTGAAGGAAGTCAGATAGAGAATCTGATAGCCAGAGTTGCTAATCTGTATTATTTCAGATGTTTCTGTTTTATAAAAAAATGTGAGACATACAAAGAAACAGGAAGGTATAGCCTGTACACACAAAAAAAAGGCCATCAATAGAAATTGCCCCCAGAAAGCCCAGGTGTTTGGCTCACAGAGCAAAGACTAAATTAGCCACTATACATATGTTAAGAGAACTAAGGAACACCATATTCAAATAAGGAAAAGAAATCACAGGAACAATTTTCTCCCAAGCAGCTAATAGCAGTGAAATGATAGAAATTATTTTTAAAACAACCAAATAGAAACTCAGCAGTTGAAAACTATAGTAACATTAAAATTTGTCAAGCTTAACAGCAGGTTTGATCTGACAGAACAAAGACCGTATAAAGAACTAATGAACTTAAAGGTGAATCCATTGAGATTATCTAGTCTGCAGACCAGAAGAACGAGAGAGAAAAACAGGACTTTGGAGACTTGGGGAACACCATCAGACACACCTATATATGCACAATGGGAGTGCCACAGGAGAAGAGAAATGAGTAGAAAGTTTATTTTGAGAAATAGCGGTCCCAGACTCCCCAAATTTGATGGGAAACGTGAGGAAGCTTAATAGTATGGGGGATAGAGTTTCTTCTTGTGATAGTGAAAATGTTCTGAGACCAGATAGTGATGAGGATTACACAGATTTGGGAATAAGCTAAAAACTAATGAATTGACTTCTTTAAAGTGAATTTTTTATATTAATGAATTATACTTCAATAAACACACACATTTTAAGAATGTAAAAACAAGGAATATTTATGTAGAAATGGAAAAATCTCTAAGCTATAGATTAAAAGAAGGGAACTTCACCATGCATACTGTATATCACTTTTTGTAAGGAAGGAACGAAAGATAAATTTTGTGGTTATTCTTGCATTAGAAAACACTGTCAGCGTTTGTAGAGGCGACGATTGTGGTAGAAATGGACCAAAGCAAGACTTCCTATTGTCTGCTTTCCTGTATCAGTTTGTAGTTTTGAACTGTTTATATGTATATAAATAATAATACATAACATATGTATTATTATTATTGTTATTGTTATTATTTATGTGGTATTGGGGATTGATCCCAGGGTCAGTCTGCCTCTGAGCTACATCCCCAGCACTGTTTTTTGTTTGTGTGTTTGTTTTTGGTGGTACTAGGGTTCCTGGAAACCCTTCTCCGGGCTACACTCCCAGACCTATTTTATATTTTTTTATTTGGAAACAGGGTCTCTTAAGCCAGCGAGACTGGCTTCGAACCTGTGCGATCCTCCTGTCTCTGCCTCCCAGGCGCGGGGATTACAAGCGTGCGCCACCACACCCGGCTGTTTTATTTTTTATTTTGAAACAAGGTCTTGCTAAGTTGCTGAGGCTGGCCTTAAACCTACAATCTTCCTGACTCAGTCTTCCAAGTACTAGGAATACAGGTGTGCACCCCCATGCCCACTTAATTTTCAAAGAGACTTTAAATCCCTGTGGCATATGATGGGAACCTAGTGGGGGAAATAGGCTACGAATGACTATTACATAATGCATCAATAGTTTAAGAATCTCCCTTTCTTAATTTAATAAATCAGCATTTTTTACATAGTTCTGTAGGTAGTAGATAAAATTCGTTTGAATGCCTGAGATATAATGTGATTAGATAATTGTCAGACTGCTTTTTTAATATTCAAGATTTCAAGTATTAGTGAATTTTAGAATACTGAACACATTTTTCTCTACAAATAATGCAGTGAAGAATGAGTGAGTACAACACAGGTGATAGGCTCCAGCCAGATATGGAGGCACACACACACCTACATTCCCAGTATTTGGGAGGCTGAGACAAGAGGATCACAGGTTCAAGGTCATCTTCATCAACTTAGTGAGACCCTTAGCAACTTAGACTCTGTTTCAAAATTTAAAAATAAAATTTAAAAAAAGAGGGCTAGGAGTATTCTTGGAGGTAGAATGCCCCTGGGTTCAACCTCTAGTACCCAAATAAGTAAATAAATGATGGATTCCATGTTCAGATCACAAGAGCTGCGCCGTATCAGAGAGTCGTGAGCATCAAGTAGACCAGTGCATTTTCTGGGGAAGTGCAGCTGGCCAGAGTTCAAGCTCTGGAGCAGGCGCTGCCAGGCTGTTCCTAAGCTGCCTCTGCTTTGTCTCTTGTGGTAACTCAACCCTCTGTGTGGTGGTAAAGAAGCCACAGGTGACATAAAAACATCTGGGCACACCTGTGTCCTAGTAAAGCTTTGGTAAAAATTTGACTTTGGATTTGGCTCCTGGGTCACAGTTTTCCAGCCCCTAACCTAGAATGTTGACCAGAGGAAGAAAAATAAATATATTCTAGTTCGTGTGTGTGTGTGTGTGTGTGTGTGTGTGTGTGTGTGTGTGTGGTACTGGGGGTGGAACTCAGGGGCTTTTCTACCTCCGGACCTATTTTAAAAAATATTAATCCTCCCAGACCTATTTTTAAAAATATTTTATTAGGAAAGAAGGTCTCACTAAGTTGCTGAGAGTCTCACTAAGTAGCTGAGGCTGGCTTTGAACCTGTGCGATCCTCCTGTCTTGGCCTCCTGAGTGCTAGGATTACAAGCGTGCACCACCACGCCCAGCGAGACAGGTTCTTGCAAAATTGCTGAGGCTGGCCTCAAGCCTGTGATTTTTATTGTTCAGCCTCTCAAGTATTGCTATTACTAGTGTGTGCTACCACACCAAGCTAGAGACCTTAATATGAACAAGCAAAAAGACTTGACTTTTTTTTTTTTTTTCTGCCGTTGAGAGTACCTTTCCTTCTGTCCTCAAAAGCAAGTGGTCTCTGACTTTATCGTCGTGGCAACTACCTTGTAGGGAATTCATCTTAGGTCTCAACACTGAAATAAAAATCTCTGGAGTATGTGTTCTTGAAGGAGAGAGATGGTAGCTGAAACATGTGGCTGAAGGAGGAAGCCATTTGGTTATTTAGGGCCCTTCAAACCCATCTTAGTGATTTGCAAGGTAGTAGGAAAGAACCTGAAAATGGCATTAAACTGGTCTTATGCCACTCACCAGCTTGCTGGCCTTAGAGATAAAAGTCCATGGCCTCAGTTTCTCTAGATTAGATCTGATGCTCCTGCATGTGATATGAAGAGAGTAGACTAGGGATTATAACTGGTCCCTTCCAGTGCTAAAGAGGGGGCTTGGTTGCAGAGGACTGTTCAACATATGATCATTCTTAAATTAGAAACTTCATATATAGTTTTTATGGAAAATTTTGCTTAGAAAGATAATAGATATAATAAGTAATTGATGCACTTATTTATCCTTTAGGGGCCAAGATGGACCTTGTTCTTAGCACTGCAGATTATTATTTTTTTACACCATATGTTTATCCAGCCACATGGCCGGAGGATGACATCTTCCGACAAACTGTCAGCCTCCTGATCGTGACAAACCTCGGTGCTTATATTCTTTATTTCCTCTGCGCAACACTGAGCTATTATTTTGTCTTTGATCATTCATTAATGAAGCATCCACAGTTTTTAAAGGTAAGAGATTTTCTTGACTGTTTTCTAACTACTGGTATAGTACAAATAACAATATAATGTATATGCGAGGTTTTCAGATTACACTGGGTATATGTAGCTATTAACTAAAGATTTTAAAACCAGTCCCCCCAAAAGATTAGGCATTTTTGTGAGGATTAATCCTCTCTCTCCTTTCCATTATTTAACTACATTATTCAAATTTTATTTTATTTTATTTTATTTTGGTGGTACTAGGGTTCCTCTGAAAGTCCTTCTACCTCCAGGCTACACTCCCAGACCTATTGTATACTTGTTATTTGGAAACCAGCGCGGCTGGCTTTGAACCTGTGCGATCCTCCTGTCTCTGCCTCCCAAGCGCAGGGATTACAAGTGTGCGCCACCACGCCTAGCAAATTTTTAAGCTATAAAACTAACTATCTTACCTATTATACTTTTTTTTTTGCTAATATCAATGAATAAGTAAATATTTGCTTATGTATATTGTAATGTTTGACTTTTACAACTGTCTTTACCACATTATTATTTTAGACAGGAAATTTAAACTAGTTTTAGAGTTATTTACAGTTGTTTTCAAGTTCAGTTATTAGTATTTGTCAGTTTCTCCAAGAACTGAAATTAAAAAAAAAAAATAGAAAGGGTTGGGGATGGAAATTAATGATGAAAGAAATGATTATTCCATAAGTAAAGTTTAGAAATACAGATTTTATAGGAAGGAGCAAAAGTTTCAGAATTTAGAGACTGCATTTGCTCAGTACCAAATGGATATTTTTCTCTCACACACACATTTTCATGCATTAGTTTTCATGGAAACAGTTTAGAGATAAAACCCTTAATATAATAGCCTAAAATTCCAATCCAAAACACTTTGATACCAGTTGTGTTAAACATAGATTTTGTGACTTTTAAGTTCTGGAAATCTCATTTGCAGAATCAAGTCTTTCGGGAAATTAAGTTCACTGTCCAGTCGCTGCCCTGGATCAGTATTCCCACTGTTTCCTTGTTCCTGCTGGAGTTGAGGGGCTACAGCAAATTATATGATGACATCGGGGAGTTTCCAAATGGTACGTCAATAAGACGGGTCGGGAGAGTGGTCTGAGCACAGGCTGATTTCTTTAAAAAACCAAATTTGTCTCTTTTTCCTTCCCTTTAAATTGTTCCATTGTTTCAGTGCACTGTTTTATACATTTGTGTCTTGACACATATGCACATATGTGTGTTTCTTTCCTTTTGTCTATCAATTTTAAAGTCTGTTGTAGATGATACTCTGCCTGGGATTGACTGGAGAGGTCAGAGATGGACCCTTGTGTTTGTTTCCTAGGCTCTTTTTTGGATTTAAGCTTCTAAATGTAACTCAAGCAGTACACAAAAGTTACTGGAAGTCAGAAAATGCATATTTTTAAGATTCCATTATCCTGGTACCCACAAACTAAGTCTTTTGGCATGTCTTCCTACTTTTCTGAACCTGAACACTACATTATTTCCTTTGCAAAAATGAAAGCCTCATAGGCATACTGGTTTACACTCTTGTTTTGTTTTTCTTCTTAAAAATATGGCTATAAGCTGGGTGTGGTGGCACACGCTTATAATCCCGGCATTCGGGAGGCTGAGACCAGAGGATGGTGGTTCGCGGACAGCCTCTGCTACTAAGTGAGGCCCTGTTTCAAAATAAAGAATAAAAAGCAGGGCCGGGGGTGTAGCTTGGAGGTTGAATGCCCTTGGGTTCCATCCCGAGACCTGCAAACAAACAAAATATGGCTATATTTCATATTGATGGATACTGACATTACGTAATATGCTAGCAATAGTATTTAATTGTGTAGATACCCACTATTTATTCATTGATCCCTAATTGTTAGACCTTTAGATTTTTACTTTTTTCCTATTATATACAGTCTTTCAGTGATTAAATTTTGTGACATTCTGAAATTATTTTATCAAGATACATTTCTGGTATCTAGTATATAGAAAGTACATGTGCTGGGTATTTGTATGTGCCAGTGATAGTGCAAGCTCTTCACTTGTGTCACCCCATTTCTTTCTACAACAGTCTTATGAGGCAGATACCCTGCTCTTTTTAAGGTGAGTAAAGCAGCTACACATAAAGTTTAAGTCCCTTGGTTACTCAGCAAATTGGGAGTATGTCTGCAATGGGAACCCAGGCTTGCTGGCACCAGAGCTTGCTCTCACAGTAGGAGGTTAGTTATTTAAGAGTTGGGAACAAAAATCATGCACTGGGTGATGAATTGGCTGGACCAGGCCTAAGAGTTTGAGTAAAAGTAGAGAAATTTGTGGACCAGTGCCTTCAAGGTACGGAGATGAGACTATCCAGATGCCAGGAAGGGGCTGAGCACAGGTGCAGAACGATGGGTCAGATCATGAAGCAGATGCTAGGTTTAAGGGTTTTAGGGAAAAATAAGGTTCTAAGCAGGGAGATGCTAGATGAAGATATGTTTTAGGGAGGTTACATTAAGAGATATCGTTAAGTAGTGTTCTCAGATTTAAATAATAAAGGTATCTCAGGTCTATTCTTTTCTGTCCAGTATGTGTATTTATGGTTTAATTAAGAAATTACTCTTTCATATGTGTAATTTTTATGTTGTATATTGATTTAAAAATCAAAGGCAGGACACTGCAAGTTTCTAAAGGAAGGAAGTAAGAAAATGGCCAAATTCTGGGGGGTGAAGAGAGATTCATTTCTACTGTACTGAATTAACTAAAACAAACAATTGATGATGTTTGAGTCTCGGGTCCCATTGTGCACTGACAGGCATGTACATAGTGCTTTCTTGTCCTGGGAGCAGAATCTTGATCCTCCTGTTGCTATTTTCTCTTCTAGGCTGGCTTCACCTCATCGCTAGTGTAATATCCTTCCTCTTTTTCACTGACATGTTGATCTACTGGATTCACAGAGGCCTTCATCACAGACTTGTGTACAAGGTAGAGCCATTTGAGGGGGAATGAGGAGAAAGAGCCCACATTTCAGGAATGTAGGGTTATAAATTCTGTTGTCTGTTTCTGAGGATTTCTACTAACTGTATTAAAGACCTAAGTAGCTCTACTTGTAACAGGAATGGGTTGCATTTTGTTCATATCCTTCTTTGTGGGTCTGGAGGGCTGTCTTAAAATATTAGATCTGGAATAATGAAAGAGGGAGACCCTCTTATAAAGTGATTTTACTAATTTCAAAGGGATTCTGTTTTAGCTAACTTTTCACACTCATGGTGTGGAAATGACCTATGTCGACTGCCCTGGGTAGAATCCTCGGTGCTAACTGTGTCCTTTCTTCTTCAGCGCATACATAAGCCTCATCATATCTGGAAGATCCCCACTCCATTTGCAAGTCATGCTTTTCACCCGGTGGATGGCTTCCTGCAGAGTCTACCCTACCATATCTACCCTTTTGTCTTTCCATTGCACAAAGTGGTTTACTTAGGTTTGTACATCTTGGTTAACATCTGGACAATTTCCATTCATGATGGTGATTTTCGTGTCCCTCAGATCTTACAGCCATTTATTAATGGCTCAGCTCATCATACAGACCACCACATGTTCTTTGACTATAACTATGGACAGTACTTCACATTGTGGGATAGAATTGGAGGCTCATTCAAAAACCCTTCCTCCTTTGAGGGGAAAGGACCACTGGATTATGTGAAGAAGATGTCAGAAGAAAAGCGCAGCAGCCCTGCAGAAAATGGTTATAAAAATGAGAAATTGTGCAATGGAGCATTCATGAAGACTGAGTAGATTATTGGCCCAATTATTCTTGAATATTTTTAATAAGGAAAAATAATTTATAAATAGCCATGATGCATAGTAAGTAAATGGTAGCATTTGAAAATCTGCCTGGAGAACTACTGAGGAATGGTCATCAGGTAGAGTGAGTGAGAAATGCTGTGAGCACCAGGATTGTCATCTCCTGCTTGGAATGCCAGATGTTGGTCCAAAGGACAATTTGTGTCTTTCCAGCCAGCAGATCTATAATCTGTATAGCCTCAACAGTTTTAAATAAGATAGGAAATAAACTACTGAGGGGACTAGGCTACCTCCTTTTGTCTAAATCCCCATATTCATTATGAAAAATTCATTCTTATTAACACCAAGACTAAGCACCATAACGAACAAATACCGATATAAAGATGGTTTCTTGTTCCAAGGATATTTGATTCTTCAGTGTTATTATGACAATGAATACTCAGACTTTGTTCAAGTGGAAACATCAGTGTGAAAAAATTCTGATACATTAACAGCGATGTCAGTGATGAAATCGCAGATATAATAAGATCATCTTTCTATACATATCTGGGGACATTGTCAAATAGTCCATGTTAGTGATGGATAATTAAATTATAATTTTTAAGAATATCAGTTCTTCCATGATTTACTCCAGATTGGAGATTGCTTAATGTGAGATAGGGATGGTTCGCACTGAAAACCATTACTTAATACACATAAAAAATGTAAATCAGAATATAGTTAGGGAAATTTGATGCTCAAGTAATATATTTGGCATTAGTGAATTTTTTTAATTGATGGACTGCACTTTCCATAAATTTCTAAATTACTAACCTGTCATTTTTTTATAAAAGGAAATAATTGCCAGATATTTAGGCCTATCTCTGAAGACTTATTTTGAAATCTGATTCTCTGTTTCTCCTGTTACTTACTTTTTCAAACTGTCTCTGCAGAAAGGTCAAAGAAACACTTTTATAAAGAAATGATGTGTTGTAATATAAGTATATTGGAAAAACAATATGTTGGTGTGTGGATGCCTCTATACTTAATAAACTATCAGTTAAATATTATAATGGTACAAAATATTTCTACAAATTTGTTTCCATTTGAAGCCACAGAGAGGATGTGAATTGATAAAACTGTTCTAGAGCATTCCCAAATGCTCAGTGTCAAGGGGAGATAGTTCACATCTCTCTTAGATTTGAGAGCTTTAGCAAGAGACTGTCATAAAGCCTAATGCCTGGAATCCAGAAGAAAGTGTTTTCTATTGTTAAAATATTATCTCAGTTCAATGTACCAGTTAGTATTTTAGAACAGGTAAACGCAGCTGAACAACTTTCGCTAGGACCACCCATTCTCCGGGCTCCACTTTGTCCGAGGAAAAAAAAGGAAATTAAGCAGAAGTTTGCTTTCTGATAATAATGACTACATTATTATTATACACGTCATCTGACATGTATGGAACTTTTTGTAAGTCTTTGACACAAGACCAGTGATCCAGTTCAGTAGCTTCTCTAGAGTGTATTTCTTGCCCATACTAAGTCCCACAGATGCTTCTGGTCAGTGAGCAGCTTTCCATATGTTTTCTCTTTGACCCAGGCTCCCTCCATGCTAGAGTTTGCCTGTCTCTCAGTCCACGATGCCCTCTATCTATCGAAAGGGTATGTAAGGAGAGAAGGGGACATTTGCACATGAATATGTCTGTGGTCAGTGGTGCCTAGCCCTTTTGCCTACATTTTATGGACAAAGCTCAGTCATGTGGCTGCCTAACCAGAAAAGATTTCAGGAAATGTGTCCACTGTGGGAAAGGAGGAAGGGGAAGCCAGTTTGCCTTATCTCTGTAGTTTATTAACCTCTTTGTGAGAGGAATGAAGGAAATAAGGTTGCTGAAATGGTGAATGTGCTCAAAAGTATTTCAAGTTCCCCATGCACTGATTGTCTTAGTTGTCTGTAATTTTGTAACTCTGTGTATTAAATTTTCCTCTAGGGTTTTATTCTTGTATAGCTAATAGAAAAGGAAATAATTTATGAGGAGGGGGGAGTTTCTCCAAAGTGATGGGAATAATCAAACTGCTCTCTGCCATCTCGCACTTCTCCCTTCTGGTCCAGTTGAGCTGTATTGTGTTGGTGGCTCCAGCTCTTGGATGCACTCCACTCATTCTCCTGTCCTCTTAGAGGAATTTGAGGAGTTACATGGAAGTGGGGATCCAAATTCCTTCCTATAGGAATAGCAAGTAAAAGACTGCCCCCTTGACTGAAACCTCTCGTCTTTATAGGACAGAAAGGGAAAATCAAGGTTGCATTTGCCACTTTGTGGCAGAAATGGTAAAGTGGATGGAGATACTGTAAGAACACTTTGAAGACACCCAGGGACATTTCCCGATTCTTCATGTTCCTCCCTGTCTCTAGCACTGAAGGCTGACTCTCCTCTTCCCTGCCTCTTGTTTTGTTTCTTCCATTGTCTAAAAGTCAGAGACAAATTTAGGAGAGAATTATGGCTTTAGTTTTTGATGGATATTGTTTAAAGTAAGGCAGATTATTTATAGAGAGATGGTGTCTGGAAGAGAGATTTAGGATTGACCCGGGTTAAAGGAAAGTTTGAGATACCAAGATTGCCTTGGAGAGTCTACAAAAGGCATCCAAAAGAAACGAACCAACTTGGAGGGTGCTGTGTTCCCATGAAATTTCCATGAGCACCAGCATGACAGTGGCAGTTGGAGACTGAGGTGGCCTGAGGAGGGGAGGGAGTCACGCCCTCACAAGTGGGATTCAGGATCTTATAAGAATGTCAGGGAGGTCTTCATCCGTTTTGCTTTTCTGTCCCTCCCATCATGTGAGGACACAGCACTTGCCCCCCTCTAGAGGATGCAGCGGCGGGACACCATTGTGGAAAGACCATATTCCTGTCACCATAATATTGGACTTCCCAGACTACATGCCTGTAAAATAAATTTGTATTTATCAACAACCCAGCCTACGGTATTTTGTTAAAGCAGTGAGAAATGACTGACCAAGGGGAAAGAACTTAGCTGCAGTCTCATTGCAGCCCTTACTGCTTCTGTTATGTGTACCTTATCTATTCTAGAACACAGACCCCTGAAAAGTAGAAACCTTATCTGAATGCTCATTGCCATTAAACCACTCATTCTTACAGAATGCCCAGGACTTCGACACAATTCAACAAATACCGTGCTGACTGTGTTAATGAAATGGTGAAAATATTTCCCTCAATGCATATTTAACGTGTCCCACATAGGTGCCAAACACTACACTAGATGCAAATATTTAATCTGCTTCAATGCTCTCTTCTTAACCCACAAATTGTTTCTTGTGAACTGGTTGGCTGACATTTGAGTGCCTTGGGAGAGTCTAAAGAGGACTCAAAGATGGTCCTTAACACCTTTGGGAAGACTCCCTTTTGTTCCCTCACTCAGAGGCAAAAAAAAAAATCACCAGGACCCTGGGCTCTGACCTTATCTGTATCAGTAACCCAAGTACTGATAGGAGTCAGGTGAATCTGCACACCCTCAGTGCTCTGGAAACAAAAGGACCCTCAGACATACACCAAGGGCAAACTGAGGAGGACAATAGAGCTATCCCAGGGTTACTACTGCTGAGAACTTTGGATTCAGATAGGAAAGTGAGCCCTGCTTCTGCCAGTTGGATGGCATGGCCTTGGTTGCCCTATGTGGATGCATGGACTCACTGCCCACCTGGTAAGATCAAGCAGAAGCACCCGGGTACTTGAGGCTGTTGTTCATGTAAATTGTGCTTCATGCTTTAAGGCTCAGTGGTTATTGTCATATCTCACAAGGAATTGCAGGAGGAAGAGAGCCAAATATTTTTACCTTAAAATTGGTGGGTGAAAGACATTGAGGGAATTAGAGAAAGGGGCCACAGAGGAAAATCATATAAGCAAAAGTGGACACTATTTCTTGTAAAACTCCTTATAAGCAATAAAATATCTAGATTATTGTTACATAATTTCACTTTAAAAGCAAATTGCTGTAAACTAATACAAGTAGACAAGATTTGGTGATAAAAATGTAGAAACAGCATCCCTAAAAAGTAGAAAAAAATTCTTAAAGGCGAGAAGTCAGTGTGAACCATGTGTTAGCGAGCTTTACTGTCAAGGCAGGTTTTGTGGTGTGGAAATAAAAATATTGACAAATACTTGTTTTAATATTTATTTTATTAAAATACATTTATGTTTTTTCTGGGACTGGGGATGTGGCTCAGTGGTAGAGAACTTGCCTAGCACACATTAGACCTTGGGTTCTATCTCCATCACAGAGTGTGGTGTGTGTGTGTGTGTGTGTGTGTGTGTGTGTGTGTACACATATATTTTCTCCTCAAATCTCCTAAGTTTAACGTAGAGATTTTATTAAATTGTAAAATGTATAAAAACTTAAGAAATTACATCTCTGATTTATGACTAATTGTTAAATTTAACCTAAATTCTAAACATTGATTACATTTATATATTTGATCATATTTTCTTAAACATTTGATAAGAGATTTACTATTTTGATTCAGTCCCCAAAAAGCAGAATGGTGTACTTGACAGATTTTTTAGGCACCTTGACCACTTTTGATTACTGGATTAGCATAATGGTATCAAAAGTTACTCTTTTGACTTAAAATACTCATCCCATAGGCTTTTACTTGCCTTATTTTTTATGTCTTCTTCTACTTTAAGATTATAACTTTATTTATTAAGTTATTTATTTGGATGAAAACTCAGCCCGCTGATGGGTGCTACCAAAGAAACAGAAACCCAGCATAGCACACATTGAAATACTGAGAACACTGTTACGCTGGGGGTTCCTGCCTGACCTTTCATCAGGACTGCTGTTTGGTCATTTTAGTGGAGGTATAGTTTTCTACAATAAAGTGTGCCAGTTTAATGGTACAGTTTAATCAGCTTTGGCAAATTTATACACCGGCATCATCCAAATTAAGATATAAAACATTTTCTTTACCAGGAAAAGTTTCATCTCCTGCAGTCCCTCTCCCCAGCTGTGGACAATCACTGGTTTTCTTTTTGTCACTGCAAGTTAATTTTGCCCCTTTTAGAATTTAAATTGAACCCAATAGCATATACACTTTTATTTAGTTTCTTCAGCTTAGCAAGTGTTGAGATTCATGTTATTCTACATACCTGTAATTTGTTCCCTTTTTAGAACTGAATAGTACTTCACTGTAGTGTACTGCTATTTGTTGAGGGATGTTTGGGTTATTTCTAGTGTGGGGTTGTGAATAAAGTTGCTACAAACATTGTGTACAAGTCACTGTGTGGCTTTAAGTTTTTATTTCTTTTTGATAAATATTAAAATTATGGGTCCAAGCCAGGTGTGGGTGAGGGTGTAGAATGCCCCTGGGTTCAATCCCCAGTAACACACACACACACACACACACACACACACACACACACAAATTATGGGCTGATAAAATAGATATATGTTCAATTTTATTTATTTATTTTTGTGGCACTGGAGATTGAACCCGGGGACATTCTACCTCTGAGCTACACACCCAGCCCGATTTCTTATTCTTTATTTTGAAACAAGGTCTCACTAAATTGCGGAGGGCCTCACTAAGTAGCTGAGGTTGGCCATGAACCCAAATCTTCCTATCTCAACCTCCCAAGTACTAAGATTATAAGGGTGCTCCACACGCCCGGCTCTTAGTTCAATTTTTAAAAACTATCAAACTACCACCTTACATTCTCACTACTGATTATTCAAATTCTGTTTTCTCCACATTCTTCCTAACTTAGTATTGCTAGTCGTTAAGCCAGTCTAGTGGGTATGAAAGAGAATCCTGCTGTTGTTTAGTTTGCATTTTCCTGTTTCTAATAAAGTTAAACCACTTTTATCATGCTTCTAAAAAACACATATCTTTTGCAATGTATTCGTTCGAGTCTTTTGGTCACTTAAAAATGAGACTTTTTAAACAGAAAATCTTTGTACACAGACTCCTTGTCAGATTATTTATTACAAACACTTATTAGCTGGGGGCGTGGTGGTGCAGGCTTGTAATCCCAGCATTTGTGAGGCTGAGACAGGAGGATCGGGGTTTGCGGACAGACTCAGTTCCATAGTGAGGCCCTTTGCAACATAATGAGACTGTTTCAAAATAAAGAATAAAAAATGGAGCTGGGGTTGTAGCTTGGAGGTAGAATGCCCCTGGGTTCCATCCCCAGTACCACAGAAAGAAAATACTTATTAATTTCATCCAATCTCACTTACCTTTTCTTTAATGATGTCTCTTGATATGAAAAAATGTTCAGTTTTAATGGCCAAATTATCAACTTTTGTTTTTATAGTGTGTTTTATGTCTCACCTAAGGAATCTTTGCCTGCCCCAATGCAAACCTAGGGTTTTCTCCGTGGGAAGTGTTTTGGTAACAAATCCAGTATTTTAGTAGGTATAAGACTTTTCTTCTCTTTATTATTTCTTTATTGGTTTTGATACAGTTTTCTCAAGAGATTTCTTTATTTATTAAAATATGTATTGAGCATCCTCACTTTGATGCTTGTAGGCTCCATAGTGATGTCTCCTTTTTATTTCTTACATTATGATTGTGTTTTCTCTTTTTCTTGATCATGCTGAGATAATATCAAATTTATTGATCTGTTTAAAAAACAACTGCCAGGGTCTGAATGTGTTCCCTCAAAAGACATGACCAAAGCTTAATCATCATTATGATTGTAGTGAAAGGTAGGGTCTTTGGAGGTGGTTGAGTGGTCCACCTTCCCAATGAGTTATGCCTTTAAAATAAAAAGGCTTCAAAGAGGAACCCTTCCCTCTCCCATCCCTTCTGCCTTGCAAGGACACAGCATTCATCCCCTCTCACCACTGAAGCTTCCAAAGCACCGTCTTGGAAGCGGAAACCAGGCCCTTGCTTGGTCTTCTCAGCCTCCAGAACTGAGACATTCCTGTCATTTATAAATTACCCAATTTTAGGAATTTTGTTGTAGGAGCACAAATGGACTAAAACAACTTGGCTTCATTGATTTTTCTCTACTGAGTGCCTTCAATTTCACTGATTTCTGCTCCTACCCTTTTCCTTCTACTTATTTTGTGTTCAAGCTGCTCTCCTCTCTTACCCTTGACCTCCACGTCTTAAACTGGGAGCTTAGATAATTGATTTAATTTTAAATAAATGAGTAAAGCCAGAGTTTCCTCGAAGATTTATCGCACCTGTGGCCCACAAATTTCGATACCTTGCACTTTCACTATTATTCAGTTCAAAGTATTTTATTTCAATGTAATTTCTTTGACCAGTGGTACGGTGGATTTGCCTTACTACCTGGGCCAGAGCTCTGGCTCCCACAATGACTTACTTGCATAGCTGTGGGTTGGCATGGCCACACAAGTTGTTTTGTGGGGTTTGGAAGGGAGAAAAGCGTGGGGGTGGGGGGAGCAGCCATCTTTTTTTTTTTTTTTTCCAGTCTGGGGATGGAACCCAGGAGCATTCAACCTCCGAGTTACACCCCATGCCCTATTTTTTATTCTTTATTTTGAAACTGGATCTTACTGAGTTGCAGAGGGCCTCACTAAGTAGTTGAGGCTGTCCATGAACTGCAATCCTCCAGTCTGAGCCTCCCAAATGCTGGGATTACAAGTGTGCGCCACCACTCCTGGCTGAAGCAGCCTTCTTTTTAAGCTTGGGAAGGTGGAGGCCTCCACCGATGCTCTTGGAGCTCTCATTTTGGTCCTCAGTACCTGGTCGATCCCCTGAGATGCCCATTTGCTCCTCCTCTGCTTCTCTAGAGTCAGGGCAGATTTGTTTTGACATGAGAAAGGCACCAGCCCCCGTGCAGGACAGTGCAGGCAGAAGCTTGGAAAGGGTGAGAAGACAGCTGAGGGCCTGTCCTGGTCACATGCTGTCCAGCTCAGGCTACCACATTCTTGTCCACCTTGCCCCCACCACTCACCCTCCTTCTCACCTCCCTGCCCCATCTATCCAAAGTCCAGCCCCAGGCAGGGAAATGGCCTCACATGGAGCAAGCAGCTCTCATCATTGCCTGCGGGCACCTTCCTACTTCTCTGATGGACCACTCATAGACAGTTTGGGACTAATAGTGGCTCCAGAGGTCTGGACAGGGTCTCTGACCTGGCCCTGTGTTATCTGCACTTGGTTCTCAAATATGAATGGATTGAATGTCACTCCTGACCTTGTTTTCAACAGTATATGGTATATTAGGAGCCCACAATATGGATATGTAGTAGCAAAACAGTTACTTAAGATAACCCACAGATGCCTGTAGGAGTGCCTATCAAAGGTAAGACTTTGGAAGAACAAGGATTTGTTGGCTTAGAAACTGTGATATCCTCCTTTCTCAGCCTCCCAGGCACTGGGATTATAAACTTGTGCCACCATGCCTCTTAAGTTTAAGGTAATTTGCCCCAAATCACAGAATGAGTTTTAGACAGAGTCAGGATCTGAACTTAGGACTTGTCTTAGTCAACATTCTCACTGCTATAACCCAAAATGATTAACCACACAATTTAGAGGATGGAAGGTTTATTTGCTCATAGTTTTTTTGAGATTTCAAGTTCTGTCTATGTAACCGGAATTTTTCTTGCAACTGTGGCTTCACCCTGACAGCTTCACAATCACCCCATTTAGGTTTGCTTGCAAGAATTCTGACCTGCCACACATTGCTTGGCTTCCTAGGCCTTCCTTTAAAATTGGGGAGAAGACTCCATGACCCCTTTGTTCCAGGAAAGCCAGCATTATATGCGGGCCGAGATGGACTACCAGCAGAAAAGGTAGTCACATCTCTTTAATCATTGCCACTGGTCCCTGTTCAGTCAGAGTTTTGAAGCCTGCCTCCATTAGGGCCCTGGTTGAGTCTGTCCCCCATTAAGTTCTGGGTCGGCCTCCATTAAGGCCACAGGGAAGGAATCTGAGTGCCTTTCTTCAAAATGGCTGCCCTTGTTTCCATGGTTACAAACTGCCCTGACCCCATTCTTTTCTTCTTCATGCAATTCTGCAACTGCCTTGACTGCATTCCTTTATTGTTTCTAGTCAAGGAATTCAAACTTCCTTCAGATATCTTACTTTCTTTCATAACACCATTTCTCTAGGCCCCAGCTTTTATGAATGCCTTTCTGGACAAACTGCAAATCTATAGTCTTTCTGTTTTGCATTCCACTCCCAAAATTCAGTGTACAATTTGTTGAACATGGACATCAATATCCATAATTCATTTTGGATATTTTGCTGTTTTGAAAATTTTCTCTGTCAGTTGAATCAGCCCATCATCTTTAAATTTGGCCTCACACAAAATTTCAGGACACTGGCAAAATGCCAATAAATTTTTTGCCAGAATATGACACTGTGGCCTCTACTCTATTTTCCTATGGTGTCCTCTTTGCCCTCTAAAATCTCCTGAACATGGTCTTTCCCATTTACCTTTCTAGCCACATTCTGGCCCTTCCAACTTTCTCACACAAATTAGTTCCAAAGACTCACAAAACACATGGTTAGACTTAGATATATCTATGACCCCACTTCTGGTACCAATTTCTGTCTTGGCCAGCATTCTCAACACTGTAGTCCAAAACAACTGGCCACAACCCTTAGAGGAAGGAAGATTTATTGGCTCACAGTTTTCAGAGATTCTAGGATTAGTCCATGAGAGGCCAGCATGTGGAGCTCAGGCATTACAGTGACAAGCAGAGAGAGTGAGGGCATAGGGGCTTCATTCCTCACATCATGGAGGCCAGAAGCAGAGACACCAAAAGGAGGAGAGAAACTGGTGCAGTCCTCAAGGCCACACCCCCAAGGGTCCCACTGTAGCAACTATACCCCACATCCAATATTGCTACCTTTTTTTCTGTGAATTATAGGGGGACATTCTAAATAGAAATCATTACTGATCTGTTTCATTTCATAACCTGTGGTTATGCACTGGTATACACTGCTATAATGTAAAAATGAAATAATATTTGCTACATCGATACCTGATGTTAGCCCCCAAAATATGGTTGTCGTTTATTTGTTTTAAATCTCCTAACCTAAGCCCTCACTCCTTTTTTTTAAACTTCTCTCAGGGGATGAGATCTTCAAAATTTGTTCATCTCTCAGTCTTTTTCTCTAGACTTGCTCCATGATTCATAGGTAGGTATTAATAACGCATTTTGTGTGTGTGTGGTGCTAAGGATTGAACCCAGTGGTATTCTACCTCCAAGCTACACCCCGGAGCCTGATTTTCTTTTTGGTTCTTTATTTTGAAACAGGGTTTCACTAAGTTGCAAAGGGCCTCACTAAGTAGCTGAGGCTGGCCTCGAACCCAGATCCTCCTGTCTCCACCTCTCAAGTACTGGGATTACAAGCATGTGCCACTAACGCCTGGACTAATAACTAATTTTTTAACCCCACCCTTTCTCTCTTTTTTCCTTGGATACTGGGAATTAACCCCAAAGGCATTCTACCTCTGAGCTACACCTGCAGCCTTTTTTTTTTTTTTAATTTTGAATAGGGTCTCTCTAAGTTGCTGAAGGTCTCACTTAGTTGCTGAGGCTGACCTTGAACCTGTGATCCTCCTGTCTCAGCCTCTCAAGTAACAGTTCTTTAAGAACCTTTTATGGAATAACAAAATGGTGGACCTGCCTAGGACCTTAAGGATCGTGAGATTGAAGCAATCTTTTAATTGTAAGAAGAAAAAGAAACAAGTCTGAGGATGTAAGGCTCATTACTCAATGTTTCCTGGTGAGTATCATCCTGTAGGAAAGGGAGATTGATCAGATTTCTGGTTAGGAGCTGGCTAGGAGGCTCTTACTCCTTTGAGGCTATAAAGCATCCAGCTACTTGCGTAGTAATTAGAAATGAGCTGCTTATCAGTAGGGAACAGCCTACATTGTAACCAACTGTACAGCTTGTTTAAAACTGAGAAAGAAGACTCAACGTGGTATGGAAGCATTTCTTTCTTTCTCTTCTTGTCCTCTTCTTCCTCAGGAGGAGGAAGACTCAGCCAGGAGGTGAGAATCAAGGAGGGCAACCGCGCAGGGATCAAAGCCGCAGCCACTTGAGGAGGGCTTTGTGGCTGCCTGCACTGTTCAGTACACATACTACATTTCAATATCACTTAAGGTCTATAAAATACATTTAACTGATGAGAGAGATAGAGAGAGAGAGAGAGAGAGAGAGAGAGAGAAGAAAGGAAGGAAAGAAAGAAAGAAAAAGAAAGAGAGAGAGAAAGAAAGAAAGAAAGAAAGAAAGAAAGAAAGAAAGAAAGAAAGGAAGAAAGAAAGAAAGACTGGGAATGGTGATGCCCATTTGTAATCTCAGTACTTGGGAGGCTGAGGCAGGAGGATAGCAGGTTTGAGGCCAGCATATAGTAGGGCTGGGGGTGTAGCTCAGTGGTAGAACAGCCTTAAGTTCAATTCTCAGTACCACAAAAATAAAAATAAAGAAAGAACTCATGAGGTGCTGCTTTTGATCTGGCCCTGAGTCCTCTCTCTCAAGTAGCATCTGAGCAGAGACCCGGGAAAAGAAAAAAGGCAGGCTTCATGTGAATCTGCAGGAGGAGCATGGGGCTGGCCTTTAGTCTACCTCACAAGAAACAAGGAGGCTGTCATGTCTGCGCTTGAGAGGGTCTGGGAAGTTATAGAAATGGCAGCAGTAGAAAAGGGAAAAAGTGAGAAAGTAGAAGGTCACAGGAATGAGGTGCGGTCAGGTGGCCTGGGACATGGATTAGTGAGTGCAGAACCAATCCAAGGGCAGAGAGAACTCAGGTGTGAGGGTTGAAGATAACTCCACAGGTTGAGTCCATTCAGAAACAGAGAAATCCTCAGACCTGGGCCGTGGATAGTCAGAGCACCTGGTTTTGGCTGGGTCACTGTGTGAATGTGGACAGCTACCTTACCTCTCCCCTTGTCTCTGTCCCTTGTCAAAGGAAGAGCCAAACGCTCTACCTCCTCCTTTTCTCATGGGATTGGCATCCCTATGAGACCTAAAGTCTACAAATGAATAATTACTAAGACTTGTACAAGATAAAGATTTTAAAGTTACAGGTACCTTGAGAAGCTAGAGTACAAGTAGATTCTTGGGGGAAATTCTCTCTCTCTCTCTCTCTCTCTCTCTCTCTCTCTCTCTCTCCCTTTCTCTCTCTCTCTCTCTCTCTCTCTCTCTCTCTCTCTCTCTCTCTCTCTCTCTCACACACTAGGGATTGAACCCAAGGGCATTCTACCACTAAACAACTGAACAACACCCACAGTCCCTTTTATTTTGAAACAGAGTCCTGCTAAATTGCTGAGGCTGGCCTTGAGTCTACTGTCCTCCTGTCTCAGCCTCCCAAGTACTAGGATTATAGGAGCCCCCAGCTACTCTGCCTTATTTGGTTTGGTTTTGTTATTGCTCTTGGTTAACGCTGAGCAGTTTCTAGGATCAGACTGTAGGTGGAGCAGTTATACTTTCCCCCGTTGTAGCCATAAAAGCAGGAACATCCACATTTACTGTCTAGACAGAGGACGTGCGTGGAATCATAAACTCTTCAGACTGGAGAGATCCAGAAAGGTCATCTACATCCTCTCTTGTCTTTAAGAGCTGTGCTCCTAAATCAGCCCGATGGTGAAGCAGGCGCCTGCTGTGTTTCTTAGCTGCATTTATAGCACCACTGTTTTGCTTCTGACCACTTGCTTTGGGCCCAACAACAAAACAAGAAATTCCAAATAAACCCCAGTCTGTGCATGCACACATACCCCTTTCCTATGGGACGAAATATCAACCGTGGGGCTGCAGGATGTCAGAGGTGTTCTCTATTACATTTTGGCATTTTATTTGATTCTTATGGAATATCTTGTTTATCTGAAGTTGAGATGTCCTGGTGTTTTAGGTCCAAATACAGAAGGGGGTGGGAATACCTTTCCAAGTAGCAGGGTTAAAAATCAGTAGGACAAGATTTAGAAAGAAGCAACATCTTCACAAGCACACTGAAGACCCATGGCCTTTCCTTGGGCCTCACCCACAAGGAGGTATATGAGAGATTGTTCTCAACTTCATGAAACAAGTATGCTCCAGCCGGGCGTGGTGGCGCACGCTTGTAATCCCCGCGCTTGGGAGGAGGAGGATCGCGCAGGTTCGAAGCCAGACACGCTGGCTTAAGAGACCCTGTTTCAAAAATATAAAATAGGTCTGGGAGTGTAGCCCGGAGGTAGAAGAACTTCCAGGAACCCCAGTACCACACACACACAAAAAAAGTATGCTCCTGAATGTTTCTCTGGGAAGTTAATTTCTGCATGTCTAGTCCTTATGTTACCAGCATTTTAGAAATTTCAGTTGCTTTTGTTTTTATGATGCTGGGGATCCAACTCGGGGCACTGAGCACACTAGATAAGTGATCTGATACTGAAATACAACCCAAGCCCCCTGTTTGTTGTTTTTTTCTTTCCTTTGGAAAACCCCAGGTCTAACTAATCTAGGTTTATAAGGTCATATTTTAAAATATAGTCAATATTTTTCAGACGTTGAAAGAAAAATGTTTTCATGATTGGCTCTTAATCATAATACTCAAAGCAGGTTTTGAGTGTATGTGCGAACTTCCCAGCAAGTTTGAAAAGCAAAGTGGGAAAAGTTGTTGAATCAGATGTTAGACACCTTTTCAATTAGACTCACACCCTGCATCTCACAGCTGGGGTGCAACACAGCTGTTTTGAGGTGTCACAGCCTCTTCTTCAAGATTTTATTAGATAACCTAATTGTTATGACTACACCAGTTGGTTTAGAAACAGCAATTAATTAGCAAAGGAGAGAACAAATAGGTCCACCCTCCCACCCTCCTGAAAATGGAAACTCTCAAACATGAAGGCACAGATGGAATTGTCATTTAGGTAAATTTGTTTATTCAAGAAATAACTTTTATTGCCTAATATATATGTGGAGATATATATATATATATATATATATATATATATATATATATATATAGTAGGTGAGATAAACCACTAAAAATATTTTAAAAACAGAGCAACCTGGATGTGGTGGCTCACACCTTTAATCCCAACCATGGAAGTGGGAGGCTGGGTCAGGAGGATTGCAGGTTTGGGGCCAGCCTGAGCAATTTAACAAGATCCTGTCTCAAAACAAAAAATAAATAAAAGGACTGGGGGGTGTGACTCAGTGGTAGAGCACCCCTGGGTTCAATCCCTAGTACCCTAAAAAGGTATACCAAATATTTTGATAGGAAATGTGTGCTAATACTATATATGTGTGTACGCTATGCTAGCAGGGCCTAACAGAACCTGGGGGAGGTCGTCCAAAAGGATGTAACGCTTAACCAGAGTTCTGAGGATGTCAGGAAGGAAGGGGAACAGAAGAGGGTTTTGGGAAGAAAGAACTTGTCCTGGTCAGCTACAGAATCCCCTGAAGAGTTCATGTATCAATGTTCAGAGCTGATGTCATGGGGTCAGAGTTTCAATCTCATCAATAGATAAGTCCACCATAATAGACTTACTGGGTGGTAACCTGGGCAGGTGGGATGTGCCTGGAGAAGGTGGATCTCGCCGGTGTTTCCCTAAGGACTGTGCTGGTCTTGGAGTCCCCTTACTTGCACTTTCTCTTGCTTCTGGCCTCCATGATGAGAGCAAAGCCTTGCTCTCACCCTCTCTCTGCCTCCCACTGCCGTCCCCCGAGCCCCGAAGGCCTGTCCTGACCTAGACTGAGCTCTGAGATCTCAGAAGAACCGCGAGCAAATCGATCTTCCTTCCTGTAAGTGTGTGGTCAGTTGCTTAAGATTCAGTGAGAATGTTGAGGGAGGCAGAACCGGATCATGGAACGTTCAGAGCTGAAAGAGCATGGGTCCTCCAAGACACTGAAGAATGTCCAGCGTGGCTAGAATGAAGAGTTCTAGAAGACTGGGAAGAGATGGAGACTGGCGAACGAGGTGGGGCTGGATCCAGGACGGCTTGCTTGGCCCTGGAAAGAGGGTGCTCCTATCCTAAGCGTGATGGAAGACATGGAAGAGTGTGTTCAACAAGGTGATCAGATTAGGTTTGTATGTGAAAACCATCTAGGTGCTGGGGGCTATTGATTTGAAAGCATTATGAATGATAACGCCACATTTACATGTGAACAAAAGCCACAGCTGTCCCAGGTGGTGTGTACCAAGTGAGAAAAGAACCAAGGACAGAAGCCCAAGGAATCTGGTAGGGTCAAACAGAAGACCCCAACAAGGAAGCTGGAAGAAGCCAGAGAAATGAGGCTGACTAGGAGAGGGCTGCTTTGCAAGAATCAAGATGGGAGACTGTTTCAGAAGGGGAAGAATCAGAGCCAGAGCCGTCGAATGCTGCCGAGAAGCCAAGTGCTCTAAGCTGAGCAGCCTCTAGTACATTCCACACAGAGAGGTCAGGGCGAGCACGGGACGAGCTGTCAGTGGAGAGGCAGAAGTCAGATGGCCACGTGTGCACAGTGAGTGGTTGGTGAGGCAAGCAAGAAGGGTCTTTAAATGTACCTACAGACGTGGGGGAGATAGAGCAGTGGGGCACAGTCAGGGGTTGGGTCCAGAGTATGAGAAATATGGAGGATATTTAAGTACTGGAGGGAAACGACAAATGGAGGAGTGGCGGGAGGAAGGCCAGATGGAGCCTACTGCTTAGGAGGCTGGAGAAGCTGAGGGGCGAGCCCAGCAGAGCAGTGGTTTCGGCTGGGAGGAGGAATGGCCTCCCACTGTCAGGAGAGGAGGGAGGCAGGGGCTCCTGGGAAAATGGCAAGGGTTCCAGAGTATTCCTGTCTGGGGATTCTTGAATTTATGAGGGTAACATGTACTGGGCTTTAAACTCTCATTGTGAAAGTTTAAAGTCCTTATGAAGAGGACGTTTATGACTAGTACTCATGAAGTTGAGAGATGGAAAGGATATTTCTTAAAATATTGTATTTTTTAAAAATCAAATGGGATTCATGGCTGTGACAGAGTGTAACAGTAGGAAAACTCATGATGAAAGTCCTTCCTTTGACAGTTGATGGCAGCTGTGCTAAAGATGAGTGTAAACTAAAACTGTACCTCTTACTTTGACAAACATTTTATGATCAAATCTAATGGTTAGAAGAATCAATTCACCTTCCATATCCAGACTTAATGTGTGTATTTTTTTTAATCCAAGCAGTTGAATGAAAACATAACCACTAATTGCAGTAGAGTTGAATTAAAGTCAAATAGCTCAATAAACTTTATAGATCTGGATGATACTAGCAGAGCATCCTGAACATAAATACTTACATTTAAGTGCTGACAATAAGCAAGTCCTTCCTTTGATGATATCCATTTTAAATGCATACTAAATATCACAGCATGGTCCAATAAAAATAGACACAAATAGTTAGGAATGCTTGAAGAAGTTAAACAGGATAAGTAAGCCATGCTCATATTCATACCCTGGGGCAGGGAAGGACAAAAGGAAGCAAGCTTGTTGTCTCAGCATCGTTGTGCAGAATCCAGTGATCTGAACCATAAGGAGTTACTCTTCCTCTGATGCTGAGATCCTTTCTGTAGGTTTTGAAAGGAAGAGGCCCTTAACCTATAGAGCACCAGGAGGGCCCTCCACCGCAGGACCCAGCCTTCTCCTTGTTATTCCTCAACTCACAATTTTCTTTCTTTCTAACCGAAATAAGAAAATGGGAATGTGCTTTCCAGAATTCTACAGAAAAATCCCCCAAGCCATCCCAATCTCAGCTCCTCACAGACCATCTCTGCAAAATCTCTTTCTGATTAATTGTCCTCTGTGGCAAGGTTGGAACCTAACTTGAAACTCACCAGTGAATAGCGGTGCAGAAGCTCCTTACCCTTCTCTTTTTCTTTTTTAGTGCTTTGAACATGCTAAGTCACTTTCACCACCGAGGTACCTCTATAGCCTTCATTTTCGGTTTTAGGTATGGGGATCTCACTGTTGTGCTGTGTTGCCCAAGCTGGCTCCCAAATCCTTACATATCAACATGCCCGATTTCCTCTTCTTAACTTTTAAACAATACTACCCAATTTTTTTTTTTTTTTTTTTTTTTTTTTTTTTTTTTTGTGTGTGTGTGTGTGTGTGGTCCTGGGGATTGAAAACCCACAGGCATTCTACCTCCGAGCTCCATCTCCTGCCCTTTTTTATTTTTATTTTTGTTTTGAAACAGGGTTGTGCTAGGTTGTTGAGTGTCTTACTACATTACAGAGGCTGTTCTTAGCCTCCCAATCCTAGTATTGTTGGCATGCACCACCATGCTTGCCTTAATTTTATGTATTTTTGTTCACTTATCTATTTTTCTGTTTGTTTGTTTGTTTATTTTAGGTACTGGGGATGGAACCCAGGGGCATTCGACCTCTGAGCTACACCCCCTACACTATTTTTTATTGTTTATTTGGAAACCGGGTCTCACTGAGTTGCAAAGGGCCTCACCAAGTAGCTGAGACTGTCCGCGAACCGCAATCCTCCGGTCTCAGCCTCCCAAATACTGGGATTACAAGCCTGCGCCACCACGCCCGGCCTGTTTGTTTATTTTAAACTGCTTTGTTGTAATATAATTGTATATCTAAAACCACATGTATGTATGCATGCATAAATTTATTTATTTAGGTACTGGGGATGGAACCTAGGGGCATTCTATCTCTGAACTATACCCTCAGCCCTTTCTAATTTTTATTTTGAAACAGGATCTTGCTACAGCATCTCATGCAGGCCTTGAGCAAAAGCTTGCATCTGGTATCGTGTGTCAGAGTCTTCTCTCTCGAGACCTCGACTTTTCTCTCACCAACACAAGACCCCCGACTCCTGCTAGGGATGGACCCCGGCAGGGTCTTATTAAGTTTCTGAAGGCCTTATTAAGTTGCTCAAATTTGTGATCCTCCTGTCTCATCCTCCAAAGTGCTGGGATGACAGGCGTGTGCCACTGAGTCTGTTTAAAACTGTGTGTACTAAATGTGTATAAACTGATGAGTTTGAACATATATTACAACGTATGGAATGGAATCAAGGTAATAGACATAGCCACCACCTCCGAAAGCTTTTTGGTACCTCTTTGTTTTGGGTGTGTGTGTGTGTGTGTGTGTGTGTGTGTGTGTGTGTGATTATAAATAAATTGGAATGACTTCAGACTTGATACAGCAATCATGGGGACTGTACGCACATGACTTTTGTCCCAGGGTAAGTGCCAAGAACTTACCTTGTGTCCCTCTGTCTCCTCATAACAAGTTATTCACAATATGTAGAGATCTACTCTTTTCCTGAAGGCCACCTTCCTCTGTTTTCTTGGGTCTCATGGACCAGTATTGACTGTACTATAGTCTACAATACTCTGACCTCTCTGCCTCTGGCTCTATTTCAGGGCAAGACCCAAAGGCTGTGCAGCCCATGTGAGATGCTGTTGGAGGGTCCAGGAGTGACTACACACTTCCTCCCCCTTTCCTGCTTCTCTTGTGAAAGTCCAGCCGGCTGCATTCTCTTTCCAGTGCTATCCATTGGTATCATTTCATTCTTCTTTCATTGAATTACCATCATTTATTGAATTACTCAGAAATGCCAGGCTCATGCTTGCCTGGCGCATGTTCGATATGCCGAAGCCCTGTTTGTGCCTGACCATGTATTCCAAGGAAAGTTAACCACCTGGGCAGCTGTCTTCTTTTTCCTCTTCTGCCCTAGACACCATGACTGGTTCTGTACACTACGGCCTAGTGCAGTGTGGGTTGAGCTATTTATTTGTAAGGAAGGTTCATTATGTGAGTTCTGCTTTAGATGGATCTAGCTTTGGATCCTGCGCTTAGAACTTCCTAAGTCTGAGACTTGGGAAAGTTATTAAACTTCTATGGGCCTTATTTTCATGTTTAGTAAAATGGCAGTCATAATGCCAAGAATTATTATAGCTTTATCATAGTGCCTGAGAATCAGTGAGTTCACAACTCAGCTGTCAGGAAGAGTCTGAGATCTAATGTGTAGCTTTTATAGTTGTGTAAGGAAGAGGACCATGCTTTTTTACTCCCACGCGGTGTACAGTACTGCCTTTGTAGACACTAAAGGCCCTAGTTGAAGGACATTTTCGTTTCCCTTTTAAGTGGTAAGAAGAACTTATTCCCCAGCGGGACACAAATGGAGATGAACCTTAAATAAAACTGTATATACTTGAGTGGATATAGTTTAAAAATCTTAACCTGGGTTTTTAATAACCCAAGACTGAATGCCACCCACCTTCAGTTAAACAAGTCCCAAGAAGCTGGCCATGGTGGTGACTCATGCCTGTAATCACAGGACTTGGGAGGCTGAGACAGGAGGATTGCAGGTTCAAAGTTAGCCTCGGCAACTTAGTAAAAACCTCTGAAACTTAGTAAGACTGTTTCAAAATTAAAAATTTTAAAAAAATAGAGCTGAGGATATAGTTCAGAAGTAGAACATTTCCTGGATTCAATTCCTAGTAACACACACACACACACACACACACACACACACACACACGTGCAAGCGCTTAACTTGCTTGAATCTCCTCTAGAGACATAACTGTAACTAAGAAAAGGCTAGTTTTCTGGAGCATCTATATTTTCCATAAGTATGTCATAAATTAAAAGGAAATGTTGAAATTTCACTCCTTTTTTTTGAACTGTTAAAAGACAAAATAACTAGGAATCTAGTTTTGCAGAGCTCAATTTGCAATTCTAGAATTAGGTAGCAGATGCACCAAACATGATTCAGAATGCCCACCCCACCAAATGGACAGGTTGTGTCAGCCACAGAAAAGGAAGCGCTGTTCAGAGGCAGGCTGATGGGCTAAAGTGCCTGCCTGTCTTATTTGAACCTGGTTAAAATTATTGTTTGTTTGTGACTGGCTGAGACTTGGCTACTTGTTACAAGAGTGGGTTGCAGTTTGTTTTCATATCAAGTTTCGTTACATGTACTATATAGGAGAAAACTTTAGAACAAAGTTAAAATATGTACAGAAGCAGCTTGAGACCCAATTTAACAAACCAGAATGTCTTAACTTCTACTAGGTCTTGGCCATTGTGTTAGGCTGTCATGGGAAATGAGACAGGCATAAGTTCTGCCGGGGTTAGCCTAGACTAGTGTACACTAGCTGAGACCAGCTTAGCCTAGATTCCTTTAGAGTCTAACAGCAAGGGCCCATTAATAGGAAAACAAAGTTATCAAATAAACAGATGCATGCTGTAAACCAAACAGCAGGTGGTTTGCTAGAATGGTGTGTGACTTGAATCCCCTCCTGACAGGTCATGTTTAACTCAGAACACAAAGAATAAGAAGCTGACAACCATGGGGCTGGGGAGGGAGAAAGTGCTGCATGAGGCAGGAAAATCTGTGGTTGGAAAGCCCTGGGTTTGGCTCTGGGGCTTGAAGGTATAAAGGAGGAGCAGAGTGTGGGGATCTCAGAGCAGGAAGCACTTCCTAAGACACACTCTTCTCTTGCCTCCTAGAGTTTTTCTGGAGCCCATTTAAACATGCTCTTAGAAAGCACCTTTCTGTTTAGCAATTGACCTGTTATTAAATCATTCTGGGAGTATAATAACTTATGAAGGGCATTTCAGGTTTGGTAACCAAAGCAGGTTGTTTGAATTGTTTTAAATGGTCCATCATCACCTTTTAGTGTGGGAAATGGCTACACCTCAGAGCTCATCTGGATATTCAACAGCTTGACATACCTTGAAGGTAGAGCAGGTTTTCGGTTTTATGATGGATTATAACATAGTTGTAGACTCCAAAATTTTCTCTTGCTTCACTTTATTTAATATTTTTGGAAATAGTAAATGTAAATTCTTTATAGTTTAAATAATCATAAATAAAATGGTTTTGGATCACTCTGATGACACACACTGTCATAAAGGATATGTGTCCCCTGAAGGCCTATGTGTGGAAAGCTTGAGCCCCAGCCTGTGGCCGTCTGAGAAGAGGCAGCGCCTTTGGGACGCAAGGCCTAATGGGAGGAAGTTAGGCCTTTGGGGGTGTGCCCTCAAGGGGGACGTGAGACTCTGGTCTCTTCCTCTCTCTGACACCCAGCAGCCATGTGAACAACTTTTCCAATCATGTCTTCCCACCATGACTTGCTGTGTCATCACGGGCCCCAAAGCAATGGGTCTACCTGATAGGAAATGAAACTTCCAAATGGAGCCAAGATAAATCTTTCTTCTTTTTAAGTTCTTCATCTCGGGTATTTGTCACAGTAATGGAAACCCTAAATGGTCAGTCTTCTTCCACTCCAATTAAGTTTCTTCCATGGCTAGGTCAGATGTGGCTGTTTTGCAGACTTAAGTCATGCCCTCCCTCCCTCTCACCTACACCTCTGGAGAGGGGCAGACTCATAATCACTGAAACAGCCGGGCGTGGTGGCGCACGCTTGTAATCCCCACGCTTGGGGGGCAGAGACAGGAGGATCGCGTGGGTTCGAAGCCAGCCATGCGCGCTGGCTTAGGAGACCCTGTTTCCAAATAAAAATGTAAAAATAGGTCTGGGAGTGTAGCCCGGAGGTAGAAGGGCTTCCAGGAACCCCAGTACCACCAAAAAAAAAAAGAAAAAAAAAATCACTGAAACAGAGCCACACTGCTGGGAAAGGGCCATACCTTCTCCCTACCACCACTCGCACTGAGAAATGGACTTCACAGTCAGAAAAGCCCGGGCACCAAGCACAGCAGGCTCCTCTCACAGCTCCTTCTATCCATTCCTCTCTGGGTCCTCCCTCACCTTTTCTCCTGAGCAGAGAGCAGTGTGAATTGAGCCAGCACCACTCACATTGCTGTACACACACCCTCCTGACTTCAACACCAACTAACATCCTTTTGGAGGACAGAGCTCTTCGTTGTCTCTGGCTTGGACCTTTAAAATGTGATAATAGGAATGATAATGAAAGAAATGACCTTCAATAAAAGCAGCCACTCACTGCTAGTAAGTAAATAGCCATGGGGTACTTCTTAATGCCTGATTTATATGAACTGGGCAAGGCATATTAAATATTAGCTATTATTATCATGTACTAAGTACATATCAAGTGTTGGGGTACTGTGCTGAGTCCTTCCCATATGTCACCTCCTGTAATCATTGCAAGAACCTCCATGGAGTAGGAGGTGCCTTATGCCCATTTTACAGATGACGCAATAACTCAAGAACTCAGATTCACACATCGGATACATTTTGAAACTGGGATTCAAATCCAATCTTCACAGCCTGTGTTTCCATCTTCTAAGCAGACTATTTACCTTCAGGAAGGATTAATTTAGAGATAAACCTCTTAGAAGTTTAGACCCTCATTTAAGGTGAAAGATTCTCTTGGAATTGAAAGTTCTAGCATAAAGACTTAGATGACTTAAGAAACATTAATAACATCTGGGTGGGAGAGAGGAAGCTATACATTTATTATCATATATATGCTTTTTTTTTTTTTTTGGTGGTACTGGGGGTGGAACCCAAAGGCTTTCTACCTCCGGGCTATACTCCAAGACCTATTTTTTATATTTTATTTGGAAACAGGGCCTCACTAAGTAGCTGAGACTGGGTTTAAACCTGAGTGAGGCTCCTGTCTCAGCCTCCCAAGTGTGGGGATTACAAGTGTGCGCCACCACGCCCAGCTCATATATATGCTTTTAAAGTCCTTAAAATGTCTTTTTAAAAATTCCTTCTTAGCCGGGCATGGTGGCACACATTTGTAATCCCTGCATTTGGGAGGCTGAGACAAGAGGATCGCAGTTCTCAGACAGCCTCAGCTACTTAGTGAGGCCCTTTGCAACTCAGTGAGACCCTGTTTCAAAATAAAGAATTAAAAAAATAGGGTTGGGGTGTAACTTGAAGGTAGAATGCCCCTGGGTTTCATCCCCAATACCACAAAAAAATTCCTTCTTTATAATTTTTACCGTTTAGCTAGTGGTCAATGTGAAATTTGAAGCCAGATTGATCAGGCCCTGGGACTCAGCCTCCTGCTCACAGCCCAAGGCTGAGCCTTCCTGCTCAATTCCAACCCTACGGCACTGCAAGTGCTCTGATAATGATTTCATATTTTCCTCTAAGACACTAATATGGCTTATCAAAAGAGGTCAAGAGGTCACTTCCTTAGAGAATACTCAGATAAAAAGCTAGACAGGCAAGTTTGGGGAACGATTTTTCAACACAGAGCTGGCCAGAGGTGTGAAGATGGATGGGCTGACCTCTTAGGTCCCCTCCAGTCCCGGAGCTGCAGGATTGATTTGCCAATGAAACTGTCAGACCTTTTCTTCCATGAAATGATCTATGATAGTCTGAGTGCGTTCTGTACTTCCACATCCCCCCCACCCCCACCACCCCCGTAGCTGATTGGAAAGCAAAGATCAAATCAGCAGAAGCAGTGGAGAAAAAGAGTTTTCCCAGAAAATTCCAGGGTCTTCCTGAGACAAAGAAAACCTGCAGAAGCAAAGGAATGAAAAAGGAAATGAGGGTATTCTGAGAAGAATGAGCTGACCAGGTACCGGAGGGTGGATAAGTCCGACGGAAGCAGTTCCTTTATAATGACCATCACTTTGCATTATCAACAGGCATGATATGCAAAAGGTCTGTGGGCTCTAAAGGAATATGTTCTAAATAAACAAACAGAATAAGTATGTTAGAAACAACTTGAGAACCATACACTTTTTAAATGTCGTTGTATTTTTTTATTGGTGCATTATAATATATATATGGCGAGGTTCGGGGTGATGGAGGCATCCAGGCACGCAGTGCTTGTTGAGCCCTCCCGCACTCCCCACCCCACTCCCTCTCCCTCCCCGCCTTCCCTGCTCAACACAATGACTGTCTGTGATGCGTTTGTGTATGTACTTCATGTCTATGGAGGTGTTCCCTCTTCAAGTCTCCTCCCTGCTCTGATCTCCCTCGGTTAGGCCCCCTCCTTCACTCCACTTGGGTTTCTCCTCCTTTGTCTGGAGTCTCTCCAAGAACCATACCTTTTGAACCAGGAAATAAGAAATCAGCAAATATTCATTGAATCAAGGAATATTCACTGAGTGCCTCATCTGCACGAGAGGAACACAGCAATGAGCCAGATGGATCAGAATCAGTGCCCTGCTGAGGCAGGCAGAAGGTAGACAGTAAGCGAGACAGCATGGCGGGCGCTCAGCAGAGGTGTGGGCAGGAAACACCAGGACCGCAGAGGGAGCTGGGGTGTTTGATGCGTGGTCAGTGGTGCCTCACTGAGGAGATACCCGAGTAAGAGCTGAAGGAGGGAGAGGTGCGGAGGATTCCCCGAAGCGCGGGCACTGAAGCTCCTGACTGTGGGCCTGGAGCCCCTGAGAAGGGCTCCGAGTCAGAGTTGATGGGCTGGATCCTGCAGAGCCCTGGAAAAATCTGAAAGGATTTTGGCTTCCACACAGAATGATCTGGGAGCCAGCACAGGCCACTGAGCAGAGAAGGACGCGGATAGGACCCCTTCCACGTCGGCCTGTCTCACGAGCCTTCTTCCCTGCCATGTAGACATTACATCCTTCTTCTGGTGCCCCGGGTTGTTTCCTGTATCATCCAGCATATCACAGTTCTATCGCTCACCCCCACACGCTGGTGGCCTCCAAATCTAAGCCTCTGGCAAGGCTGACATTGTTGCTGGACTTCGGACTCTACCCAGCTCCAGTCTGGCAGCCATCTCTCCTGGAGGTGTGCACATGGATGTCAGCACACTTCGCCTAAACGCGCCACGGCCTGGCTTTACCAGAGTTCCCCTTTGCAACAGGCATCATGATCCACTCTGCCAAAGTCAGAGAGTGAGGAGGGAGCCCTCTCACACGATTCTCTAATTTGCCCCACCACAGCGTGTCATTACATCTCCTGTCAGTTATCTCCTAACCATGTTCTTGATCAGGCCATCCTCTATAAACTACAATAATTTCTAGATTGGTCTCCCTGGCCTGGTCTTATTTCCATCCCTCTCCTTATCCCATATCCATGCTGGAGAAAGTGTATCTGTGTCATGATAAAATACCTGAGGCAGGGTATTATTATAAAGAAAGAAGTCTGTTGAGCACACAGTTCAGGAGGTCATAAGCCCACTGGTGAGACCTCGGCTAGGGCGTACCAGAGGACGTGCAAGGGCATCTGCAGGAAGAAGAGATCATGTCATCAGAGAACAATTCAGAGGTCTGACACACTTTTTGTTGTTGTTGTACTAGAAATTAAACCCAGGGGCATTCTACCTCTGAGTCACACCCCCTGCCCTATTTTATTTTGCGGGTTGAAACAGGTTCTAAGTTGCTGAGGCTGGTCTGGAACCTGTTATCCTCCTGTCTCAGCCTCCCAAGTACTGGGATTGTAGGCATACACCACCACAACACCTGACTTGGGCTTACTCTTATAACACTTATTTTCTTGGGAGCTCAGGGGTCCCAGAAGAGCTGCTAAGGGTGGCACCCTCAACAATCTACCGACCTCCCACTGGGACCCGCCTCTTAAAGGTCTCACCACCTCTCACGTGGCCACGCCTCTAACACATGAACCCTTGGTAGATATTTTCTTGCCTTTTTTTATTCTTTCATTGACTGGGGATTGAACCCAGAGGCATTCTGCTTCTGAACTACACTCCCAGCCCTTTTCCTTTTTATTTTTTATTTTTATTTATTTTTTTGGATAGCATTGGTAAACCCGTTAGTGGGTATCTTTTATTTTCTTTCTTTCTTTCTTTCTTTCTTTCTTTCTTTCTTTCTTTCTTTTTTTTTTTGTGGTACTGAGGATAGAACCCAAGGGCATTCTACCTCCGAGCTACACCCCAGCCCTATCTTTTATTCTTTATTTTGAAACAGGGTCTCACTGAATTGCAAAAGGCCTAAGTAGCTGAGGCTGTCCGCGAACTGCGATCCTCCTGTCTCAGCCTCGCAAATGCTGGGATTACAAGTGTGTGTCACCTCGCCCAGAAGTGGGTATTATTTTTATTTTTACACATATACTGGAGACTCATGCAGTGCTGCCTGCATTGAATGCAATTCTTGGCCACAAGTAGAAATATGGAACGCTTTACAAATTGCGTGTCATCCTTGAGCAGGGGCCATGCTAATCTTCTCAGTATCATTCCAAGTTTAATATATGTGCTCCTGAAGCAAGCATTTTATTTTTTATTTTCAGATAGAGTCTCTGGGAGTTGCTGAGGGTCTCACTAAGTTGATGAGGCTGGCCTCAAACCTACAATACTCCTGTCTCAGCCCCCCAAGTACTGGGATTACAGGCATGTACTACCACATCTGGAAGGAAACCTATTTTAAAGAAATATATACTAAAAAGTAAAGAGATAGAGAAATATACATTATACTAACACTACTACAAGAAAGCTGAAGTAGCTATAGAAGTCCAGGAGAAGTATACTTTAAAGTAAGGAAAGTTATGAGAGATAAAGGGTAGCCTTACATAATGATAAAGGGGTAAATATCTCTCATGAGCATAGATACAAAAATCATCAACAAAATTTCAACAAATGCAACAATTAGATTTAGCAAATTTGCAAATCCAAAAATTAGAAGCCAATAATGTGTAAAAAGAATTGCACATTATGACCAAGTGGATTTTACCCTAGGTATGGAAAGCTGGTTTATTTGAAAACCAATGAAAGCTGGGCATGGTGGCTCACGCTTGTAATCCTAGCATTTGGGAGGCTGAGACCAGAGGATCACAGTTCATGGCCAGCCTCAGCTACTTAGTGAGGCCCTCTGCAACTTAGTGAGACCCTGTTTCAAAATAAAAAAACAAAAAATAGGGCAGGGGGTGTAGCTCGGAGGTCAAATGCCCCTGGGTTCCATCCCCAAACTTGCAACAAAACAAAACAAAACCAATGAATGCAACCCAGTATACTAACACATTAAAGAAGAAAACCCACCAAGCCACATGACTCAGGATACAACAAAAGTATTAGACAAAATCCAAAGTACATTAATGATTTTACTAAAGCTCTCAGAAAAGTAGCCGGGCGTGGTGGCGCACGCTTGTAATCCCTGTGCTTGGGAGGCGGAGACAGGAGGATCATGCAGGTTCGAAGCCAGCCGCGCTGGCGTAAGAGACCCGTTTCAAAAATATAAAATAGGTCTGGGAGTGTAGCCCAGAGGTAGAAGGGCTTCCAGGAACCCCATTACCACCAAAAAAAAAAAAAAAAAAAAGTAAGAAAGAAAAGAAAAAAAAAGAAAAGTAATAAAAAAGGGGAACTTTCCCCAACTTGATAAAGAATATCTATAAAAAACCTATAGCTCAGATATATTTAAAAGTGAGGAACTGTCATGATCACGAACAGACAGGGACGTCCCTTCTCACCACTTTTTCCAAAATTGTCCTGGAAATCCTAGGTGATAAATCAAAGTTGTACAGATTGGGTAGGAAGTAGTGAAACTGTCTTTGTTCACAGACAACCTCATATATATATATATATATATATATATATATATATATATATATATATTTTTTTTTTTTTGTGGTACTGGGGTTTCTGGCAACGCTTCTAATCCAGGCTATACTCCCAGACACTTATTTTTTATATTTTTATTTGGAAACGGGGTCTCTTAAGCCAGCGAGGCTGGCTTCGAACTTGCGCGTATGCAGAAAATCCCAAAGAATCAACAAAGTTTTTTCTCCCTGATAAGTTACTTATGGCAAAGTGGTGTGATAGGTTAACCTTGGCTGAAAAAGGAGGGAGGAAGACTTGAAGGGGACATGGCTCAATAGCCATGATGTGCATGCACGAACTTGTGGGAGCGAATCAAGGTGCTGAGTGAGAGAAGGTGAGGAGGGAGAGGGAGTGGGTGGGAGCTGGGGAGCTCAGCAAGTGCTGTGTGCGTGGATGCCTCTGTCGCCCTGAACTTCAAGATGTATAATTACAGTGCACCAATCAAAAAGGGGACTGCTTTCCTTCATACCAACAGTAAGTGGAAGCTGAAATTTACAAACACTACCATCTCTCTTGATACTTAAAAAGATGCTTAGGTATAAAAATAGAAACATATGTATAAGATATAGATGACGATAACTACAAAACTCTTATTGAAAAAAAGTTGGAGAAGACCTCAATAAATAGAGAGGGATTCCATGTTCCTAGGCAGGACAACTCAATATGTTCAAGATGTCAATACTTCCCAACTTGATTTATCAATTGGATGCAATCCCAATAAAAACTCACACAAGGTATTTTGTGAACATTGGAAAACGGATTCTGAAATTTATAGGGAAAGGCAGAAATCCCAGGATAACAAATTCAATGTTGAAATAGAAGAACAAAATCGGAAGCCGGATGTCATCTCACTTTAAATCTTACTCTAAAGTTACAGTAATCAAAATAAGATGGTATTGGCTAAATAATAGACAAATAAATTAATGGAACCAAATATGGAACTCAGAAATAAAATCACACAAATATAGTCAGCTTATCTATGGCAAAGGAGCAAAGCTAATACAGTGGATGGAAGGTAGTGTTTTCAAGGAATGGTCCTGGAACCGATAGAAATCTACATAGAAAAGGAGGGAGGGAGGGGTGAGGGAGGGAAGGAGGAAGGAAGGAAGGAAGGAAGGAAGGAAGGAAGGAAGGAAGGAAAGAAGGATCCAGATATAGACTGTATATCCCTCATAAAAAATAATTCAAAGCCAGGTTTGGTGACACAAACTTGTAATCCCAATATTCAAGAGGCTGAGACAGAAGGATTGCAGGTTTGTAGCCAGCCTCAGCAACTTAGTGAGGCCTTCTGCAACTTAGTGAGTTTCAAAATAAAATGAAATCAGTCTGAGGGTATAGCTTAGTGGTAGAATACCCCTGGGTTCAACCCACAGTACACACACACACACACACACACACACACACACACACACACACACACACAACTTGAAATGGATCACAGACCTAAATGTAAGTCACAGAACTAAAAACTCCTAGAAGATTGCGTAGGAGAACACCTAGGTGGCTTTGGAAAGGCAGTGACTTTAGGTACAATACCAGGATTATGACCTATAAAAGGAATAACTGATAAGCTGAGCTTTATTAAAATTAAAAACTGCTGCTCTTCCAAAGATACTGCCAAAGAATGAGAAGATAAGCCATAGATTGAGAGAAAAGATTTGGAAAAGGCACCTGGTACGGGGCTCATCTAAAATATACAAAAACTCTTAAAACTCAACAATAAGAAAATGAACAGTCCAATTAACAAACTGGTAAAAGAACAAAACATTTATTTCATCACAGAAGATATATAGATGTCACTGGTCATGATGGCACACAGCCTCCCAGTACTTGGGAGGCTGGGGTGGAGGATTGCAGGTTTGTGGTCAGCCTCGGCTACTTAGCAAGACCCTTCATAGCCTGGCAAGGTCCTGTTTCAAAAAAAAAAAAAAAAAAAAGGGTTGAGAGTGTGTGTTGAAGGTAGAATGTCCCTGGGCTCCATTCTCAGGAAGAAGAGAAGGAGGAGGAGGAAATATAGATGGCCAGTAGGCATTTTCAGCATCACATGTTGTCACTGATTGCAAGATCAAACAATGAGTTACTACGGAACACTCTGTTAGGATGGCCAAAATCCAAAACACTGGCGACAGGTGCCGGCGAAGATGTGGGGTAAGGGCAAACTCCCTTCATTAACTATGAGAATGCGGAATGGTCTAGCCACTCTGGAAAATGCTGGGCTAAACATTCTTACCACGCGACAGCAATCGTGTTCCTTGGCTATTTACCTAAATAAATTGAAAACCTATGTCCACATAAACACCTGCACACAGAGGTTTTAGCAGCTCTACTCATGATTCCCCAAACTCAGAAGCAGCCAAGATGTCTGGGTAGGGAAAGCGCGAGCCCTGGCACAGACAGTGAAATACCACTCCGTGCTAAGGAGAAACGAGCTGCTTCATTTCTAAGTGGAAGACATGCGAAGGGTATAGGCTGTGATTCCAACTACGTGACATCTGGGAGATGCAACCTCTGGAGACAGGACAGAGATATCTTGGGGTTAGGGGAAGGGCGATGTGGGGGAGACAGGCCGGCCGAGCCCAGAGGATCTTGGGGGCGCGGCAGACCTCTGCACAGCACCACAGTGGTGATGCATGTCACGCATTTGTTAAAACCCACAGTGCACAACGATTCAGAGTGAAGCCGGATGTACGCTGTGAGCTTCGGGTTGTAATAACGTGTCCGCATAGCTTTGTTTGTTGTAGACATGCCCCACTCTTCATCGGATGCTGATGGTGGGGGTCTGTGCTTGTGGAGGGACAGGGGTGTAGCTACTCTCTGAACTCTCTATTTGATTTTGCTGCAAACATTGAGCTTTACTGAAAAGTGAGGTATAATAATAATAATAATAATAATAATAATAATAAATGATACTACTAATAATAAAACATAAGCAGCCTTCCTGGATTTCTTGTCTCACCTTCCCACAAATTGAAACACAGACATAGTCACAGGCCACACTCAACCACACAGTGCAGTCACCCCGTATTACTGTCATGGCAGGGCAATGACACAGGGAACCTAGTTCCCCAAAGTAATTCATGGGGCCCCTACTTAGCCTCCAGCTGAGCTCACAAGCTCACGTGGGGGTGTCTGTAAATACAGGGCCATACCTTTGTTATAGCAGTTAGCCTTTACCTTACCCTAAACCAAAAAAAAAGAAAGAAAGAAAAAAATAAATGAATGAATGGATGAATTAATTTGCACTACGCTGACAGAGGGGGGATAGAGACATAATGAAGGTAACAGTTTAAATAATGCTATACACACGTAAAAATTATCAACCTATGGGGAAAGGGAGGGAGCCGGTGGGATCCGGAGGAAAACACACTAAGTGGTGTGTGCCTATATATTTCTATCACTCCATACCTCACTGTGGGGCATAGTTACAATGCTCTACTAAAAGTATTTTTTAAAAAAGAACATTTGTGGTGGACTGCAATAGTTTGGGAGGTGGATGGAAAAGAAATACCAAGTAACTAAGACCCTATACACCAGGAGCAGCATGATATGTGAAAGCTCTGAGGTTAGACAGTGGCTGCATTTAAACAATGGATTTGATTTAAAAATGCTTGGGAATGAAGACATGTCTGATGGAAAGAAGTACTAGTCACCCTGTTCTATAAGGGGATTATGTATTCAGAGCCACAGGATCCCATGAGCAGTGGTGGTGGGCAGGGTAAGGGCTGGTGAGATTTTCAAGCAGCAGCAGAAGTGGCCTCTTCCTGCTCTGGGCCACGCCTCCCTGCCCTCCCACATGTCACACTTCTCCTTGGACCCCTGCCTGTGATTCTGACCATTCTGAGCGCTGTTCCCAGGAGGGGAGAAGGCGTGAGGCCAACACTTGGGAGAATCAGAATCTGAGCCTGGCAAAGCTGTGAGGAATCTGTTGATGGCGGGTGTTGTGCCTCCTTAGTAGAGGAGTCATTGGATCTTTTCAGCCAGCTCTGGGGAAGCTGCGCCGGTCTTGACCACTGCCCTCAGCTCACCTTTCCATTCAGCACAGTCATGGCTCCCTAGCTCCCAAGAGCCCCGCTTGCTCAGAGGAACAGGCCTCTAGGCTGCTGGGAGCTTTGTGAGTTCTTTCCCCTCCTACCACCCGGGTCCTCATGTTAAAATACAAACCTCAGCCTGAGAGAGGAAGGAAGTGGTCGTGAACAATGAGGTGGCAGGGGCTGATGAAAGGGGACATTTTGTTTACCAGGTTGCTGTAATAAGACACAGGCTCCAAAGTATTTGAAATCTGCAAAGAATTTTGGAAAAAAATGTTTCTAATATGTGTGCATTATAAAATTTTGGGAAAATAAGGACAGGGATATGAAAACCAAATTATCGTACCATGACCCCATTATTATTTAGGTCTTAACCCTCCCTGGGTCTCCCCACCGTAACTAAAGTTCTCTTTGTCTCTCACTGTCTCTTCCCACTTCTGTCTCGGCCTTGCTTTCTCTTTCTTGAAAAACTGGAATTAGAAGTTCATCATGTTCTGTATCTTGCTTGTTTAATCACATATATGTTTTTTCTGTTTTTAATATACACAGCCACGAGAGGACAACTTAGCACAAGCACTCAGGCTAGGCCATGTTTATGTGTGGTGGTGATTCTTAATCTAGACTCTGTTGCTGAGCTCACCGAGAGGAGGAAGCCAGGTCTTTGGAACGTAGACTCCAACACGGAGGCTGGGTGCTGACCCACACCCTTTGACTTACCTGTACCTGCCCTGCCAGGTCGGGTTGGCTCTGACGCAGGAGCTTGGTGACCACCCCGCAGCCTGCACAACTGAGGTTTAGTATCGCTGGTTCTGCGGTGAGACCCACAACAGCGTATGCCTGGGCTGCCATCCTCCCGCCCGGTGCATGATGGTCACCCACAGGTCCCTTTGAACAGATGCGGCCTTTGTGAAGATGTACGTAAAGAAGTAAAATGGCCTTCGAGCTCCTTAACTGTGACCAGAAGCCTGGTGCTGACAAACAGTCCTTTGACCTTTGACCTCTGCCCATCCCTCACAACCTATCAGAAGGAGCCAGTCCCTTTTCTTTGGGCCCCAGCCTACAAAGGAGAGGAAGTTTTCAGGCTCCTTCACCATGATCCCTAGAGCAGGGGCCAGTGGGGGCCAGGAGACAGTGCCCTCCCCACCTGATGGCTGAGAGGGAGAGAGCCAGGGCAATGGGGTGGGGTCCTCTAGGTGGCAGTTACCCCAGTCCCCTTCTTTCTCTGAATGGGGCTCAGCACAATTCCACGTACAGCTTCAACAACACACATAGGAGATGATCTTGATTGTGAAAGAGAAGTAAATGTTCTGAGGCTGGTAGAGAGATTCAGAGTGCAACAGCATTCTGGCTCTGAGCTGAGAGGGGTTTTTGAGGGCTTTAATGCCGTCCCTTTGACAGTCCCCGTCTTGCCTAATGTTGCTTTTTTGGAGGCCTGACACAGGTGCTCTGCCTGATCAGCTGAGCGGAGCTGCACTCTGACTGTTCTCTGGCTTGGGGTCCACCATAGATCACAATTCTCATCTGTGCACCCCAGCCCCCTCCCCGCCTGCATTTGTGCAATCGGGTTTCCTGTTTACGTGTGCCCCAAATGAAGAGTCAAGTAGTTGCTTCTGTCATACCACTTCTCCAATCTAACAGGCCAAGTGAACCCTAGAAAAAGCCTCGGTGGTGGCTACCCTAGGTTTATGGGTGAGTGGGGACGTCATCTCTGAAAGAAAAAGTAGCAAAAGGGCCCATCTGCAGGATTTCTGTAGCCTGAGTAATAATTTCAAAGCTGGATATCTGCAGAAAAACTAATGAGACCACTTAACACATGCATTAACGTGGCTGTGTGTAAAATTAACAACCCTTTGATAGCTGAGCCACAAACACCCCCGAGGTCAATCTGGAAGTCTCTGAGAAGACTGTCTCTGAGGGGCAGTGTGCCAGCCATGAGTGGGAAGTCACAGGAGCCCTGGACTGACCCAGCTGCATCCTAAAATTAATATTGTGTTAAATTACCCCTGTGCAAATGCCGCTTTGTAAAAGCTTCTTTCTGGGATTGTTTGTGGGAGCAACAATAGTTGGGAGCATTTGGCGTCTTCCCTTGGGCCCATTCTCCCTGCTCTGGTTAATCAGTGCTGAACCATCATGGCGAACCCTCTTCCTCATGATAATTGCAACTGTCCCTTTTGAGGGCTCAGCAGGCTGCAAGCCCTGTGCATGGATTGTCTTGTCTAGTTCTTCCATCACCACTGTGGGCTGGGTGCCGGTTGTACGCTAGACAGGCAAACACATGCTCTTATCTGGCTTGTTCAGGCTCCTATGCGAGTCAGTGGGCTGGGGCTTTTCCCTGGGTCTGTCTTACTTGAGCAGGCACCCACTTGACTTGTAAAGGGTGGGCTTCCCGTGGTGCGTGGGCTTGGAGGTTCTCTGGTGTGTTGCAATCAAAGCCCAGTATTATTTCCAGCCAACAGGTGGAAATTTGCTCTCCTAATGGGCTGGGTTAGAGGCATCTATCCTTTGATGTTGTAAGATCCAGTCCCACATCCTACCACCAGCAACAGAACATAAGGAGAGAAGGAGACAGGCTGTTATGGAAAATGCAACCAAGAAGCAGGACAAAGTCTCCCAGAAATGAGTCCTTCCCAGGACATCTGGGCATCTGTTTCTTGCCTGGCACTTTCTGAACAAGTCTGGACCGTGGCAGAGGCATCTGTGACCTCATCCTGATGGCCTGGCCTCATGGGGACTGGGAAGCAGCCCCAATTGGCCATGCACCGCGCCTCACACAAAGGTTTCTAACTTCAGGACCCCTTCCTTCCCTGCTCGAGGGACCCTTCCCCAGGGGACAGCAGGGGCTGCCTTGCCGAAGTACTTGTTCCAGGCCACCTTGGGGAGATGTCCTGACACACACACAGTGTCATATTGCACAAGTGTCACTGAGGCGGCCTCTGCCAGCAAGGAATTGAGGGCCTTTCACAAACCATCAGCAATTCAGCCAAGAACCCCATCCCTTGCCTTTCAGAGGGAAGAAAAAGCGGCAGTCAGTTGACAAGGAAAGAGCACGCTTGCCAAGCAGCAGAGCCCAGCTCCCAGGCGTCCCAGAGTAGACAAGAGAGAAAGAATTAAGAAAGAAGTAGTCAGCAACTTCTGCTTCATTCTGGTTTCACAAACAAGATCCCCTGGCTGACCTTTCAGGCCAGCTGGGAAATTAACCCACACACTGAGCATGCAAATAGTCCCTGCTGCCCCTCTCCGCCACTCTACCCATGGCCTGCTCTAAGACCCTGCACAGTCCCTGGGCTGCTGGCTCACATCAGAAAATCCCAAGTGAGCACAGCCTGTCTCAGGGGCAACAGGGCCAGGATGCAACTTGAGTCTGGCACTCAAGCCCAAGTCTGGCACTGTTGATGAGGTGCCAGCCTTGCCATGCCAGGTCCCAGGAGCTCAGGCCTCCCTCTCTTAAAAGAATGAGGAAGGAAAACTAGCCCTCCAGAACACCAGGTAGACATCAGCTTGTCCTTGGGATTGTACTTTTTTCAGGAACCTGACACATCTCTGTTATGGTTTGATGTGGAATGTCCCCCAAAAAACTCACATGTGGGCAGTACAACAAGGTTCAGAGGTGGGGCGGGGCTGCAGGAGGGAGCAAGGCTGGAGGAGGAGGGGTTAGGACTGGAGGAGAAGGGGTCAGGGTTGGAGGAGGTGGGATTCTGGCTGGAGGTGGAGTGGGCAGGGCTTGTGGGGGTGGGGTCAGGTTTAGGGAAGATGGGTGCAGGGAGGTGGGTCATGGGCTTGAGGACTATACCTGTCTCCGGCTGCTTCCAGTATCTCCTCTGCTCTTGGCAATCATGAGCTCAGTAACTTTACCTCCCTCAGGCACTGCCACTTTAATGTTCTACCTTGGAGTCAGCCACCCATGGACTGAGCCTCTAAACCCATTAACTATGAAAACCTTTCCTCCTCTGAGTCTTTTTTGTGAGGCATTTTGGTCACAGAAATGAAAAAGAGGGCTAAAACAATCTCCATCATCTTTGAAATCTAATGCCATTCACTACCTTTAAGCTAGCCCAAACTCAGTCTCAGCCTCTGTCTCTAGTGGCAGGAACAGCTGGCAGGAGCCATTCACCATTCCCTGACCTTTGACCCAATCCAACATGGCACTGGTCCAGCCTTTGGCTTCTCCAGGCATGTGCCCTCTCTCACCTCCTCTTAGCTAATAAAACCCTATCTTTCAAAGGTCAGCTCATGAGTCACCTCTACTATGATATTGTCCTTCAGCATTTCAGGCACAAGTTATCAATAAAATATTGGCAGTACTGATTATATGACTCTTCTTATATACTAGTATACATTATGTATACACACATGTAGGATTATCTCTCTTTACCATATTGTAAATTTTTTGCGTTTGAGAAATAGTTCTGGTACTATTTTTATATTGGTGAGTCCAATACAACATAGCTGTCCCTTCTCATTGTTCTATTCATTTTTTCCCACCTTTTTTGTACTGGGGATTGAACCTAGTGGCATTCCCACCCCTGGGTCTCCCTAAGTTATTGAGGGGCTCACTAAGTTTCTGGGAATGGCCTCTAACCTGCAGTCCTTCTGTCTTAGCCTCCCAAGTCTGGGATTAGAGGCGTGCTCCCCTGGGCCTGGCTCAGTCCCTGCTCTACCTCATCTGAAAGCTGGTCTTTTTTATTTACTTCCAGTTTGATGGCTTTTACAGTTGGAGGCATACTTGGAACTGCATTTAAGAAGGTGATTCTAGGCACTGGAGGAGCCTGTCATGACGTGCAATCTGTGAAAGATCATAGACAAGAGGAGGTGCCAAAAGATATTGCCCCAACTTTCAACAAGGAAAAAGGAGTGCCTTATGAAAACCTCAGTAAATATCTAGACACCAGTCCTGCTATGGTATGAACATGGACCCCCAAAAGTCAGTGGGTTAGAAATGGCATCCCCAAGCCCATATTTTAATATAATTCAGAGGTGTGGTTTTAGAAGGTGATTATGATTAGACACGGTCATGCAGATGGAATTCTCATGACAGCATTAGTGGCTTTATAAGTAGAAGAGGAGAGACCCAAGTCCGCATGCTTATTCTTTCTCACCATGTGATACTTCCCCCCATGTCATGATGTAACAAAAAGACCCTCCGTCACTGTGCCTGGGACTTCCAGCCTCCAGAAGTATGAACCAAATATACTTCTATTTTTTTTCTTTTTTTTATTGGTGCACTGTATTCATACATCATAGTGGGATACAAACTTTTGTAGACATACATGCACACATCGCCCAGTCAGCCCCCACCCGATCCCCACCCCATTCTCTCCCCAGAGAATATTTTTTTTCTATTTTTTTAGGTGAAACTATCATATATTTATATATTTAGTTTTCAGAAAAAAAATCTATCCTAATATGGAATATGGACTCTAGATACCCAAAATGATCTTGAAAAAGAACAAAGCTAGAAGATACATATTTTCTGATTTCAAACAATATAAAGCTACAATAATTGAAACAGTGTAGTACTATTCTAAAGGCAGATATATAAACCATTGGAGTTAAATAAAAGCCTAGAGCTAAATTCTTCCCTATATTGTCAAGTTATTTTTGACAAGGTTTCCATGAACATTTGGTGGTGGAAAAAATAATCTTTTAACTAAATATTGTTGAAAAATAATACTTACATGGAAAAGAATAAAATTGGACCCTTACCTAATCCCATATACAAATATTAACTCAAAATAGATAAAAGACGTAAATATAAATCTTAAGACTATAAACTTTTAGGAGAAAATCTGGGTCATAAAACCTCACAACATTGAAATTGGCAGTGATTTCTTGGATATGATTTCAATGGCACAGGCAACAGAGGAGTATACAAACTCCCTAAAAAATATTGTATATCCAAAGACAATGTAAACAGAGTTAACAGTTACTAACAGAATGGGATAAAATATTTCACAAATGCTATATCTGAAGGTATATTAATATTCCAACTAGAAATCCTAGAAATTAACAACAATAAAGGCAAACAATACCCTTTAGAGATAGGTAAAAGACTAACATAAATAATGAATCTCCACAGATAACCAATCTTAGTTGTCTGTTGGATGGAAAATCTTGTTTCTCTAGTTCTGGTGTGTGTTACCTATTTCCTCTTTGTAGTTAATCTCTTTGAGTATTTTCTCTAGTGCTGGTTTTGAAGACATAAATTCCTTCAGTTTTTGTTTGTCATGGAAGCTTCTTATTTCTCCATCTAATTTGATAGAAAGTTTTGCTGGGTAGGAAATTTTTGGCTGGAAGTTGTTTTCTTTCAGAATTGGGAATATGTTACTCCAAGCTCTTCTGGCTCTCATAACTTGGTTTGGGAAGTCTGGAGTGATTCTAATTGGTTTGCCTCTGAATGTCAGTTGGCCCTTTGTTTTTGTTGCCTTTAAGATTGTCTGCTTGGCTTCCACAGTGGTCATTTTGACAATTATGTGGCATGGGGATCCTCTTCTCCGATCCTGTCTTAAGGGAGTTCTATAAGTTTCCTGGACCTGTGTATCAAACTCTTGCTTTATGTCTGGAAAATTTTCTGCTATTACTTCCTTGAAAAGATTGTTGATCCCTTTGGTTTCACTTTCTTTTCCCTCCTCTATTCCAATTATTCTTAGGTTAGCTCTCTTAAAATGGGCCCATATTTCTTCAATATCAGACTCCTGCTGTCGGATATTTTTTTCTAGATTAGAAACTATGCATTCATTTTTGGAATGATCATCTTCTAAGAGCGAGATTCTGTTCTCCATGTGTTCTAATCGGTTGTTTGTGCTTTGAATTGAGGCCTTTACTTCATTAATTGCATCCTTTATCTCCTTTTGGCTCTCTCTGAGTTCTTTTCGAAGCACCTCTATTATTTCTACAGTTATTTTCCTGATTTGCTCTTCTAGAAATCTCTGATTTTCTGTTTTATCGGGTTCTGATGTTGTGGGGTTGTGGGCATTAATTGCTCCAGTATTATTCCTCTTTCCCATGATTTCGGATGTTTGTGCCTTCTCTGGGTTCTTCCCTTGGGTCAGTATGACTTCACTTAAGGTGTTCTGGATCTCGAGTCAGTAGTATCCCAGACCCCACTACTCCTTTATTGGGTTGTATCACAGAGTCTCCGACCCAGAGAGTCGATAGAGGCTGCTTTAGACTGTGGGGGGTGCCAGGTTGCCCGTTCTCCTATGGTGTGATATCTCTGCCACCGCCCCTCCTCCACTGGGTCAAGTCCCAGGGAGTACAGTACTGGGATTTCTCCTCTGTGGCCCGCAATTTGACTCACTGTTCTTGAGTACGCAGATGTAGCTGTACTGGCTTTGCTGAATTCGCTGCTGCTGCCGCCGGTGGCAATATGGCGCCGCTGCTACACCCTTGGCCGTGGGGCTGGTGTTTTTCTTCTTGGTTTTGATATCCACTCTGAATCCCTGCAGCGTGTGCTGAGCTCAGCCACTGGGAGCTTTAGATGCTCTCTGCGCCGAGAAATCCCGCCTGGCTGTTCCGCAGCGGCTCACCTCGGCTTGCTGTAGCCGTCTGGTGAACTCCCCGCTGCCGCCGGCAGTAAAGCGCTGCTGCCGCGTCTGTGGCTCTGTTCTCAGTCCGCTTTCTCTCTGGAGCCTGGTGATATTTTGTTTCTCTGGTGATGGTGTTTTCTGGCTATGAAAGGCGCTGATTTTGTGGTATTGGAGATTGGTTGTTAGCGGAGCTCTTAAGCCCCGCTTTTCTCGGTCGCCATACTTCTATATTTTATAAATTCCCCAGTCTCGGGTATTTTGCTATAGCAATAGAAAATCGATAAAGACAAATCCCAGGCCAAGTTCCAGAGTTGATTATTAAAGAAATGGGTGTGAATATTTTGAAAATGAATGTAGTAATCACCAGAAACTACTGTGACTTCCCAAAAAAGCAAGGCACATAAAATCAACATCATTTCCCAAGTCTTTACAATGCCCACAAGGCCTGCCATGGTGTGGCACTTGCACTTGCTTACCCCTCCTTCCTAGTTCCCTAAACCCCACCCCAACCTCACCATGCCCCACCCATCATGCAAGCACGTGTGCACAAACACACACACACACACACATACACACACACACACACACACACTCACTCACGCTGCTAGAGCCGCCTCCACCTTCACCCTGTTCCTGGCATGTTCTGGATTCATTCCTATAGGGACTTGCTCTCACTCACCCTGTGGCCTGCAGCCCTCTCACATCCCATTTTAGCATAGAAAGCTACTTCTAATCTATTAGATCTCATATAAATATGACCTTCTCAAAATGGATTATTATTATTATTCAACTTTAAAAGGAGATTCTACAACATGGGGCCACAGGAATGATGATTAAGTATAAATAACTATAATAAGTCAGCCATGGAAAGACTAATACTGAGCTGGGTGTGGTGGCACACACTTGTAATCCCAGTACTTGACAGGCTAAGACAGCAGGATCATAGGTTCAAGGCCAGTCTCAGAAACTTGGTGAGACCTCAGAAACCTAGTGAGACCTCTTTCAAAATAAAATAGGGCCAGGCGTGGTGGCGCTTGCCTGTAATCCCCATGCTTGTGAGGTGGAGACAGGAGGATCACGCAGGTTCAAAGCCAGCCTCGCTGGCTTAAGAGACCCTTTTTCCAAATAAAAATATAAAAATAGGTCCAGGAGTGTAGCCCAGAGGTAGAAGGGTTTCCAGGAACCCCAGTACCACCAAAAAAAAAAAAAAGAAAGAAAAGAAATATATATATATATATATATATATATATATATATATATATATATATAATAAATAAAATAGGGCTGGGGATATCAAAGATAGAACACTTCTGGGATCAATCTCCAAGTACCAAAAAAAGCTATTATTGTACGATTCCACTTATATGGGATATATAAGGATATTCCACTTACCTAAAACACGCATATGAATTCTATGAGTCTCCAAGAGGGAAAGAATGGACTGGCAGCTTCCAGGACTGGAAGGAAGGGGTTGCGGGAGACACTGATCAATGGAGAGTACATTTCAGGGAACATCTCACTTTCAAGAATAAAATAAAATAAGTGGAAATGAAATAAAATGAAAACACTGTGTGAAAATGCTCTCATTCAGTCACTTGAATGAAATTGTATTTTATTTCCTTCATAAATCATATATCTATCTAAAATGACCTTAGAGCCAGGCGTGGTAGCACAGGTTTATAATCCCAGCATTTGGGTGGCTGAGACAGGAGGATCGTGGTTCATGGACAGCCTCAGTTACTTAGTGAGGCCCTTTGCAACTCAGTGAGACCCTGTTTCAAAATAAAGAATAAAAATAGGTCTGGGAGTGTAGCTTGGAGGTAGAATGCCCCTGGGTTCCATCCTCTGTGCCGAAGAAAGAAAGAAAGAAAGAAAGAAAGAAAGAAAGAAAGAAAGAAAGAAAGAAAGAAAGAAAGAAAGAAAGGGAGGGAGAGAGAGAGAGGAAGGAAGGAAGGAAGGAAGGAAGGAAGGAAGGAAGGAAGGAAGGAAGGAGGAAAAGATAGGGCTGGGGGTGTAGCGCAGAGGTAGAATGCTCCTGGGTTCCATCCCTAGTACCTCAAAAATGAATGAATGAATGAATGGATGAATTAATGAATTAATGAATTAATGAAATGACCTTATTTGCCAGGCATGGGGGTGCCCACCTATAGCCCCAATATGTAGGAAGCTGAGAAAGGAGGACTGCAGGTTGGAAGACAACTTCAGTAATGTAGCAAGACTCTCAACAACATAGCAAGACCCTGTTTCAAAACAAAAAATAAAAAGGGCTGCGAGTATAGTTTGAGCATTTTTAAATTCAACCCCCAATACTACAAAAACATATTAATTAATTTAAAATGATTTTGTTTAGTTCTTTATTGTCTCTCTCCATCCCCTGTAACTGTGCTGCCCCATATACTAGCCCCTAGCCACATGTGGCTATTGAGCACTTGATATATGGCTAGTCCTAAAGGAGATGTGTAATCACTGAAAATACACATGGGATTTTGGAGACCAGGTATAAAAAATGCAAAGTGTCTCATTAATAAATATTTTGCATAGGAGTCAGCTGAATAAATGCAACAAAATATTAAAATTAATCCTCCTTCAGTCAGCATTCTCACTGATACCATCTAAAAGACCTAACCATACAACTTAGAAAAAGGAAGATTAATTTGCTCACAGTTTCCTTGGAAATACTGGGTTTAGTCCATGTGAGGCTGGGGACTGCGAATCTCAGGACATGGCAGAGGGAAGCTGAGAGAGGGAGAGCACAGGGGCTCTGCTCCTCACCACATGGGGGCTGGGGGAGAGAGAGACAGAGACAGACAGACAGACAGACAGAGAGGAGAAGAAGAAGGAGAAGAAGAAGAAGAAGAAGAAGAAGAAGAAGAAGAAGAAGAAGAGGAGGAGGAGGAGGAGGAGGAGGAGGAGGAGGAGGAGGAGGAGGAGGAGGAGGAGGAACCAAAATACAATCCCAAGGCCACAGCTGCAGGACCCCTCCTGAGCTACCAAGCCCCTTCCCACAGTGCTGCCTTGTTTCTCTGAGGGCTAGGAGATACATCCCAAATCCAAACCATCACACCCCTTTTATACTTAGTTTCACTTTCTACAATTTCAGTTATGGACAGTTAATTGTAGTCTAAAATATTAAAATAAAGGAAAATAAAGGAAATTCTACAAATAAGAAGATCTTAAGTTTTAAATAACTTTTGTTACAGTATATTATAATTATTCTGTGTGGTTAACCTCTTAATCTGCCTAACTTATAACTTATAAACTATGTCATAGTGACATGTAGAGTCACCTATGCCATAGTCATGTGTGAGATATAGGAATGATGTCATAGATGACATATAGGAAAATATGGAGTGTGTATAAAGTTCAGAACTAATCACATTTGAAGAACATTTTGTCCCTGTGGACAAGAGGGACTTCAGTTTATATAGTTACCCTTAGAACTAGAGTTGGCACATAGTAGGCATTCAGTTTCAAGGTTGCTGAATGAGTCCATAAACTTCCTTTAAAAGTAGGGCCATTAAATTGGTGGCTCTTGGAAATGCTGTATCTTTTCTTTCATCTAGGCGTGCACAAAACCTGTGTGTGTTCATAGCAAATTCAAAGTACACTGAGGAATTGGCTCAAGGATATTGATTTGTGATCACAGGGACAAACTACTTTGAGAGAAGAAAGGCAAGTTCGAATTATTAGATTCCACCGAATCTAAGTTGCTACTTTGTTGGAGCTTCTCTTTTATTGGTTTTCACTATTTGGCTTCCACAAAGGTCTCCTAAGAGCTCAGGGACGCCCAGACTACCTTTAGAGTGTGATAGCTCTTACGTGTAGGCTTATTTTCCTGTCTTTAGTGTTAGCTATCTGAAGTTGACAGGCTCTAATTAGAATTATCACTTGTGGCTAGACTTCTCCCCCATCACTGGACAATGCCCACGCTGGAGGGTTTCATGAATTAAGAGGTCCAGCCTAAAGGTCTCCCTCCACTCTGTTCTCCTTTGAAGATCCTGCCTCTGTGTAAGATTTAGTTTTCTATCCACAGGCTACTTGCCTGAAATAATTTTGAAAACTACCAATTTGAAACAATGGTTCCAAAACATGGCAAACATTGTTCTAATGGATAACACAACAGCATTGATATTACAATACAGATTGTTGGATCTCATCCCAGGCCCACCGTGCCAGACTCTCAGTGCTATTCAATAGTAAGGCTGATTGTGTGGCCAACAGACGAGCTGCTCACCACTAGAAGTGTTCTAGGAGTGGCCAGATGACCAGATTTCTAGATAGTCCTTTATTGTGAGTTACTTCGAGTTAGAAAAACTCTCAAATATTACCTCCAAAGCTTTGAATCTCTAATTTTATAAATAGAATTGAAGTTTAGATTTCTCCCCTAATTCTCTTCCTTTAGCAATAGTGAACTATCACAATGGGGAGACATCTGGTCACTCGGTGAAGTGTTAACTATCCCAGGGAGCGCTTCTAGTCCTCTAGCAGGAATACGACTTCTTTTTGGTAATTACTAACTGGTTCTCAACTGTTTCCCAGGCAGAAGAAATCAATATGACCAATTAAAGAATGGCTAGAAACAATGGTAAGGATAATTCAAATCCATCTTTCAGTTGAGAAGATAAGAAATGCTTACCTTGGAAAATGGGCTACCTTTCGATTTGTTATGAACCTGATAATGAAAGTTCATTAGCAAGAGCCAACACAGCAGGAGTTGGAATACTTTAAGGTTTCCCTCTCTTCTCTTCCTCCTCCCACCATGCCAGAGACAGAAGGTATAAACTGGAACACTGAACATGTCAGTCCTTGACCCTCCACCTCTCGCATCTGTAGAATCTAATTACACAGATTCAGTTCTGCCCTGTTGCTGAGCCAATCCTGACCGCTTGTGAACACACTTTCCTTTATCCAACAAATACTCTTTGAGTCTTTGGCTTAAAGCCCAACCTGTGTTATGTGAGGGGAATTGAAATGCGAAGAAGATAATCCCGACCCCTGCAGGTAGAAAGGCAAATGGAGGATTGGTGTGGTTTAGACGTGAACCGTGAACCGTCCACACAAAAGCTCATGTGTTGACAGCCTGGTGCCCCCTGCAGAAGGCTCAGAGGTGGGGCTCTTGGCAAGTGAGCGGTCAGTGGTGGGGACCCTGACCACCTCCGTGGGTTAACCCATTGATGGCTGGATGTATTACTAAAATGTGGAAGCTACATGGAGGAAGGTCTTTGGGGGTGTTTATCTTCTCCCCAGCCCCTTTTGTGCTCTCTCTCTCTCTCTCTCTCTCTCTCTCTCTCTCTCTCTCTCTCTCTCTCTCTCTCTCTCTCTTCCTTCGGGTGCCATGGGCTGAGCAGCTCTCCTTCACCAAGCCTTTCCACTAAGGTGCTCTGCCCTGCCTCAGGCCAAAAACAATGGGGCAGCTGAGCATGGACTGAAACCATGAGCTGAATAAATCTTCTCCTCTAAATTGTTTGTTTCAGATATTTTGGTGATAGTGATGCACACTGGACTAACACAGGATTCTAGCAGTCAAGCTTTCATAAATCTAGCATCTAATTATGAACCCTTCTGATATAAACCTTTCTTAATTCCAACCACACATGCCTAGGCCTTTCAAGAAGACTTCTGCCCTTCTTCCTCAGTGGTGCTCCAGTTTCTATGCAGAGACTGCAGACCTGCCTGGTTGAGGTCCCATTAACAGATCCCACTTTATTTACCAGGAGACAAAACTTTAAATGAGGCTGGACTGCGAGGGCTTCTTATGGCTCTTCCTCCACTGCCCATCCATGCTGCCACTTGTCTGATTTTGGCGTGAGTGAGGTTTCCTACTTTCACTAGTACAAGGGTAGAGGTGGAATCACAGTAACCATAAGAACCCATTAGGGGCATTATTGACTGCTATAGATATGAGTTCCAATATGTATTATGGGGTTTGTATTAGTCCTTTTTCTGTTGCTATAACAAAATACATTAGGCTGAGTACTTTAAAGAAAAAGAAGCTTGTTTGGCTCACAGTTTTGGAGGCTGAAAGTTCAAGATCAGGTGACCCTAGCTGTTCTGCCTCTGGTGCTCCCCCCTTCATCAGTGTGTGACAGAGAAGCAGAAGGGAACATGGCCATAATCAGAAGAGACAAGAGCATTTTTGCTTTATAACAAGCTGGTCTCGTGTGAACTAACTCTACTCTGCAAGACCACCATCAATCCCTCCCAAGGTGGAGCCCCACTGACCTAAATGTTTTGCACACCCACCTGCATGCATGCATTTGTGTGTGCATGTGTGTGGTGTGTGTGTGTGTGTGTGTGTGTGTGTGTGTGTGTGTGTGTTTTACTGGGGATTGAACTCAGGGGCATTCTATCTCCCAGCTATATTATTTATAGGCCTCCCAGGCCTATTTCATTTTTTATTTTGAGACAGGTCTCTCTAATTTGCTGGGAGTCTCACTACATTTCTGAAGCCGTCTTTGAACCTGCAGTCATCATCCTGTCACAGCCTTCTAAACACTGGGATTGCCCAGCTAGGCCCTTCAGGGGTCCACCACCTCAGTATTGCCACACTGGGGACCAAACCTTCAGTGTATGAGCCTTTAGGATGCATTCAAACCATATCCAATTCAGAGCAGAGTTTTTAATGTTTTCCCCTCTGCACTAATAATTGCTGGACTTGGAAGCAACCTAAGAAACTAACTAGATGCTGGCCTCAAAATTGCCCTTCTTTTGTTAGGTATAAGTTTTTCCCATGCCTGGTTACTTCTTCCTTTTGGATAAATTCCTAATCATGGCTTCTCACTAAAATTGTCTTTTCCTAGTTAAACAGTTCATGAAATTCACTCATCAGCGACCTTAACACACCTCTGCATCAGGCTCCATGGGACCCTTGGGTGGCCTCAAGTCAAACTCCAGTGGCTGAATTTTGCCGCCTATCCACCCCCTCCAAAAAAAAAAAGAATGTCAAGACTCTAACCCTCTGTATCTCAGATTGTGACCTTATTTATTTATTTTTTTATTTGCTTCACATTTATTTATTTATTTTTATTGGTGCATTGTAATCATATATCACATTGGAATATAAGACTTGAGAGGATATACAAGTACACATCATCCAATTACCCTCATCCAGTCCCCATCCCATTGCCTCTCCCTCCCTCGATCCCATGCTTGTTTGGTGATTAACTTTGATACATTTGTTTATGTACCTCCCGAGTTTTAAAGAGGCTCCATCCTCCCCTATTCCATACCCTCTGATTGATCACTAATTGCTTCACTATAGGGCCCTTTCTATACCTTGACCTCTTCCTGTTACCCCTTTCCTCCTAGTTATTGCTGATTAGGGGAAGCATCTGGTTTTTATTTTCTGCAATATTTCTCTGTGCATGCTGCGTGCTGAAGGGTTAGGCCGGTGCCGGGGTCAGCAAGGTCGGAACCGGAGCCTGCCATGAGGCAAGGCTGGTGCTGGGGCCTCCGAGGCCGGTATTGGAGCCTGCCAAGGGGTAGGCCAGTGATGGGGCCAGCGGCCGGCATCGGAGCCTGCCTTGAGGCAAGGCCACTACTGGGGCCTCCGAGGCCAGCCGAGGGGTCAGGCCGGTGTGGGGGCCAGCGAGACTGTGACCTTATTTAGAAATAAGAGTTGTCGCAGATGTAATGGGTTAGGACGAGTCATATTGGAATAGGGTGGGTCCCTAAGGCAATAAAAGTGGGAGATGTGGACACACACACACACACACACACACACACACACACACACACAGGAGAGATGTGAAGACGAGGAAGAGTGCCCTGTGACGCAGCTGCAAGCCAAGGAGCACATGAAGCTCCAGGGCGCGGGGTGGCACGGGGTGGAGGGATCTTTTCCCTCCTGGGTTTTCCAGGGATCACAGCCTGAGAACACCTGAACTTTGGACTTCTGGCTTCAGAGCTGTAACACAAAGCATTTCTGTTGTTTTAAGCCATTGTGCTTGTGGTGCTTTATTCACAGCAGCCCTAAGGAACTTAGACACCATCCGCCCCCCGGGTGTATCTGCAGGGTGCAAAGGGAGGATTCTGGAGCCCGCAGCCCTGCTAGGCCACGACGCCCTCAACCCCTGCAGTCCTCCCGACCCTATGCTGGGCGATTTATCCCCAGAACCTCCTGCTCCTCCCTCCCACTTATTCCCTTCCCTATTTGATTTGCCAAGAGCAAAGACTTTCAGTCTTCCTGGCTCACACCTTTCTGGGGATATAAAGAAAAGCAACTGCTTCTGTATACAAGGTTTGTTCTCCTCACATCCTTGGGTAGTAGGCTGCATGGAGAGGGGATAAAAGCAGCCCCAGTTAGACAATTGCCATCAATCATATCCTGCAATAATAGATGCTCACTCTCTGAGGTACATGTGCTTTTCAGCTATTTATCTACCAGTAGTGCTGATCCATGCCTCCTGCCTCACCTAGAGAAACTGATAAGGAGATAAACTGTTGTTTCAGGACTGAGCAAGATTAATTTACCTACAGAGGAAATGGACCCAACAGCACAGCTCCAGCAGACAGATCGCAATGGTGCTCTCCTGTCAAAGCACAGAAAAGTTAGAACTCTGTGGCAGGCTTAGAAAACGTTTCAACGTGGCATAAGGAAAGGAAAGGATTTTATCCTAAAAACAAAAATAGAGCCAGGCACAGTGGTGGATGCCTGTAATCCCAGTACTTGGAAGGCTGAGACAGGAAGATCACAAGTTGGAGGACAACCTTAGCAACTTAGTGAGACACTACTTCAAAATGAAAAGGGCTGGGGGGTATAACTCAGAGGTAGAACACCCTTGGGTTCAATCCTTAATACTGCAAAAATAAATAGGATGCATCAGTCAGATGTGGAGCCCTGCCTGTAATCCCAGGACTTGAGAGGCTAAGACAGGAGGATCACAAGTTCAAGACCAACCTCAGCAATTGAGTGAAACTTTCAGTAACTTAATGAGACCCCTGTTTCAAAAACAGAAAATAAAAGGGCTAGAGGTGTAGCTCTGAGGCAGAATACCTCTGGGTTCAATACCCAGTACCACAAGTAAATAAAATGTTTAATTAATTAAAATAAAATAAAAGGGTATGTCAAAAGACAAGGGCCAGAGGAGGAAACTGGAGGCAGAGACAGGAAAGCTGTCATTGCTGTATGCGGTCTCTGTTCCTCTGTCCACTGATTTGTTTGTTTGGTTTGTTTTTTCCTGTCTGGACACCAGTTTTCTTCGTGAAAATGGCTCCCAAGTGTGCACAGCACAGGTCACACCATGAGGCCTTCTTTCAATGCCCTTTCCTGCTTTCTGGGAAGAGTCTGTGATTGGCTCAGTCTTGGTCCAGCCATGGGATGGGAGGGCGAGCTCCAGGAGGAGATGGGCTTGGGCCAGCCAGGTCCACAGCCCCAGAGGCTGCTTCTACCACCCCACTCTTGGACAGGGTGGTGATGTCCAGAGGACACGGACAAGGCCCGTGTAATTGGCTCTTGTCTTGCTCTCTAAAGGACTCAGGTAAGGATTTGGGGCTCTGATCCCAGAAACCGACCTCATGCTGGACTTGCCATTGCCCTCTCTGGCTGCTGGGCTCGCCATTGCCCTCTCTGGCTGTTCGCTCCCTCAGCACAAGTTCTCTTTCAGGTCCCTCATTTGCTTAAGTGAATAGGCTCCCAATAAGACCAAAAGCCACAGTGTCCAAAACAAAGGCTCAACAGACCATCTGGACTTGGAGGGGTTGAGCTCAAGGAAGGAGACAGCTCTTCTGACTCAAAGGACCTTCCTTCCTTCCTTCTTTCTTTCCCTTTTCTCCCTTCCTTCCTTGGGATCAAACCCAGAGAAATTCTATGTCTGAGTTACATCTCCAGCCCGATTTTATTTTATTTTTTATTTCAAAACAGTCTCCCTGCTGGGCATAGTGGCACACACTTGTAATCCCCACTCTTGGGAGGCTGAAATAGGAGGATCATGCAGGTCCGAAGCCAGCCTCAGCTGGTTTAAGAGACCCCGTTTCCAAATAAAATATAAACTAGGTCTGGGAGTGTAGCCCCAAGGTAGAAGGCCCCTGGGTACTGGGTCCCCAGTACCACACACACAAAAAAACAGTTTCCCTAGGTTGATAAGAGTCTCACTACTTGCTGAGGCTGCCCATTTCTGCGATCTGCCTTTCTCAGCCTCAGAAGTACTGGGATTACGAGCGTATGCCACCACGTCTGGCACAGGACCATTTCTTAAAGGAGGTAGAATGAATGCTAAATGCCTGCCCCTAGTTCATTCTGGAGAATGCAGTGTTAGGTATAAAAATGCTAGTCATAGTACAAACCCAGCCTCGGGGTCCCATGAAGCCTTGGGCAGGCTGCTTGCCTTCCTAAACCGCACTTTTGCCACCTGTAGCAGGTCCTCTATCCTCCTCACAGTGTCATGGAGTGAGGGAGACTATGCTTGGTGGTGCTTAATGCAGAGTCCACCCAGCACTGGCGGGCAGCTCTGAGTGTTTCGGCCAGGCTTGTCACTTGCCTCCTGTGGGCTTCTTCACAGCCCCACCGCTCTTTCCTCCTCTGCCTTGATTTTCAGAGGCAAAGAAGACATCCTGGAACACAAATCCTCAAACCTCAGGGGCAGTACTGTGTTGATAGAAGATGCATCTCCACCCAACATCAGGGTTGTGAAAATTAATACCAGCTCCTTATGGGAGCCAGCCTTCCCATAAAACTGGAAGTGCCGTGAGGCCCACGCTCTATGGCTTTGGTCTCTGCAGCTGAGCTGGGTATGTACCCAGGACCAGGGGGCAAGTTTAGGATGCTTTGGAGAGAAAACAGAAGAAAGCAACATATTATTAGCACTCTAGTAAATAAATCACAGATGGCCTTCAAAAAAATTAACCCAGAAGAGAATGCTCATTTTCGGAAAATGCCTGCCTTCTTAAAATAATCTGGAAAAGTCCCAAGAACATCTCCCATGTGAATGAGCCAATAGTCACCGCTTCAGCTGAAAATATTAAAACAACAAGAACCACAACAAAAATGTCTTTGTTCTTTCTGCTTTGTTCTGCTGCTCCCATCTTGTCTGACAACGGTCGATGGAGATTAGCGTATAATGATTCCACTGGAGATGGACCAGGGGCTCTGTCTCCACCCTGGAAAAGGAACCAACCGGTCGGTGCAGTGCTGAGCTTCTCTGCAAAGAGGCAGAGGGGACGACTTGTCTTCTGGGTCCAGGATGCGCCTGCCAGCCACAGGGCACCTGCACTGCCTGCCTGGCCCTGCCTCCCCCAAACCCTCTTCCACCAGAGCGTTGTTTATTGTGTGATTAATGCAAGGTAATGGCCCTTGCAGAAACTTTACCATGGAGCCCCAAATTTAAACTCATGCTGCTGATTTAGATAGGCTCTCTCCCACTCTTAATCACCCAGCTCTGTAAAACATTTTTAAAACTCACAGGGCCTCCGAGAATATCTTGGGCTATTAATCTCAGCATTAGCATACTCTTCCCTCAACCAACCAACACACACACACACACACACACACACACACACACACACACGCCTACCGAGGGGAAAGAGCCAGGAATTAGGCATACTACCTGCTTTGTCTTAGAGGAAAAGCCCAGCCAAGAGTTCCTGGCTGGGTAACCAGGGCCCCAAGCATTGCTTCTGCTCAGAACCTTCAATACATAGTTAGAAATCATGGCTAATGCTTCATGGACATAAATATTTCAAAGCCACTTGTATTCTGGCCTGCCAGATGGCTGCGTTTCACACTTCCAACTGTGTCAGACTCCAAAAAAATGCAGTGACTCAAATTTTGTGCTGGGGTTTATGATCCTGGAATAGGGGTTGGGGAGGTGGACGGGTATGTTTTAGTGGACTGCGTCTCACCGGTTTCACTCGAGTAGTGTAGCCAAGGCATGGATATTATTCACAGGTCATTGCAGCAGCAATTCCTGTTGCCCAACATAGTCAGCCAAAGTTCTCATCTTTATATCCACCCGCCAGCCGGCCTCCATCCCCCCTCACGTCCTGTGACAGGGTAGTCACCCTGGCCTTCCCTCGCCCTGGCAGGGATGGACTCAGAACAGTCTTCAAGATGGGGTCATTGCAGTGGAGTTCCTTCATGTTAGACAACAGATCTACACAAGAACCCAGGAGGGCTGAGGCAGAGTCCTCCGGATCTGCTTCAATTTGGATCTTCATTCCTGTCAGTCCATTTATCTGTCTTTCAAGATAGTAGACAGCTGCAGTCTCTCACCTCTGTTCACTAGTAGTGTTGTTATTATTACATGAGTAATATATATTCATTAAAGAAAAACTAGAAAATAAGAGTGAGGAAGCCAAAAGTACACACACACACACACACACACACACACACACACACACACAATTTGAATCTTTTTAATGCTTACTTTTTGGGGGAAGGAGAGGGTACTGGGGTGTGGACTCAGGGACATTTTATCTCCAAGCTACACCACCCCCAGCCCTTTTTATTTTTTGTTTTAATACAAAGTCTCACCAGGTCACTGAGAGTCTCACTAAGTTGCTAAGGCTGGCCTCGAGCCTGTGATCCTCCTGTCTCAGCCTCCCAACTACTGGGATTACAGGTGTGCACCACCATGCCTGACTTTTTTTCTTTATATATACTTTTATTTGTGGGTTGTAATTATACATGACAGTGAGATTCAAAGTGTTACATTCACACATGCGCCCTGAATTTTATAATGTGGAGAAAAACAGGGTACTAACATTTGAGTGCATGTATATCTACATACTTACCTACAATCAGCCTTCGGTACATACAGCTTTTGCGTCTACAGATTCAGCCAACATGGGACGAAGATAATCAGGGGAAAACTACATCTGTAAAAACAAGGGCAGACGTTTTTGTGTCATTATTACCTACACAGTACAGCATAACAATGATTTATATAACATGTACATCATTCTAGGTATCCGAAGCTACCTGGTACCTACAACGATCTACAATTGATTGAAGGCATAGAAGAGAACGGTGGAGGTTTCATACAGATGTTACATCCACCATGCTATGGAAGGGACTTGTGTATCACAGATTTTCATATCCTCTGGGTCCTGGAACCAGCCCCCTGTGGAAATCAAGGAACAACTCTATGTGTATTAATGCTATAAACACCAGGTTCATACTTTATCTACGTTCTCAAAGTTTCCTTTCACAAAACTTTTCTTCACAAAGCTTTGCACTTTCCCCAAACTTACAAACCCTTCTGAACTCATGTGCACAAAACATCAGTAATTTGCAAATAGAAGTTGTTTCTTTCCCCACAGATGCCCACAAATGTCAAGAAGGTTGGTGTTAACCAGGCACAGTGTTGCACATTTGTAATTGCAGCTCTTGGGAGGCTGAGACAGGAAGATTATGGGTTGGAGACCAGCCTCAGCAACCTAGCAGGACCCTCAGCAACTTACTGAGACCCTGTTTCAAACTAAAAATTTAAATAAGCCTGGTAGTATAGCTCGGAGGTAGAATGCCCCTGGGTTCAAAACCCAGTACAAAAAATCTTTAGTTTTATGGATGAATGTAATAAGAGCAGGAGAAGATGCTGTGTCAGATTCTGTGTCAGATTCTGTGTGTCCCCAGGCTCAGCTCTGGTCCACCTGTTATAAGAATGGGCTGAAAAGGGGAGGGTGGTGTCCTCACGGGAAGCAGCGTAAGACAAGGCTGAGCTCAGGCACCCTGTGCTTTCATGGTGACAAGAAGACTGACTCTAAGGGTCTGTGAGTATCACCTCTGGGGACCATAAAATGCAGAGGTCCACATTCTCACTTAGAGAAAACCTGCTTTAAAGAAAGCCTACTGCTCAGCATTAAAAACCTAACTCAGTGAGCTGTAGGCGCAGCCTCCCTTCCTAATTAGCATGAGAAATGTCATGTCCTTGGCAGCCCCCACCTCCTCTCTCTCAGTCCATGAAGCCAGAAAGAGAGTTTTAGCAGCTGGGAGCCTCCTGTAGCCCAGCCAACCAGCCTTTGCCCAAACAAACCCAAGGGAGCCGCCACCACCAGTGTGTTCTCTGCCAACAAGCCTGGCAAGGAAGCTGCTCTCAGAAATCACTGCTTCTAAACAACCCTCTCCAGGACGACTCCCTGGCTGACAGGCAACTGGACCACAGGGGCCTCTTGTCCTCGAAGCTCCTGCCCTCAACTCTCTAGTGACCAGCAGCATCCGGTGCACAGAAACCAAGATGCTCATGAGCTAACAAGCATCCTACACATGCATGCGAACTGCCCCATGAAGAGCATGTCATACTGACTCAGGAACTGAACCTCCTTTGGTCGTGTATGTACTGGTCCAACTTTTGGCCACGAACAGAGAGCAGTTAGCTTGCCCCTGAACTGGTGATTGAGACAGTTGTCACTCCAGAGGAATTGGCACCTGGTTAGTCCCCCCCCCCCGAACTTAATATAGCAACTATCTCCCTCCCCCCAACCATTTTACCAATCCTTGACCAACCTCAGTGCTAATTAGGCACCTTTCTAAACACTCCACTGCAACCAGGGAAGTATTCATTTAACCATGGTCTGCATCTACCCTGCCTGGCTGTACACACCTGCTTACCTTCTTCCAGTTCTCTTTATTCTGATTTATTTATTTATTTATTTATTTATTTATTGTGGTACTGGAGATGGAACCCAGGGACTTTCTATCCCTGGGCTATACTCCCAGACCTATTTTATATTTTATTTGGAAACAGGGTCTCACTAAGTTGCTGAGAGCCTCACTAAGTAGCTGAGGCTGGCTTCGAACCTGTGCGATCCTCCTGTCTCAGCCTCCCAAGTGCTGGGATTACAAGTGTGCGCCACATTCCCAGCTCTTTATTCTGATTTAATAACTCATCCCAAATTATTCTCCTAGGGGAGAATCCTTGGATTTTACAAAGCCTGCCCTTCCTTCCTTCCTTCCTTCCTTCCTTCCTTCCTTCCTTCCTTCCTTCCTCTGGGGATTGAACCCAGAGGCATTCTACCTCTAAGCTACACCCCAGCCTATTTTCTTTTTTATTTGAAACAGGGTCTTACTAAGTTGTTGAGGTTGACTGGCATCTACTGAGATCCTCTTATTTGGGCCTCCTAAATACTGGGATATAGGATATGCCACTCTGCCTGGCTCTCTTTTACATTTCTAATCTGCTACCAAGTCGGGTTTGTTTTAACTCCTTTTTTTTTAAAAAGAGTTAATCTCTTTTTTAAGCAGTTAAGTGAGTGTTTCTTCCTTTTGGAGGCCTGTTCTTCATTGTTTTTTATCTACTAAATGGAGTCAATTGTAGCAGATGTAGTTTTCTGTCCTACATACCCTCAGTTCCTTCTTTTGGTAATGATACCAGCTTATCTTTTCAGGAAGTGTTCCTCATCATTACATGTGATCCTAGGGAAACTATCACTTAAGGTGTGCCCGCTGCCCCAGTTCCCAGAGGTGAGCACGTGACCGTGAACTGCACAATCATGGTGCCTAATGTCTTAGACCACAGGGATATGTGTTCCATGCATAGCCAGTCACAGTGCTGCCATAAATTTTCATATAAAGATCCTGAGTTGATGTCCTTCTTACTTCAGAATCAAGAACTATAAGGATATGGGTTTGGGGTCTCCAGCAAATCATCATTCCTGCTATGTCAACATACTCTATTTTTTATTTGAGAGAATGTAACTGATACCCGCAGAATCAAGAGATAAAGAAATATCTGATAACCTTGTTAGAGCTTCTAGATCTAGCTATGCCTGAAGACTTTGTGCCCTTCTCCCTCTCTCTCTCTCTCTTTCTCTCTCTCCCTCCCTCCCTCTCTCTCTTTCTGTGTGTATGTGTTATATTTAGCTTAAGCCAGTTTGCATTGAGTTTTGTGAATTTTAAGTGGCATATTGACAAGTACAACTCTAGATGGTTTTCCTGTTTCTAGTATCACCCCCACTTCCTCCAACCTGTTTTCCGTAATCCTAACAGAGTGAACTGCATAAAATACATTTCAATTGACTTGACTAACTTGACTGTTATTTCCTTATCTAAGACACATAGACGAATCAACATGATATATAGGATTAATTCCAGGAGCCTCATCATGAGTTGCTAAGCTCCTATAGTATAATCACTATGCCCTTTATTACTTTTAATCATTACCTCTCTTTATGCTTCTAAACATTGCTTTATTCTCTACTCCAGGTTTACAAACATATTTGTCTTTTTTTTAACCTTGTCTTGCTATTTTCTCCTGCCATTGCTTCTTGTCTGCCTGATGAACTCATACTTATCCTTCACAACCCAATTCAGAGATGCTTTACCTTCAGGGAGAGCTGGCCAATCTCTCTTTGTGCCCCACTGTATCTTGTATACACCCTATGTCATTGCTTATTTATATGACATTCTCAACAACTGGAGTAAGACTAATCGGGGATCCGTGCTCATGTCTTACTTGATTTTAAGCTTATAGCACTTAGCACAGTGCTAGGCATAAAGTACATGCACAGTAAATGTTTGGTAAATGAATACCTGAATGTGTGAATTATAAAAGCCAGATAGCCAGGGCAGCATGGCTCAGGAGGTTATACCAACACTTAAATATATCTGGGAAGCAGATCCTACTTTTCTCCTTTTCTGTGCTTTCTCCAGCTGGTGGCATTGAAAAAGAATAGCTAATTAAGCAAAAATTAAACTTTATCTACCAGATACTCAGAACATTGCAGAAAAATCACTTATTTGGCTTTTTGTCCTTCAGCATTGATCTTAGTAGCGGCACAGAGACACGGAGTGGCACAAAGTCAGTCAGCATCTGCTGAAACTGGGTTCCATGAAGACCAGGGCTCTACATCTCTTCTTCATGATGATGTTCTCAGGCATTTAGAAGACACCCATTTAATATTTACTATGTGACTGGATGACTGGTTACCTGTCAAAGGCAGAGCAGCAGCAAAGAAACTGACCACTTGACTGAACTGAAATGCCATCCAAACCTGCCCGGACACATCATTCTTTCTCCTGAAACCTGTTGACAACTATTGATTCCTCCCAGCATGGCCTCGCCATTTCTCAAGCACAGTTGAGCTCAGTACCCAATCCCTGACTCCAGCCAAATCCGTCATAATCTTGTGGGTCAGCCATCCACCAGAGCTGGCTCTCTCTATCTTTTGGGATGACAGCACTAAAGACTGATTGAGGGAGTTAGTGGACATTCAGATCATGTTGACACTTTTCTCACAAAAGGAGAATGGGGCCAAAGCTCTGTTCTTAAGCAGACCAGGAGAGTACCGTGGCCTCTAATGGTAGGCCAGTGTAGAGAGAGCCAATCTCTTCAGGTTATTCACTGACCCCGCAGGTCCTGAAGAAACCTGATGAAACTTGAGGGAGGTGAGAAGGGAGAGAGCAAGTGAATGAAATAATTGTGACAGGGAGGCATGATAAGAAGATGCACAAAGTAGACAGAAACAGAGGGCTAATAAAAAAGTTGAACTCAGTGAGAAGATGGCTCTTTTCTCAGTTACCAATCAATGGTGTCTGTGGCATGAGGGAGAACTGAGGCCCACGCAGGTACAGAAAAGCAAAAATCAATAAGGCAGGTCACATACAACGACAACCAAGCTCCCTCCAGCAATACCGCTCCAGTGGTGCTGGAGAGATTCAGAGTGAACAGGGATATCTAGACTTAAGTGGCCTCTTAAAAGAAAGGAGGAGATGAGGAAAAGACTTTGCCTCTGTCTGATCTTGATGGTTGAGTATGAACTCTTCCATTTACGAGCTTTCCCGCTGAGCAAGACCATTATCTCTCTAAATGTGAACTTCGTCATCCATAAAATGACAGTGGTAGTGCCTTACTCATGGAGCGGTTGGGAGGACTGAGGTGATCATGGACACTGAGCACTGTGCCGGACAGTCAATTTTTACCATCACCGAGTTCCTTACTTATAATACCAAGTTGGGAGTGCTTTATTTATAATACCAAGTCGGTATTGACGTTATGCAGGTAAATACATTAGCGAAGACCAGAGCCAAAATCAAGGAACAATGGTTCAGTGAACTTTGTTGAAAATTTTCCAGGTACTGCTGCCAGGAACTTGGGCAAACAGCAGGTCACACACCCAGTCACACCCTCTCATGGGAGTCACCTTCAGATGGGATGGTTGTGCATTTGATCTCAGGAACAACTCAGCTTAACTAACAGTGACCTTCAGCTCTTGGGGGCTGAGCTCAGCTGTGCCATGCACACATCACATGTGTATAACCACAGGATGGCGTGTTGGAGGGATGGCCAGGGGTGCATTTTTTTTTTTTTTTGTACTTAGTATTGAAACTGGCATTCTGCCTCTGAGCTGCACTCCAGCCCTATTTTACTTTCTATGCTGAGGCTGGCCTTGAACCTGCAATCCTCCTGTCTTAGCCTTTCAAGTACTGGGATTACAATCATGTGCCACAAATGGCTATGCGCATCGTAAGAATGCATTTTTTTTTTTTTTTTTTTGGTGGTACTGAGGGTGGAACCCAGAGGCTTTCTACCTCCGGGCTATACTCCCAGACCTACTTTCTATTTTATTTGGAAACAGGGTCTTACTAAGTTGCTGAGAGCCTCACTAAGTAGCTGAGGCTGGCTTCAAACCTGTGCGATCCTCCCTGTGCGATCCTCCTGTCTCAGCCTCCCAAGCACAGAGATTACAAGCGTGTGCCACCACGCCTGGCTGAAAGAATGCATTTTTTCGTCAAATTCTACTGAGTTCCTGTTAGGGCTTTACATTCTATCTACATAATGACCAAGATGGAACTCATCTACTAGAGGTAGATTATAGGCTTTTGAAACACACAGACCTTTATTGAAATTACTCTGAAGAGTAATATGAGACATATGAAAGAGACATCTAGATTGCCTCCCTTTGAGGAAGCCAAGGTCTCTCTCTGCAGGAGGACTCATCCAACTCTGTAACTGTGTGCTAGGAAATACTGCTCAAAAATGAGTCTGAACTGAGAGAGGGCCATTGCATGGGGCCATGTACAGTAGGTGTTTGCTAAATAGAGCAACTCCTGGAGTGGGATAAATGTACTTTGGGATCACATGCAGCTAGTAAGTCCTTTTCTCTTTGCTGCACAATATTCCTTAACAGGAGTTTTTGTGGACTTCATCATGGTTTCCACACCTGGCTGGTCATGACAATCACCCAGGGAGTTTTGCAAGATGGAGATTGCCATATCCCGCCCCCATAGATGCTGATCAAACAGGTCTGTGGGTGTATATTGTTCAAAAACTCCTTGGCTGATTCTATTACACTGCTAGACTGGGTGACATTGGTAGACAATTATCAAGACAGCAGAAGAGGCAGCAACAGCCAGCCCCTCAGAAGGAGGACGCAGAGGCCACAGCAAGGACAAAACTAAGGCCATTTCTCCAGGCTGTCATCTCTTCATCTTCAGCAAGAGTGAAAACATGCACTGTTGGTCTCCCAATGGTCTCTGCTTTACAGGTATATTATGGAGGAAATTCAAAGAGACTATGAATACAGAGGGTTAGGAGGCTAACAATGGGATTCCTCAAAAATAAAGCCAAATAATTCAATCTTTTATTTTATTTAAATTTCTTAGCTACTAGAAAAGTAGTGGAATGAGGAAAGATTTCCTTCCTTCTTTCCTTCCTCTATTTTTCTCTTCCTTCCTCAGATAGGTGATGGGTGCTAAATTTGACTGGCCAGTCCCCTGGCTGCTGTGTTCCTAAATCCAGCAATGCTTTCCATAGGCTAGTCACTTCCCAGCTAGTGACTGAGTAGGAGAAAGATGATACTGTAGACTGCACCTGGGAGACACAGAGATAGCCCTCTGATCATGGGGGCTCAAGGACTTCCCATGGCTTTCTCAAACCTTCCTGAGACCTCGTGGGTGTCTGAGACACCTCCTTCAACATGAATTGCCTCCAGGTCTGCTCACTCCTCCTCCATTGTTTTTCTAATGGGCATTTCTCTAAACCAAGTCCTGATGTGTTAATCCTGTCTTGGCACCTGCTTCTTGACAGATGTACCTTCCTTCAAGATCTACCAGGAACCAAGGAGAACCTTATAGGAAAACATTTCCTTAGAAGTTAGTTAGTAATTAATTTCTTAACTTACTAATATGGCTTGTCTGAAAATACAGACAAGAAAGCAATTCAATAGCAAATTAGGCTTGCTGGAAATGGGACCTTGGAGACAAATGGCCTTCAAAGTTCTTTCTCTTGAGTTAAGAGAGAGGACAGGTTACAATGTCAAGATATTTTCATCTTAGGAGCTTTATATCACTAAGCTTTTGAGCTACCCAACATCAGAATTATTGGTGCATCAAAATACTCAGAGGTTGCCAGGTGTGGTGGCACACGCTCGTAACCCCAACTTTTAGGAGGCTGAGACAGGAGGATCACGGTTCACAGATAGCCTCAGCTATATAGTGAGACCCTTTGCAACTCAGTGAGATCCTGTTTAAAAAAAAAAAAAAAAAAAAAAAAATATATATATATATATATATATATATATATATATATATATATATAATAAAAAATAGGTTCCATTCCCAGTACCACAAAGAAAAAAAGAAAAAGAAAAGGAAAGGAATACTCAGAGGTATTCTCATTTCCTCTCATAGGTCCATGAGTCTTAGATGTTGCTGCCCCCAGAGTAGCAAAGGCATTGCTAGAACACAAGTAGACCCAGGCATTTGAGCTGAGAGGAAGAGTCCTGAGAAGGGACAGTGGCCAGACAAGACCAAGGCTGGGGCCACCAGCTCCTCTAGTTCAGCGCAGCAAGTATTAAATGAGCACTTCCTATGTGTTAATGCCAGGGCTGGACTCTGAGAATAGAACCAAAAAGACAGATCTGGCCTTTGCAGAGCTCATCGGCCGGTACAGAGGAAGCAGCCAGGTAGTCCTACCCCGACATGGTGCATGCAGTCATAAAAGTTAAACACCACTCAGGCAGGCACAGTGGCACATACTGTAATCCCAGCTCTTGGGATCAAAGCCAGTCTCAGCAATTTAGCAAGACGCTGTTTCAAAAATTAAAAAAGAAAAATTGGAGCCAGGTGTGGTGACACACTTATGTAATCCTAGTACTTGGGAGACTAAGACAGGAGGATCGCAGGTTCGAGAACAGCCTCAGCAATTAGTGAGACATCAACCCTGTTTCAAAATAAAAATAAAATAGAAATGAGAGTGTACCTCAGAGATAGAATGCCCCTGGACTCAATCCTCAATACCACAATAAATAAACAGATAAATAAATAAGTCTGGGGATATAACAAACTACCACTCATGCTCAATACTCTAATCCCATTCAAACTCTTATAATTTCTTCAGAAAGCCATCCCCCATCCCACTGCTCTTCTCTCTAACCCTATAAGGCTCACGCACTTCTCTCTAACCCTATGACCCCCACCGCCTTGTCTGTCTAGCTAAACCATCCTTTAGATCGCAACTCAACAAAACTTCCACAGAGACCTTCCTGACCCTTAAGCCTGGGTGCAAGACAATGTACCTGCATCCTGGGCAACTAGTCCAAGATGATGGGGTTGATAGGAGGCGTTAAGAGGTTTCAGCTCAGTGTCACCTGAATCCAACTCCTCAAAAAGAGATAGTGAAGTAGGTTCTGAAGCAGATAGAGCTGTGCAAAGGAGAGTTCTGGGACTTAATAGAAATATCTTTCCACAGGTACCAGAAGCCCCAGTAGAAGTATTCTCCAAATGCATTTGCTGTCTCTGTTGGTTTGGGGCTGTCTTTCATCCGCTCCCTGTTCTGACAATCTCGGAACACAGGCTTAGCATATGGTAGCTCAGTTGTGGTTGGCTCCCTCCCTCCACCCTTAGGAACAGGATGGGCTGAACATGCTTGCTGCTGGATTCATCTGGGAAAGCAGGGAATGAAAGATGACAGGAGGCCCCATCTCCAGTGGTAGCTTTTCTCCAAGGATGCTTGCAGTGCTCCTCCCCACACCTAGCCTCATCTCTACTCCACAAGAATCAAATCTATATTGCTACCAGTCAGCCTCATTGGACAAGATAATTGAACTTTCTCTTATGTATTCATTTGTTCATTTATTTTTGTTGTACTAGAGATTGAACAGAGGGGCACTCTGCCAATGAGCAACACTCCCAGCCCTTTCTTTTTATTCTGAAACAGGGTCTCACTGAGTTGCTAAGCGTCTCCCTAAGTTGTTGAGGCTGGCCTGGAATCAGTGATATTCCCGTTTCAGCCTCCAGAGTACTGGATCACAGGCATGTGCCACTGCGCCCAGCCGAACTTCCTCACTTAGATAAGAATAGCAATATCTTTGTTATTGGAGAAAACCAATTGATGATAAAGTATCTGGCTCAGTGCCTGTCATGCAGCAGGGGCTCTGTCTATGAGAATTTAAAGGCACTTCATCTTTGAAACGCTCATTCCTTTCATTCTGGAAGCTTCTCTCACCTCCTGGGGTTCTTACCTCCTTTGCCTGTCTCCCAAACTGCCTCTTCTTTCGTGTTTCCAGGTCTTCGGTGCCCCCAACACTCTGTCCCCAGGTCAGCCCTTGTCCTTGTCCCTCTTCAGAATCCTGTGCCTGTTTGGATTTGATCTTAAGTGCTAGTTTTCTGTGATTTCACATCAAGGCCCAAGTGCGTGTTAAATGAGGATACTTGTTAATCCAAACAAAAGTCTGTTTCATGGACTTGGGAGACAGATGGCGGGTGGCAGCATAACGCAGGGCGGGTGGGCAGTGTGACTGCCTCCCTGTGACCCCATGACTCCCACGGTTCTCAGACCTGCCCGTGCAGCTAAAGCATCCAAAGATTTCTTAGGAAAATACTTATTCCTGGACCCTGCCCCAAACTTTGTTACTCAGTATTCAGGGATTCTGAAAAGGACAGAGAGCCAGTGATAATTTCCCTTAATCTAAAAGTTAAGCAGGCCTGGGCCTGCCCATCCTGTGTTTGAGACCTGGGCCTGCCCAGCCTAGGCTTGAACCTGTTTCTATATGGCCTGGGCTTGCGACCAGGGCCTGCCCAGCCTGGGGTTGATGGGTTGAACCTGTACCTACATGGCCTGTGTTTGAGACCTGGGCTTGCCCAGCCTAGGGTGGAGACCTGAGCCTGCCCAGCCTGGGGTTGAAACCTGGGTCTACACCGCTCTAAAGGTTAAGCAGACCTGAGTCTGAAGCCTGCAGGTCTACCTTCCTTTCCTAGTGCTGGTTCTTCGAAAGCCCAGAGAATAGGCAACATAACTGTGAAAGCGGCATATCAGCACTGTCTCAGATCTTAGCCAATCCTTCTTCTCCCACCTAAGTCTTGATTTCCAAAGTTATTGCACTAGTGTTGAGGAATTACACCCCCAGGGCCAGCACAGATGTAGGTGGGTCTTACTGAATCAGTGTACCAAGTGGTATATCCTTTACTGCATATGGAATCATCACAACCAAATGAGGTAGTTCCTATCATTATCCTCTTTTTACAGATAAAGATACTAAAACCAAAAGTAATTAAGGAATGTGCCCAAGGGCACGTAGCTAGCAGCAGCAGCAGCAGCAGCAGCAGCAGCAGCAGCAGCAGCAGCAGCAGCAGCAGCAGGACAAGTACCCAGAGGAACGTTCAGTTGCTGTGTGACTTTAATCCACAAATGACCGTGTCTTCTTTGTAGCACAGACAACTGTCCCTTTGTGTTTGGGAAATTCTACACATTATGGCCGCTGAAGGCTGGAGATGGATGACAGCTCAGAAAGCCTGGGCCCAGCAATAGGATCAGAGCTCTTCTCCTGACTCCTGAAACATAGCTACCAAAGGGCTCCCAGCAGGCACAGCCAGCCAGGAGCCACCTGCTTTTATCACAAAGTGTCCGGGGCTCTCAACCCTAGCTCGGCACTTCCTGGCAGTGATCTGGACCAGCTCATACAAGTAGATGTGTCAGACTTTCCCTGATGCAGCCCAGCCAGGTGCGAGTTTCAAGAAAGATCTCCAGGAGGACACTGTACCAACTCTACTTCTCAGACAGTGCTTCTCAACCTGGATGCACTTGTTAACGTCAAAAGACAAAATGACAACGAATTCGGTTATAGATTGAGTTAGCGTTTATTTGTGACTCATAAATAAGAGCAGCTTTAGCTGGGTGTGGTGGCACATGCTTGTCACTGCATTACTTGGGAGGTTGAGGCAAGAGGATTGCAGGTCTGAAGCCAGCCTCAGCAACTTAGTGAGGCTCTATTTCTAAATAAGAAATGATAAAATTGGGCTGGAGGTATAACTTGGAGTTATACCTTTGAACTTTGGGTTCAATCCCCAGCATCCATCTTCCCTCAAAAATTAAGAGCAGCTTTCATGTTACAAAATAGAATGACCTCTCCTTCTGAGTGGTAGCAAAACATTGCTTTTCACAGAGAAGCAGAACAATGGGGGGGGAACCAATTGTTTTTCATAAGGTTACTTCTATGTAAGGGTTAAAGCAGAGGGGAATGTGTGCTAAAGCTGGCTTGTTTGGGGGATTTGGCTATTATCTTGCTTTCTCTCCTGATTTCTCAGGAGAGATAAGCAACTTGGTTTTGGCCTGGTGGCATGGAGTTTCAGTATAAGCAGCTGGTTTAGTATAAGCATTCTGGTTTAGTTTGTTGGGCTTAGTGTAGGAGCTGAGACCAAACCAATGGCCCCTGTGTCAGTCAGCATCATGTAACTATAACAAAGATTTGAGATAATAAACCTATAAAGAAAAAATGTTTATTTGGGCTCACAGTTTGGGAGGTTTCAGTCCATGCTTTTGGGTCAGTGGTAAGACAGAGCATCATGGTGGGAGCAGTTGGTAGATCAGAACCACTCCCCTCACCATGAGCCATGCAGCACAAGGGAGCAAGGAGGAAACTGGGTCCTACTGTCTCCCTTAAGGCACATTCCAATGACCTAAAGACTTCCCACTAGGCTCCACCTCTTAAAGGTTCCACCACCTCCCAGGAGGGGCCCTCTTTGGGACCGAGCCTTTATCACAAGAGCCTTAGGGGGACATTTAAGATTCAAAGTTTAACACCTCCTATCACTTTTCTTAACACGAATCACCTGAGACTGTTAAAAAAAATAACAATGCCTAGATCCTGCCACTTTAAATTTCTTATTTATTTAGTTATTTGTTTATTTATTTGTTTGTTTGTTTATTGTGGTACCGGAGATTGAACCCAGTAGCATTCCATCTTTAAGCTGCACTCCCAGCCCTGTTTACTTTTTATTTTGAAACAGGGACTCCATAAATTGCTGAGGCCAGCAACTTAGATGGAACTTGCAATCCTCCTGTCTAAGCCTCCCAAGCACTGAGATTACAGTCATAAGCCACCACACCTGACCACCCCAAAGTTCCAATTTAATTGGCCTGGAATGGGCTCAAAGTCCCCAGTGGTTCTAGTGAGCGACCACATATGACTGACTACCCAGCTTTAGGATGCTGCTGCAGGTCTGGTGCCAAAAATATCTTCAAAATTTTACAAAGTGGTTTTCTGTCCCCCCCGAGAAATCTCAGTAGCTTTTTTGCAATTGGGGGTGGTAATTGTGAAAGAAGACCACTTCTCTTTCCCTGCCCCATGAGAAACAAAGAATCCCCTTGGACTGCTCATGAGAGCAGAAGCACTCTAATGGAAACAAAAACTGCACGCTTCAGTGGTAATGACTGAAACCCGCACTGAGGGTCGGAGGCAGGTCTCCAGTGCCCGCTCAAGGAGCCAGAAGGACGGGTACAGACACGGTGGGCCAAGGGCTGCACTCCGCGATGGTCCTCCCAGAGGAAATTGTGCGAACCTACTGAAAATAAAGCTATCTCTAAAATTCTTAGGAGAATCTACCGCTGTGCCCATAATCATTCATTAGTTCCACAAAACGTGGAGTCTAACAAACCCAAATCCCTCCTACTGCAATTACACCTCACTTCTCTTGTTTGTCTTTGTTGGAAACAAAAGACAGCTGCTCTTGCTTATACAAAGCTCTGAAGACTGGTGGAGAGGCTGGGGGGTGGGGCCCTGGTAAACAGATTTGTCTGACCTTGATTTTCGGTAAACCCTCAGGTAAAATTCCTCTCTTCCTGCAGGATCCTGATGAGCTAGACACAGAAGCATCCCAGGCAAAGGTCTTAAATTGAGTTTCTGGAATGAATAATAGAGACTTGAGGTTGTTATTGCTGTACATCCGCTTTTTTCATTTATAAAAATCAGGTCAAATCATGTTGAGTAAAGTCCACTTGCTCATATAATGAGCAAGCCATTCTTAATGCATTTATTCCAACTGTTCCTCCTCCCCACCCTGACCCCCCCACCACCACAGCTGCACCTGAACTTCATGGACCAGCGCAAGCAAAGATGACGCTGCAGCGTGGCCCGCTGTCTTCGGTAACTCACAGAAACAAAGACAGTGTGGGCCACTGCAACAGGCTGTTGTATCTAATATATGCAGATTCGTTCTGAGGGACAAGTGGGGGTTGTTTCTGGGTTGATGAGCTGAGCAGAGGCGGTCATCTGAGCTTTGTAAGGAGCATACCTCCAGAGCTGTGGTCCTGTTTGTCTGTGACTGTGTGGGCTGTGTTTACGGCTTTGCCATTACTCTTAGGATCTGGAGCAAAAGGGAAATACCTAACCTGCAGGGTCACTAAATAGTCTCACTTGTCTCCCTGCCTGACTGCCATACTGTTTAGTTATGAGTGTCTCTTTCCAGTTTTCCCGAGATGTCTATGTTCTCAATGTTATCTTTGGCAAAGTACCAACATAAAATTTATGATTTGTTGACCCCAATTATGCTCTCACTGATAATACCTGCAGGAATCCTGTTGAGCAATGGCGATCTGGCTTTCCAGGAAGCTCCCATTGCCCCATGGAGCTCCCCCTCCCCAGCAAGGCCAGGAGAGGAGCAGATTCCATCCCATCTCCTCCAGAATCCTTGGTGAAGGACATCCCATGCGGCGATTCGCTGCATAGTTCCGACAAGCTTCTAAAAAGTAGGATCATCTGGCTCTTTCTCTTAGTTGCAGTGAAGATCACTCTGTCTGAGCAGCAGCCTGACTTTCTGGAGGAAGATCCCATGAGAACGCACTTTGCACCCTGAGCCTTCTTCATCACTGCAGACACTTCTCTCTGCAGGCCATGTGTGGGGCACAGTGGCCACGCTTCGCCTCTGACTGTTCTCACCCCATGCATGGTCTTAGGGAGAAGCAAAGCGATCTAAGGGCAAAGCAGTCTAGAAAGCTAATAAGCCCAACATATTTTATTTCCTTAGTGAGTTTTACTTTTGTGGATTTATCTCAAAATGAAATTAAAAGTTGAAAACTTCATTCATCGTTTATGATCTATGTAGCAGACCAAGATGAAATCCTTGTAAAGCAAAATACAGATGCTCCCTAACTTACAATGGGGGTGTGCCCCAGTGAACTTATCAGAAGTGGGAACTATCTCAAGTCAAAAGTGCATTTAATAGACCTGACATTCTGATCATCACCGATTAGCAACACAGCACAAAGTTGTTTTCTCTCATAATCATGTAGCTGACAAGTTGCTGTACTCCACGCCACTGCCCAGCACTGCAAGAGAGTAGAGTATGGTTTCTATTGAATGCATGTAGCTTTCACACCTTTATGCAGTCTAAAAATCATGAGCCAAGCCATCATAAGTTAAAGACCATCCATACAAACACAGAAGATTGAGTGAGCACATGTCACCTCGTTTCCCCACGGCATGCAGCTAGAAAGATTGGGAAGAACGCACAGAGGAGCTCCGTGAGGACTCTGATAAGTGGACCATGGCAGGTGAGTTGGGAAAGAAACTCAGATTGGAAGTGCCACAGAGTTAGCAGCAAGCTCTCCCTCCTTTCAGTCCCTTGGTATCAGCTAGCCTGGAGTCAAGGTAGGGAGACCACTGGAAGTGATAGCCAGACATAGGAAGATGGAGTCACGAGGGCTCTATCCAGCTGAAGGAGCAGGAGGGTGGATACTCAATACTGAAGGAAGTGGGACAGTAGCCCACTTTTCATTTTTGTCCTACGTTCTGCTGTACCCCAGACAATCCTAACAGGTTGGTGGCAGTGGCAGCAGTGGTACCCAGAAATGCCTATAATTCTGGGAAAGGGACCCTCACACACATACACCTGTTCCAGTTAGCATTCTCACAGCCATAATCTAAAGACCTGACCACATAGCTTAGAGGAAAGAAGATTTAATTTCTTACAGTTTGGGGCTCAGTCCATGTGAGGCCAAGCACTGAGGATCTGGGGGAGTGGCGATAGGAGGTGGAAAGAGGGAGCATATGAGCTCTTGAGAGAGCACGGGGAAGGAGGAGCCACGTATAACTCCCAAGGTTGCAGCCACCACCCAGAGAGACCTGTTACAATGCATTTACCACTGATGGAATTGCAACCAACCCTCAAGACTCAATTGTAACAACTCCAAACACCAGTTTGTGACCTCCTCAAGGGGACATGCTGTATCTAATCATAACACCACCTTTCTGACTGGAGAAACTTTGGTTCCAAGAGAGTGGCTCACCCCTGCGGCTGTTCTCTTTCCATCTCTCTCTCTCCCTAGGCCAGAAGTAGCTCTTGTGGAATTAAGCAGCTGAGCAAGTGACTAAAGCCCCAGCACCTCCTGGTGGACAGGGCAAAAGGCAGAAGCCAGGGGACACATGAAGTGCCAGTAAGGTCACAGAGAGAAGAACCAGAGAAAATTGTTTCAGAATTCTTGAGCATGCTCACAAAATACACGTGCTCAGAGTTGACCCTGAACAATAGACCCTAGGCTTTGAAAACTGAACTGTAGAATCAGTTGACAGAAATAGACCCTTCCCAGATGGGCCACCAGGTGGTGTGCATATGGGGGCAGAGCTCAACCAGCACCGTAAAGGCTTTGAAAACTGGCCGACACTGGAGACACACAAGCAGAAGTGAGGTTGAACAGATGGCTTGAATCCAACTAGCTTGATCACTTATTAAAATGAAAATATCAACACTCTCTCTAGGGTTTACACAAAACCTACATTCATAACATAAGATGAAAATGTACAGAATGTACTCTAATTTGGCATACATGAACCAGGAAAATTGCGACTTGCACAAGAAAATCAGCAGATGACAAGAAAATGGCATAGATGTTGAAGAACTTTAAAGCAGTTCTTATAAAATCCTTCAAGAGAGCCGAGCAAAGTGGCACACGCTTATAATTCCAGCATTCGGGCGGACAGCCTCAGCTGCTTAGTGAGGCCCTTTGCAACTCAGTGAGACCCTGTTTCAAAAATAAAAAGACTAATAAAATAGCACTGGAGTATAGCTCAGAGGTAAAATGCCCCTGGGTTTCATCCCCAGTACTACTAAATAAATAAATTAATAAATTCTTTAAGATCCAGACACAGTGGCACACACCTGTAATCTCAGTACTTGGGAGGCTGAAACAGGAGGATTGTAGGTTCAAGGCCAGCTTCAGCAACTTAGTGATACCCTATTTCAAAACAAAAAAATTAAAAAGGGCTGGAGGTGTAGATCAGAGGTAGAATGCCTTTGGATTTAACCCTCAGTGCTACCCAAAATAAATCTCCAAAAAGTAAGCTTCAGTACTCTTTGACTTTTGACTCTTCAAGTAGAGTTATAAAATCCTAGAAAAAGTGGAATATATAAAAAATATGCAAATTTTAGAAATATTATATAATTAAATTAAAAAATACACATTTGGTGGATTCAATACAAAATTTAAAAAGACAGAAAAGAATCAATGAATTTGAAAATAGAGCAATAGAAAATACCCAAACTGAACAACTGAGAGGAAAAAAAAAACAGGAAAAAATTAAACAGAGTATTGGGGACAGCGGGAAGAATGGAGTACAGAAAAATACATGAAGAAGTAGTGGCCAGAAATGTCCTCAATTTGGTAAAAGATACTAACATGTAGATTCCATGTGCTCAGCAAACTCCAAATAACATAAATCCAAAGAAATTCAGCTGGGCTTGGAGATACACGCCTATAGTACCAAGTAGTCAGGAGGATGAGGCAGAAGGATCTCAAGCTCAAGGCCAGCCTAGAGCGAGAACTTGTCTCAAAATAAAATAAAAAGAATGTAGGTCAGTGGTAGAGCACCACTGGGTTCAATCTCCAGTACCACAAGGAAGAGGAGGATGAGGAGGAGGAGGAGGAAGAGGAGGAGGAGGAGGAGGAGGAAGAGGAGAAATTCATATCAAGACACATTATAATCAATTCCTGAAAACTAACAAAAATAAAAAACTTGGAGAAATAGAGAAATAAAGGTAAAATCAATCAAATAGAAAACAGAAAATCCATAAAGAAAACTAAGAGCTATTTTTTAAGAATAGCAATAAAATTAATAAAGTTCTAACAAGATTGGTTAAAGTAAAAACAGCAGACACAATTGATTAATTTCAGGAATTTAAAAAGACGACATCAGTTTTTTTCAGCCAACATTCTGTTGCTATAATCCAAAGTAACTGAATGTACAACTTAGATGAAGAAGTCTTTTGGGTTCAGTTCAGCTGGAGTCTTGGGATCTCAGAGCATGGTGGTGGGAAGCAGTGGGAGGGAAGGCAAGGCTCTACTCTCACATCATGGAGGCCAGCCGCAAGACAGCAAGCAAGGGAGGGGATTCAAGAACACAGGCATAGTCCCTAAGGCCACACCCCAGGGACCCACCTTCCACAGCCACGCCCCACTGGCCTAGGTTAGCACCCAGCCAAATCCATCTCAATGGATTTATCTACTGATGAGATTACTACCACCAGTGACAGAACACTGATACAGGAGCTCTTCCGGGGGGTACTCTATATCTGACCATCACATCAGTAACAACTTATACATCGCAAGGATAATAAAACGTAACATTTTTAAAAAGTACATAAAACATTCAACAAACTACCCAAAACTGTCCAAAGTGAAAGAGACTATTCTAGGACAAAAGTGTCTTTTCTTTGATGCACCAAGATCACAACAGAAAGCTAAAGGGAAGAGGTTGTTCCTAGTTAAAAAGTATCAAAGAAGGAGAATTACCAAAGCAATGATTGAACCTGTATCAGAATTCAATAATGCAAAACCAAAATTTTTACAACTAGCTCTCAATTTGGGGAAAAATAATTTGTAAAATATTTCAAGAAACAATAGGGGGCCTTAATTACAGACTAGGTGTCATTTGGTGCTAAAGAACTATTGTTAAATTTGTTAAACATGATAAAGGTATTAGGGTAATAGATGAAATATATTAGAAAAATATATTGAGACTAAATAACAGAAAATAACAAGAAAGAAAAACAAAACAAAACAAAGCCCCTAAACAATTACAAGCTTGGCCATTAGAATCCTTTTGCACTGTTGTCAGAAATGTAAAATATTACAACCACTAAAAAAGTGTCTCCCTTTTTCCTCTCCTCGCCCTTCCCAATGGTCTGTATGACTTTCTCCAGAAAGTCCCTCTTCCTGGGGCCCTGGCTACCTCATAGGAGTGACCCATGTCTACCTGCCTGTCTGGGAACCATGGTCCAGCCTTAGGCATAGTGCCCTGTCAAGCCAGCTTTCTTGACAGTTGGGCCAGCCTTGATGTCTACCCTAACCTCCCACCTGCCATTAAGTGCTCACTCTAAAGGACTTGTGTCTATTCATATAAGGCAGAGGGGGGACATTTAGGCAGGTCGTCTGGTCCACATGGCATACCACTTGTTTCTCTATACTCATTTCAGTGTCCCATGCAAGGACTCTGTCAGAAACCTGGACCAATGAGAAGCTGATATGAGACAGAGCTTCATATCTGGATCTTTGCAGAGTCTTTCTTGGTTCTATCATCGGGCTGGCAGAGCTAAGAACATTTGGCATGACCCATGTGGAGTCTGTACAGTCTGAGGTTCCTGGCATCTAAACGCAGTCATGTTGATCTGCCTGGGTGGCATTCCCAGAGCTGATGGTGTTACCTGGGAAGCTGGTTAGAGACTCCAGGAAGGCTGGTGCAGTGCAGTCCAGGAATCTGTTTCTTAACAATGTAGGCGGGGTAATTTGAGGCAGCAGATGCATGAGCTAGCATTCAGAAGCAACTGAGGTACACCATGGCTCTGGATAGACTGAGAGGCAGTTGGGACTGAGGACGTAGGTGAATGATAGAGCACTTGCCTAGCATGCATGAAACCCTGCACACACACGCACACACACACACTCACACACACACTCTCACACACACTCACACACACACTCACACACATACACACACTCACACACACTCTCACACACACTCACACTCACACACACACACACACACACACACACACACACACACTCAAGTTGATTTGACTTCCTTAATCTTAGACGGTAACTATGTCCTTAGGTTCTTCTGAACTGACCTGATTATCATGGTTGTGACATGTTTCTTCCAGGACTCCAGCTCTGCACACCTCCAGTGCACCCTCCCACACAAGTTGTCCACAGAGTCAGAGTAGAGGAGACTTACGTGGAAAAGCTTTTACGCATAGACACTTAAACAAACTGGTATTTCCCATAAATAGTGCTCAGGGGCCTTTTAGAAATACAGCACAGCTGACTGCAATTATTATTATTATTATTATTATTATTATTATTATTATTATTATTTTGGGTGCTGGTGGAACTCAGGGCCTTGCATATGCTAAGCAAGCGCTTTGTCACTGAACGCATTCCCAGTCCTTGTTGTATTTAACTTTGCTCCCTTCCCGTCGCCCTGCTTTCGCACGTGGCTTCCTCCCAAGTCCACTTAGGACATAAAGTTCCAAAGATGCTGGAGTCATTCCAAAATCAGTGTCTTTATGGAACTTTCTGTTTGTTTGCGATGAATGTTTCAAGGTTATGAACTAAGACAAAGACTCCAATCAGAAGATCATAGAGCGCTCATTGTGGTCACACTATTCAGAGGGCCAAACCCCGGCATTCATAGCTGTGTTCCCACAAGCCCTCTCTTGATTTATTTATAAAAGAGCAAAGAATGGGAACAGATTAAATGGCTCTCAATGGAACTGATTAAATGATACATCCACACAATGGAAAATCATGCAGCCCTAAAAAAGAACTGAAAAGTTTTTTTTTAATTTTTTTTTTATTGGTGCACTGTATTCATACATCATAGTAGGATACATACTTTTGTAGACATACATGCACACTTTTCCCAGTCAGCCCCCACCCAATCCCCACCCCATTCTCTCCCTATCCCTCCCTCCCATGCTTGGCTTAGTAGTTGACATCTAGTATTATGGCAATTTATCTAAAATTAAAAATGATAATCTCACATAACAGTTTCATTTGTCTGATACCAAGCTTTTGATGACTTAAAGATAACATTTCAATATTTCTTTTTGCTTTCTTTCTTACCAGAGAATATTTTTTTTCTATTTTTTAGGTGAAACTATCATATATTTATATATTTATTTTTCAGAAAAAAATCTATCCTAATATGGAATATGGACTCTAGGTACCCAAAACGATCTTGAAAAAGAACAAAGCTAGAAGATGTATATTTTCTGATTTCAAACCATATAAAGCTACAATAATTGAAACAGTGTAGTACTATTCTAAAGGCAGATATATAAACCATTGGAGTTAAATAAAAGCCTAGACCTAAATTCTTCCCTATATTGTCAAGTTATTTTTGACAAGGTTTCCACGAACATTTGGTGGTGGGAATAATAATCTTTTAACTAAATATTGTTGAAAAATAATAATTACATGGAAAAGAATAAAGTTGGACCCTTACCTAATCCCATATACAAATATTAACTCAAAATAGATAAAAGACCTAAATATAAATCTTAAGACTATAAACTTTTAGGAGAAAATATGGGTCATTAAACCTCACAACATTGAAATTGGCAGTGATTTCTTGGTTATGATTTCAATGGCACAGGCAACAGAGGAGTATACAAACTCCCTAAAAAAAAAAAATTGTATATGCAAAGACAATGTAAACAGAGTTAACAGTTACTAATAGAATGGGATAAAATATTTCCAAATGATATATCTGAAGGTATATTAATATTCCAACTAGAAATCCTAAAAATTAACAACAATAAAGGCAAACAATACCCTTTAGAGATAGGTAAAAGACTAACATAAATAATGAATCTCCACAGATAACCAATCTTAGTTGTCTGTTGGATGGAAAATCTTGTTTCTCTAGTTCTGGAGTGTGTTACCTATTTCTTCTTTGTAGTTAATCTCTTTGAGTATTTTCTCTAGTGCTGGTTTTGAAGACATAAATTCTTTCAGTTTCTGTTTGTCATGGAAGCTTCTTATTTCTCCATCTAATTTGATAGAAAGTTTTACTGGGTAGGAAATTTTTGGCTGGAAGTTGTTTTCTTTCAGAGTTTGGAATATGTTACTCCAAGCCCTTCTGGCTCTCATGACTTGGTTTGGGAAGTCTGGAGTGATTCTAATTGGTTTACCTCTGAATGTCACTTGGCCCTTTGCTTTTGTTGCCTTTAAGATTCTCTGCTTGGCTTCCACATTGGTCATTTTGACAATTATGTGGCGTGGGGATGCTCTTCTCTGATCCTGTCTAAAGGGAGTTCTATAAGTTTCCTGGACCTGTGTATCAACCTCTTGCTCTATGTTTGGAAAATTTTCTGCTATTACTTCCTTGAAGAGATTGTTGATCCCTTTGGTTTCACTTTCTTTTCCCTCCTCTATTCCAATGATTCTTAGGTTAGCTCTCTTAAAATGGGCCCATATTTCTTCAATATCAGACTCCTGCTGTCGGATATTTTTTTCTAGATTAGAAACTATGAGTTCATTTTTGGATTGCTCATCTTCTAAGAGCGAGATTCTGTTCTCCATGTGTTCTAATCGGTTGTTTGTGCTTTGAATTGAGGCCTTTACTTCATTAATTGCATCCTTTATCTCTTTTTGGCTCTCTCTGAGTTCTTTTCGAAGCACCTCTATTATTTCTACAGTTATTTTCCTGATTTGATCTTCTAGAAATCTCTGATTTTCTGTTTTATCGGGTTCTGATGTTGTGGGGTTGTGGGCATTCATTGCTCCAGTGTTATTCCTCTTTCCCATGATTTGGGAAGTTTGTGCCTTCTCTGGGTTCTTCCCTTGGGTCACTATGACTTCCCTTAAGGTGTTCTGGATCTCGAGTCAGTAGTATCTCAGACCCCACTACTCCTTTACTGGGTTTTATCACAGAGTCTCCGACCCAGAGAGTCGATAGAGGCTGCTTTAGACTGTGGGGGGTGCCAGGTTGCACGTTCTCCTATGGTGTGATATCTCGGCCACCGCCCCTCCCCCACTGGGTCAAGTCCCAGGGATTTCTCCTCTGTGGCCCGCAATTTGACTCACTGTTCTTGAGTACGCAGATGTAGCTGTACTGGCCTCGCTGAATTCGCTGCTGCTGCCGCCGGTAGCAATATGGCGCCACTGCTACGCCCTTGGCTGTGGGGCTGGCGTTTTTCTTCTTGATTTTGATTTCTACTCTGAATCCCTGCAGCGTGTGCTGAGCTCGGCCACTGGGAGCTGTAGATGCTCTCTGCGCGGAGAAATCTCGCCTAGCTGTTCCGCAGTGGCTCACCTCGGCTTGCTGTGGCCGTCTGGTGAATTCGCCGCTGCCGCCAGCAGTATGGCGCTGCTGCCGCGTCTGCCGCGTCCTCGGGCGCGAGGCCGGTGTATCTCCTCTGTGGCTCTGTTCTCAGTCCGCTTTCTCTCTGGAGCCTGGTGATTTTTTGTTTCACTGGTGATGGTGTTTTCTGGCTATGAAAGGCGCTGATTTTGTGGTAATGGAGATTTGTTGTTAGCGGGGCTCTTAAGCCCCGCTTTTCTCCAGAACTGAAAAGTTTTTATGCCCCGATTTGGGAAGCTCTTCATAGATATAATGGTAATTGAGCAAAAAAAAAAAAAAAAAAAAAAGGAGAAGAAAAATGTACAGCCATGAACAGGACATATGTGTTTGTTTATATCCAATTATGTATCAACAGATGGAAGAATATATTTAACTTTATTTATTTTTGTGGTACTAGGGATTGAATCCAGGGGGGTTCTATCTCTGAACTATAACACCCTCTTGCCCATTTTATTTCTTATTTTGAAACAGAGTCTGAACTCACTAAGTTGCTGAGGGCCTCTTCTAAATGGCCAAAGCTGGCCTTGAACCTGTGATCTTTCTGTCCCAGCCTCCCAAGAACTGGGATAACAGATATGCACCACCATGCTTGTCTAGAAGGATATATTTTAAAATAACATTATTTGCCTCTGTGGATACTAAGTGGCTGAAGAAAGGAAATGAAGAAAGGAAATTTTTCTTTTCTTTTTTTTTCAATTACTATTACATCTATGAAGATCTTCCCAAATCGGGGCATAAAGATTCACATATAATCTTCTAAACTCTAGGTAACATATTACCTATTCAAAACAGTAAACTCAAAATATGTGTAGACATATACAACACAAGTGTCTGTATTGATTGGGGGAGCAAAGGTAATCCAAATGGAGCTCAACTTGAAAGTATTTAAACTTAGCTTTTGTTTGGTTTTCCTTTTTTTAAAATTTATTTTGGTTGCGACAGATTTCTCTCCCCGATCATGTTTTGCTTGCCCTAATTTTAGCCCAAGTCTGAATTATAGGAATGCACACCAAGTTGGACAGCAGGAGGAGGCAGCTAGGAAGCCAATCTGGAAAAGAACATTTTCTTGGTGTAACTGATGTGCCAATCATGAAGGGTGGCCCTGGTTTCAGCCCAGAGGCCTCCCGAAGGTGACGGTATTGAAGTCAAGACCCATTACCAGGACACCCTGCTGTTTGCATACTCTTGCTGACAGCCAGCCAGTCTGGAGCAATGGAAAATCCCAGCCATCCACTGCAGCAAACAGCCCCAACTGCTCCCCTCCTGGGGGCCAGCTTTGTACCGTCATCACAGCTGAACTTAGAGCTCTTGTTACCAAGCGGTAGAATCTATTTCCTCACCTCTTGGTTCTGGGCTGGCCTTTTACTGGCTTTGGCCAATAACATGAAAGAGAAATAATGATGTGCCAAAGGCCTTGAATAGCTCACTCCCTTGCTTGGATCCCTGCATTGGTCATGAGTCCAAACCTGAGCTGACCTGCTAGGACAAGAGGCTAGATGGACCTGAGTAGAGGTCCTGGATGTGTGAGAGCCGCTCTCACTCAAAGCCAGCCTGCAGACACGAGGGCACGTCTAGCTGGCCCCAGAGCTGCCCAGCCAACCCAACACTTTTGACTTCAGCCTTTAGCCAGCACAGGTGTTTTAAGGGGCTGTGTCATGGCTGCGTCTTGAAGGACATGACTGTGGCAACAGATGGCTGGCACAGAAATCCCTCTCTGTCCCTTCTTGCTTCCCAGTCAGTGTCCAGTACTAGATGCTGCCTTCTCACTACCCACTGAAGGAATTCAAACACGCCCTCCCCAAACACTCTGCTCTGGCATACTGACTATTTTGAGTTAGAGGAACTTTGCTTTTTGTTTTTTTTTGTTGTTGTTGTTTTCTTTTCTTTTCTTTTTTTGGTGGTACTGGGGTTCCTGGAAGCCCTTCTACCTCCAGGCTACACTCCTAGACCTATTTTTAATATAAACAGGGTCTCTTAAGCCAGCACGGCTGGCTTCGAACCTGCGAGATCCTCCTGTCTCTGCCTCCCAAGCGGGGGGATTACAAGCGTGCGCCACCACGCCCGGCTGTAAGTTTCATTTTATGTCCATTTAGTTCTCAGCCCCAGCCGAAACACCTGAGAAGGTAGAGGTCAGGTTTGGCCTCCCCTCTCAACCCCTCAGGCCCAGTGGTCAGTGCGTCCTCCCTAAGAGCACCCCTCGCATGTCCATCATTAACACACAGCCCCTGATCTCTAGAAATGGACAGTCACGCGGGGAGGCAGACGGCACGGAAGCGTGCACTGACCGCCATGCCCATCAAGAGAAGGACTCAGCCAGACCTGGGGGTTCAACTGCACCGGCGGCAGTGTCCTCTGAGATGTCTTCAAGGATGAATAAAAGCTACTGGGCAAAGAATGTTGAGGGATTTCCAGGCAAGGACACAACAGGGGGTAGATGTGGAGGGGTGAGAGAGACCAGCAAGTAGCAAGATGTGCTCTCTCCTCTCCTCCCACGGCCGATGCCCTGTGGCTTTGAATCTCTGGGGTCCCCCTTCTGCGTTTTTGTACTGTAATATCACCCAGAGCTTGTTATATATGCAGATCAAGTCCCCCTGGTCCTACCTCAGATTGCATGTTAACAAGATCCTTTGTGGCATTAACATAGGAGTCTGAGAAGCAGTTCACTAATGTGGGGAGGATAAAGGGGCTGGCTATGGGCCCATAACCTGATCAGGCTTTATGAAACTTTTATTATTATTATTATTTTTTTTTTTTGGTGGTACTGGGGGTGGAACCCAGGGGCTGACTACCTCTGGGTTATACTCCCAGACCTATTTTATATTTTATTTGGAAACAGGGTCTCACCAAGTTGCTGAGAGCCTCACTAAGTAGCTGAGGCTGGCTTTGAACCCGTGCGATCCTCCTGTCTCAGCCTCCCAAGCGCGGGGATTACAAGCGTGCGCCACCACGCCTGGCCTTTATGAACCCTTTAATAGTAACTTTGCAGAAGGTGAGTTTGCCAGAAGACACAATCCTTGCACCAACAAAACATTTAGACTGCCTTTTAACATGGCTGCCTTCTTGACAGTATGACTTATCTACATAATCAGATAGTGAGCAAGGGCTATGTTTCTTTGATTCATCCCTCCTGGGCACCTACAGGCAGGCAGAACGCCAGAGAGCAGAGGCACCCAGTTCCTCAGGAAGCTGCAATCTAGTAAAAGGACGAGGTGCGCCATGAACTGCAGCTCAGGGTTTCACACCTGCCTGTGCTTGCCAAGGAGCTCCTTGAACGAATTTCTCTATGTCGTCGAGCCTCAGTTTTCTCATCTACAGAATGGAGAGAACTCCTAAGTTGCAGGTTCGTTGTAAGGATTAGCGATGATGGATAGAAAGTGTTTGGCAGGAGTACTGAGCCAACACTCCACAGTAGTCCTTGTAATGGATTAATAACCAGAGATCCACAGGGAGCATTAAAAGAGGATGAAATATAATCTGATGCTATGGAGAAGACAGTGGTTACTTTCTTTATACATACTGGGGATTAAACCCTGAAGCATTCTTCCTCCAAGCTATACCTCGGGGCCCCTTTTATATTTTTATTTTTAATTTTGAAACAGGATCTCGCTAAGTTGCTGAGGCTGGCCTTGAACCTGCAGTCCTCCTATCTCAGCCTCTCAAGTACAGGGAAAGTGGTTAGTTACTTTTAACTGAGGTATCCGAGAAGGCCTTGTGAAGGGATTGGCACTGGAAATGGCAGCTGAGCATTAAATTGTGGAGAAAGTTTTGTAGGTGAAGGCAATTAAATTTAAGTACACACATTCTCAGAGATGAGATTGCACATGCCACACTCGAGAGATCAAGAACTCATGTGATTTTCTTTCCTGTTTTATGAATTTATTGCTAGGAACATCTTTTGAAAAGAAAAAATAATTAGATCACTTTTAAAAAATATTCACTCATTTTATGCATTTAACACGTTGCCTTTACGGTAAAGATTAAAATGACAGGATATAAGATCTCCCCAAAATCTGGGCCATATGCTCCTTCACATTTTGGTTGCACATGCAGAGTCAGCCTTGTGTTAGCTGCCTGCTGCCCAGACTCGCGGGGTGAGCTCAGGACAGAGCCCTGCTTCAGCGTGAACGCCTCGCCTCCTCTCGCTAGCACATCCCCTCTGCCACTCAGGAACGCTCGGCTCAGAGCCTCTGCCAGCTCGGGAATGCCTGACCATGACAGCACCATTTGCAAAGTAAAGAGTCTATTTATGAAGATAATGGCAATACCCAGGCCGAGCCCACTGCGGAGAGCCTGGGCTTCTAATTAGCAAGAGCAGTGCATTTTAATGAGGGCGCCTTGTCAGCACTGGCTCCTGCTTTGACTGCCAGCGAATCTGGGGCAGAGGGACTGTTGGCAGAGAGAACCCGGGGCAGGTGAGGAGAACAAAACAGAGAAAATGTGCTCACCTCTTGGAAACTTTCAGCCTTAGAATTATTCCATTTCCCCCATTATCCTGGCTTTCTGTGAAAGCAAATAGTCTTTAGAAGCATGCTTGTAATCCCAGCATTTGGGAGGCTGAGACAGGACCATCACAGTTCACAGCCAGCCTTAGCTGCTTAGTGAGGTCTTTGCAACTCAGTGAGACCCTGTTTCAAATAAAGAATAAAAAATAGGGTTGGGGGTGTAGCTCAGAGGTAGAATGTCCCTGGGTTCCATTCCCAGTAGTGAAAGAAAAATAAAAAAAAAAAAGGGGGCACTGGATCTTGGGTGAACCAGCAACCCTGAAACTATTGCTGGTATGAGAAGCAGAGGTCGAAGGGGATGCCAGCTCAGAAATGTGGGACACTTGATCCCTCTTGAAAGGCAATTAAAGAAATGTGGAAAATCAGAATGGTTTGCATTTTTTTCTGAAAGGGCAAGAAAGAATAGCCACAGGTCTTGCCTCCTTGAATTCCATGGAAGTGATCTGTACCATCAAAAAGACCACATAAACTGGGTGTAATCCATGTAACACTTGTAATCCAGTAATGCTTATAATCCCAGTACTTGGGAGGCTGAGACAGGAGGATCTGGGTTCATGGCCAGCCTCAGCTACCTGGTGAGACCCTCTGCAATTTAGTGAGACCCTGTTTCCAAATAAAGAATAAAATTCCAGGCTGGGGGGTATAGCTCAGAGGTAGAATACCCCTGGTTCAATCCCTAACAACAACAACAACAACAACAACAACAACAACAACAACAACAACAACATCAACAATATCACATAAGCCAGAACTTCAAAAGCTGTTGTTGGAAATTGATGGATTATTGTTAATGGGTTGCATAAAGAAAGCAGAACTCAGCCTGTAATCCCAGTGCCTGGGAGGCTGAGACAAGAGTATGGCAGTTTCGAGGCCAGCCTCAGGAACTTAGCAAGACCCCATTTCAAAATAATAAAAATAGGGCTGGGGTATGGATCAGAGGTAGAGTACCCCTGAGTTTACTCCTCAGTATAAAGAAGAAAAAAAAGGAAAGAGAAGAAGAGAGGAGAAGGAAGCAGACGGGAGGAGGGGAGGAAGTCCTCAGCATCTATTTTGATTCTGAATTCTGGCTCAAGGAAAATGCTCTTCCTACTAAAAAAGGTGAATAACCATTCCAAGGTAAGAGTAGTTGCCCCAAGATGCTTTAATAACAGCCAGGACACCCTAATTTCAAGGGATCTCAAATCTTGAGATCTTGCGACTTGTGCTCCCGAAAGCCAAGGGGATGTGCAACTTAGATGGTTACAACCTGGCTGGTCATCTTTAAGGTGTCGGGGACCATCAGAGAAGTACTGGAAGACTAAATTATTTTCAGAAATAGAAGGGACTCCCTAGAACTATAGACACTGCATCTGCAATAGGCTTGGCGGGATAAACCATGGGACAGGATATAGAATCAGTGTAACTAGAAGAGAAAGAAGTGGTCTTTACGAATAGACATAGGGTCATTACCAAAAAGAAAAGGAAAGAAGTAGAGACTTCTAATTGTTCCCAGCTATGTCTGCTCTCTTATTTTTTCAAAGCGGCAGCCATTTTAGCAGAGTGAGTGGATTCTCTAAGAGTCTCCTTCCTATGGCTGCTCTAACAACTTGCCATAAGCTCAGTCGCTCACATCGACAGAGGTTTATTCTTTGGTAGCTCGGAGGCCAGGAGTCTGAAGTGGATTGGCAGGGCTGCGTTTCCTCTGGCGATCACCGAGACTATCTGTTTCTGTGCCTTTCTGGACCTGGCTTGTGCCCTGCACTGCGTTTGACTTGTGCCCACCTTCCACCTCCAATGGTAGCAGCAAGGTATTGCCAACTCCCTCTCCTCTGCTTCCATCCTCTGCCTCACCCAGGCTGCCTTTCCTGCACCCCTGTTGCAGGAACTCCTGATATCGGGCTGAGTCCAGCCGGACAATCCACGGTAATCTCCTTGCCTTGAAATCCTTACTTTAACCACATTTGTAAAGTCTCTTTGCCATATCAAGGAACATATTTACAGGGTTCAGGGATTGAGATACTGCACATCTTTGGGGGACCATGATTCTGCCTACCTCTGTTACCCAAAGTAAAAACTGAATCCCCAACCTGACCTGCAGCTGGGTTTTGAACACTTGACCAAGTTGTGGAGAAGGTTGTGAGCTGTGAACGTTGTCAGAAACTAAAATAGTGTCTCTGTGTCAAGCCCTAACACAGTAAGTAGGTAAACAAAGCCAGGAGGAGGTCATAAGGTCTCGTGCAACTATTCCAAATAAATAGAAATATTCATTAAGAACTCTGAAACAAAAAACAAAAAAGCCCAAAACTCGAAACAAAAAAAAACCCTACAAGGACATCTAGCCCCAAGTCACCTGTTTCATCTTGGACTGACACCATCCTTCTGATTGATCCTTGTAGCCAAGGACTATGGTTTCAGCATAGCTTACGAAGTCCTCCTTGTTCTGCCTTTAAAAACTCTCCCTCACCTCAAGCTCCTACAATATGTGCAGCTCACAGGACAAGTGTATTCCTACTGCAAGCCTGCTCCCAGATAAACTTATTAATTGGAGATCTTTGGAAAGTCTATTATTTAGGTTGACAGAAAAAAGTGAAGTATTCTTTTGAGTTGCGCCCTTAAAGGAAAGTGCATGTTATTTGTCAAAAAGTGGACCAGGGAGCCTTTTGGGACATGGCAGATGAGGCCAGTACCTGGGTGTTGTTCAGTAGCAAGCACCCAAGGCTCTGATACTATCTTGAAGAAAGCCACCACACCAGCAGAGCTTGCACTTTTGCAAGAGAGAATACACGTCTACCTACCTTGTTTAAGCTATGCAGACAGAATCATAATCTATTTAATACATTATTCAGATAGACTAAGGAACCATAATTGACAGGACATTTTGGGACCTCAGCAACATTTATCAAGGTTTCTTATATCTGTGCACTCACGATGGAGAAATATGGGTTAATGCCAAGAAAAATTAAGTGTGTTTATAGCTGCTTGAATGACCATCAGGCTACAGATTAATGGGTTCCTACTAGTCTCTGCGGAGCAATTTTAATGTTATGGCCTCACTACAGCCCAGTCTCTGGACCCACCAGATCACAGCTGGAACATTTTGTTTCTTTCCATGAGTCTACTTGAAGAGGGCTGTGGATTGGGAGGCCATCTCACCACAGGAGGGTTGAAGAAGCACCAACAGTAATGTAGCAAGGGCGTTCAGATATTCATGGAACATGAATCAGGTATAAGGCAGAATGCAAAATTACATGGGGTGGGAGAGAGAAGGACACACCTCCATGCGGCTCAAGAAGATACGAGACATTTATACACGCGTATGTAAATGTGTACAAGGTAACCCTCCAGACTCGCCCTATTAAGACTCTATTTATGCTCATCATGGTGGTGTACATCTATAATCCCAATACTTGGGAGGCTGAGACAGAAGGATCCCAGGTTCAAGGCCAGCCTCAGCAACTTAACAAGACTTAGTGAGACCATTTCAAAATAAAAAAGAACAAGATTTGGAAGTATAGCTCAGAGGTACATGGATTCAATCCCCAGGCAAATACATACATACATATATATATATATATATATATATATATATATATATATATATTAAAACTGTGAGTGAGAAGCATAAGGGCTTTTGAGAGTGAGGCACGAGAAGGGCGGGAGAAGGCCGTGGGAGAAGGGAAAGGGCCCTGAGTCTGGGAACATTCACTCTGGGAGCAACATCCATGCTGCCCGTGGGCAATGGCCTCTTTGAAAGATCGTTTCTAAGCTATACACCAATTTTGTTTAGAATAAATATCAATTAAAGACAATCAAAAAGTCCTTCACAGGCAGAAAGAATATCGACCCCTCTGGATTTCTAGCGCACAGAAGCGTTCACTTGTGTTGTTGATGGAACTCTGGGGACAGATGATAAAATGAGATGTGGTCTGTGGTCAGCAATGACTGCCCTGCGGCCCTTGCCAGAAACTGGGCTGAGCCGGCAAGTTACTCCAGAGCCTGCACGTTTCCACAGGAGTTAGCAAAGTGATCATGTCTTTATAAAAAAGTGACCTTGACATTGTGCCCGCCTGCCTGTTTTATACTGAATTCTGCTGCCTATCCACAAACACAACTTAACAGCTCTGTGGACTGGATGTTCTCTGGTCTCAGGAGCGTCACATGCGGTGTGCCAGGTGGACAGCGAGTAGATCTTACGGCTCAGAGCTCTTGGGTGGTCTGTGTGGCACCCTCATCTGGGTTAAGATGGAAGATGGGGTTCTAGTCCAGCTGTGTCTGGTTCCACAGCACATGTTTGCTCCATAAAGCTTCCCTGGTAGCATGGTAACCAGAGTGAAAAGACAGAGATCTGGATAGGAGTCACTTGCAATTTTCCTCATCACCCAGTGCACTATTGTTCATATAACCCTATTTGCCCCCTTCCCCCTTCATACTCAAATGCATACAGAGGTGTATACAGCAGACACCTGGCCTTGTCCCATTCATAGGCCCATAGGGAGAGGCCCCATCCAAGCAAACTCCAGCAACCTTGCTCTGAACAAGAGGGAGTCCATGTGGGGACACCCACTGTACTTCTAAAACGTTGCTGTCCCCCTACGCCCCCGCCCCCGCCACTTGGGCTGGAGAGCACACATGACTGCTGTCAACTCTTCAGCTTTCTCCTGTGTACCATGCGCAGACACATGGAGGATTTGTACACAGTGCAAACGGCAGCAGAGGAGGAACGAGTTCTTATGTAAACCCTGCATTCTCTCTCTCAAAATGGGAAATAGTGTTCACTATTCAATCCACTGTCCTCTGCACACTAGAGAGGCCAAGTGCAGATTTGCTCAGTGAATGAATCTTGATTCAGTGTCCACAAGGACACCACAGAACAGGTTCCAGGCTTTCTTACAATCTGAGCCCAAGTCCAAAGCACCAAAATCAGGTAAGGCCGTGGAGAGCACTGGTTACATCAGCTAGAGCATCACTGCAGCGTCCATCCCAACCTTGCTCACTGCCTCAGTTTACCTGGGTGCCAAGTGGAGAGTCTTAACTGGGTGGTCACTAAGATTTCTATTGACTGGGTTTTATAATGCAATAAATTACCTTTTAGGAAAAATAAACGATAACACATTTTCTCACTGAGAAAAGCCTCTCCCAAATTAAAACTATGTTGGGAATTAGATCTGAACTTCTCATTCAAATTCCTGTGTTTTTTTTTTTTTAATCAAACTGGCAGAAATGATGATTTTAAAGCCAAGAACAAAAATTAAGTCACTTTATAAAATTGGAGCCTCATCTGAATGACACATTGATAATGGAAGAATACTGAATAAATTGTACTAACTTTGTTATTCCATAACAATAGAATACCACAAGGGTGATTAAATTCATCCCCCCCAAAGAAAAACACACACACAATTGATAACTGCATATCAAACCCAGTGCTACATTGTGTAGAAAGTGGTATCTTTCCCTTCCTGTTTTAAAATGTTGGGTCTTGACACACAGGAAGTAATTAATAGATTCCTAGACCGGGGCTTGCTGAGTAGCTCAAATTAAGTCTTTTTTAAATTAATTTTTTTGTGGTACTGGGGATGGAACCCAGGGGCATTCTACCTCTGAGCTACACTCCCAGCCCTATTTTTTGCCTTTTTATTTTTGAAACAGGGTCTCACTGAGTTGCGAAGGGCTTCGCTAAGTAGCTAAGCTATCTGCGAACTGCTGATCCTGTGGTCTCAGCCTTCCAAATGCTGGGATTACAAGTGTGTGCCACCACGCCTGGCTAATGTTTATTTTTTTTTTACAAAGTAATAAATGTACATAGTCAAAAGGGACAAAAAGTCAAATAGTACTGAAAAGTCAGACAAAAAGTGCCTATATTTAGCTACCAGACACAATTACTTTTGATTTTTAAGCTGTTTCTCCTATTTATTTCTGTACTTATAAATAATTTGCTTATATTATTATATATTTGTTCATCAGTCTTATATATCTGGTCATCTTTCTATGTTAGAAGATAGAAAATTTGTACTATTATCTCTCTTTCTCTATTTTTAAAAAATTTTATTTAGCTATTTTTTGTGGTATTGGAATTGAACCCCAGGGCATTCTATCTCCACATTTCACAAGGCCAGCCCTTTTTATTTTTCTTTTTAAATTTTTGGTACTGAAGATAGGCCCCAGAGGCATTTTACCTCTGAGCTGCACACCCAGCCCTATTTTATTTTGAAACAGATTCTTACTAAGTTGTGGACGGCCTCACTAAGTTGCTGGTGAACCTGTGATCCTCCTGTCTCAGCCTCCCAAATACTGGGATTACAAACATTTTTTCATTTCTAAATAGGGTCCTACTAAATTGCTGAGGCTGACCTCAAACCTGTATCCTTCTGTCTCAGCCTTCCAAGTGCTGGGATCACAGGCATGTGCCACCACACCCACCTCCTCTCTCAATCTCTTTCATTATTATTCATTTCAACTTTTGTTAATTTGTATGCAATACTTTTTTATTTTTGCTATATAAATAGCATCCATTACTATTCATTAATAGCAGTGTGTTGGCATTATACTCCTGGTGAATTAAGAGTAGTAAATCTCTTTTTGTATTTTCTTTTTGGCACTAAAGTTTGAATCCTTTTTTTTATTTTTTATTTTGAAATAGGGTCTCACTAAGTTGCTGAGACTGGCAGCAAACTTGTGATCCTCCTGTCTTAGCCTCCCAAGTACTGGGATTTTAGGCATGTGCCTCCATGCCCAGCTAAGGATCAGTATACCTTAATTAAGTTGCATTAAGTTGCATTAAGTAGTATAGTAGCAGTAGCAGTAGTAAGAAGTACACTGTAAGTAGAATAGTAATATGCTATTGTTTCTCTTATTGAACAACTCTTTGATTCTCCTAGAATTGATAATTATTATTATTATTATTTTTTTTTTTTTGGTGGTATTGGGGGTGGAACCTAGAGGCTTTCTACCTCCGGGCTATATTCCCAGACCTATTTTTTTGTATTTTATTTGGAAACAGGGTCTCACTAAGTTGCTGAGAGCCTCACTAAGTAGCTGAGGCTGGCTTCGAACCTGTGCAATGCTCCTGTCTCAGCTTCCCAAGAGCGGGGATTACAAGCGTGTGCCACCAAGCCCGGCTCGATAATTATTTTTTATTTTAATTTTCTTATTTTTAAAATCTGTGCTGGAAGTTATATGTAATAGATTAGATGATAACATCCTATTAACACCATAGAAACTTAGGCTAAAAAAATAATAAAAGTAAAAAAGACATCACATTTATTTTATTTATTTATTTTATTTTTATTTATTTATTTATTTTTATTTTGTAGTACTGGGGATTGAACCCAAGGGCCTTCTACCTTCAAACTATATCTCCAGCCTGATTTTTTATTCTTTATTTTTGAAACAGGATCTCACTAAGTTGTGGAGGGCCTCACTAAGTAGCTGAGGCTGGCCATGAACCTGTGATCCTTCTGCTCAGCCTCCCAAGTACTGGGATTACAAGTGTGCACCACCACACCTGGCTAAGATACTGCATTTAGCCTGATAAAATGGACTACATAAATATCTGGTGGAGTATTAACTTGGCCTAGGTCTGCTCTCAAATTCCACATGGGTTAGTAGTATAAACCTAGCATTTATATCTGACCAGTCTGTAGTCATTGAGGTATCCTTTCCAGAACACCCTGATGCTTCAGGCTGCATCTTCTTATGACTGGGTTGCTGGAAAAGTTTCCTAAGTGGTAAGTCCTGTCCCACATTCTCTCTCCCTCATTTGCCACATCTGGAGATATATACATTTTGTAAAATACTATAAGTATATCAATTATATATACATATATAAATTAAAATATATAAATTTTTTTGTGCATGTGTGGTACTGGGGATGGAACCCAGGGGCACTCTACCTCTGAGTTCCATCCCAAGCCTTATTTTATTTTTTTATTTTGAAACATTAGGTTGCTGAGAGTCTCACTAAATTGATGAAACTGGCCGTCAACCTGCGATTCTTCTGTCTTAGACTCCCAAGTATTGGTATTACAGGCATGCTCCACTGTGCCTGGGTGAAATTGCATTTTATAAACCTAATCTCACCATGTACCAGTTCCTCTTAAATTCTTCCCATCACTTCTTATTATATTTAAGGTGATGAATAGATTCCTTGAAATGGGTGAGAGACAAAAGATTCTCCCCACCCCATCCCCACCGCCAAAGGTGTCTGCCTCCTCTTTCCCAGAACCTGTGAATATGTTCTTACCTTACTGGGCAGAAGGGATCTTGCAAGTGTTGACTGAATTAAAGATTTTGAGATGATGAGGTTATCCTAGGTGATCGGGATTGTCTTAGTGTAATCACGGAGGACCTTGTACAAGGCAGGCCTGAAGGTAAGGATCTAAAAGTGACAGGAACACAGGATGGAGTGATGGGACCCAAACTCAGCCCTCATGCATTTTAATCACATGCTTTGCCGCTGAGCTACAGCCCCAGTCCAAATTTATTGTTTTGGTTAGGTCCAATTGAGACCGGGTGTTGTCCTACACCCAGGGCTGGTTTCCTGAGTATATGACCTGTACAGTTGCCCAGGCACCACACGTACAAGGACTCAGGCTTGCTCCAGGGATATATTGTTGCCTTCTTGCTCTTGTTAATTTTGACCACGGGGCTCTGCATTCTCACTGTGCACTGGGCCTCACGGTTAGGTAACCAGTCCAGCGTATGTTCCTGCAGGCCCACCATTCCCTCCTCTGTGCACTTCTCTTACCATGAGGTGGTGCCACTGGCTGAAGGCAGCTAGACAGCACTGTGGATGGAAGGCTGGGGATTGCATCTTCTCACCGCTTCATCTTTAGAATTCTTTCGCAGTCCTCCCACTATGATCCCAGCTAGGAAAGTCTGGAGACTTCTAAGATGCACTAAGATTCCATTTGACATACAAGAAAGCCATATATTCCAGAGAGTCAAGGTCCTTTATCTCCTTTGAGTCATGTATCATCCCTTCATAGGTATCTTTTCCTTCTTCCTTTTTTTCCCAGCAGCATTCTACCTCCAAACTAGACTCTTAGTCATTTTATTTTTTTATTTTAAAGCAGGGTCCTGGCCTTGAACCTGCAACCTTCCTCTCTCAGCCTTTCAAGTACTGTGATTACAGGTGTACACCACCATGCCCAGTCAGGTATCTTAAGAGCAGTCACCAGGCATGGTGGGACACAGTGTAGACCTGTGTCTACCTTAGACAGGGCCTGGTTCACATGAGGCAAAAGTATTGGTTCCCGAGTTCTCTCACCAGCAACATCCTCACCTCATCTCCACCCCAACACCACCGACTTGGAAGAATTAGAGGGCCTTTGAGACGATTCCTTCTCCCAGGAGTTCTTAAGAAGATAGTTTCCAAGTCCCTTTGGAATCTTACTGTTTGAGGGAGGGCCTGTTTCATTTTTTGTAACCTTAGTTATTAAGAGGTAGAACCAGAAATCAACCTCTCTACAAATTCCGATCATGGGAATTCCTGCTCCTACAGGATGACAAGTAACAGCACTATTTCTTTTGCCACATGCTAGCTTTTGAATAATTGTACATAACTTTACATCTGCCATACTTCGGCTGCTTTCCCCTGTTGAACACTCAGTTGTCTGCAATATTCCATAGTGATGCAGTTTCTACACATCTTTTTATCCTCCTCTCTTCTCTCTGGTGACCTTCAAAGCCAGCAAAAGAATTCAGTTATTTAAAAGAAAAAAAAAGAGGGAAGAAAGAAAGCAAAGCAAAAATATTATGGCGTGTTTTAAATTTGCTAATTAAAAAAGTCTAGGGCTAGAAAGACTATAGACAAGATTACGAGGGAAGTACATATGTAAGTGAAAGCTCTGGGTTGCGAGCCACAAAACAGACCTGGGACTTGAAGAGAAGATCTTCATCTGAGCGCAAAGAACCTGCCTCCCCTCATTTGTAATTGGAAAAGTTATAGTTGAGGCTCTGACTGGCCAGATTTGGTTACTATCCATGCCCAGACCAGGAAGTTAGAGTTGGGTAAGAGGGGGAAAGTGCCACTTGTACTACATGGGTGGACAAGGGAACAAATTATTACCAGGAGGGAGATGGGTGCTTCTCCCAGAATGGAAGAGTGCTGGAAAATCAACACTAAATAAAGATTATTATTCAAAGGAAAAGAGCACACTGCGATCTTATTTTACAAGTAGAGTTGATAAGCAGCAGCAATGGCAGAAAAGAGATCCGATCCGCTAATTAGAAATATACGTACACGTATGGCAGTTCCTCTTGCTCATGAGGGACACATTCCAAGACCCCTTGCGGATGCCTGAAACTATAAATAGTACCTACTCCTATGTATACTCTTTTTTTCCCTGTTTATACATAACTAGGATAAGGTTTAATTTATAAATTTGTCACAGCAAGAGATGAACAACAACAGCTAACAATAAAATCAAACAATTATAGCAGTATATTGTAATAAAAGTTATATGAATGTGGTTCTCTCTCAAAATCTTATTGATAAAGGAATGATTTCTACCCAAGGTAATAGAGAATGGGACATTCCAATATTTTATCATATTACTCAGAACCATGTACAACTCCAAATTTATGAGTTTTTATTTCTGGAATTTTCTATTAGTATTTTCAGACCAAGCTACTAAAATTGAGGAAAGTGAAACTATGATTAAGGAGGGTGGGTACTTTTGTTTTAAAAAGGGAGATACATGGCTGGCAAGAAAACAATAAAATCTTGACTGTATTGATTTTAATTAATATCTCCTCAGAATGAAATTTAGTATTTTGTAGGGAAGAATTATAGTTATTTAAATACACTATATAGCCAGGCGTGGTGGCGCACACTTGTAATCCCCGCGCTTGGGAGGCAGAAACAGGAGGATCGCACAGGTTCGAAGCCAGCCGCGTGTGCTGGCTTCAGAGACCCTGTTTCCAAATTTAAAAAGTACAAAAATAGGTCTGGGAGTGTAGCCCGGATGTAGAAGGGCTTCCAGGAACCCCAGTACCACTATAAATAAATAAATAAATAAATAAATAAATAAATAAATAAATACACTATATAATAGATTCTAAAACCTGCACTAACTCATCTTGTCCCATCATCCCAATGGAAACACCTACAATAACTTTATATAATTATTGCATAATATAATTACAATATAATAATATGAATTAATTCACATATAATTTCTCAACTGAGATTTTCAACCTGTTTAAATTTGCCTATGTCAAAATTTCCTGAAACATTTGCAGAATTAAAAACTTTGGATTGAATGGGTTAATAACAAATTATATATATGAAAAGGTACTTTGAGAATGAAGAAAGAAACGTATTTCGGTTACAGGATGGTGAAAGGGAGTCAGCTGGGGAGGCGGGCCTGGCTGGCAGGCCTGTGGGTGACCTGCTGCACCCTCCGGCATCTGCACAGGGGTCACGTGTTACCACTGGTGGGCTGCGGTCATTGTCCCCTGTTTCTTTGAGTGCCAGAAAATCCCAGAGGAAGACACTTTATTTGTCCAATTAAAGATAGGCCACCCCAGAGCCCACAGACCACAGGCACAGAGCCAATAAGGTGGGTAAAATGTCAGCACACAGGGCCCCAGGGTGGGTCGAGTTTCCTTGTGGCTGGAGTCTGTTATGTGAATAGCTCAAATCTAACCACACAGGCTTGGACTGGTAGGCGACAGGGTTAGCAGATGCTGGACGCCAGCCAATCACCTGCTTAGAAAATGTGCCTGCAAGGGGCAGAATGAGAAGGCTCTGCCTCTAAGTGTTGGTCAGGTAGGCAGGAGGCGGGGCGCACCCACTGACCCACCACAAGCCTCCCTCTCTCACAGCAAGGCTTCGACCTCACCCTCTTCAGCCAAAGGAAGATCCATGAGGCACCCAGCAGATAACTGGGGCTTGGCTGTCATCTTCCCTTAGAGGGGTTTTCTGTTGACACAAAATGAAAAAACACTGCTAAACATTGAACCTTTTAATATTTTACTTTCCAAGAGGAACCTCAGTGGGGATTTAAAAAAATCAATCAGAAAATGTTTAACAAGCATCTAACTATCTACAGGTACTGTGCTAAACCGCTAAAGATTCCAGGAGTGCTTTAATTAAACTGTACACATGAGATTAACAACAACAGCTTTTTCTCCTCCTCCTCCTCCTCCTCCTCCTCCTCCTCCTCCTCCTCCTCCTCCTCCTCCTCTTCCTCTTCCTCCTTCCTGTGTGGAGTTGGGGATTGAAACAGGGACCTTCTACCTCCAAGCCACACTCCCAGCATTTTATTTTACTTTATTTTATCTTATTTTATTTTGAAACATGGTCTCTCTAAGTTGTTGAGACTGACCTTGAACCTGAAATCCTCCTGTCTCTGCCTAACCAAGTCCTGGGATTACAGAGGTGTACTGCCATACCCGACTGAGATGAGGTACTTTACAATATTTCGTGTGTGTGTGTGTGTGTGTGTGTGTGTGTGTGTGTGTGTGTGTAATGAATATTGTCTTCAGAATACTTACTTTGGGAAATGATACTCTTAGCCTAATACTCTTGTTTATCTATGTAGGAAGTATTTTTAGAAGATTTGGGGGGAGGCTTCACCTTCAGAATCTATGCTAAATTCTTTTGAATATCCTGATGTCTCAAAGCTATTGTAAGACAAAGCAGAGGAATATATTTTCTGATTAAAGAGACAAAAAGAAATGAAGTCCACAAGAGAATTCCTAGGTAACTATTCGGAGAGGCTTCATTTACAATAGCTCCAAACTGGAAACAACTCCAATACTCATCAACAGATGAACAGATACACACGCTGTGGTCTACCCCATACAGTGGGATGTTATTGAGCCATCAGAAGGGATGGAGAACTGATATATGTTACCAAGCGGATGAATATTAAAAGTATCATGCTGGACTGGAAGTGGAGCTCACTGGTGAGCACGTGCCTAGCGTGGGAGAGGTCCTGAGTCCCATCCCCAGCATTGCACAAGCAAACAAACAGATAACATCACATACGTGAAAGAAGTCAGACATGAATGATCAGGTATTATAGGATTCCACTTATATGAAGTGTTTTGGTTAGCATTCTCACAGCTCTAATCTTAAAATATTGACCATGTAATTACACTTAGAGGGGAAAAAAGATTTATATTTTATGATTTGGTTTCAGTCCATGCGAGGTCAGGGACAGTAGAGCTCAGGGCGTTGCCGCGGGGGTCAGAGAACAGAAGAGCACATGGGCTGTGTCCTCACATCATGAAGGCAAAAGAGAGAGCGCGCAGAGAGAGGAGGAACCGCATACACAGTCCCACGGCCACACCCCCAGGGACCCACCTCCAGCCATACTGCCAGCCTACTGGGTGCTGCCCAGGTAAATCCATTACAATGAATTTATTTACTGCTGTGAATCTCTACCCTCATGACTCAGTTACATCTGCTCCGAACATCAATAAATGAGGTCTTTAGGGGATATTTTATACCTAACCATAACCGAAGCATCCAGAAAAAGCAATTTTCTAGAGGCAGAGTGGACTAGTGGTGTCCCGGGCTAAGAGAGGGAGATCTGTCTGAAGTGGACTGTGGTGATGGCTGAAGATTCTGTAACTACTCCAAATTGTTGAGGATTGTACACTTGAGATAAATGAATCATATTATGTTAATTGCACTTCAATAAAGCTTAAAAAAGTATCTGGTGCATGCTCTAAAGTAACCAAATTTATTTTGGGGTGACCTTTGAGCCATTGTTAAAGTAAATATGGAGAGAGCTAGAAAGTTCCCCTAAGGGCATTTCAAATCAACAGGGCACCGTGACCCAGGTGACCGACAGCCGGTTCTCACCCACCAGCAGACTGATGGGCACTATTCCAAGAAAGCTGTCACTCTGTGGCCATCTCCCAAACTTGCAACCCACTGGGGAGATAGTATGTATATGAAGGCACTGACATCTATAAGTAATATAAATTAGTTAACTTAATTAGCATGTTTTTTTTCCCCTCAAAGTGCAAGTTGATGGTCAGTGACATTAGATAAAATGAAGGTTTCTTCCTCATAGCCATATGCAGAATCCCTAAAGATCTGACTTTTTTTTGTGTGTGGTACTGGGGATAGATCCCAGGGGCACTCTACCTCTGAGCTACACCCCACCCCTTTTTATTCTTTACTTTGAAATGGGTTCTCACTAAGTTGCTGATAGCCTCACTAAGTTGTTGGAGCTGGCTGTGAAACCAGGATCTTCCTGTCTCAGCATCCCAAGTACTGAGACAACAGCTCAGATTTTCAAAGATCAGTGGTGAGAGAGAGAGAAATCTCCAGATGGGAAACAGATTGGTCCCCTCCTCCCCTCCCTATCCCTCTCACAAATACTACTGTAATAATGGGCAACCTTTCATTCAAGTCTTCTTGCCTCAAGTCCAAGAGAAATGACATTATGACTGATACTGTATTTTCAGTATCTCTGATACATAAAAATTACTTCCACACTATTGTCCAGGTGGATGCCCTCATTTTTAGATTTCACAGGTTGAAATCCCCCTCTCTTTTCAGCCCCTATTCCCTCTAGAGCTGATGCTGGCAGCCTGAGGCTTTTCTTTGGTGACTGTACCAGTGACGCCTCTCTCCCGCACCTCTTTCTAGTCTTGCGGTTTTCACCCTGCACGGTTGCACTCTGAAAGATCAGCCATACAAAATGAGCAGGACATCACACTCCATGCCAGGGGTGGGTGGAAGTGGGATTAGGAATTGACAAGTCCGGCATTATATGAAGTTGAAAGGTTTAGCACACCAGGGAAGTAGGTTTGTTCATTGCTGAGATAAATGCTAGTTGACCTATAAAATTCAAGGTTCCATTATTTAAATCTACTCCCCATGGCAATTGGAAAAGATGGGGAAGGGGGAGTGCAGGCTGTGGCTATAGTTCTCCTGAGGGATGGACAGGTGTGCAGATGCATGCCATAGAACCAGATTGCCTTTCAGTGTCATTGAAAATACCTGGAGAATAAAGAGGGCTCAGCGAGGACCCGTGGGGCGGAAGATACTGTGGTGAAGCGCATCACAGCCAGTTGAAGTCTAACATTGAGTCAAGTTAACAGTCACTAAGGAGGGACTTCAAGAGTAAAACCAGCTGGGAATTAAGACTTAGGAGGCGGCCACTGGATGGTCTCACTGTACTGGGGCCAGTGGCTGGGCACTTCACAATTCCAGTGTATTCTCCCAAGAGTGGTAGGAGAGAGAGCTGGACACTTCGTTCCTAAAACCTTAGCTAGGAAGCTAATGTGAATTAATCATTATAACCCAGGCACACGTCTTATGTATTCTGTTAAATTGTTTGGTGACCATGTCAGCTTCGGGATGTAAATATTCAGAAGACACAAATTTTACCCACTTAAAATCCATTTGCTAGTATTTATCATGGATGCTCCAAGAATGCTTAGACACAATTAACGGATTTTGCTGACTTTATACAGATCAGTAAACTCACTGAAGAGTTAGAAAAAACACAACCTCTCACCTCAATAAAACAAATTCTGCTAGCCAGGAGTGCCTCCCAAATTCATCATATCAGTTAGCAATAAAAAATATATATCTCCCCAACAACTAAGCCAGGGAATTAAATCCCCATGTCGGTCACCTCTTTTCTAATTATCACTAAAGCATGACTGAGCTGGGGGAAACATAGCTCAGGAGGGAACATTAAAGCTCAGACATTAACCGTGATAGCATGCGTGAAGATGAATCTCTAAGATGGGGTAATGGCCTGGAGATATTCTTGGTTTTCTTTGAGGATTACCAGAGGTAGAGAGAATTGAAGCAGTGCTCCAAGGCAAATGAAGGGGGAGCCTTCTGCCTAGCAGGGGCAGTGCCAAGGAGTGATGAGCTTCTAGGAAAGCAAGGGGTTCTGTTGAGGACCATCGGATACCAAGCTCCTGGATCTGAGGCCAGAGAGACGTAGATCAACACTGCTGGAGCATGGAAACCCTATTTTAGGCTAAGCATAGAGAATGTTAAGTAAAGGTAAAGCAGAAAGAAAGAGTTATTTATTTATTTATTCATTCATTCTTTCTTTCTTTCTTTCTTTCTTTTTTTTTTTTTTTTTTTTTGAGGTACTGGAGATGGAACCCAGGGACATTCTACCTCCAAGCTATAACCCCAGCCCTATTTTTTAGTCTTTTTTTTTTTTTGGTGGTACTGGGGATGGAACCCTTCTACCTCTGGGTTACATTCCCAGACCTATTTTATATTTTATTTGGAAACAGAGTCTCTTAAGCCAGAGAGGCTGGCTTTGAACCTGCGTGATCCTCCTGTCTCCGCCTCCCAAGCATGGGGATTACAAGTCTGCACCACCACGCCTGGCTAGTCTTTTATTTTTTGAAACAGGGTCTCACTGAGTTGCAAAGAGCCTCACTAAATAGCTGAGGCTGTCCTTGAACCAGAATCCTCTGGTATCAGCCTCCTGAATGCTGGGATTACAAGCCTGTGCCACCATGCCCGGCCTCATTCATTCATTTTTGCAGGACTCAGAATTCACCCCTCAGGGCCTCACATATACTAGCTACATACTACTGAGCTACAACCCCAGCCTTTTGGATTTTTTACTTTGAGATAGGGTCTTACTAAGTTACCAAAACTGATCTTGAACTTGCAGTCCTCCTACCACAGCCTCCTAGGATTACAATCATATGCTAGCATGCCCAGTTTAGGAAGAGATTTTTTTTGAACTCAAAGAGAGGAGAAGAGAGAGAATGTCTTATTTATCTAGATATGTTTGTGATACCTAGGACATTGTTACACGCATAGTAAAGGATCAAGAAGTATTATCTGGTTAGATGGATTGATGGAAGGATAAGACTTGGTGGTAGAGAAACCTTGAGAGAATAATGGGCATTTCCTGTTTTCCCCTAAGTTATTGTCTTTCCAGTAACAAAATTTGCCTACTGCAAATATCTCAAGTTGCTCAGTGGCGAAGTGACCGTGGATTAGAGATATCTTGATTTATTTTTAAATTTGGGCAGTTTTTTCTGGTTTTGTAATGCATATATACTCATGTCACTTCATCTTTGACCTCCTCCCCCATTTTGTAATAACTAAATAGTGTTTTGGTTACATAATGTTGAGAAAATATTGACTTAGGAAAATCAGTAGTTGCAAATATACGTTTTTTATTGTGGTAAAATATGTATAACATAAAGTTTGCCATCTAACCACTTTTAAGTATACAGGTCAGTAGTGTTAAGTGTATTCATACTGCTGTGCAGGTAGTCTCTAAAACATTTTCATTCTGCAAACCAGAAATTCCCTACATAGTAAACAATTCCCCATTTCTTCCTCCCCCAACCTCTGGCAATCACCATTCTACTTTCTGTGTCCGTGAACTTGACTTTTAAATGAACTTGACTTTTCAGTACTTCATATAAGTAGAATCATTCAATATTTGCTTTTTGTGCCTATCTTATTTCACTTGGCTTGACCTTAAGGTTTACCCAGGTTGGTGCATGTGAAGGGATTTCCTTTCTTTCTAAGGCTCAATATCACTTCATTGTTTGTAGCTACCACACTTTGCTGATCCAAGCATCTGTCAGTGGACATCTGGGATTCTTCAGCATCTTAGCTATTATGAACAATGCTACTGTGGACATGGGGATGCAGGTATCTTTTCAAGACCTTTTTTTTTTTTTTTTGAGCATATACCCAGGAGTGAGATTACTGGGTTATATGACATTTTAAAATTTTATTTTTGAGGAACCTTACCCAAATTATGCACCCGGCAGGAAAGAGGTTTAAACAACTAAGATCATACACCACTCCTGCTTAAAAGCCCTTCAGTAGCTACACACATTTTCCTTAGTTCTAGGCTCCAGAATTCTGTGTGACATAGTTCTGCCTGCCTCTTCTGTCATTCTCCCTTGATCTCTGTGTCCCAGCTCCACTAGTTTCTGTATAATATTTTAGGATCCCAAGTTCATTCTGGACTGAAACTTTCCTACATACATCCTATTGCCTTTCTTTTTGCATTGCTGGTTCCTAAACACCCTTTTTTAGCTTTTGGCCCAAATGTCATCTTCTTAGAGATAAATCACACAGCCCTATCTGTCTATAGTAGGTTGCCTCTGGGCCAGTGCTTTAGCTCAATGGCAGTTTGATTGCCTAGCATGTATGGGGCCATGGGCTCAATCCTCAGCACCACAAGTAAATAAATAAATAAATAAATAAAATGTAACCAAATAAGTTGTCCTTCCTTCCTTCCTTCCTTCCTTCCTTCTTTCTTTCCTTCCTTCTGTTTCTTCCTCCCTTCCCTTCTTCCCCAAATTTATTTTATCCTCTGTCCTTGGCCTTTGTTGTTTTGCTAATATGTGGACATTGTAAACAATATCTCAACAACATCTATGAACTTCTCTGGTATAATTTATTTCAAAAGGATAAGTCTTAAAAATGGAATCACAAGGTAGAAGAAATCGTTGACATTTGCAAGAGTGTACGATACTGTCTCGGGGTCCTATCTGTTTCCTCTTGCTCCCATGCAAACTCCAGTGTGTGGTCAGTGACCAAACGTCAGCATGCTACCGGTGAAGCTGTTAGGATCTCTGGTCAATGCTCCTGAACAGTTAGTTCCTCAGTGTTTAGGTAGCTCCAAAGCAGAGGTGTGACCTGGAGCTCAGATGCTCTTGGCACCTGCGCTGCTCAGCTTTCCCTCACTGTGACAAAATTCCTGAGAAAATCTACTAACAGGAGGAAATGCTTATTTTGGCTCAGAGTTTCAGAGGTGTCAGTCCGTGGCCACTTGGCTCCGTTGTTTTGGGGCCTGTGGGGAGACAGACATGGTGGGGATGTATGGCATAGTGGGCCAAACCTGTTCAGCTCACAGTGGCCAGGAAAGGGGTGGGATGGAGACAAGATGCAGTCCTCAAGGACCTCTGCCTTCACATAGGCCCCATGTCCTACAGTTTCCACCAGCTCCCAACACTCTATGCAATTAAGAATCCATTGATAGATTAATGTACCGATGGGGTCAGAGCCCTTCTGAGCCAGTCACTTCCTGGAAACTCCACCCGGGCCACTGCTGCTCGGGCAACCAAGCCTTCAACACAGGAACCTTCGGAGACATTCCAGATGCACATTATAACAGCACCCTAGAGACAATCTGGGATATCCTTTCCCTGGGGTATATTTTATCCAGGAATCCAGATGGCAGCAATCCCTCAGCCATTACTGAGAATGTTCAAGTTCAAAGGCAATTTGATCTTTAAACTTCTGGAAAATGGTGCTTTTCCTGGATTCCTGTTTTGCCCTGGAGTCTGGTTCCTCCTCAAGCACTTTGCCTCTGCTCTGCACAGTCTCAATGTCTTCTTCCTTTTCCACAAGACCAGATGTTCTGTTGCTCTTCAAATTCTGGAAAGGAGAACCGTATGGCCCACCTGACCTGATTATGGGTGAGCCTGCTCCAATCACTGGTCTGGCTCTGATGTCCTTCAGTACATAATGGGCCTTGGGATATGGGAGTAGGAGAAGTGTCAAGGCACCCACAGACCCCACAGAGATGAGATCAGAAACCAATCTTTTATTTCTGCAGAAAGATTCTGAGATGGTGGCTCCCAGGAGGAAGTGTCACTTTTCCAGAGGTCTCAAGAAAGGGGCAGTGAGACACAGTGTGGGCAAAGGCCTGCCATGTTACCTACACCTGCTGCAGGAAGAGGAGCTGGTGTGAAGGTGAGCACCGCCCAGGTCCCGGGCACACACCCACCTCACTGGGGAACTGCTGAGAGCCACCTCCACAAAGCCCAGGTCCCTGCAGCTGGTGGGGCGTGGCCCGGAGCAATCCAGTCCTGAACCCCAGGCCTCCAGTGCAAGGCTGAAAATTGCCCTAACCCCCATCAGTGGCCTGTGGTCATATCATTTTCCATCTCACCACTCTATTTCTTTGGGAACTTCACCATTCATAATCATTTTAGTCAGTTGTCTGCTCATTGTGGTGTGTACCTCTCATTAGTTCATTACTGTAGCCTAGTGTCTCATATAGATCATTCATTCACATTTATATATTTATAAACAATGAATAAAGTGTATTATTGATGGATGGACAGATGGGCTGAGGAATGGATGGGTGGATGGAAAGTGTGAGTTCTTAGCATCAGCCACTTTTCCTCTTGGTGCAAGTTGAGTGTCCTTGATTCAAAATGCTTGTGTCCAGAAGTGTTTATAATTTCAGTATGGTTATTTTTTCCAGATTTTGAAATATTTGCATACACATAATTATTCAGGTTGGGACTCCTATATAAACAGGAAGTACATTTATGCTTCATATATACCTTGTACACATGGCCTCAAGGCAATTTTATGTAATAGCTTTGGTAATTTTGTGCATAAAACAGTTTCATGATGTGAAATTTTCCACTCATTGTGTTATATTGGCACTCAGAAAGTTTCAAATTTTGGGGCATTTCCAATTTTCTGATTAGGGTGTTCAACCTGTACTACTCTACTTTGAGAAAAGCTTTGCTTGACTCTGGTAAGAATTGTGAAAACAAAGGGCAGCCAGGACTGTCAGTCCTCTGGACTCAATTTTCTACAGCTCCAAAATCCAGAATGTTTTTTTTTTTTCCTTCCCATAAAAGCCACTAGAGGCTCATGCACTTTCTCCAATGAAGTATTGGCTGTTAGAGTTAACAGGGACCTTGGAGTTTATGCATGGTAATTCAGTCCCCCTCATTGGCCAAACTAGAAAACCAAGGTTCAGCAAAGGCATTGATAAGTTTAGAATGCACAGTTAATTTGTTGGAGAGTTATATTTTAATATTTTTTACTACCTTTAGACATCCCTGAGTAACTTTGAGTTGACTTAAATGTTTTTGACTATCAAGGCTATCACTTTGGATAGCCTTGTCTAGGCTCATAGAGGTCAAGGCAAAACAGTGAGGCTCACAGTTTCAGCCTATGTCTAATCCTATCATCGATCAGACTATGTCCAATGATAAAAGCCTACGGGATCAGAGTGGAAAGAGAGACTTCTCAGACTTGCCAACCACTGAGTCATTACTGGAAAGTCCCCAGTGGAAATGCCAACCCAGAAGCAGAGGTTGAGTGAAGGAGGAAGCCTAAGTCAGAAACCTGGAATCCAGGGTCTGGAGTCACAGCAGGCTTTGGACTTAACCCACCCCTTTCTCCTCTCAAAACAGAGGAGTTAAACACATGTACTTTGGAGCAAAGAAATGCATCAAAGTTGACAAAGAAAGGAGGATAGTGAACCTATGAAAATGTGGAGCAAAGTCAAGAAGCAGCATATGTCCATCGAGCAATCTTTTCCACTGGGCCCTGGAGGAAGATCTCTCTGGGTAATGGTGACAGCTGAGGAAATCTGTCGGGCTACAGAACCTGCACCTGCTCTCTCGTGATGCCCTTTCTCACCTCTGCACCCAGCAATGATTGCTCTTTTCTTCTCTTCCTCATCTTTTAATCAAATTTTTGCCCTTTGACAAATGGCCAGTGCCAATGATGTATGTTTTAGGATGGATTTCAGATCGCCTCCCACTCTCTATTTGGTTGATAATGTCTGTATAGAGCCCTGTGTGGAAAGTTCTGAGGTGTGCCACAGTCCTAGTGGGAGTGATCAATTAACAACATTGTCCATCACAGGGAAAGGCTGACCAGTTAGCACTGTGAGTCACAGGTAGGGAAAGGAGACATGACAAGTTGCTGGGCCAGGTACTTTCCATATGTGGCAGAGAGGAATATGTTTAAGTTCATTATTACTTGACTCAGGATTATTTGCAATTTTAATCTTATTTATGATTTGCATTTACATCTACCATTTACATCCAAAAGATTCCTGGCTGATAAAGATGATGATGGGAGAAGTCCAGCGTGATGTCTGTTTTAGGTCGTTTGCTTCTCTGTCCCATTTGTAAGGTGGTAGATCTCGCTGCATGGGCTTTATGGGGCATCTCCCATGGCTTTGTGTTTTGGAAAAAAATTTTAGTTGTCAACACCAGACGAGAAAGATTCATGGGCTCAGTAGCTCCTACAATCCTACCAGTAAGCAAACAAGTATTTTTTAAAGAATCTGCAAGCATACTTAAGTGCTTTTGAACAGGTTCTACTTAACTATCACACAAACCCTTAAGAATTTATCATCTTTTTATGTAAAAGAATTAAGCTTTAAAAAATTGACCCTCTCCCCCCTACAGCTGAGCCCAGGATCTCTTGCTACACCAGTAAATAAGTTGCTTTTTGGTTCTTGAGGCAGTCCCAGGGATGAGGGCAAAGGAGAAAGGATGGCTCTATAGACAGAAGAAGTCCTGGCCCAAGAGCTGTGGAGGCAAGATACACATTCACATCCCAAGACCCATGAAACTTCACATGCATTTATGAACCAAAGAACATAAGCCTAATTATATCCACAGCTATTGTTTATATGATGAAAAATGAAATTAGATCTTGGAGTGATTAATCAAAGAAGACTTTCTGGTAGGAATAATTTCAGGTTAAGGCTTTGAAAAATGCACAGGAAAAGAGGATTCTGAGGATGGGGAAATGAGAATGTCATTAATAAATTCATTAGTTCTACCTTTCTGGTGGACAATGTATGCAAATGTTTTTGAATATGAGAAGCTGTTTTTTTTTTTTTTTAAGTCACCTTTTATTCCTGGGGAAATTCTATTATGTTCTGTTTAACTGACTGGAACTCCAGGGGGCCTGCAAAGGTTATTAAAAATAAATTGGTCATTAAATTGAAACTATCTGGCAGTCGAATTAAAAAAAAAAAACAGCAGTTAAAAAAAAACCCTGTCACAGAAAAAAAAGGTCACCATGGAATTAGAGTAAAGATATTATGAATAATATGGCATGATATCTTTAATGTCTGTCTTTTTGGTTTGATCCAAATGGAGAGACAAGGAGGATTGGGGAACTAAGAATGTAAAATAAAAAAATAGCTAACGTAACAAGGTCATCTGTGTAAGATACTTTCTTTTCCTGACTCACAGGTGTGTCTTTAGTTACTAGCTAAGGGGGTAAGAGGGCAAGTGGGGATTGGGTAAAATTGAGTGACCCTCCAATTGTTTTAGATCTGGCTGGTAATATCTAGGTAGATTGCAGCCCTACTATTTAGGCTGATCATCTTCCAGTGGCCCCACGAAGTACACAGAGTTCCAGGTGAAATCTTCCTGGCCACGCAGCATTCACTCCTTTTCCCAAATTGAACACACATGGTGCTCTGTCGATGTTAAAATGGTCTGACTTCAGGGTTTAGAAAAGCGGTCTAGTCACAGAGTTGGAGGTAGGCATGGAGAGTGCCCTTCTGAGCCTTTCTTCTGGGAAATGTTCTTCCCCACACCAGGTGATCACTGCGGGAACAGATAACCAGTCAGAGTTCCTCATCCTCCTGGATGCAGAAAGATGGGTGCATGGCCTCAGCAGGGTCTTTTTCAGGGTTTGATATTCGGTAAGTGATGTGCTGGGGAAAAAAGAGTCGCTGTTTTCTCTTTACCAGCCAGGGATCAACAGTGACTTCTTTGATATCAAGTGGAGCAAACCTGCCTGGAACCAACGTAGCTCCCTGTAGCACTAAGAGATGGCAAAGCAAAGAAAGTTCTCATGTTTTCCTTGGAATCCCTGGATCCAGCTGAGCCTGAAGTGAGATCCCCTTTTGGACTTCTTGCTTATGTAAAGCAAAAATTCATTTGAACACTTAAGCTAGTTTTAGTCTCTGCCATTTACATCCAAAAGATTACTGGCTGATAAAGAAAGAAGATGATGGGAGACGTCCAGCGTGATGCCTACTTTAGGTCATTTGATTCTCTAGCCCATCTTTAAGGTGGTAGATCTTGCTGCATGGGCTTTATGGGGCATCTCCCATGGACATACCTTCTCACTAACTTCCTATCTTCTCTCTGATTTTTATTAGCCATCTCCCTAATACTCCTCCTTCTGCTTCTCCTTTGAACTTCTTTTTCATTTGGAATCTTCTTCCTTAGAAAGGCAGTTAAATTTTAGCCCCCAAAGTTTCTTCCTGTATATGTAATATTCACAGCCTCGGGCTTACAGAATATTCATAGCGTCACTCACACGCACGCGCGCACACACACACACACACACACACACACACACACACACACACACATGAGCTTCTGCTCTGCAGATGTGGCAGGAAGATTCTGGTGCTGGATTCTGTTTCCCCCATGGAAAGAGACAGAGTATAGGAGAGCAATATTGCACTGAGGGCCATGGGCACCTTCTCTGTCACCAAACACAGGCTGTGACACCGGGACTAACTCAGTCATGAAAACATTTATCTGTTTTAGAAAGGAAGTTCATATTCCTTCCCCATTATCATAAAGCTGACACTTGGAGAGCAGTACTTCTGGCTCACTTTTTTAAAGCATATGTCCCTTTACAATCCTGAGTTACCTCCCTATTTTATGGATATAAGTCCCTAAACTAACAGAATAAAGCGCTCCAGGCCAGCCACTTCTTCCTGGTCACTTGTGTTCTGCTCTGTGCCACAGGGGTGGGGGAAAGGGGAGGAGCTGGTTGAGAAGCAGCTGCAGGTTCTCTGTCCCTGTGGTGTGAGGGTGTATCTGATCTCATTGATTAAGAGTGTGAGTGTGACGATTTGGAGATGAAATGTCCCCAGGGGGCTCAGGTGCTGAAGACTTTGTTCCTGAGGCAGCCATGTTTAAAGGTGGGACTTAAGGAGTGACTAGCCCATCAGGGCTCTAATCTCACCATCAGGGATGAAGCCATGGACAGGCTCATAACTGAATAGGCTGTTGGGAGGCAGTGGGAGCTGCCTGAGGTGGGGCCTAGTTGGAGGGAATAGGTCCCTGCGGGCACCCTGGGGGGGATATCTTATTCCCAGGCCTTTCTCAGCTCTCTGTCTCTCTTGCTCTCTCTACATCCTGGCCACCACAAGGCGATCAGATCATCTACCACATGGCAGATCAGTTCTGCTCTACTGTTCACTCCCAGCCATGATTTTCTGCCTTGCCAAAGGCCTCGAGTGTGAGGGCCAAGTGACTGTGGACTAAAACCTCTGAAACCATGAACCAAAATAAATTATTTTCCTCTTTAAGTTTCTTTCCTTAGATATTTTGTCACAGCAATGAAAAGCTAACACAACTAGGAATAAAATAGTCAAGAAAACTTACTTACTTAAAATAAGATTTTGACCATAAGCTAACCTGATGCAAAAACAAACCATCAAACAAACAAAAAACAACAAATCAGGATGAATTTAGAACATCCTTTTCTGGTAGAAAAATCCAAAAGTAGTTTGAGAAGTGCCTGAGAATAATTAAAAGATAGGAAGAAAGGAACCATATTATTCCTTTCTTAGTATTATACTTAGTATTACTTGTGTATTAATTAATATTTATATAGTTCTCAACTTTTAGCCGGGGACTATCCTAAGCACTTTGAATATATTAACTTACTTACTCCCCACAAAAACTCTATGAGACAATTTACCTTAGAGCATATTAAGCATTTTACAAATAGTAATAATGTCAAGAGAAGGAGGAAATAAGCCAGAGACTGGGAGCAAATATTTGTAAATGATGTATCTGATAAGGGACTAGTATCCCAAAACTTAAAAGAACTCTTAAAACTCAACAATAACACCTTGCCAAAGACAGGTAGCTAAGAAGCACATGAAGGTATGCCTTCCCGTGTCCTCAGGGGTTGCAAATGACAGCTGGTAGCAGTAACAGTAACTACATTTTTCAAGTGCCTACTCCACTCATATTTTACAAATCTCATTTAGCCTTCACAATACACAGAAGCAGTAGGTACAGTTAGTTGGTTCATTTGGGCAATTTGTCCCTCTGATATGCTTATTTGAAGAATTTGTCCCTGAATATTTATAATAAAGCCCAAAGTCGAAATCTCAGGTTAGTTAATAGGAGATTGTTTTGATCTATGCATTAAAAGGGGATTGAATGCATTATATTCAAATTTATTGCACTGCACAAACTCAGCCAAATATGTGTCCAACATATCTTGACAAACTACATGTGATCTCACACTTCGCTTTACATTTGTTTTAGTAGAGCTTGGGTTTGGGGCGTGCAGGCCAAGAGGTAACACGAACTGGAAGTTGGGACCAGTATAGTTCACCTGAGCATGTCAGAAACCAGGAGGGGCTGGGAATTATAACACGCAACTCATGACTTGGAGAGAATGTAGTGTCAGGCTGAAATATGGATTGAAAAACAGACAGCAAACTTTGAGCAGAAGCTCAATTGTTACCAACAATTTTCAAAAACAATAGCTGGTTGATGAGTAGTATCCACAATACCAAAACTCCTTATTTCCCTTTTGGGAGAACAGCTGCAGTGATGTTTGCTTTTGTGGCTAAAATAGGTTATTTTTCAACTGATAACCTGGACCACCAAGCTGTAATCCGATGCAGTTCACAGCAGTGCTTGAAGAAATTGTGGCAGAAATCATGTAAAACCACCACAGTAGGGCCCAAACCCCAGTTATAAGAGTAGCTGCTTTCTCTTTGACTTCTGTAGACCATAAAAATAGAAGCTACATTAGAAGAATGGAAGAATCAATTGAAGGATTTGACCTGCAGGGTCAAATGGTTCAGTTGGTCCCAATTATATGATAATTTCATGGAAGAGAATACCAAGACTTAGAAAGATTAAGTAACTTTCCAAAGTTAAGGTCTGAGTCTCTATCTAACCTTAAGGCTTGAACTCTGAATTACTGCTCTATAATCTACTAATATTTAGTTCTCTTAATAATTGACTAATGCAATGCAGTTTGAGTTTTACATTCTTACATAAATGAGTAAACAGGCAGGCAACACCTACACATATTTACTAAAGGCATTACCCAGGTCCTACCATCCCTCTGATGGGAGCTTGTTCAATTTGGAGGCAGAGTACACAGAAAAAAATTAAGAGGACTGAGAATGTAGCTCAGACATAGGGCACTTGCCTAGCAATTAAGAGGCCCAGGTTTTATCCTCATTAATTCAAAAAAGAAAAAAGAAAAAAGAAAAGAAAGAAAGAACGAGTGAGTCAAGGGATTTTGAAAATTCTCTTTGCAATGATTCAAAGTAACAAAAGTATAGACTAAGATATAGCATTTAGATTTGCCTTGTGGACAGTCATTCTGATCTTGGTTTCCATACTGTCAGTTTGTCAGACGTTGATGGACTGTTAGAAGCCTTCTGTGGTGTCACATGCCATCGGGTATTTTAAAAAGAGTTTAATAAAGCTTGGCTTTATTAGAGTGTGGACCACTTACAAGGGATAATACAGAATTCTGGGTTTGTTGCAGAACCCAGAGAGGGGAGCTGTAGGGAAGAGGAGCGAGGGCCCTCAGTAGAGGGCTGTGGTCTGCCCTGTAGCTACCTGGAAGTCAAGACACTAGGGGGAAATCATTCTGCTCTCCTTTCTTTGCCAGCTCTTGCCACAGCCAATTGGAAGCCAGAGTGTCAGGGATCCTGGTGAAGCACAGAAAATGAGAAGAAGAAATAAAGATCACCTTACAGGCAAATGGACAATATCCATGAAATGGACACTGGCCCAGATCGGGTGGTGCTTTGATCTAGCTCCTGAATTCAGCACCAGCCCGAGCCATCAGTCAGCCTGATGGACGGTTATAATCCTCTTGGTTTCTTTCCCCATCTGGTCCATCCACCTAGGCCTCTGGCCCGAGTGTGCCAGCACAACAGCCTTGGTCCCCTTCTGCTCTTGCCTCATTAGTGGGCACGGCTGCAGACATGCAGAGAGCAGAAGCCGCCTCCCAGCTCAAAGTCCAGCTCCACACTCACACCTAACCCTGGCTCCTAGGTGGCCTTGCTGTTTAGGCCACAGGCTTCTTCTTCTCAGGAAATTTCACAATCCCTTCTGCACACTAGACCACCCTGAGGTAGGTATGCAAATGCTACAGCGAGAAGCAAAGGCCTGACACTTGGTTCCTGTTTCTGGACTTGTGCAAAGCACACGTGGCTCTTGTATGAGCAGCAGGAAGGGATGCTGGGGCTTGTGTGTGTGTTTGTTCAGGGCGTTGCGTGAAAGAGCAAGGATGTGTCAACATGTTGACTCAGTTCAAATTTCCTTTTTTTTTTTTTCCTCCTTCCTTCTAAACCACTTGAGTCTGGGATTAGGCACACATGGCCTAGTTTCCCTCTACTCACACAAGACCTTGTACAGCTTAGCTTGCCCAGGATGGTCTGCTGGAACGCTCTGCCAGCTTTGCTCAGCTCCACATCCTGGTTCTCTGCTCTCTGGTCTCTATCAGAGTATACTCATCCTGAGTCTCACTAATTGCTTCTGGTTGACAAAAATGGAAAAAGATTAGAAGACAAAACGGATCAACAACTTGGTGATGTGGTTCTGATGTGCTTTGAAGAACCCTATGGGTCTGGAAGGTCATTGTAGAACCTACCTAGGTGAGGAGTGAAAGTCAGAAGAGGGCCACGCAAGAGAGCTTCAGGACGTCCACTCACCTCCAACACCACACGCCCACTCTCCTCTGTCTTATACACTGTTGCTCCATGTAAGAGTCTATTTATTTGTGGTACTGTGAATTGAATCAAGAGATATCCTACCTCCGAGTTATATCCCCAGCTTTTTACACACACACACACACACACACACACACACACACACACACACACGTATATATTTTTAAAATTTTGAAACAGTGTCTAGCTAAGTTGCCAAGGCTGTGTGGGTTTGAACCTGCAATCTTCCTGTCTCAGTCATGTAAGATTTTAATTTTAAGAAAAATCAACTTCTGTTACTTAAAAGAAAAAAAATTGTAAACCCCTGGCTAAAAGGATTAGACCCTCAGACACTTCTCTTTTGGCAGGGGATTTGAAACATCTATATCACGAATTAACAAAGCTCCTGGCTAAGTGGGAAGTTTCTATTCAAGCTCTATTCTTTCCCAGCCTGTGGGTCAGAGCTTTAAAACCCCAGCTTGGTGATCTTGACATGTTGGGCAGCAACTCTGAGGATCAAAGTGAGGCTCTTGAGTCCCACACCGCTGGGTTCTCACAATACCGCTTTTGGACACAAAGGTTTTCCAGTAAGACCATCACATGCACGGAAGAGGAAGGAGAAATGAGTTCCAGTAGGTGCTAAATATACTAGACAAGGTCTTGGTTTATTTAGACACAGTGGCCAAGGGGGGAAGACTATTGCAAAACTTCAGCATAAAGTTGCTACAGTTCCCAGCTCCTATTCCCCATGTCTGTCAAATTTGCTTCTTGCATTTCTCTTAGCTAGACCACTGTTTCATTGTTCTGCTATGATGGCGGCTTAAAGAGGGCAGATCCAGTCCCCAGTCTTTTTAATGAACATTTGTTTCTTGTCTCATTCTATTTCCTCATTCATCTCCCTTCATATGGTTCCAGACCGCACAGATGAAGGACAAACAGAAGGTGCACTCAAATATCCCAAGTTCTTACTGCAGCGGCTCTGCATCCTCTTGGCTCCACTGGAACTATTAGGCGGAGCCTTCAGCTAATCTAGCAATGATAAAACCAGAGTAGGGAGGTCTCAGATTAACCACAAACAAGAACATGCTTTGCTGAAGATGTTAGAGACACTGTAACGGTGTCTCTGAAGGTCGGCATTGACCCAATTCCCAGAAAACTTAAAAATAATGGGAAAGAAGATTTCCTGTTCGGGCTGGTTGAGGTACCTGGATGAATGACTTTGGTCATTTCTTTCTGGGACGCAGCAGAACATAGTACTTAAGGGCATAGGGTTTGGGGTTAGACTTGGAAACAAGACCCAGTTCTATCACTCAGGACCAGTGCGATCTTGGCCACACTACTTAACCTCTCTATAGAGTAATAATGCAGATTAAATAAGATCAGTGGATACAAAGTGTGCGGCACAGGATCTGGCACCAAGCGAAGTTCTCTGTAAATATTAGCTCCGGCATTTAGCCTTCAGTTTCATTGTTTTCTCTCAGCCTGTGTCCATGGCAGCCACCCAGACTATTCTCATGTAATCGCTGAGCTTAGTGCCTTTGCATCTGGCCCCCAGGCTGCAAGACCGCGGCTCCTCAGCGTCTGACACGTCAACTTGTTCTCTGAGTCAAATGGAATCGCAACTTCCAACCTAGCTCTGAAGAAAAACATCCCAGGTTATATTCTATCATTTGGTGCATCTCATGTGTACTCTGAAGCTGGCTGTTTCTCTTCATTCGTCAAGCCTGGAACCACATGTTCAAAGAGTTAGAACTGGGGGCTGCACAGAACCTTGGCACCATTTACCCTGGGAGAGCTGTGCTGCCACAGGTAACAGCACAGTATGGACACAGAGCTCCAACCGTGAACTGCGGTGTTCACAGAAAAGCCTGACCGGCTGCATAGCGCCCGTAGGGAGGGGCAGAAATCGATGGGAAGTGGGATGGGGAGGACGCTGAAGGAAGGAAATACGCAAACAGCACGTGTTCTGATATGTAAAAACAGAACGATTGTGGGATTGGGTGTCAGGAGGGAAGTAGAGATAATACTAAATGGAAGAACTGCAGAAAGAGAAACAAAACATTTTAGAAATGGTTTTAAGTTTTGAGTAACATATATTTCTCATTGCATGCTGAGTTCTCTAAAATAGAAGATGAAGGCAGGTTTTGCTTTCCTCAAAAATATATAAGTTCAGGATTTTGTGGGGGGGCATGTGTATGTTTTGTTAAATCTTTACCATTGACCTCTATCCCTAGTCCTTTTAGTTTTCTGTTTTGAGACAGGACCTGGTAAACTTCCCAGGCTGTGTGCCATTGTACCCAGCCAGTACTGTATATATTAAAGCCTTAAAGATCAAAATTTTAGCCAAGCTTGTAATCCTAGGACTTGGGAGGCTGAGACAGGAGGATCATAGATTTGAGGCCAGCCTCAGCAACTTAAAGAGTCTCAGCAACTGAGTGAAACCCTGTTTCAAAATAAAAACTAAAATAGGGCTGAGGGTGTAGCTCAAAGTTAGAATGACCCTAAGTAAAATCCCAAGGTACCACATACACACACACATGCACACACATACACACACACACAATCAGAGTTTTGGGGATATTTATTTATTTATTTATTTATTTATTTTGGTGGTACTGGGGTTTCTGGAAGCCCTTCTACCTCCGGGCTACACTCCCAGACCTATTTTTACATTTTTATTTGGAAACAGGGTCTCCTAAGCCAGTGCCCGTGGCTGGCTTCGAACCTGCGCGATCCTCCTGTCTCTGCCTCCCAAGCGCGGGGATTACAAGCGTGCGCCACCACGCCCGGCTTGGGGATTTTTAATCCGAATCTTCCATACTTGTCTTAACTTGAACACTTCTGAGGCCAAGGAGCCTAATATGGGAGAAGCAACTTCTTCCATCCTTGTATTTATTTTTAATTTATTTCTGGTTGAGGTATAAAATGGACCTACTCGAAAACACAGTAAAGGGCGCAGACCTGACGTTTGCAGTTCAATATGCGGTTTGGTAACTACCCCTGTGCATCCCATGGCTTAATGGAGAGGTAGAGAACTGCTCCACCCCGCGGCCCCTGGCCGCACTTTCCCAGGTCACACCTTCCTCCTCCTCCCACAGGCAGCAGCTCTCTTGTTCCTATTCCCATAGACTAGGTTTGTGTGCACCTGGAGTCACACACAGGGACTGTGTGGAGGGACACACAGTCTGTGTACACCTCTTGTGAGTATAGCTTTGCCCATTTGACATAGGATTTTCGAGGTTCATTGATATTGTATGCTAAAATAGTCTGTTCCTTTTTGTGGCTGGGCCATCTCTCTCTGTATAAAAATACCTCAATTTGTTTCTCCATTCTTCTATTAGTAGATATTTGCATTGTTTGTGAAGTTTGGATTTTAGAAATAAAGCTACAGTGAATGATCTTTTATTTGTTTTATTTATAGCACTGGGGCTCAAACCCAAGAGCCCCTACCACTGAGCTCTATTCCAGCCCCTTTTTAATTTATTTTATTTTATTGTTTTGTTTTGAGACAGGGTCTTGCTCTGCCGCTGAGGCTGTTCTTCGGCTTGTGATCCTCCTGTCCCAGCCTCTTGAGTAGCTGGGATTACTACTCAACACATGAGTATGGTTCAACACACCCAGCTCGAACATTCTTATACAGATTTTTTTGTAGACATATGATTTCATTTCTTTTGGAATCCCTGGATCATAAGGTAGACTGCTTATAAGAAAATATCAGTCTCCAGATGGTTGAATCATCTTATTTATTTTCATCAGCAATTTTTTAAAGATCGAGTTGCTCCGTGGCTTCTCTTCTTCTCAACTTTGGTACCTTAGCATTTTTGTGCCTTCACCATCCTGGTGGTATGTGGTGGCATCCCACTGTGGTTTTAATTTATGTCTTCCTGATGACAAACAGTGCTGAGCATATTTTAATGTGCTCATTGGCTTTGGATACATTCTCTTTTGTAAAGTGTTTGTCCAGACCTTTGCCCATTTAAAAATAACTGTCTTTTATTATTGTCTTGTAAGGGTTTCTCATACATTCTGTCTGTGAGTACTTTGAGCTGTGGAGAAAGCTTCCAGTTTGGAGTCAGATGCACAGGATTCGAATTTTAACTCCATCTGTATGTCTTCTACAAGGAACTCGGTGTCTCTGATCTTCAGTGACTGCCAGGAAAGTGAAAGTAATTCCTAAGATGTGAGGTTGTTTTGAGGGCTTACAGGAATGCGTATAAAGTAGTACAGCTCTGCAGGTCTTGGCACATTATAGACACATGTAACAAAACTTAAAGGCAATGATGATTATAGATGCTTAAAGGCGATCACTGAGCTGTCCCCTCTGTCAAGCCTCTTCTATACTACGTTAAATATCTCTAATTAGTCAACTTTTGAAAACAAAATATTATTTCCAGACATCATTGTTATAGTTGTATTTGAAACATTTAAAAATTCAATAAGACACTAGCCAATCAGGAGATCCAGGCCGCTGAGTGCCTGGGCCATTCTGGGAGGCCCTGGGTGGAACAAGGACTAGTTTTAGTTACTGGGTTCTGGGGGAAGATGGCAGCATCTCTGGGGAGGGGCAGATGGCTAGCACAGCAGAAGAGTGGCGCTGCTTTGGAGTTAGAAAAGGACTATTTGGCGATGGCTACACAGTACTTAGATGCTTTCAGATCCAAAGCCTCAGTCATTATTGAAACTTGCCTGTGATTCTCAGCCCTGTTCTCTCCATGACTGCTTTGATTTTGGAAGGAATCACTGGTTATTTTCAGTATTGTTTATACTTCTAGTGGGAAGAGAACCCTTATTTTGTAGGTGGTCACAGGGATGCTCAGAATTCAGCCTCTATCTCTTAGCATCCCTTGCAGGTAAGCAGCCAGGTGGCTAAATCCTGGCCAGTGAGATGTGAGCAGTGATTCACTGATTCATGACCTTCCTCCTTCCAGGATGTGCTGGTGAGCCACTGTGGACCACACAGATAAAAGACAGAGCCTGGGATGGCAGAGCAACCCGACTGAAGGAGCCTGGCTAGCAGCTGCATGAACCTTGGCAGAGGTACTAACTAATGTCTGGGAGAAATCAACTTCTATCTTGTATAAACCACCATCATGTTGGGTGTTTGCAGCACACAGTTGGAGTTTTACTGTAGCTCATTCACTGATCTGAAAGCTCCTGTCCCACTGCCCCAGCCTCACCGATTTTTCAACCAGATCACTGTAAAACCACATGTGGAAATTGGCCTAGGTGAGTTCTTTCATGCCTATCTTTATTTTTGAGAGGTAAGGGTAGCTGCCAAGATAGAACTGAGAGCGCTAATGAGTCCTAGCTCCAGTGCCGATTTCAGTGGGAGCAAGCCTCACATCAGGTTCGGCCGCACAGACAGACGTTTATTAAACAGCAGTTATTAGGATGAAGCATAGAATCCTAGCTCTCATATTCTTTATTCACCAGCTTGGTAGATTATTTTATTAATTCATTTTATTCTTTGTACTGGGAATTAAACCCAGGGACATTTTACCTCCAAGCTAAGCTCTTAGCTGTTTTAATTTTTTGTTTTGAAACAGGGTCCCTGAGAATCTCACTATACTGCTGAGGCTGTCCTTGAACCTACAATCCTCCCATCTCAGACTCCAAATTATTGGTATTACAGTCACATCATACCACATCTGGCTTTTGGTGCATTCCTTAGATCATGCAGGATGGAAATCAAAACCAATAAAGTACCTAGGAATAAACCTAACCAAAGACATAAAAGACCTCTACAACGAAAACTATAAAACATTAAAGAAAGAAATTGAAGAAGACCTCGGAAGATGGAAAGATCTCTCTTGCTCATGGATAGGCAGAATAAATATCATCAAAATGGCCATTCTGCCAAAAGTGATCTACAGATTCAATGCAATTCCTACAAAAATGCATCACAATCCCTGACTTCAAATTATACTATAGAGCAATAGTAGTTAAAACAGCATGGTAGGCCAGGTGTGGTGGCGCACACCTGTAATCCTCGCTCTTGGGAGGATCAAACAGGTTTGAAGCCAGCCTCAGCTACTTAGTGAGGCTCTCAGCAACTTAGCAAAACCTGTTTCAAAATAAAATATAAAATAGGTCTGGGAGTATAGCCCGGAAGTAGAAAGTTCCTGGGTTCCACCCTCAGTACCACCAAACACACACACACACACACACACACACACACACACACACACACACACACACCCAACAGCATGTTATTGGCACAACAATAGGCATACTGACCAGTGGAAGAGAATAGAAGATACAGAAACAAACCCACACACATATAGTCAATTAATATTTGACAAAGGGGCCAAACTCATATGCTGCAGAAAAGACAGCCTTTTCAACAAATGGTGCTGGGAGAACTGGCTATCCATTTGTAGAAAGATGGAACTAAATCCTTACCTCTCACCGTGCACAGGAATCAACTTGAGATGGATCAAAGACTTGGAAATTAGGCCAGAGACTGTGAAGTTAGTAGAGGAGGGCATAGGCTCAACACTACAACATATAGGCACAGGCAGTAACTTTCTCAACAAGACCTCCAAAGTGCAGGAAATTAAAGCAAGAATTAACAAGTGAGATGGCATTAAACTAAAAAAGTTTCTGTTCATTAAAGAAACCATCGATAACCTAAAGAGGAAGCCTACAGAATGGGAGAAGATCTTTACCAGCCACCCCTCTGATAGAGGGCTAATATCCAGAATATACAAAGAGCTCAAAAGGCTTTACACTAGCAAAACAAATAACCCAATCAAGAAACGGGCAGCTGAATTGAATAGACATTTCACACAAAAAGATACAAATGATCAATAGATACATGAAAAAATGTTCAACATCATTAGCCATCAGGGAGATGCAAATCAAAACTATGCTGAGATTCCATCTAACCCCAATCAGAGTGGCAAATATAAAGAAGTCAAGTAACAACAAATGCTGTTGAGGATGTGGGGAAAAGAGGAACTCTCTTACACTGTTGGTGGGAATTCAAACTAGTTCAGCCACTATGGAGATCAGTGTGGAGATTCCTTAGAAAACCGAGAGTGGATCCACCATATGATCTGGCTATGCTACTCCTGGGTATCTTTCCAAAGGGGTTGAAATCAGAGAACTACAGCAACATATGCATACCTATGTTCATAGCAGCACAATTAGTAATAGCCAAAATATGAAACCAACCTAGGTCTCTATCAACAGATGAATGGATTGCAAAATTATTGGAAATACACACAATGGAATTCTACTCAGCAATAAAGAAGAACAAAATCATGTCATTTGCAAGAAGATGGAAAGACCTGGAGAATATTATGTTAAGTGAGATCAGCCAACCACTAAAAGAATGGACATATGTTTTCTCTAATTTACCCAAACTAGGGAGTATTAGGAATATCAGAGGAACTCCAGATAATGGAGGGGAAACCTCGGCAAAGCTGAAATGGAAGAGTAGGAGATGAAGAAGGCTGAGGTTAACCAATGGAGGAGCTACATTCGAATATGTGTATAAGTGTGAATATAGCATGGTTAACCTGGACACTCATTGTTGGGAGGGGTACGGGGGAGCCGGGGGGAGGAGGGCACCAAGCACTGTGTGAATGTATGCCATTTCCAATATGATCCACATAAAAATAAAATTAAAAATATAAAAAAATTGCTTACTGGACAATATATCCTGCAGCACAACTAGAACATAAATTTAAAAAAGAAATCAAACACAGCAAACAGAGCTAGTAAGAATTCTGTGTTGCACTGATTCACAGGCTAAGGTGGCCACCCATAGACAGAGCTGCAAAGAAATCCAGGGGTGAAAAGCATTTATACATTTGGGGACTAAAAATTAACACATATTCATAAGTTAGTTTGCAGCATTATTATTGTGCCTGTGCCATCTGGGCCAAAATGTTTACACATGGTTCAGAATGAGCCTAGCATTTTGTTTTTCTCCCCCATCTGGCATACCTTTTAGCATGAAAGTGAATTGAAATGAGGGTCCTGGTTACTTTGGGGCAGTGGTTATAGTCAGATCTGCTTGATATTGCTGGATGATTTCTTGGAAGTAGTTGGAGAAGGTCTTCCTGTCATTCATCTCAAGCATAGAGTATGTGTGTGTGGTCCTATCCTTTCAAAAGTGACCACTTGCACATAGCCCTATCCTCCTGCCCTGCTCTCATCACATCCTGCTTGCATATGCTTTCCTAGATGCAGATATAAACTCCAGACTTGACATTCAGTTTAACTAGTGGTTCTAAGAGGCAGCCAGGATCCTGGGACCCAGGACCCAGGAAGAGTTGGAGATCAAGACGCCGTTGCCATCCCTGAGGCTGGGGGACATATTATGTAGTCTTATACTCACCTGTGCAATGGAAGGGTGTACCTATAAAATATTTTTGACAAGACATGTCTTGAAAGACTTCTGAATTTACTGATGGGAGCACATTTCTAATACTCATCCAACTAATTAACTGGCCACTAATGAAAATCCATTCTCCTCATTTATAAGGCTAATCAGTAAAAAAAAATCTCTTTATTGACTGAGATTAGGATAGCCAAAATACTTGTAGTATCTGCCTTGAATTGTGGGCTTTGTAATCCTTGCTGACCACCTTTGAGGCATGAATTCCTATTGGAGCAAATGACTGCCCAAGGGTGATGCCCACATGAAAACAGTAATATCTGGCTGTCTTTGCTGAAGTATTTTACATAAACTTTAGGCATCACAATGTCATACTGGACAGATAAGAACCTAAGGCACAAATCTCACAAAAGGAGAATCCATATGTGTGTGTGTGTGTGTGTGTGTGTGTGTGTGTGTGTGTGTTAAAGCAGATTGTACCCAGGGGCATTCTACCTCTGAGCTATACCCCAGCCCCATTTTATTTCATTTTATTTTGAAACAAGGTCTCACTAAGTTGCTGAAGGCCTCACTAAGTTGCAGAGGCTGGTCCTGGACCTGTAAGTCTCCTGTCTTAGCCTCCAAAGTGCTGGGATTACAGGTGTGCACCACTGCACCTGGTAGAGGATCCATACTTTATACCTCATCCCCTTAATGCCTTAGGCTTTTCCTTATTCATAGTTGCTATGTTGTTTATAATTAACTTTTAGATACTTTAACACAAACAGTATCTGGTATATGTGTATACATTAACCTTAATCCATGCTGGGGCAAATGATTAGCATTTGAAGGGGCTTCATCAGGAATGTATGCTTGTAAGTGTGATCAGCATCTGAAGCATCCTGGTCAGGTTTCCAAAATAGACAGGTGGCTCCACGAAGAACGTCAAACAGAGTGAGCTAAATCTGAATCGTGATACATTAATTAGCATAAGAGATATTGGAAATGGTTTAGAGCTGCTTAAGAAACATAGCTAGCCGGAGTGGATTTGCATGGATAAGACACAAGAATCCAGCAAATCTGACAGGTGCCGTTCATCTGGTCCTTCAGCTCTCCACCGAATAGGAAACTGTCATCTGATGTGGCCTGGAGTTTGGTGTATCTTGACCTCTGAACACTGCGGCAGCTACCTGAGATCTGGGTTTTTCTTCAAAGTGCTTAGAGAGGACAGCAAGAGCTTCGAGCTGAGCCTGCCTGAGCCTCAACCTCATGCCTGTTTGCTAAAATGTGTGCATGTCTATAAAGCTAGCTTTTTGTTTTCTTGGTGGTGGGGGCGGATGCTGGGGGTTGAACCCAGGGCTTTGTGCACACTAAGCACATATTCTATCACTAAGCTTTACCCCAACCCTGAGAGTAGTTTTCATAGCCATGTAATGCCTGCTTGGGACACGGAAGGGACACATACAAACCCAAATAAAAAACCTGACAATGGCCGAATGGCCAAATTGACTCCGCAACAACACCTAACCTGAATGTTCTAAAACAATAGTTATCATTTGTTGAGCAGGATTTGTGTGCCAGGCTTTGATTTAAGCCTTGACATGTATAACCTCACGTAATCTTTTAAACCTGTATAGGCAGGCAATTCATTTTACAGGTGAAGAAGAGTGGGTTCTGAGAAGGTGCCTGGGATGTTGCAGGTGTCCACGACCCCGCCGAGATTCAAACCCAGGGGAGCTGGCTGGGGAATCCGCTCCTGTGGTACCTCTCCACACTGTCCTCCATGCAGGGTAGGGCCGCTTCAACCACTTGTGTTGTTGCAGATGATTAAATGACCTTGGTGAGATTAATCTATGAGGAGGAAGGGGACAGAAGGGCTGGATTGGATCTTACTTTAGTAGGCAGGAAAATAAAAACCTAGGAGAACACAGTGGGTGTCCCCTGCCCGGAGGCATATAAGACAAATGGAAGAGTGGGACCCACACGCTGTGCTTGGCCAACTATAAAGTATTCCATGGCGTCATTATCGCAGAATAGCAGCCTTGTAGAATTAAGAATAGTCTTAATTTGCACTTCGTTGAGTTTTTCATTTACATAATGTTAGAATGCAAAGAAAAATCATACACAAACCCCGCTGCTAATTTAGCCCTGAAGTTCTTGCTTAAATCACCACGGAAAGGGAATGGGGTTTTCATTTAGCCCTCCACTCGGGTAGCTGGACGGTTTCCTAACCCCGGTGTAGAGAGGAACCCCACTTGAGACTGCCATGCCTCCAAGCAGGTCTGTTGGTATGACCCAAACCCTAACCTTGTTTCAATAATTTATTCAGTGTGGAGGATTTAATAGTTTGTTTAAGGGCTCTGCGGAAATGTATTCCTTTCTGCAGGACCTTGTGAAGCACACTTGTGGTTTTGAGTCTTCTGGGAATGATGAATTTAACAGGTGTTAATTCCACCGATGACACCATGTAATGTTTCCAGTGTGCTGGGTTTAGAGAGAGCGGACAGTGAGAGGGCTGATAAGCGTGGGAGATTATATGTGTGGAAGATTATCAGCCTGTGGAAGATGATGGGCATGAGGAGCAGGCCACCCAGTGCCGGAGCAGGAGCTGGACCAAAGAGCATCGTGGAGGTGGCATGTGCGGGGGTCCTGATGAAGTGACAGGCCGGACATGCTGGCGTAGACCTGTAATTCCAATATTTGGGAGGCTGAGACAGGAGGACTGAAGGTTCAAAGCCAAGCTTAGCCATTTAGTGAGATCTTGTTTCAAACTGAAAAATAAAATAGGGCTGAAGGAGTAGCTGAGAGATAGAGTGTCCTGGGTTCAATTCCCAGCACCACAGGCACACATATGCCCACAGCAGCTTGAAGAAGCCTTCTTTGGCACAGTGGCTGTGCAGTGTCAATCCCCTGTGACACGAAGCTGAAACGAGGCGCTCCTTGCCAGGGTCCAGCGTCCCTTGGCTTTCAAGCCTCCCTCAGCCGCCATCACTCTCCCTCCTTGCTCCTACACTCCACCTTTCTGCCACCTCCTCCCTACGGGCTTTCCTCATTATCCGCAGATAGCTAAAGGAACTTCTGAGCCAGGCGTGGTGGCACACGCTTGTAACCTCAGTACTTGGGAGCCCGAGACAGGAGGATCGCGGTTCGAGGACAGTCTCAACTACTTTGTGAGGCCCCCTGCAACTTATAAAGGCCCTGTTTCAAAAATAAAGAATAAAAAAAAGGGTTGGGACTGTAGCTTGAAGGTAGAATGCTCCGGGGTTCGATCCCTAGTACCAAAACAAACAAACAAAAACACAAGCAAACAAACAGACAAACGTACTGCTTCTACATTTGTCCTCACCCCTACCCTCATGCGTGACCTCACAACAGGGCCCTGAGGGTCATGATATCCATAGAGTTTGCTTGAGCCACCTTCCCTAGAGCCATTGATTATCCTTTTTTTTTTTTTTTTTTTAATAGCAGAGCTCTTCCTGAATTCCCTTTTTTCTGCTAGTTTTATATTTATCAGTCTTCTTACAGGCACTGCATCCTTTATGGACACTTGCACTCTATTATCAGACTGGGGGTAGTGAGTAGGACATACATGGAAAAATTTTGCAACATAAAGTCTCATTTCTTGTCCTGCTGACTCACCTGGTGTGGACAGGCCCCTCAGCTGTCTTTCTAGTATCTTTAATAGTGGAAACGAGGATGGGAAAATCAACCTCCCAATGGCATTAAGTCCAAAATTTTCTTCTCTATGGAGCTAGCTGCCAAAGGCATGAGGTTCCAGGGCAAAAGGTCATCCCTCCAATCCCATCTATTACATGCAAGGCAGAGGAATAGATCCAAAGACATAATTACAATTTAGAAAAGGAAGTAAAATACCAAAATAGATTTCACAGTGGGAGGCAAAACATGGTCAACCTCTCAAGGAAGACCGAGAGCAGGGTTTATGAGCTTCTAGGGCAGCTGGAGGAAGTTTGGGAAGAGGTCAGCAAGTGGTCTGTAAGTTAATGAATAAATAATAGCCAGAGGAGGGAGGATTTCAGTCTGTTTTGACTGGTACAGAATGGACGGAGGCACTGGGGAATCTTAGGTCTGTAGAAGGCAGCCAAGAGAGGTTAGGCTAGGGGCCAGCCTAAGCATCTGCTTCCCCTGTCTTTCATAGTCCTAAGAGGGCCCTCAGGTTTCTGTTGACATAGAACATCACAAAATTAGACTGGGGTGTGTCTAAGCTATTGGTGGTCTCTCTTGGCACTTCTGTGCCTAAAGCTAAATTCAACCAGTTAATACAATGCATAGGTCCCAAGGGAATGCTCTACAAGCCCTTGAGAAGTAGTTATTTAAGGGCTTTCAAGAATATTCATCTTAGAAATCTTCCCATTCAACTCTGACACATTGTTGGTGGGATTGCAAATTAGCACAGCCATGTTGGAAAACAGTGTGGAGGGTCCTCAGAAGAATGGGAATGGACTTAGCGTATGACCCAGGTATACCACTCCTGGGTATCTACCCAAAAGAACTGAAACCAGACTAACATAGCAACATATGCGTATCTGTGTTTATAGCTGCACAGTTCATAATAGCCAAACTATGGAACCAATGAGATGTCCATCAACAGATGAATGGATTACAAAATTATGGGATATATACACAATGCAATTCTACTCAGCCATAAAGAAGAAAAAAATTGTGTCATCTGGGGAAATGGGTGGGACTGGTGAACATGATGCTAAGTGAGAGTCACAAAAAGTGAAAGGTCAGATGCGCTCCCTCATATGCGACGCCAGGGAGAAACTGGGAGCCAGGAGGGACTCCAGACAAAGGAGGAGAAGCCTCAGTGGAGTGAGGGAGACGGGAGGGGAGGAGACTTGAAGAGGGAAGCACCTCAATGGCCACGATGCACACGCAGACTTACCAAAGCCAATCACTGTGTGAGCACGGGAGGAGGGGAGGGAGGGAGGGGTGGGAACTGCGGCAAGGTTGGGGGGGGGGGCTCAACAAGTGCCGTGTGCACGCATGCCCCCATCACCTGAACTGCATCACAATGTATGCTGAATGATTACAATGCACCAATTAAAACAAAACAAAACAAAAACCTTCCCATGCTAGTCTTCTGTATTCACAGGGAAAGAGATGATTCCCAGTTGCCCTCAGCAATTTATATCAGGAGCTTTTGTCCTGATGCCTACAGAACAACAATTTTTCTAGGTTTTCACTTCATACTTTTTTGAGAAAGGTCTAAAGGTTTCCTTGCTCCAGAAGTTCAAGAAGTCGAGTTTCTGAGACATGAACATAGACAAGGGTAATAGTGGAGCAGATACTAAGACCTGAGATCTTTCATTCATGAGTTTTGAACCACATTGGAAACCAAGTCCCTTGTTAAATTGATCGTCTTGAGAAGCATAGAAAACAGGGCTGGGCATGTGAACTCTGGAATGGTAACATTATTGCCCACCTGGCCCATTGGCAAGAGAAGCAGGTCAGGCAAAGGCAGCGTCACAGGGGAGGTACCTGGTAGGAAAGATGATAGTGGTTTGCAGAGGGTTGCAAATTGAGTTGCAGAGGTTGCAGTTGAGTTGTGAAAAGAGGTGATCCAGTCCCATTTTTTCCTTCTGCTCTGTCTCACTGTTCCAAGATACCCAGGACTTGAAAAACCCAGCTCTTCTCTGCAGAAAAAGTCAGAGAACCTGGATTTGAATCTATGCCTTTCTTTTTTTTGGCAGTACTGGGGGTGGAACCCAGGGGCATTCTACCTCCAAGCTATACCCTCAGTTCTATTTCTTATTCTTTATTTTGAAACAGGGTCTCATTGAGTTGCGGAGGGCCTCACTAAGTAGCTGAGGCTGTCCACGAACTGCGATCCTCCTGCCTCAGCCTCACAAATGCTGGGATTACTGAATCTATGTCTTAATAGCTGTAAAGTAATAGACTTGTGTGCTTTGGGGCAAATCAAGTAGTCTTCTCCCCTGAGCCTCCGTTTGTTCTTTCTCTCCCTGTCTCTTTTCAGGGTTGGGTACTGAACCCTGAGGACTCTACTACGAAGCCATAACCCCCCAGCCCTTTTTATTTTTTATTTTGAGACAGGGTCTCACCAAGTCTCTTAGACTGGCCGCAAGCTTGCAATCTTCCTGCTTTAGCCTCCCAAGTCACTAGAATTACAGGCATGCACCACCATGTCCAGCTCAGAGCTGACCCTCGAATAAACCTATTTCAGCCAGCTCTCATCTCCTGAGTATTGGCGTTAGAGTGGTGGGCAGCCCAGATCTGGGTCTGGTAATAGAAGTGGAAATAATGCCTGTTTTGGATTACTTCAAAGGGTTGTTTGGGAGATGAAATACGATAGATAATGCTGTTATAATGTTATGCAAATTTAAATTACTGCTATGCAAAAGTGTGTTATTGCTATTTCCGGAAATTCCTTTTTGAATTTAATTTATTCAAGAGTGAGAATATGAGTTACTTGTTCTATGTTCTTGGGGCATCTGTATTTTAAATCTTATCAATTATCATAGACTTTGCCTTAGCTCGGTTTTCTTTGGCATCAACAAGAGAAAGGGTTTTTTTGTCTTTCTTTATTTTGAGGGAAGGAGGGTATTTCTAGTCTATCCTGTCTGATGAGGTAAGTGGTAGTTACTGGGCTTAAGTTATATGGAAGAGAGAATGAAGTGCACTGCCCCAATTGTGAAAGGGTTTGTTTCTGCTTTAGTAATTCTGTTTCACGGTGACTCAGAGAGGCCAGCTTTGGAGAAAGAGTAGTGGGGAGCAGATGGTGGGGAAAAAAGATGCGATTCATCTATACCAGCCCTTTAACAGACTTTCGCCACCAAGGTAAAGGAGGGTGTCACCTCTTCTTGTCAGTCATACCTATGCATTTATTGAAGATCAGAAACTGAATTCCCCAACTTTGGTATGTACCCTGCATCATAGCATCATAGACAGAGAAAGAAGGTGGTTTCACTGTGTGTGTGTGTGTGTGTGTGTGTGTGTTGCTTGGGATTGGACCCAAGGTATTCTACCTCTGAGCTACACTCCCAGTCTGATTTTTTTATTCCTTATTTTGAAACAGGGTCTCACTAAGTTGCGGAGGGCCTCACTAAGTAGCTGAGGCTGACTGTGAACCATGATCCTCCTGTCTCAGCCTCCCAAGTACTGGGATTACAAGTGTGCACCACCACACCGGCTGAAAGAAGGTCTCATTAACCTCAAACGTTCTTTCTAGAAGTGCAGGAAGAGGCTTTCTTTGAAGTTCTCATATCTGAGTAAGAAAAGTTTCTTAGAGTGCAAATTGTCTTGAACCCTCTCTCTAACATCTCACTAAAAGGAGCTTAACTCACAGGAAAGACTTACAGGTCAATATCACCTCTTCCCAGGAATGTTACAATATATCTTTGTCATTCATTCCCTCCCCTTGCCCTCCCATAGCCTCCTCCCAGGAATCCAAGTTCCTATTCCTTTCTGAAGTTTAGGATGTTATATAAATTCCAACCCTCTGACCCTTCTTTGAGACTCATCTTTTAGACAGCTGTTGTGCACAGGTACACATAATGAATTTGTATATCTTGTTTCCTGTTAATTTATTGTTGCTTTATTTTATAGACTCAAAAATTAAAGGATATTTCCCTCTGTTCCTGTGCATTCTATAAATATCAATGAGCACTAACTCTGTGCCAGGAAGGTCCCGGGCACTAGGAACATAGAAACAACCAAGATAGACTGGTGTTCTGCTGCTGCTGCTTGTAATTTAAGAGGAAGATGGAGTTCAGTAGTGTGACCAAAGGGGAGGCTTCTAATGCTACATGCAGGGCATAGAGCCTTAGAGCAAGGAATGCAACCTTGCCTAGGCACTGGAGAAGCTCTCTCTGAGAAGTGAAGGATAAAGAGAAGTTTGGCCAGGCATGGGGCCAGGAGGAGGACAAGCATATGGGAAGGTGACCAAGTGAGAAATTAGGTTTTGGGGATTTTTCCTTTTTCTCCTTGTGGCTATCTTTATTGCTAGTAAATGTGACTCCATCTGGATAAAAATGTGGCATGCCACGACCTCTATAAATTTTTTTTCTAGACCCATTTTTAGCTCTAGCTTAGGAAAGCCAAGAATGGGCAGAGGGACAGAGGAGGGCAGTTTCAAGACTGACCATAGGCTCAAGACTTTTTATTGTTGGTTTTTTTTTTGTTTTTTGTTTTTTGTTTTCCCCTGAGGGCCTGGGGATAGAACCCAGGGGCATTCAACCTCCAAGATACACCCCCTGCCCTAATTTTTATTCTTTATTTTGAAACCAGGTCTCACTGAGTTGCAGAGGGCCTCAGTAAGTAGCTGAGGCTGTCCGTGAGCCGCCATCCTCTGGTCTCAGCCTCCCGAATGCTGGGATTACAAGCGTGCGCCACCATGCCCAGCTCAAGACTTTTTCGTACACATTTGTGAGTCTGCCATTAAGCTAATACGCATGTTGGGCTAGGGATCTGGCTTACTGGTACAGCCCTTGCCCAGCATTCAATCTGGGGTTCAATCCCCTGCATACTCAGACATGTAGGCATGCATGTGCACACCGGTGCACGTGTGAACACACAGACACACCATACATGTAGATTTTTGCATTATGTTACATAGCATCAGTGGAGGGTCATGCAAGTTGGGTGCAGGGGGCTGAGGTATTGCCCCCTCTGTCTCCATCCCTATCCCAACTTGGATGTTATTTTGGAGGTAGAGAGGAAGGGGCACTTTGTTTACAGCTAAAGGTTAATTTTTTTTTTTTTTCAGAGCTGGGGATTGAACCCAGGAGCATTTTACCTCTGAGCAACATCCCAGTCCTATATTTATACTTTACTTTGAAACAGCGTCTCACTAAGTTGTCAAGGGCCTCACTAAGTAGCTGAGGCTAGCCATGAACTTGCGATCCTCCTGTCTCAGCCTCTCAAGCACTGGGATTACAAGTGTGCCACCACCAGCAGCTAAAGGTTGGTTTTGAAGCTGGGATGATCAGATCTGAAGGATCTCTTGGATCTGGATGAAAATCATGCAGAAACTTAGTAGCTGCGCCCGGACTAGTTTCCATGTCCTAATGCCACATGCACATCCACAGGAAGACCATTGGCTTTTCTGGGGGGTCTTTATAATTCGCACAGCTATTTATACACATGAGCTCATCTTAACTGTCCTGTGAGATGGGTGGGGATTAAAATTCTTATTTTACAGATGGGAAACTGAAGCTCCCAGGGGTTCATTTAGCTCCTTTCTCATGGCTAGAAAGTTGGGCCTTCTACTTTATATTCAACAAGCTTTCTACTGGGCCCTGTAGTTATATAGCATAGGCTCGTCCATTGCTGATTATCCACCTGAGAATGGCTTGGGGTGTAGGCAATGGTTACAGAGGAAGGCTTGCAAGGAGTAAATTAACCATGTTTGAGCATTCTTACCAGTTTTCCATTTACATTGCAAATCAGGTCAAAAGGAACAAGAAGCTGGCTGTGCCCAACTAATCCTTCCAAACAAATCACCATTTGAACGTCAAGCTGGTCATTTTGTGTGGGCAAACCAGTCTTTATCTTTAAATCCACACTTAGGAGACACACGTCTGCTTTCTGTGGGTACTTCCATAGTTGCTCTTGAAGAGGAGGCTCTCATTAAATATGTCTTAGGAAAAACGATAGTTGAATCATCTACAGTGCGTCTGAACACTAGCTGGTTCCCTTGATTTTTCCCTTTTAGGCTTAACAGGGCTAGAGGTGTCTCTGCTGCTGGTCTCAGTAGATTCCTGGGTGCTCTCTGCTGCTGATACTGACCAGGGATTGGGGGTCTAAAAGAACAGCAGGAGGTGGCAGTAGTTTGGTGGCTTGATGGGGAAAACCAGATGGATCTGTAATTACGTAGAGATGAGCAGAAAGACAGCATGCATCGGACTGGGGGAGAGAAGCAGAGGTAGAGGAGGCGGGAGACTGCACAAACTGAGGCTGAGGTCTGCAGCAAGCCTGGCATTCGGTGGTAGAAAGCTGGGTTTAGGGAGGTGAGCCAGGGTTGGCCCTCTGTCTTGGTCCATTTTCATGTGTTAGAATACTGGAAACTGGGTAATTTATAAAAAAATAAGTTTATCTCATATCTTCTAGAGAAGCTGGGAAATCCAAGAATACTTCACTGGTTCAGCTTCTAGTAACAATTTCATGTGGCTTCAACTCATGCCAGAAAGCAGAAGGAAAAGCAGGAGCGTTGGATGAGACAGACATGAGGGGCGGCCTTGCTTTATAACCAACTGCTCTCAGGGGAACAAACCCACTCTGGTAAAAAAAAAAAAAAAAAAAAAAAGAGAGAGAGAGAGAGAGAGAGAGAGAGAGAGAGAGAGAGAGAGAGAGGAAGAGAGAGAGAGAGAGAGAGAGAGAGAGAGAGAGAGAGAGAGAGAGAGAGAGAGAGAAAGCATGAATTCCTCTTAATGGTCTCATCGCCCCCGATACCACCACAATGGCGATCAAATTTCAACATGCTTCCAGAAGTGACAAGGCATATTCAAACCATACCCCATGTTCCGGCAGGTTGTCAGTGGTAGTACTGGGTAGGGGTAGAGGGTAGGGGCTAAGTTAACCCAGAAAGAACTCAAGTGATCAGGGCACTGAATCTAGGGCTTGTGAAAGAGGAGCAGCCCTTCCTTCCTCAAAACCAATGGCTTTGAAGCAACTACAGAAGTAGTCTTGCCTTCAGCACTTAGTCTTTTCAATAACCTAAGTCCACAGCAGGAAAAAAAAAGTGATTAGAGGAGGCTACGGACGGAGGCTACAGTAAATAACCGCTACAGTAAATAACCGTAGCTGCTCCCACTCCCCCCCCCCACCAAAAAAAATCCCCCCTTGAGTGTGCCTGTCAGCCTTCCAACCACAAAACCTTTATTCTCCTCCTGGTTCAGAGACTCAGCCTTTTCAGGCTAAATTTAGAGTTCATCTAGAGCGCATCCTCCCTCCTCTTTGGGTGCCTACCACCCGCAAGTCTGGACCAGCAGTGCTGGCTGTGGGCGCAGGACCTTTAAGGCTCAGGTGGAGTAGCTCAGCACCTGGTCACCTTGCAGGGATCACAAACAAGCCGCCCTGCTGGGGCCCCGGGGCGTGCACGGGCATTCAAGCGTGCATTAACATGTGATTGACCAGGTTTGGCGGAGTTCCTTGTAGATGAGCCTTTATTTATTTATTTATTTATTTATTTATTTATTTATTTATTTATTTATTTATTTTACTGCCTCTGTGCACGTTCACTGAGCTTGGGCACTTTAACCTGATCAAGGGTAGTTTCAAGCTGTGGCCATTTCAGACAAGTTTCGGTGCCCGCCCGGAGTAGTTGCGCCTAAATGCGTTTTACAATGGGGCGGGTTCATGCAGACGCCTTGGCCGGTGCTGTTCACCGAGCTGATTCATAATCTCTCAGCTCTCCCTAGGGGGTGGGCGTGAGGCCTGGCCGGGGAGGGTGTCGCACGCGGGAGACAGGGGCTGCACAATCTTGAAAAGGAGACGCTTTAGGGCGACCTCGCGACCCGGCAAAGGGGGCAGGGGAACTCCGGAAAAAGCCTGCGAGCCCCGCGCAAACTCTTAATTGCACAGGGAGGAGCTCGGGGCGCGCGCGTCGGGGTCCCGACGCGCGGGGGCGCGCGCGCTGCCTTGGTTTCCCCGCCGCTGCGCGGGGGGGGGCGCACGTGACGGCGCGGGCGGGCGCGGGCTCGGCGCAGCGGGCGGCCCGAGCCCCGGGAGCAGCCCCGGCCGCCGCGTCCGGCTCGCGCTGCACATTCTCTCCTGGCGGCGGCGCCACCTGCAGCCGCGATCGCCCGAACATGGCGACACGGAGCAGCAGGAGGGAGTCGCGACTCCCGGTCCTCTTCGCTCTGCTCGCGCTGCTGCCGCCCGGGGCTCTGTGCGGGGGCTGGGCGCGGACGCTGCACGGCGGCCACACGCCCTTGCCCCAGGACCGGGGCTTCGCGGCGGTGCGGGGCGGCCCGCGCGAGCTGCGGCGGTGGGCGCGCGGGGATGCCCGGGGAGCCGGTCCGCCGGACCCGAAGCCGCTCCGGACGCGGCGGAGCGCTGCCCTGCAGCCCCAGCCCATCCAGGTGTACGGACAGGTGAGCCGTTCTGCGACCCAGCGCCCGCAGCCCCTTCCTCCCGCACTTCCTCACCCCCGCATCCATCCTCTGCGGGCGCCTCCTAGGTGCGGGCGCCGCCGGACTTCCCGGCTCGCATTTGTTTTTTTTTTTTTTTCCGCCCATCGCATGAGTACAACCGTCAGCGCTTGGATCTCATTGATCTTTCCTTCTTCCTGTCGATTTGAGCAAACACGTTCCAGGTGCTTCGCAGGAGGCAGGGCATGTTTCCCAGGGTGCGTGCGGACCGATGTGTAGTTTCCGGCAGGTATGGAGGGCTGCTCCATTTTCACATCTGGACAGAGCGCCGGCTTTCCTCCGTGAGCTCAGCTGGCAGCGGAGCCGAGCGCTCTGCAGTTGTAGTGTACTTACCCAGCGCGGCGGGCGGAGGGCCCACGCTTACCACGGTGAGCCCCAGTAAAGATGGGCACACCTGACATCTTGGGGACTGACCTTGCGTCCTCGTGAGAAGGGGTGTGTGCAAGACTGGATGTTTTGCTTTTTATTTTTGTGGGGGTGTGAGGTTCAACCCTCCCACCCCCTCAAGATAATGACTGTTTTGAACAGTGATATCCCTGTGTCACGTGGGGTTTTGAAAAGACTGCGGGGAATTTACTAGGCATTATTATTCAATAAGTGATTTATTTCTATCCAGGCAATGGGTCTGTTAGATTATAAGTAACATTAATTCAACTTCAATGGCTGCATTTAACAGCTGTGAACTGCAAACCCAGTTTGTAGGTTAGTATGAGTATTGGCAGAATTAATTATTTGCCTGGCTGGCTGCCTCTTGAAATTCCCGATCCCCGGGTTAAGATGGGCATCAGCATGCTCTTGAAGGTTGGTGGTGGAGAAGAGGTGGGGTCTGTAGAGATGGTAAGCAGCACACATGATTCCCAGAGTCAAACTGTTACCTTGTAAAGTAGGAAATTAAGAGATCCGCCTGAGTCCTGCCCTTCTTCACTGATCTGACCTTAGCCAAGTCTTCCTTCAGGAAATACATAAATGTTCAAGTCCCTGGAGCCCTGAAGAACCCTATCAGCCATGTCACCCTGTTTTCTTGGTGAAGGAACTCTAGCTGGGAACGCACAGTGACTAGTCCAAGGTCACACCGGAAGGGTCGCTAGTCCTCTAGTTTCTGTCTGCATTGTTTCACTGACCTTTGGGGGATGGGAGTCACCTGGTCTTATACAACGCTTCTTAAAAACCATGATAAAATAGAATATATATGGCTCTAAAGATGCAAGGGCGGTGGGGAGTGGGCAGAGCAGTTCATGTCTACCGACCTTCAGCCCCTTGGCACCAGTGTGTGCCCAGGGGCCTGAAAGTAATGGAGCCCACCTGCTCCTTCCTCCTGTGCCCAGATCTCCCACCATCTAAAACTTCTTTCTTCTATTGTTGAAAAGATGTCAGCAACATCCTTGGTCTGCACAGGGATGCCAGCTTGGGCTGGCAGGGAGCACTAATAGTTGCTCCCAGTTTACTGTGTCTCCTAGCACATCTACCTCTGGGGGCCGGAAATGAGAGGGGTGGGAGACATTCCCTCCCAGGGCTCAGGGCCAACTGAGCTGGAATTTTGGTGAACAGAGATTTCTGGTCTCAAAAATATGCATACAGGTGCTGTCTTCCCTTTGGTTTGGTTTGTGAAAGTCTCTGGGGAGGTTCGGGTAAGTTAGAGACGAACTCTGTTCTCACTGGGAGTGACCCCAAACCCTCAGCTCTTATGTTTCTGGGCCAGTCAGACTGAGTTTGGTTCAGTTGGAGGGTGCAGAGCTAGCAGAGGAACTCAGTGGGGAATTCACAGGGAACAGTGAGGACCAAGGGCGGTGTTTTTCCTTCTCTGTGGCTGCCTTACTCTGCCCTTGGCCCCAAGGCTGATGAAAAGTGACATATCTGCATCCTTAAGGATCTGAGTCAGAATGAAGGAAGAACTTCCTGGTACCGGCTCTCAGCCAGGAATTCTGTGTACCTTAGATTCCCTAAGTTTGAAACATGGTCTGGGGGTGAGGGGTTGATGCACTGACCCAGAAGGGGTGGTTATAGCCTCAGGCACAATTGGGGGTGTTAGATAAAAAATAAGGGGGCCGTGGAGCACCCAGAAGGATGTTGAGTCATTTTTTTCCCCTGAAAAGGGGGCAGTAAGCTAGTGAATTTGTGAATTTATAATCTTATGTATAAAATTGAAGATTTGGGAATCTATAATTTTGGAATTTTATAACCCTCCCCTCAACTTTTAAACTTAATAAATTTCAGTGTCCTCTCCCTCCCTCCTCCTACTCCTCTCTCCCTCCCTTCTTCCCTCTCTAGGAAGGCTCTACCATTGTACTACATCTCCAGCCCTCACTGAGTTGCTGAGGCTGGCCTTGAACTTGCTATTTTCCTCCTGCCTTAGCCTTTCAAGTCCTAGGGATGACAGCTGTGTGCCACCGTGCCTAGCTGCAACTGCAGTGTTTTCTGACAGTATAGTCAGCCTGGAGTATGGTTCTGTGGGGGTGTAGATGGAGTAGGGATAAGATTTCTTCTCTGCTTTTGGGAGACTTGGAACTCAAAGAAGAGATAGAGCAGATTGTAGGCCTGCCGGTATCCCAGATGGGGACCAGTAGACGTGTCACAGAACAGAACCAGCTCCAGCTCCACAGAGATGTGTTAGTGGGCTTGGAGATGGAGCCGCAAGGGTGGGGTGGGGGGGGTTCAGATCTTTCCTTCAGCCCTCAGTGAGGCGAAGCAGACTCCCTGGTAGCACCCATCAGGGCTGGAAGCAGAAGCTGGCTAGAGGAAGAAGATGTTAGGAAGGCTACCTGTCAGCTTCAGGGAGAAGAGAAAAGGCTTTTGTAGTGGAGTATACTGGGCCGAGAAAGCCCGCGGTGATGCTCATATCTCTTCTTCCCCTTGCCTTCTACCCTGTGGGTAAATGAGGCTTGGTTACTTTGGCCCATATTCCTCCTTGGATTCTCCACTGTGGGGAGACTGGTTTCTGACACAATTACTTAGAGGCGTGTTTGTCATAATGAAAACCTCTGCGCACAGTGGTGTACATCTGTAATCCCAGTACTTAGAAAGCTGAGACAAGAGGATTGCAGATTTGAGTATACAATAAGTTAGTGAGACCCTGTCTCCAAAAAAAAAAAAAAAAAAGAAAAAAAAGAAAAAGGTAGGGCTGGGGGTGTAGCTTGGAGTTAGAATACCCCTGGGTTCAATTCCCAGGACTGAAATCAATAGCACCACCAACACCAACAACCAAAAAACCTTACTCCATTGTTCGGTGTCCAAGGAGTTACCCCCAGGGTACCCTAGTCTCCAGTGGGAGGAGTTCTTTTGAGCCTGGGTCTGATACTTATTCCCGTGTGTTAGGATCACTTAACAAAATTAAAATGAACATTCTATTTGATGTTAGGGCATTTCTGCCCACGCTCAAAGTTTAGAAAGTAATCATTTATTTATTTATTTATTTATTTATTTATTTTTTGCGGGTCTGGGGATGGAATCCAGGGGCATTTGACCTCCGAGCTACACCTGCCTGCCCTATTTTTTATTCTTTATTTTGAAACCGGGTCTCACTGTGTTACTGTGTTGCAAAGGGCCTCACTAAGTAGCTGAGGCTGTCCGCCGATCCTCCATCCTCCGGGTCTCAGCCTCCTGAATGCTGGGATTACAAGCGCCACCACGCCCGGCTAATCCTTTCTTTTAAAGGCCAAATCCAAGAAGGGTGTGTGTGTGGGGGTTCCTCCTGACATCATACTTGTTCCACGCCTCGGCCACCACTCTTGCTTTGTTGTCCGTCTGAAAGGACCCCTGCCCCTTTCCTTGCTTGGAAGATCCTACTCTATTCTTCAGTGTCCAAGGAGGAGCCCTCAGGTACCCCCAGTCTCCAGGGGGAAGAGCTCTTCTGAGCCTGGGTCTGATACTTTACTCCTGTGTGTTAGGATCACTTAACTCTCCCGTCACCCCACTGCTCCTCGAGGGCAGAGATCCATCCTCCGTGACCCTGGCAGCAGGGGGCCCTTGGTGAATGTCTGTAGACCAACTGCACAGCTAGAGGGGAGGCCTGGAGGGTAGGGAGCACATTTAAGTTATATAAAAGGTATTTATTTACTAGGAGGACCCACATGTGGATAGTGAGAGTGAGGTGGGTCCTTGGGTGGTGGAGATGCAGATGTCACGGCCCTTGTGTAGTGAAGCCCTAATTTGCCTATTTGGGAGCTATTTTGAATGGAGAGCAAGGTTCTATTTTTGCAGAATCCTCCTTTTCAGGACTGTGATATTGGTTTGTGGTAATGGTATTGTTTTGGGGAAAAATCCTTTGGAACGAAGCGCAAAGCCCAGCAGGATTTACAGGTTTATTTTGCTTCCAACAAGCTTTCTCTTCATCATTTCTGCATTTTACAGGGCAGGGCGTATTCTGTGTCCTGATTTGAGACTGAAAATAAAGAGTCTGTTACAGCACAAGGCTCTGGGTACAAAGGGCCTCCTTTGATGGTGGAAGATTGTATGGCGTTGGATCTCTTTTGAGTAGATTCTTGTACGATACGCTTACTCAGGGAAAGAATTGGCTAGTTGATTCTCAAGTCAGGGCGTCTGACCTGTGTGCTTGCAAACGAAGATGAGAAGCAAGTGTTTGCAGGTTCGAGTTGGCTTTGACCTTGATGAGGGCTTGCTTGCATCTTGGCTTGGCTCAGTAAAGGATGTGACCTTGAAAATCTCTTCCTGGTTGCCTTTGGCAACTCTTGGGTCCTTCGCTGCCTCTGGCCACTGTTGAGTCTGTCTGGAGTTTGCCTGCCTTGGGGCATGGAGGATGCAGGAATACTTGAGAGGTGTAGGAGACGGAGAAAGGGGCTATTTAGAAGAGTGAGATCAAGCCTATGGGCGTGGCAGCGCACACTTGTTATCCCAGTACTTGGGAGGCTGAGACGCGAAGACTGCAGGTTGGAGGCCAGTCTTAGCTACTTAGTGAGGCCCTCTGCAACTTAGTAAGACTCCTTTTCAAAATGAAGAATTAAGTCGGGCGTGGTGGCGCTGGCTTGTAATCCCTGCGCTTGGGAGGCAGAGACAGGAGGATCGCGCAGGTTCGAAGCCAGCCGTGCTGGTTTAAGAGACCCTGTTTCCAAATAAAAAAATATAAAATTGGTCTGGGAGTGTAGCCTGGAGGTAGAAGGGCTTCCAGGAACCCCAGTACCACCACCAAAAAAAAAAAAAAAAAAAAAAAGAAGAATTAAAAAATAGGGCTGGGGGTGTAGCTCGATGGTATAATGTCCCTGAGTTCATTCCCCAGTACTGTGAAAAAACCCACAGCAGTGAGAGCCGTAAGTCAGGGGATGAGATGAAAAGCCATCTGATCTGTTTTTTACTTAGCCTTCAGTAGCTGATGGGTGTTTACAAAACAAAATTTATGAAGTAATATGTAATAACAGGTAAATTTTCTTTCCTCTAGTGCGTTCATTTATCCAACTCAGTTGGCAACCAATGTTGGTTTCTGCCTAACTTTCCAGAAATATCCCACGCATATATAACTTTTATGTATGTAAAATTATAGACTTGGAGTTATCAGTGGCTTTCTGTTACCTGTAGCCCCTTGTATGGTGAGTAAGAAGATTTGCTTTAGTTTTAAAATATATCTGTGATATTATGACAGTGAATAGTCAGGTGTTACCTAAAGTGTCATAGTATAAAATAGATGGGCATTTTTTTTCTCCAGGCCAAGTAAAAGAAGAGCTCTTTCTCATTTCTGTTTGAAGGTTCTTCAGGCCAGAAGAGCAGCTTCTTGGAGCCCTCTCATAACCTGGAGAGATATTGGCAAGCAGCTCCCTAGATACTAGAGCCCAGGTTTGTGAGAACATCAGAATATAGAGATCATGGGTCTCAGTGTTAACTTCGGTTCTTTTGGAGAATGTTTTTATTATATTCTGTAAAATGAAGTTAATAGTATGCTTAATAAATTATTTTGAGGCCTGGGATTCATGAGGCAGATCCCAATAGCAGTGATTACCCCCAAGCAAAGGGTGGACATCCTAAGAATATTTCCTTGCAGAGTTTAGCCTGTTCCTCCTTAGAGATCACAGCCATCTTTCAAGTGCCATTGTTTAGACCCAGAGTGAGATGGATGGAGCCAGCCCTGTCCTGTCCACTGTAAGAGAGGGACACGAGGTATTCTAATAATCTGGAGAGCAGGTAATCCTCCAAAAATTTATGTGCATTTGCTATTTATTTACTTGGTCTTTTTTTTTTTTAAAGCATCACTGTACCATCTTAATTAAATTTTGCTTTGGCGAATATTGAAATGAGTTTGCATTCTTTGAGCTGCTGGTATGGGAAGCGGCTGGTATAATTGTGTTCAGGGAAAGCCTGTTTGGAGTTTAGAATATTCAGCCACACACAATTCAGATGTAGAAACTGCATAGACATGTATTAAAACTGTGGCATTACATTGACCTTTCCTTCACTTACTTAGATATAAATGTGATGGACCGTAAAGGAGCGCTTACTCTCTTTTGGGCTGAGGATTTGGGGGTTAGCATTTCGACAGAGGTGGTCTGGCCATGTGTGTGGGGTTGGGGGTTCTCTTTGTTAAGGAGAACAGGCCTTCCTATGCGTTATCTAGGTGTGCCAGAATCTGCTGGCGGATGGATGGCATATTTAGTCCAGCCACGTACATGCAGAAATCAATTTCCCTCAGTTTCAAATGAGCCACAGTTAATTTCGACCTAATTTATTGGTTTATCGACCTGTGAACCTTGGGCCTTCGAAGAAGTGGCCTGGGTAGCCTTCTACCATGGGAGTGGCTGAAACCCAAAAGATGGAGTGGGCTGCTAGTCCTGATCGAGGCTTGGGCCTCACCCTGTCTTGGGACAAAATGCTCAGTTTTTAAATTGAAACATGAGGACTGCTTTGTGCATATTGGGATGGCTTCCCTGAAAATAGGACTTCCTAGCAACCACAGCCATAATAGTGAGCTAAAAAATAATGATAAAATTAGGTTATTCACTGAGTACTTGTTGATGGAGACATCTATGGGGGGTGCTAGGGGCTGATCCAGAGTTTTGTCCATGCTGAGCACTTGTTTTACCACTGAGCTGAACCCCCAGCCTTGGGTAATTCTTAATGATAACAATGACAGCACCATATTACTGCTACTTGCTAAGCTCTCCCTGGCCTTGTGACAGATCTCCGGTAGAGGGCTGTTTGATAGCCGTTTCGTAGTGATGACTTTCAATGTCTGTGTGTCCAGTGTGGCCATTGAGCACTGGACTGAAACACTGAATTTTTTTTCACTTACTCTTCATGAATTAAAGTTTACTAAGCAGCCACACGTGGTTCCTGGCTGCTCTACAGCCAGCACAGCCGTCCCGATGCGCAGGAAGCTTCCTTTTTCCAGCTTTAGGCAACTTCTGCTTTACCCCAGAGGTAAGTTGGAGCAAAGGCGAGCACACATGTGCATCACAAAATGGGGGTGGAAGCAGGAGGTGAGGGCTTCGTCTAAACCCTAGCTAGGTGTTGGAGGCTGCTTCTGCTGAGTGGCAGGAGATGGTGACTCTTTGAGGTAGGGCTGCTACCGTCTGGGGATGGTGGGAGCAGTGGGCATCTCGGAGAGATGCCTCTGCAGGGTTATTTCTTTGAATCAGCTACTTAGGCCTGAAGGGACAACCGTGCACGAGGGCCACACCAGCCCCTGTGGCTTTGCTTGTGTCCTGGCCCTGTGTGCACAGCTCAATTGTGTCTAGGCTGTGCAGACTCTATTTTGCAAAGCACTGAAAGATGTAAACAGTGCCTTAACAGCAGGGCCATCTCCCCGCCCCGCCCTTGGCTTCCTGTGTTCTTGGTGACTTACTTCCATGGGGCTGGGTCTGTCTTTCATCCCTTCCACCCTCCAGGCTGGCACGAAGACAAACAATAGAGGCAATAGAGGCGTGTGGTCTTCATCATTGCTTGCCAGCCTCCCTCCCCTCCCCTCCCCTCTCCTCCCTTCCCCTCCTCTCCCCTCCCCTCCCCTCCCCTCTCCTTCCCTCCCCGGCCGGAGGCTGCCAGCCCCTGCATTGACTTAGCACGCCATTGCTGCTGCTGCTGCAGGCTCTTGGCTTGGAAAATCGGGACCCTTCACGATGATTTATCTCCAGTCCCCTGAATTAGATTAAAAACACAGCTACGGATTCTCAGAAAGGCAGGCTGATGTGATTATATACCGAATCTGAGTGGCAGTCGAGGGCAATGAAAAGATGTACGTATGTCAGATGTGTTCTGTGCCTTGTAGGGCTCAAGGTACCATTTATTACCCTTCCTCTTTTTTTCTAAAAAAAAAAAAAAAAAAAGAAGAAGGTAACTGATAGGGTTTCAGTTATTTAGGAAGGAGATTAGCCTGTTGACTAGAAACCTTTTCCCAGTACCTGGGGATGGAAAGAAGTTTAAATGTGGGTGTGACCCAAAGAGTGGTTCTCAGGCAGGATTTTCATACATATGCCAGGGGTGTGCTGATGAGGATAGCGTCCTGATGACTTTTTTTTTTTTTTTTTTTTTTGTTGTTGTTGTTGTACTGGGCATTGATCCCAGAGGGGCAATCTGCCTGTGGGCTACATTCCCCAGCCCTATTTTATTTATTTTTTGTGGTACTGAGTATTGAATCCAGGGGCATTCTACCTCTGAGCTACACCCCCAGCATTCTACTTCTAAGCTTACACCCCCAGCATTTATTTCATTTCATTTTATTTATTTTTCAGTACTGAGGATGGAACCCAGGGACAGTCTACTGCTTTTTTTTTTTTTTTTTTTTTTTTTGTGGGTCTGGAGATGGAACCCAGAGGCATTTGATCTCCGAGCTATACCCCCCTGTCCTATTTTTTATTCTTTATTTTGAAACAGAGTCTCACTAAGTTGGGAAGGGCCTCACTAAGTAGCTGAGGCTGTCAGCGAACCCAGATCCTCTGGTCTCAGCCTCCCGAATGCTGAGATTACAAGTGTGCGCCACCACGCCTGGATATTCTTTATTTTTTTGAAACAGGGTCTCACTAAGTTGTGGAGGGCCTCACTAAGTAGCTGAGGCTGTCTGCAAACCATGATCCTCCTTTCTCAGCCTCCCGAATGCTGGGATTACAAGCGTGCGCCACCACACCCGGTTCTATTTTATTTTATTTTGAAACAGGGTCTCACTAAGTTTTGAGGGCCTCGCTAAGTTGCTGAGGCTAGCCTCAAACCTGTGATCCTCCTGTCTCAGCCTCCCAGTGGTTGGAATTATAGGCATGTGCCATGTGCCTGGCTCCTGACGACATTTGTAACTCTCAGGAAGAGAGACAAGGACAGAGGGTGCTGGTGAGATGGCAGTGGGCCCTGAGAAGAAAGGCCAGGGCTGACCTGCGGGGCTGCCCAGGATCTCAGGGAACAGGGAAGGAGGCGAGCTGGATGAGCGCCTCGTGAAGCCAGGAGCGTTCACCAGACTCGACTGAAACCTGTGCTCAGTTAACTGAGTATCATGAGCCCCTGTACCCACGGCTTACCTCATGTGTGTATTTAGTTCCCTAAAATTCTCTCGCTGAGTAGTCTAAAAAAAAACCCTTGCCGTCAACCGTGCACGGGTGTGCTGCATTTGGCGAGGTGTGTGGCGGAGCCTGGAGGTGACGCACACACCCGGCCTCGCGTGACTGGGGGAGCATTCGGGTGGATGTGGGGAGTCAGAGAGAGAGCTGTGGACGGAGGGCTGGGCAGCAGGCGGAGAAGTGCTCTGAGCCCGCCCCGGGGCCAAGAAATTGCTGTGTTGTGGGGAGTTGACATGCTGTCTCTTCTCCAATGATCTTTGTTTGTTTGTTTGGTACTGGGGATGGAACCCAGGGACATGCTACCTCTGAGCTATACCCCCAGCCCTTTTTAAAAAATTTGCAACAGGGTCTCACTAAGCTGCTGAGGGGGTTTCTTTGTTGCTGAGGCTGGCCTCAAACCCACAATCCTCCTGTCTCAGCCTCCCACATACTAGGATGAGAGGCCTGTGCCACCACGCCCGGCTTCCATTAAATCTTATTTGTGGCTTCTCTCCTGGGATGCCGTATTTAAATGTGTTCCCTTTTCTAGCGAGCAAAGTGTTAGAAAAGAGTCATCCCAGGGAAAATGGCCAGGTTCACATAGAGAGCGTTTAGACACGAGAAGAAACATGTTTGTGGACGTTGAAGGTGGCTTGTGTCTGTCTCCCTTGCTTCCTACCACAGCGCTGCCACCTTGGAAAGATAAGGGCGACTGTTCATCTCACCTCACAGATGAGTATCGGTACCTGCGGTTCAGAAAGTTGAGGGACCCACGCGATCAGAGAGCCCGTGAGTCAGGAGACCCACTCCCCCAGCCCTCCCCCTCGCTGCACATGTGCTGCCAGCTGTTCGCTTGTTCTTTGGGACCCCCTTTTTTTTTTTTGTGGTACTGGGGGTGGAACCCAGGGGCTTTCTATCTCCGGGCTATGCTTCCAGACCTATTTTCTATTTTATTTGGAAACAGGGTCTCACTGAGTAGCTGAGAGCCTCACTCAGTAGCTGAGGCTGGCTTCGAACCTGTGTGATCCTCCTGACTCAGCCTCCCAAGTGCAGGGATTACAAGCGTGGCCCACCAACCAGCTATCCGGGACCCCATTTTATTTATTTATTTTTTCTTTTAAATATTTTTATTGGTGCATTATATTCAAACATCATATTGGGGTAAAAAACTTGTGTGTACAAACATGTACGCATCGCTGATTTAACCCCTACCCAATTCCCACCCCATTCCCTCCCCGTCCCTCCCTCCCTTGCTCTGCTCAATGATTGACTTCGATATGTTTAAGTACATTGTGTGCTTTAGAGATCTCCCCCCCCTTTCTCCTCCTTTAGGTTGTCTTGTTTGCTCCTCTATAGGATTTCCTTTTTCATCTAGAGTTCCTCCTACGACCCGTTTCTCCCTAGCTCTCACATATTAGGGAAAGCATCGGATTTCTTATTTTTTGTGACTGATAATCTCACTTAGCATAATGTCCTCCAGTTCCATCCATTTCCCTGAAAATGATGTAATTGAGTTTTTTTTTTAATGGCTGAGTAAAATTCCATTGTGTACATATCCCACAGTTTTGTAATCCATTCATCTGTTGATGGACATCTTGGCTGGTTCCATGGTTTGGCTATGGTGAATTGTGCAGCTATGAACATAGATGCACATGCATTAGTTTGGTAGTTTGGTTTCCTATCTTTTGGGTAGATACCCAGAAGTGGTATTGCTGGATCAAATGGAAGATTTGTTCCCATTCTTCTGAGGATTCTCCATACTGTTTTCCAAAGTGGTTGCACTAATTTGCAATCCCACCAACAATGTCTTAGAGTTCCCACTTCTCCACATCCTCGCCAGCATCTGTTGTTGTTTGTGTTTTGAATGATGGCCATTCTAGTTGGAGTTAGGTGAAATCTCAGGGTAGGTTTGATTTGCATCTCTCTGATTGCCAGTGATGTTGAGCATTTTTTCATGCATTTATTGGCCGTTTGAATTTCTTCTTTTGTGAAGTGTCTGTTTAGTTCATTTGCCCATTTTGTTATTGGATGGGACATCATTTTAAACCAGAGTCTCATGTAATCCCACCCTCTCCCAGGCTCCCTGGACTACGCTGTTCTTCTCCCCTCTACTTCTTCCTTCCTTCCTTCCTTCCTTCCTTCCTTCCTTTCAGCTAGGGATTGAACTCAGGGGCATTCCACCTCTGAGCTACACCCCCCAGTCCTATTTTACTTTTTATTTTGAAACAGGGTATTGCTAAGTTGCCGGTAGCCTCATTAAGTTGCTAAGGCTGGCTGTGAACCTGTCATCCTCTTGTCTCAGCCTCCCAAGTACTGGGATTAACAGGTGTACACTACTGTGTCCGGCTTCCTTCCTTTCTTTATGGGGACTGAACCCAGGGGCATTCTACCTCTGAGTTACACTCAAAGCTATGTTTTATTTTTTATTTTGAAACAGGGGCTAAGTTGCTGAGGGTCTCACTAAATTGCTGAGGCTGGCCTCAAATCTGTGATTCTCCTTTCCCAGCCTCCCAAATATTGGGATTACAGGTGCGTGCCGCTTCACCCAGCTCTTGTAGCTTTGCAGACGCAGCATGTCACACCTGGGGCATTTCTCTTTCCTGGCACTTGCTCTTCTCTCCCGAGTGGGGGCTTCTGTGCTGCGCCAGCTCTCCAGCCGACTCCTCCTCTGCACCTCTCATAGCCTGGGTCCTGTCTTCTCTCTGTGCAGTGTCACTCCCCCAGTGAAATCAGGTCCCCTGTTTAACAACGGGAATTTAATCATTATTCATTGGATTTCTCGTTGAATGCTTATTTCCGCTGCTAATTTATGGGTCAGGAGGCAGGACCTAGCAGCTTTGCTGTTTTCCTAACACCTAGCATAGCACCTGGTTTATAGTAAGTGCTGAATACATATTTACTGGATGAATGGAGGAGCTATTTATGGAGAAGCTACAGGACCAAACTGGAGAGCCAGGGGAAGTGGGTGAACTGGAGCCTCCTACGGGCTCACAAAGCAGCTCTGAGCTCCTGGAGGGTCCTCACGGAAGGAGAAGGGCCTGGGCTTAGGTGCTCAGTAGCCGCTTCACATCACCGAGGACGTGTGTGCCCTGCACCCGGCCGTGTTCTAAGGCAGCATGGAATACCACCTCTACATCTTTCTCTGAGCTGGGCCTCGTCAGCAAAGTAGCCGAGAGCGTAGATGGTCTCTGGCACTGGGGTTTTCTTCTTTTTCTCATCCACTGGCAAATGAAGGGGCGATCTCCAGGTTTCTGGCAGTTTTTTCACAGGCTCCTTCTGACATTGTCAGTGTCAGTGACAATGGTTCACCTGGAGGGAGTGGCTCGTGGCAGTAAAGACTGGGTAGGGTCCGCCTGCCCCTTAAGGAGCAGCTAGCAATGAATCAGTCTCTCTGAACTGATATCTCGAGCTAGTGAGAATATGGTTGTCATCCTTTTGGTAAAAAGGAGAAGGTGTGTGTGTGTGTGTGTGTGTGTGTGTGTGTGTGTGTGTATCTCCATTGAATGAAGTGCTACAGTTTAGTACTTAGTACAGAGTCATCCCGCCCTTTGCTTACTTGATCTGTAAAATGGGCAGTGTGGATTTGCCAGCAAAGGTGTTCATGGTTTCCATGGGTAAAGGAAGTATCCTGAGCCCATGCTGCAGTCAAGAGAGCATGCTGCGATTCCAGATCCTGCGTGTGAGCGGGGCTTCCGTAGGAGCATCCACCAACTAGATTGCGGCTCTCCGGAGGTGGAGGTGAGTCCGGAAAGGTAATGAGGTTTCTAAATATAGTGAGATGAGTCTGGAAAGGGGACGCGGGGAGGCAGTTTGCATACCTTGCATCTAGGTCGCAGGGTTTGAGGAAGCCTTGTTGTTGGTCCTCGGGAGCATGTCTTTGTGTCTGTAGGCCCCATCATATCATAGGGTTCCAGGGATCTAGCCGCTGCCTCTGTCCTGGGAGTTGAAGGACAGGATATTTGTTTTATACTTCATTGTAGGATTTAAAAAAATCCTTCTTTGTATTTCACTGAGAGTGAAGCAGAGAAACACACCAGGCTGCCTAGTTTGTGGTGCTTTTTACTGTGCTCTGGGAAGAGTCTGTTGGGAAAAGGGAGGACAGGCTGTGTGTGCCCAGGACATCCCGAGCTTTGGGTTTGACCAGCGTGAAAGACGCGATCGCACAAAAAATGAATGGAGAGAATATGTATGACCCGTTCCAGTGATGGCCCCGTCCTCCTGAATAAGCGTCAACCACCATAGGGTGCCGGTTTTACTGGGAATTCTCAGGGTTGAATCAGACTTGCAACCCTCGTCTTCTCTAGAGGTGCTGTGCGCATTCTCACAGGTAAGGACTGTGGGGGGCCTGGTGCCTAGTAGACCCCAGTGCATACTTTCATTGGAAGGCAAACGCATGAGTAATGAGCGCCTTCATACAATAAGCATTGGATACCTCTATTTATAACTACCCCAAACTGGAGGATTGGGGGGCTGCAGATTCTCCCTCCTCCTCTGGATCACCTCTTCGGATCTCCAGGGTGCCGGGGACTGAGAGGCAATGCGGGCTGGGGGCGATAGGTGTGTCAGTGTGTGGGTGGCCAGGAGGGGGAGCTGGCTATGGACACACACCAGCTGGAGCCTGCGGCCAGCGCTGCATCTGGGGACAGGGCGGCTTGTGCGGATGCTGCGGAGGACGCTGACAGCGCTCTGAAGGATTGCTTTGGCCAGGGACCCAATCCCCAGCCTGCCTCCTCTGTGACTCATGCTAGCTGCAGAGTCTGCTAGTAGGAGGGCTGGAGATGACACGAAACGAAAGCAGCACTGGAGAGTGGGAGCTCCGAGGTACTGGATCCGCACTGGGGAAGAATAGGGTTCTACCTGGGTCATAGAGGCGCTTAAAAAAATAGATGAAATGTACGTGAATTAACCATTTTAAAGAGAACGAGTCCTTTAGTAATTCACATGCTGTGCAACCGCCAGCTCTGTCTGGTTCTAAAATATTTTCATCACTCCCAGTGAAAAAACCTTACAGTTCCACCCTCCTCTCCTCTCCCCCCAACCCCTGGCAACCACTAATCTGCTTTCTGTCTCCGTGGATTTACCTCTCCCTCCTGGGTACCTCATATAAATGCAGTCATGCAATATGTGACCTTCGTGTTTGCCTTCTTCACTTAGCATATTGTTTTCGAGATTCATGCACATTAAAGCATGTATCATTTTTATATCATTTTGACGTAGAGTCTTAACCACACCAAATCCCCCAAGACAGACCCCCCCCCTTAATTAAAAAAAAAAAAAAGAATGAGTCTTGCTAGCTGATCATTTAGACTCAGGCCTGCCTGAAGGCCGGGGGTGGACTAGATTCCCCAGTAGACTTGGCTGGAGACACCTGGGTCTTTTAAAAACACCAGCTCCCAGGCTGCATCCAGGGGCTTTTCCACCAGTAGGAACAGGTGGGACCTTGCAGGTGATGTCGCTAATCCTGGGTCCCATGACCTCTGGGATTATCCTAACCACCTGTGCTGGGAGGAAGAGGCCACCACTGCCCGGATGCTGTGTATGGCTCCTGCTGTTTCTCTTCAGGGGGTCCCTGGTGTGCCATTTTTCTGTTTGTCTTCTGAGGGGAGGCACTTGGGTCCCTCCTGCCACCTTTATAACTCCAATTAACTGTGGCTCATTTATCAGGTTGTCCAGACAAGGGCGAGGACGGCCTTCAGGCCCAAGGGGTTGTGAACACATTGAGGTTGTTCCTGCAGAAGCCACACTCCCACTCCTCCCAGGCTGGTGACAGCTGGGACCCGCGGAGGAGAGGCTGGCTTGAGAAATCTAGAAGCCTGCAGCTACTCTGCAGGGCAAGTGGCGGGGGCTGGCGATTGTGGGGAGGAAAAAGACATCCCCCCCCACTGAAGGAGAGGGATTCCGCGTGGCGGCCAATGGGCTGTTCTTGGTTGCTGGGGCTGCCCTGGAAGGCTGGGTTCTTGGTCACACACCCTGGATAGTTAGCAGGGACACCTGCATAGAGGATTCTCCCTGCCTTTCTTTGCAGGGATAGGCCAGAGAGGAGACTGCATGTTTGACCTTGACAAAATATCTAGCCTCCCAGCCTACCTGCCAGCTCCCTGGGCCTGTGGCTTCGTGGCTTCCTCCGCTGATTCTGGCCATGGGCATTGCACTTGGGCTGCCATGGGGACCGCCCTGACTCCAGGGAGTCATTCTCCTGACCCAGATGAACCACACCAAGAAGTGGAGGAGTTGTGTGAGGCCTGTGGTCCTGGAGTGGATCTTGTTGCCAGGGATTTCAGTTCTTCCCTTCACTGGCTGCTCGCTCTTCTACAGTCTGTTCTGAGGACCAGAAGGACATCTGATAGAAGAAGCTTTTTATTTTTTTTAAATAGGCAGCTCCCCAGGCCTGCCTTCTGGAGACTTTGTAAAAACCCTTCGATGTTTTGATGCTTGCATTCTGTGCCCATCTCATTCCTTGTCTCTTAGGATCAGGTGATGGTGGTCTCGTAAGTCCCATGTCTTCTGTGCAGAAAGACTTCAGCAAGTTGTTTTCAGTCCTCTTCCCCGCTCGGCTCACTGGAAGCTTTGTATTCTGTTCAAAGCATGGTCTGATTGTTGCCTGCCAGGGGAGCCTTTGATGGGGTCTTTGAGGATGCCCAGGCTGAACGTTGAAGGACTTTTTTATCCCAGACCCTGGGTGAACTCGTGTGGTTCTTGTAGGCTCCTGATCCTTTATTGCATTGACATTTGCATAGTCCTGCTTCCATTCCTCTCTGGCTCCAAAAGGTGGCATTGTAGGGGAGCTGACTTTAGCTTGAATTTCCAGGGTGTCTAGGCTTGGTGGGCTTCTCATCCACAGATGCTTCCCTATTCTTTCCAGACTCTTGGGCTGGAAGGAGAGGGAGAGAAGGGGAGGATTGGAGGAAGCCTGAGGTGGCTGGGGGAGAGTCCTACAGCTGTTTTCTGCCTGTAGCATTCCGGGTTAGGTCATTTATTTTTATTTTGTATTTGCACTTGACGCATGCCTGGACTTGAATGAGTAATGGTATTTTAGAATGACATTTTTTTCCTAAAAAAATATCAAGGGTCTCTTTCTTTAAATAGGTCTCATTTCAAGTGCCTTTCTAAAGAATTTGGATCCTGGATCAAATTAGATGCAGGTGCTTAAAACCCAAAGCAGAGTCGTTACGGATTAGCTCCTTGGTTGATCTGGCTGCCAAGTTTGTGGCCTAGGTGCTTCTCTTCCCCCTGTGACATCTGAGAGTACCCCACAGAGTGGGTGAGGAAATTTAGGGTGTGGGGGAAGGAAGGGAAGAAGGGAGGAAGGAGCCGTGGGGAGGGGAGGGTTTTCTGCTGCAGAGCCCAGATAAGACATCTTTAAGGGCAGATAGCCCAGGCTTGAACTTTCATTAGTCCAAGAATTGGTGGAGGGACAGGTGGGCTGTCCAGGATATACTCTGCAAAGTACCTCTGAGTCTCTCAAACTTGATTTCCTTCCCTGCGTGCCTGATATAGGCAAGGTGGATGGTAGAACAGGCTTATCCTGGACGTTGCTCAGCCAGAGGGTCGGCACAGGTTTCTGGCTCTGCTTCTGGAAGTTTCCTTAGCATCTTCAATGGTTTTCTGTCCACACAGGTTGGCAAAATGTTTAGCTCAGCTGTTCTGAAATGCCAGCCTTGGAACTGATGGTGCCCATCAGCACACAGTGAAAGAAGAGATCAGGGGTGTTCCTGGTGGTACAGCCATCGGCAGAAAGGCTGAGAAAAGAAGAGCCACGGCAGCACAGTTAGAGGCCATGAACAGTGATCTAAGAGAACGGTTTTGTATTTGGAAGTTATCTTTCCTCAGTTTTAACAGATGAGTCTGCAGAACTCAGGATTGTAGTTTATCTCCTAGTCATGAGAGGTTCAGGGTGGGTGTCAGAGACCTGGGTCCTTCTGACCCGGAGCAGTGCTCTCCAGACTTTGGGGTCCTCTGAATGCAGTCCACAGATGGGGAGAACACAGGACTGTGCGTGGGCTTGAGGATGACTTCTCACAGTTCTTTGCCCAAAACTTGGTCCCATGGCCACAGCTTGCTGCCAGGCAGCCTGGGCAAGGGCCCGCCATGTCCTTAGGAGGCAGAGGAAGCAGGTTGAAGAGTAGCCAGTTGAGCTATGTTTTGGTTAATATTTTCACCTGCAAAATAGAAGGTGCCACCCAGTCCTCTGTTGGCCTACCTAATCTATTTTTTGTTTTATGGTTTACAAAATCAAAAGCCTGGGAACTACTGTTATCATTAATCCAAAGATCATTTTGGTTGAGTTCTGGGAAAAATTTCCTTACTTGAGGTACTTCAAACATAAATTTCAAGAAACTTCACAATGAAGCCTTCCTCTCATTTCTCACTATAAGCTGAAGATAAATAATGATGCCCCCCAGGCCAGAGGGAACAGTGGTTTTGGCAGAGGTTTGAAGAGCATGTGGTCTTTCTTGACTATGGATTATATATATATATAATTATTATATATTATATATTTCTTTTTAATTGTTATTTTTGTGGGTCTGGGGATGGAACTCAGAGACATTCGACCTCTGAGCTACACCTCCTACCCTATATTTTATTCTCTATTTTGAAAGAGGGTCTCACTAAGTTGCAGAGGGCCTCATTATGTAGCTGAGGCTATCTGTGAACTGCGATCCTCTAGTCTCAGCCTCCTGAATGCTGGGATTACAAGTGTGCGCTACCACTCCCGGCTCTTTTTAACTTTTTTTTTTTTTCAGTACTGAGGATGGAACCCAGGGGCATTCTACCTCTGAACTATACCCCCAGTCCTAATTTTTATTATCTTTATTTTGAAACAGGGTCTCATTAAGTTGTAGAGGGCCTCACTAAGTAGCTGAGGCTGGCTGCGAACCATGATCCTCCTGTCTCAGCCTCCCAAGTACTGGGATTATAAGCATGTGCTACCATGCCCAGCTTTCTTTTTAACTTTTTATCAACACATGATGTATTTATTGGGTACACCGTGATATTAATACACATAAACAGAGTGTAATAATCAGGTAATTGGCATATCCAGGCAGTTGAGTTAGCATATCAAGCATCTCAGACACTTAATCATTTCTTTGTATTGGGACCATGCACAATCTTCTCTACTAGCTATTTTGAAATCCACACTTAATTGTTGATAACCATAGTTATCCCACAGTGCTGTAGAACATTAGAAACTTTACCCCTGCATTCATTAGCTAGCCTTCCTCCATCCCCACTCCCCACCCTTTCCAGCCTCTGGTGCTTTTGGTTTTGAATAAGAGATGTTTTCAGTGTTTTGGTTGAGTCTTAGAGGTGCATGCCATTCATATAGAATAAGGATCAGAGTAACTGGAGATTAACATCACAGAAGGTGAAAATTAAGCAAAAAGATTAGTTATGCCAGTGAGATCCTATAAAGATTTTTTCTGCAATCCAGTTGTACCCACAGTGTAACTGAATGTAACCAGGGGGGCCTGGTGGTGTCTGTTCCTGGGGAAGTGAAGTCCGGCAGAGTTTGCACAGTGATGGGAACAGCCTGAGCCTGCCTGCTGCCTCCTGCCTCAGAATCCTGTCCTTTCCTAGTGACAGAGAAGAGTGAGCCCAGCTTGCGGATGTGCACGCTGTCACTCACCATGGGTCCTGATGCCTGTGCCAATCTCTTCCAGGTCAGTCTGAATGATTCCCACAATCAGATGGTGGTGCACTGGGCTGGAGAGAAAAGCAACGTGATCGTCGCCCTCGCCCGAGACAGCCTGGCATTGGCCAGGCCCAAGAGCAGTGACGTAAGTACTCATGTTACCTTGGGCATCTTGCGGTGCCATCAACATGCCCCTTCTGATCCTCTGGGATTTGCATGCTAGAAAAAAAAAGTGTAATTAGAGAATAGATGGGGTGAATCTCATAACAGGGAAGATAATCTGGGAAATAACAGATTTATCCCTTGTTTACTGAACTCAGCATTCCAAGCAGATTTTTGCTGGCTTTAATGGAGTGATAGGTGGTCTGGATTCTTCTGCCATCTCAGCAAAGTGCCAGAGGAGCGTTTGTTGGCAGAGTGGCTGTCCTGGGGTCGGGCTGGATGGAATCTATTTGGTCTTTCCCATGTGCCAGTGTCTTCTGACCCGCCCCAGTTGGACGAGCTCTTGAAACAGATTCTCTCCTATCCTTAATTTTCAGCGGGCTACTGATGATGTTTAATAGATTAGGTGCTTTGTAGACAGACACAAGATCAAAGTCATAGGCCTGTGAGTGGCGAGGCAGGTAAAGGACAAGAGGTAAGCTGCCTGAAGGTTCAGAGCACTTTTCACATCCAAAAAGAAAATAAAAAGGCCTCTCCCATTTTTCTTGAGGTCTGTGGGCCGCGTGGCCAATAGCCTTTTTCTCACTCTGGATAGAGATATAGCTTTCAGAAACATTGACCTGTGTCTTAATTTGCATGCAGCAGTGGTCCTGGGTGTCTGTGCGAGAGGTGCATGGAGAAGTTCTGGGGACCATTGCTCATCAGCTCTGGGCACTGGTTGCCATGCAGAATGCAGGGGTAGATGTGGCCAGGTCTTCTGAGTTTCCAAGAGAAGCCCCAGGTTTGAATTTGAATGTGAAGCTGCTGAGTCTTTCAAGTTGCCAGTTAATACGTAGGTTTTGCAAACACTGTGTGGGCCAAGTAAAATATATAAGAGGGTAGAGCTGGCCCTGGCATCCAAGTAGCCCGCATTCCAGGCTTCCCTTGTGGGCCAGAAGAGCAGCCCCTGCCCTAGTCGAGTCTGCGTGGTGGAAGGGTAAGGCCATGAACAGAGCAGTGTGCTGAAGAGCCTCTGTCACACCCCACTCTGGCCAGAGACCTGATGGATTTACTGTCACTTCATATCAGTTTTGAGGATATACTTGTAATTTTTTCTTTTTTGGTGGTGCTAGAGATTGAACTGAGGGACATTTTACCTCTGAGCTAGACCCAGAGCCCTTTTTATTGTTTATTCTAAAATGGTTCTCACTAAGTTTCTGGGGCTGGTCTCAAATCTGTGATCCTCTTGTCTTAACCTCCCAAATACTGGGACTATATAGCCTTTTGCCACCACACCCAGCTTATTTGTTGCCCTGGTCTCTGTAAGGTCCTTGTCTGTCTACCTGCTCTCTGGGTTGGATGTATGCAGAGTGAGGTCCCTGGAGGGGACCCCAGAGCTGTTTTATAGTGGGTTGAGTTAGGGCAGCTGCAGAAAGGGTGGGCCAAGGACAGCCTGGCTGTAATGATGAGCAGCTTTGGCCTGGGCAGGTTCTGAGCAGGAAGTGTGGGAAGCCACTGTGGCTGATGGCCAGGCTGGGTATCATGCCTGGAGAAGGGCTAGACTTCTTGGGGAAAGACTTGAGCCCATTTATACCTGTGCTCAGCATTCACAAGCATCAGCTATGGCTTCAGATGGCCACAATGGCTGCTGGCTGGCTCCTGATACTTGGCAGCACCTGTGTGCACGTTCAGACCGATCACGGCTCCTGGGCATCCCTTTTGGGAACAGCAGCCAACTCTGAGCAGTTCTGTGTTGAGAAATCTTCCTTGGGGTTTTTAAGTATTTAAACAATTCTTTGTCCAGGAAATAGTCTTTGCAAGACAGGTAAAAGAACTTAATCATTATTTTATAGTTTTGTTGCACATGTAGGAGCTTAGAGGCATAAAGGGATTTTGCTTGAGGCAGGTCACTTAGGATGTCATTGGGGAAATTTGGGGCTAATAGGAATTAAGACCCAATTATGTATTCAGTGTGTGAGACTGTGGGGCCACTAGTACGGTCACTAGACATCTAGTTGGCCAACTCTCCATACCAAGACCCCCTTGGTCCTGGGTGAAACAAGAGGGTTGGTCTTCCAAAGTATTGCCAATCTATCCAATCCAGCTTTTGCTCTGTGTAAATATTTGGGTGTGTCTTACTAAGAGCCCATTGAACATTTGAAGTGATTAACTATGTTACAGTGAAAGATGAGATAAGATTAAACGGAAAGGAGACTTAATGCCCAGAGTTAATAAATAGGGATGGCAGAAATTTCCTCCATCTGTATACAAACTACATTAAAGAGTTGGCAGATGAAACTGAGATGTTCTGATGTGGAAAGTTAATGCAAAAATAAACTGTGACTCAGAGGCAGAGTTGGTTTTGCTGGAGAGGTAACATTCCAAATCTTTCTGAAAGCATGGTTCAGAAGGCCCCTCAGAAATCCCAAGGGAAGCCGGGCATGGTGGCGCACGCTTGTAATCCCAGCATTCAGGAGGGTGAGACAGGAGGATCACGGTTCGCGGATAGTCTCAGCTACTTAGTGAGGCCCTTTGCAACTTAGTGAGACTCTGTTTCAATAAAGAATAATTAAAAAAAAATAAGGCTGGGGTGTAGCTCGGAGGTAAGAATGTCCCTGGGCTCTATTCCCAGTACCGGGGGGGGGGGGGGAAGAATCCCAAGGGAAATAATATATACAGATAAAATCCTACTTAAATGGTGGAGAGTAGCCAAGGTCATGCATGTTTAGTATATAAAAAGGGCATGCCTGTAATCCTAGTCCATGAGAGACTGAGATAGGAGGATCACACATTTAAGCAACTTAGAGAGACCCTGTATCAAAATAAAATAAAAAGTACTGGGGGTGGTGTAGCTTGATGGCAGAATGCCCCTGGGTTCCCATACTAATTTTAAATAAATAGATAAATAAAAAAAAAGAAAGATGGGATGTGAGTGCGATCTGGCTGTGACATCTGTCACCCCATTGATCACCAGGGTAGATTCAGTTGACCTGGCTGGTTAGGCGGGTGTCCCCTTCCTCCCTCACCGCTCCATGTGTGGCCCTCCCGCAGCTGCGCTGGGTTGAAGAGAACAACCTTCCCTGAATAGACGAGGACCGGTCTTTGGTTAGGGCTATAGGAGTAGCTGCGCTCCTCAGCTAGAACCTCCAAACAAGCTCTCGAGGTCCATTTGTAGGAGAAAGTAGGGTAGTCAAGCTTCCAAGACTCCAGACACATCCAAATGAGGTGCTGCACGTGCATGTGGCATTCTGCCTTTCTTTAAAAAAAAAAAAAAAGAAAGAAAGATGGATCTGGAAGCTGTTATTTCAGATGATTTGCTTTTAAGCATTTAGAAAAGAGAGTAATCCTCAGCTGATGAACTTGTAGCCAATGCGATTCCCTGAAGTATAGCTCCTGCAAGACTGACTTTTTTCTATGGTAAGTCGATGAAATTGAACTATAGATATGGTTAATCTTAATTCTTTTTTCCTGCTCACTTGTGATATATTTTACAAAGGGCTCAGATGTTACATAATTGGCAAGAGAGTTCTTTTGAGATAGTGTCTACCAGATCAAAATCAACCAGGGAAGATGCCTTGAATGGTAGGACTTGCCGCCCTGGTTAGTAGCACAGGACTCCAGCCTGTGGGAGGCTGGCATCTGGCTGAGCAGGAGCTCTGAAGTCAGAACCCCAGGGTTGGAATCCTGACTGTAATTCTTTAGCAGTCTGACTTTGGGCCAGCTTGTTTACCTTCTCTTGCTCTTTGTGCCAATTAACTTTGCCTTACCATAACGAAATACCCAAGGCAATCACATTGTAAAGAGAAAGTGTTTATTTTGGCTCACAGTGTTGGAGCTTCCAGTCCAGATTGCCGGCTCCATTGTTTTGAGGCCTCTGGCAGGGGGTCTGGCTGGCAGTAGTGGAAGCATGTGGTGGAGCCACTTAGCTTGTATCATGAGACAGGTGGTCAAGAGAACGAGAGGACAAGCTCCCCATGATCTCCCTCCAGGGCACATCCCAATGACCTGCAGACCTCCTGCTACGTAGACCTCTTAAAACCTCTACCACTTCCCAGTAGCGCCCCCTCCCCTGACTAAGCCTTTAACATCTGGGCTTTGGGGGACACTGAAGATCTGAACTAGGGCAGTCTTCTCATTTATCACTGAGATGGAACTTTAAAACCTTGCTAACCAAAGTGTGGTGTGTAGACTAGCCATGAGGGTATATTTTGGCAACTGATCAAAAATGCACACTTTTTGGCTTAGGGGTGTAGCTCAGTGGTAAAGTGCTAACCAACATGCCCAAGGCCCTGCGTTCCACCCCCAGCACTATGAGGGGAAAAAAAAAGACTGCAGAATTTCAGGTCCCACCTAGTCTTCAGGAATCAGGACCTACATCTGGCCAGTGTGCCGCAGGGCGATGTGTGAGCGTGTTAATAAACACTGAGAAGTGCTGATGTGAAGGGCTCGGAAGAGTGCCGGATGGAGAGATGTTTTCTGTGTACTTTAATCCTCCTGCCTCCTCTGCCCCTCCCCTTTCTTCTTATTATAGTTTTAATGTGGGAGAAAAAGAATTTTAAACCGTTCACTTCAAAGGGCCATCTTTATAGGTAAGAAAAGGATTGACCTGGCAGCTTGGGGCGGGTTAGTAGCTCCTCCCGTGTTAAATTCTGTTCTTTAGGGAATAGTGTCATATTGAGGTCAGAGAGGACCAATTAGTGCAGAAGGCTGCATGGGGGTGAAAACAGACTGCTGACGCACAGGGTGAGGAGAGAGCGCAAGGTGTTGGCCCGGTTCCTCTGGAAGAGCACCGTGGACAGTGCCTGCAGCACTGTGTGACTGAAGCAAGGCGGCCCCAGCCAGAACTTGTACCTGGGGGTGCAGTCTGGAGGCTGTGAAGCCAACAGCCCTCTTGAGGCTCACTCCACACACCTTTTGTGTGCTGCTCACCGTGGGGACCTCGACCAGCCCTGAGCATGGTCTTTGCCGCGTGCAGTTGGTGGCCAAAATGTCAGTCAAGTAGAAATAAAAATTATGAGCATCATTGTTAAGATTTAGATGTGGAGTGTCTCTCGGATGCTCACATAGTGAAAGCTTGGTCCTCAGTGCAGCAGGGTCTAGAGGTGGGCTTTGGGAGTGATCAGTCCCTGAGGTCTCATCAATGGATGGAGGATGGACTGGGCTACTGGGAAAAGTTAAAAACCACAGGCAGATGGGGCAGGCAGGTTACTAGGGGCGTGCCCCGGGGACTAGACCTTACCAACGGCCCCTTTCCTGCTCGCGCTCACTCGCACGCTGCCTCTCTCTCTCTCTCTCTCTCTCTCTCTCTCTCTCTCTCTCTCTCTCTCTCCTCTATCTCCTCTCTCCCCTCTCTCTCTCCTCTCTCTCTTCTCTCTTCTCTCTTCTCTCTTCTCTCTCTCTCTCTCTCTCTCTCTCTCTCTCTCTTTCTCTCCTCTATCTCCTCTCTCCCCTCTCTCTCTCCTCTCTCTCTTCTCTCTTCTCTCTTCTCTCTTCTCTCTTCTCTCTTCTCTCTTCTCTCTTCTCTCTCTCTCTCTCTCTCTCTCTCTCTCTCTCTCTCTCTCTCTGCGTTTGGGCTATCATGAGCTAAGAAGCTTTCTCCTCTATTACCTTCCACCTGAATGCTCCTCCTAATAAGGATCCAGAGTGGTGGAGCTGGCCGACTGTGGACCAAAACCTCCGCAACCATGAGCCCAAATCACCCCCTCTCCTCTAAATTGTGTATGCCAAGCATTTGGATTGCAGAAAGGAAAAGTTACCACTAGGATAAAAGAAGTGCCATATTGGAATGGTTCAGTCTGGAGAAGACAAGGGAGATGAGTGTCTATAATAACTTTCAGGCATTGGATGGGCCCTTACATACTTTTGTTAAGTATAAGACCAAAGACAAAGACATGGTTTCTTTTTTCCTTTTTTTTTTTTTTTTTGTGATGCTGGGGCTCAAACCCAGGGCCACAAACATGCCAGTGCTCTACTGCTGAGCTCTAGCCCCAGCACTAAGAGGTGGGCTTGGTTTGCAGGTGGGAAGTAAGGAGGAGCTTTTTGGTAGTGGGGCTGGCAGTGGTGTGGTTGAGACTCTCAGAGAGGCTCTCCCTCTGCCTGGGACACCTCCACTGCCTGTCTGTGGATCTGGCATGTGGCCCTCCTCTTTAACACAGACATGTGAGTATAGAGAACATTTTCCAACACAGTAACGTGCAGAGAGGAAAGACAGCTGGACTTGGGATTGGGAGAAACCAGTGTCCCTTTGTCACTTACTAGCAATGTGACCTTGGGCAAGCAGTCACTTCTGGGAGTTTTACTTTTGGTTATCTCTGACAAGGAAATAATTGTAGCTCACCCTCCACATCCACACTGAACTGCAGGTTGAACATGTGAGGAGAAGCAGAGGAATCTTTACCAAGCTTATATAGACTTTCTGTCATTATTCCTTAAAATAGTGCTGTACATCAACTATTTACATAGCATTTTTGTTGTCTGAGGTGGTATAAGTAATCTAAGAGTGATGTAAACTATAGAGGAGGATGTGGGTAGATTATACGGAAGTGCCATGCCATCTTTATAAGAACTTGAGAATCCACAGGTTTTCGCATCTTTTGGGGAGCCTGGAACTAATCTCCCGCAGACACTGAGGGACAGCCGTAAAGATGACTGTATTCTTTAGGCCCATCCCTGATTCATTCAATTCACTGTCTTTTGTTCGTTTAGTTGGCACATCCATTTAGTCACGCTTTGATTTCTAATCATACTTGTTATAGAAGTCTTTGTTGGCTACTCACTCTGTTCCAGGTAGCCTGCAGGGGAGACTAATTTGCAGGATTTTTAAAGATGAAGAGAGATAATGTATACAAAGGAGTATTATATACTGAAAAATGCTTCCCTGATATAAACATATTATCACTTTAGCGCCTCAAGAAATAAATCTAGTGGATTACCTATGGGACATTAGAGCCAAAAGGGGCTTCAGTTTCCTGTTCCAGAAGCCATTAGGGTGCTGCTGCAACTTAGGAACCTACCAAGACTCAGAGTCCATCCTGGGCTTGAAGAATTGGAGTGAGCCGGTTCTGCTGGGTCATTTTGCCGGTTAGATTGTGCGTGAGCACGCGTCCTGCAGAGTTCCCACAACGCTGCTTTTGTGACCGTGCCGCCCGTGTGCTTGGTGGTTGGAACGCACTGTGTATTCTTTTGGTCCCTTTCATGGTGACCCAGATAAAGGCAGAGGCGCTGTCTTCGCTTCTTCTAACCTTGGTATCTGTTCAATGTTAATGCCCTGCCCCTGTCCTGTGCTCCCGGTTGCTGTGGTAAGCCTTTCTGTTCTTCACTGTTTACTCGGGGTTTTGTGACGTGCTTACTGGCCCATCCCCTCTGGTGACCGTATCTTCTTCTAGTCTTATTTGTCAGTCTGGTGCCTGGCACAGTTTCAGATGGGCAGGGATGGCAGGTCACTTCTGAGATAATAATTTTCTAGTTTTCTCTCAGACTTGTTTTTACTCCCTTGATTATCTCTCATATCTCACAGATAGTAAAGTCTAGTTTCTAAATGTCCGACAACATCCATGGAGTTATCCTCCGTGGCCTGAGTTGATAATGGCTTTGAGTTCTCTGGCTTCGAAGGCAGATAGGCTGGGCCTTGGTCCCACTCTGCTACTTCCTGCCTTGTGACGGTGGCAAGTAACGAATCTCAGAAGCCCTTGTTGTCTTCTCTGTGACGTGATTTTAAGAATTGCATTTCCACGTGGAGTTGTTGTGAGAGTTACCTGAGCTTGTTCATTTGAGGAGGGTAATACCAGCTCTGCATATAGTGAGCACTCAGTGAGCGACAGTTCTTCTAACCTCTCATTACCATGGTTACTGCATCACCAGAGGCCAGGATGCAGTGGAGGGGTGGTCTCTGTTGATTGTGAACTCTACTACTGCCGCCTCCTGTGACACAGAGCCATAGAACATTAGAGCAGGAGAGGAGAGGAGAGGGATTCTGATACTGATTTTTTTTTTTAAGCCCTGTGGTTTGTAATTGAACCCAGGACCTCATACATACATACAAGACAAATGCTGTACCACTAAGCTACATCCCCAGCCTATTACTATCTTAGTCTGTGTATCCTCAATCACTTAGCACTCTTTCTTTTTTGTGATGTTAGAGATTGAACCCAGGGACTACACCCTTAGCCCTATTTTATTTTTTATTTTTATCTTGCTAATTGCTGAGGCTGGCTGCCACTGTGATCCTCATGTCTCAGCCTCCCACTTACTGATATTAGAGGCCTGTACCACCATGCTCACCTCACTTAGCAGTCTTTCTTTTTTATCTCTTGGGCTGTTGGGTGGGAGACCCATCAAGGGTTTTCTTTCTTTGGATATGGGATACTCTAAGAAGCAAGTTTCCCAGCAGAGGAATGAAGTATTTCTATTACCTTTTGGGGACATTTCAGCTGATGGCAAAACAAGTTTTCAACCCTTTTCCCCTTATGTGAACATATTCTCTCTGCCTCTGGAAGCAATTTATTATTCAGCCCATGATGAGGGTGTTATCATTGCTTCTCTGTGTGTGTCTCCTGCTCCAGGGACTTGATTTTGCCTCAGAAAAGAGGAGGGTGGCTGCAGTGTTCCCTAGCTTTCATCCCCCGCAGGCTTGGGGACAGATATGGAGGTGCCCTGATTGCCTTTTGTGTGTGACCTGGTGACATTGGCAACTTTATTGTGTACTGTTCAGGGTCTGGGGCAGATGTTGGCAGATGGAGGCACAATAGAGGTCTTTCTGTCCCATTTCTAACTGACTTTGCTCTTCCTCCCCTTCTGTCTTTTCTAGGTGTATGTGTCTTATGACTATGGAAAATCATTCAACAAGATTTCAGAGAAGCTCAACTTTGGCGTGGGAAACAGCAGTGAAGCGGTGATTGCGCAGTTCTACCACAGTCCTGCAGACAACAAGCGGGTAAGCACAGGCTGGTGGAGCCTGGCTTGGGCCAGATCCCCGCTCTGAAGCGGGTGCACCAAAGAGCCCTTTGTAATTTCTGCAGCATGTCCGGTAGCCAGTGCCCTGATCCGGGAATCAGTGACAGCATCCTGTTCACGGGGTGGGTCTGTGCGTAATCAGGCCAGCCAAGTACTGGTTAGGCCGGATTTCTAGACAAACAAGGGCAGGTTAAACCACAGAAAATCTGCCAAGCAATAGATCACCTTGACTCACTGGTGGCAAAGGCCTTTCCCAGGTACACTAGGACTCAGAGGGTGTGGGCTGCAGTCTAACTGTGGCTGCTAAGGGCAGCTGCTGACCTCTTGGCTTCTTTGGCCTTATCATTATGCCTGTGAGAGTGTGTGTGTGTGTGTGTGTGTGTGTGTGTGTGTGTGCACGCGTGCGCGTATATGTGTGCCCCTCTCTCCTCAATCCTACATGGATATAGAAAAGAAAACCAAGGCAGCAGCCCTCCAGCCCTTGCTGTGACCCTCCTTTGTTTTCTAAACTGGCATGTCTGGGGGCTCCATTTCTTCATCAGGACCCCCAGGTAGCTGGACTAAAGGAAGCTTGAGCCCAACCCCCAGGCAGGTATGGCCAGGGAGGGCAGGAACCTGCAGCTCTGAGGCTTCCTGTCCTCCACTCCCCTCTGGGAGCTGAATCTGATTACTTTCTGCCTACTCTCAGGTTATTTAGCTCCTTCCCAGGTCCAGATGGCTCCTTCTAGGGAAAAGACCCTGTAGAATAGCTCCTTAGTGGTAAGATCTTTCAGAGACAGGGGAGCAGTAGCTTTTTGTTAATCTAGAAAGAACCCAGTGAACAAGATCTTTAGGATCCTTCTTCCAGCCTGGCTTCTCAGATTGCCTGTGGTCACCTAGCAAGAGCTGCATTCAAAATATTTAGCAACTGTGGCTCTATCTTGACCAATCACAACAGACCCTATCTGGAGGGAGCTGGGCCCAGGAGGCCCCCTGCCAGGCCAGGATTTTAACCTTTTAGTTGCTAGAACTTGGGGAGGTACTGGGGATTTGGGGGGCAGCTACTCAAGGGTTTCCCAATTGAAGCTGTTTATCAACTGGTACAGAGTGCTTTAAAAAAGCAACCAGAGTAGCCGGGCGTGGTGGCGCACACTTGTAATCCCCGTGGTTGGGAGGCGGAGACAGGAGGATCGCGCAGGTTTGAAGCCAGCTGCGCTGGCATAAGAGACCCTATTTCAAAAATATAAAAAAGGTCTGGGAGTGTAGCCCGGAAGTAGAAGGGTTTCCAGGAACCCCAGTACCACCAAAAAAAAAAAAAAAAAAAAAAAAAGTAACCAGAGTAGATATTACTGGTTAAACATCAGCTCACCCTCATGGTCTGAGTGAAGCCCTAGTTAGGTGTACTCTTGCCCAGCTCCAGGGCAGCCGGTTTTCCCCTGAGATGAAGAGCAGGAGAAGGTGTTGGAGGGAACTGGCTCTGTAGCACAGGCTGGCCTTGATGCTCCTCCTCGTACCCCATGGCCAGCCAGGCCTGGTCCTGGGGGTTCCCAGAGGGGAGTGGGCTCTGCCTTGCACCTTGCTCTGCGCTCTGAAGTTGCAAGGAGACCAAGGAGTTGCTGTTCAGTCTGGCTGCACTCTGGATGGACCTTCGTGCTTCCTGCCCTCCGGGAGCAAATGACATTTGGATTGCCCACTTTATCAGGCTGTACTTATCTGATTATTGTTATTGCCCTTATATTTCCTCATCTTCTCAGAGCTCACTCTGGCTGAAGTCATGGCCTTGCAAATCACCCTGCTGTCCTGTGCCTCTAGAGTCTCCTTTTCAGCCTCAGCGGGGCCCCTCCCACCCTAGGCACAGATGTGTGCAGCCGGTCTTGCTGAAGCCTTGTTTCCGGCTTGCAGGGTTGTGGTGAGCAGCTGATAACACCGCAAGTCAGAAGACAGGAAAGGTGATGCTCTGGGCCTGCACAGAGAGGTTGGGTGCAGGTGGGGGATCAGGAGCTTTTGGAGCATTGGGTCTGTAGAAAGTGCCAAGAAGGGCCTGTGGTGTTGACACAAGAGGGAAAGAAGCTCAGGAATGATTACAGTAAGAGAGAGCTTTAGGTGTTGCATGGTGAGGAGGAGGTAGCAGGTTTGCAGCCCAAGTACTGCTAGGCAGAGATGCATCTTAGATTTGTCCTGGGTGAGTTGGTTTTGCCTTGGAGATGGAGGGGATGGGATGTCAGGAGAGCAGAGAGCCTCTTTCTGGATTACCGAAAGTTGGATCTGAGGTAGGGAGGAAAGCAGCAGCCTTCTCTGTTGAGATTCTAATTCCCCAGAGAAGGCTGTTGCTGTGCCCAGACATCTCAGGAAGGAAGTGGCGACTCTCATGGTGCTGATTGCTTTTGTTACTTTTACCTTTGTCCTCAGAATGCAAATCACTCCGCCAGACCTGCCACTTTCAGAGTAAACCACACAGGCTGGGTGCCTCTCTGTCAATAGTAGGGACTAGGGCCGGGCAGATCACCAGTGCAGAAACATGCCATGGGCCGTCTGTGGGCTTAAAGGGAATGGCATTGTCAGCTCTGGAAGTTCAGATGTCAGGAGAGGGCAGCCTGCAAGTGAAGGGGATGTGTGCCTGTGGGAGGGGAAGGAGGAACAGGAGGAGGGCAGCTAGCTCTCTTCCTTGGCTTTACCTTGTGGTGGAGATGGAGGGTTGTGGGGACATATATGCATGTCAGGGTCTAATTTTGCATTAGCCTGCAGGCCCCCGCCCCTTCTTAGTCCCCTGTGTGTGGTTTCCTGAACTAGTGTGCACCTCTAGCCACCTGGAAGTTCTACCAGCCTCGTAGACCCCCAAGACCAGTCAGGCAATGTCTCAGTGTGCCTGGGGCGCTTTGGAGAGGGCCATGAAGTGCAGTTAGGCCTCATGGCCTCAAGTAGAAGTGGGAACTGACTCTGCCTTTTTCCAGGCGGAGGCGAGTCCTATGTAACACCAAAAAAATCCTGTTTTTCTTTCTTCCCCCCAGGCTTCCTCTACTCTTTTCTGACATACTCTTGCTTCCTGCACTCAAAGCTGGAGAAAGTCACTCATGCCGATAACTTAGTTTCTTATCTTTCTGGAAGTATTTGTATTTTCATAGGAAGCAATAGCTTTAGCCAAAGGATGAAGCTTTTCTGCAATATTAAGTGACTTGCAGACGGGGTTAGTGAAGTTGGAGGTAAAGACGCTCCTGAGATTGTGGCGTCAGAAGCAGCTTTGGGCAGCTCTGTTGGCAGTTGGCCACCAGGAACTTAAAAGCATAGGGACCAAAAGCAGGCTGGGATGGATGCTTTGTGCTTTCCTATCATGTGTGTATTGCGACAAGTCCTGTAACTCAAGGGCACCAGGTGCCCGTGATGAGCGAAGCCTGTTGCTGATGGACGGGGGGATTAAGAAAAGCTTCTGCGGGGTGCTTAGGGTCAGGGATGGGGCTTCAAGGATGCGCACGGGCATTAGCAGGTGGACCAGTTAGGTCCTTGCCTTCAAGCAAGAGGAAGGTGTGTGTAGTAGCTTTCTGCTCGCTTCTCAGGGGCAGAGGGTTTGTAGCGCACTGTCTGCCTGCCCCATCCAAGGAAGGGGGAGACGGTCTTTGCCACGAGGACTGTGGGGGACCCTGGAAGACCTTTGAGTTGGGAAGTAACTGAGGAGCATTTTTAGGGAAGTTATCTCCCAGCAATATTATGAAATGTTGGAAGCCAGAGGTTAAGAGTCTGGGAAGGGGACCACGGTGGCGATGGCCCAAATAACCCCTCCAAGTATTTCACACTCTGCTGGTCCTAGGCGTCATGACGATGAATGAAACTCAGCGCTGTCCTCAGTTTGCTATGGTCTCTAGTGGGCCCACGGGCCACACTGGTAGTTCTGGGAGTAAAAAAGAAAACGCATTTGGGAAAAGATGTTAGAGGAACACTCAGTGGAGTAGGTGGCTGCTTGAAAGTGAGAACTGAAGGGAGAGAATAAAGCCTTACTCTGTGGAGTTGGGATGCAGTGCGCATGGGGCTGGGGGTGTGGAGAAGGAGAAACTGGCCTTGGTAGGAAGGCATTGAAGAATTCAGTTTGGGCACCTCTGGGTTCATGCAAGAGGAAATGCAGAGAAGGCAATGAAAGTAGAATTTCTGAGGAGTCAGAGCTGACTGTGGCTGTGACAACTCATTGGTTTGGGCTGTTTTCTGTTGCTATGAAGAGGCTAAAGGTTGCATCAGCTTGGCCTCCTCGGCTCTATCATATCACGGTGGCCGGGATTATGTCCAGAGCGTGATGGAGAGGGAGAGGCCACGTGGCAAGACAGGAAGCTAGGGAGCCTGGGGAGGGCCTGCGGCTCCCCCAACTGGACCTACATGCCTTTTCTGAGGTCCTGCCACTTAAAGGTGCCACGACCTCCTACATGGGTGCGCTGAGGTCCAAGTTTCCAATTCACATCCAAACAGCCATGCGGTACTTGTTCTTGCAGCTGCGTGGAGGGAAGAGCCATGTCTCGAGAAGGCAAGAAGGCAGAGAAGGATGTGGAGAGGAAATCTGCAAAGGTGATTCATGGTCCGAGGTGGCCAAGGCTAGAGGGATGGCAGAGTGGTGTACAAGGTGAGGGCAGGGAGAGTTTCCAATAAAAAACTGGGGGCAGGATAGGAGAGGGCATACACGTGAGTTAAATAGTACAGTACCAGACCTTTGAGTGGAATGCAGGAAAGGCCGCCTTTGGTTAGAGGGAGAGAGAGAAGGATTGATGAACTGTCTATGAGCTGAGCTGAGCTTTGCCTCATCATGTATGGATGGAAGCACTACCCGCCCCGCGTCATCTCGGGCAGTTTACCACTTTCATCTCGGTGTTCTCATTATTATTATTATTGTCAGTGTTTGTGCTGGGGATCGAACCCAGGGCATTCTCCCTCTCTGAGTTACACCTCCAGCCCTTATTATTTTGAAACAGGGTCTCGCCAGGTTTCTGAGGGTCTCGCTGATTTGCCGAGGCTGGCCTTGAACCTGTGATCCTCTTGTCTCAGCCTCCCGGTTACTAGGATTATAGGCATATGCCACCATCCCTGGCCAGTATCCTCATTATTAAGAGGGGTTGTAGCAGTACTACCCAATACATTGAGATACACTGTGAGCACTCGATGGACTAATGAGCCAAGGCACACAAGACTTTTATCTTAGTACCTAGCACATACTAAGTGCTCTTGAAACAATTTAGCTATTATCATCAGTAGTAAAAAGTTCTATGGCTGGGTACTTGATTAAGATTCACAAGTGTGATCCTGTAGGATTTCATGAGATAGGTTTCTAGAGAAGTCTTCTCAGACTGAGCACACTCCCTTCCCCAGTAACCAAGATAATTTGGGAGCAGAAATAGGTTCTTTCTGAGGAATTCTTCAGGATAAAAATGATGATGGTCCTCCTAGGATCATCATTATTTTTATTACAATGCATTTGTGCCCATTAGTTTTGCTTTTAAAATATTCGCTAGCTACCTTTTTTGGTTAGGTTTGACTAGGGTTCTGTAGAATGTGGAGATTTACATTAGATACTGGGGAAGAAATGGAGTATGACGCACAGAGCGTGCCCCTGGGAAGTTTGTGGTCTGGGTTTGGGGCAAGTGTGCGGATGAGAAGGAGTAAGAACACCTGAGAACAGCATGGGCCCACCGAGCGCGTGGGCAGCCCAGGCTCCGCGCTGGACGGTCTCTGCTGGGCTTGTCTGCAGCAGGTGTGCCAGTTAGGGAAGGTGTCCTTGGACTGATTCCTTTCACTACTGACTTCCTGGAGGTGAATGGCTGGCGGTGGGTGAGCTGGGTCTCTGTTACTTTGGCTTCTGATTTGTGGGCTGGTACCTGGGCCACCCTTGGTCTTCTGGGGAGGGCCGCCCTCAGGTCTGCCATGTTTATCTGGGCCTCCTGTCCTCTGTACTTACTTTCCTGGCTGTCATCACGCTCATGCGATAGTCGTTTTCCTCTCCTTTGTGCCCAAACTCAAACCAGCTCCAGACATAGAATCTTCTCCTGTGGAAGTCTCACCTGCCTTTGACACTGTTCTCTTCTGACACCCCTTGCTGAATAGATTTGTATAGGACACTGCATTTGTATAGGGTGGTATTTCTTTTACCCTTGAATTGTGGTTGGCTGTGGACTTGCCTGTCTCTGTTAGGATGCCCTGAGGGAGGGGAAGGATCCTGGATTTCCATCACGGTCTAGCCTAGCATTGGTTGGTTGGTCTGCAGCGCAAGTGTTAAATTGAATCATCCCTATCCTGCCCCCAGAGGACTCTTGAGGCTCCAGCTGCTGTCCAGACGGGCTTGTTCAAAGTCACTGACCCATGCAGAAATGAAATGAGGAGAGGACCTGCTCACCTTGGCGCTGGCCCAGCATGTGCCGGCCAGCTCAGCGGATCCCCAGAGCTTCCTGGTCACCTGGCATAGCAGCAAGGAGGAGCAGCAGCTTATCTCCTTAGATGGATATTATTCTAGTAATTTTCCCAGAAAGGCCTGTCTTATAGCTGCTCCAAGGCTGCAGGGAGAGACAGTGGCCTGTCTGTTTTTGGCTAATCTGAAGAACAGGATGTCTCTATCACAGCTGCCAATAGCCACCATCTGATTGGGGCCAAGTAACCCCTTAGGGGGATGAGAATGGCCAAATCGGTTCAAAATGGAAAAATAGAAAGGCATGGCCAGCTTCATTACCTGGTTGAACCCCCTGACCCTGTGACTTCACCCAGGCCTGTACTTCAGCCCTTCTTCACTGAGCCTGGGTTGGTGTGGACATCTTGTCATTGCCAGGAGATGCTGGGAGCCGGGGAGGAAGGTAGAGCAGGTGCCCCAAGGCCCTGCACCCACTCAGCGCCAGGGTCCCACAGCATGCGTGCAGCCGTAGGTGGGTTGGGAAGTGGATTGGGAAGTACACGTGGATTGGACTGGTTTTCTGGAAGGCACGTCTCTGAGTTTACGGCTTCTTTCTTGCAGTACATCTTTGCAGATGCTTACGCCCAGTACCTCTGGATCACTTTTGACTTCTGCAACACCATCCATGGCTTTTCAATTCCATTCCGAGCGGCTGACCTCCTCCTCCACAGTAAGGCCTCCAACCTTCTCCTTGGCTTTGACCGGTCTCACCCCAACAAGCAGGTAAGCAGCTTCCGGAGCACAGCCCTCCGGGTTCCTGGGATTTTCTGCTTTGCCTGGGTGGATTGTGTGTCCTTTGTGTGACCTCGCCTTCCCCTCCCCCCTCCTCCTGTCTGAGGCTTAGCCTCTGGAGCTAGTATTTCACTTACCACAGCTAAGGAAAAGTATATCCTGCTGGCACTCTGGGGCCGAGTCCCAGCCAGCAACCGGCACTGGTACTTGGCAGAGTCTAAAAGCTAAACACCAACTTGGCCTCTTTTGTTGCAGATGCACCTCTGCTGGGCCTTGGGGTAAATCGAGGCCCTGGAATTTAATCAGAGCGTACTGCATGGAGTTCTGGAGTCTGAGCTCTTCTGGGACCTCTTGTTACATTTCTGTTCAACTTTCATCTTTTATTTATTGATTTCCAGTGCTAGAGATGGAACCTAGGGTCTCCTGCTGGCTAGGCAAGCACTCTACCGCTGAGCCACAACCCAAATCCCACAGATGTATATATTTGAAGTTACCATTAAATTTACTATCCTTCGTGTGTGTGTGTGTGTGTGCGTGTGTGTGTGTGTGTGTGTGCGCGTGTGTGTGTGTGTGCGTGTGTGTGTGTGTAGCGTGTGGGTATAATGAAAATGTGTGTATTTTCCTCTTTGAATCTGGTTTGAGAGAAAGCTAACAGGTGAGGAGAAAACCTGAGATAGATTTTTATCTCTAGGTTCAAATTTGCCAGGTCAAGAATATTGGTTGGCTGAGCACAGTGACCTGTAACCCCAGTACCTGGGGGGCTGAGACAGAGGATACCAGGTTCAAGGCCAGCCTTGGCAACTTAGTGAGACCCTCAACAACTTAGAAACCTTGTTTCAAAATTACAAAAAGTAAAATAAAATAAAAAGGGCTGGGGCAAAACTCAGCTCAAAAATAGAACACCTCTGGGTTTGGTCCTCAATGCCAAAAAAAGAATATAGCAGGGCATTAACCTGTAAAACTTGTAGATCCTGTAGGATGGTGAGCCTTGAATGCTTTTGTTCAGAAGAACTTTGGCACGTTTATTTTGCCTTGTGGGTTGTTTAACCAAAACACAGATCTGTTTACCTTTGCTTTCCCTGGGGAGTAACCCAAGCTTCTGTGGGCTGGGTTGGTTTACCCAGTGGAGGTGGATTTTTGTTATTTTTTTGTCTTATGCTTCTTAATACTTGTTGGCTAGGCCCGGCGTTATATTTGTGGAGATTGAAGGGCTTTGGCAAAGATCAACAAGCCAGTTACCCATGGCCTGTTCTGGGTGTTTGACTGAGCCCTCTGGTGCTCTGCAGTTAGTCAGTGTCCCCTGCAGTAGGCTTTAATGGCCAAGTCCTGTTACAGTTCTTTATGGTGCTGGCCATAAATAAATCTAGGCCCGTGTACTTGGTACCTCTTCGGCAGATGCTCTACAACCAAGCTTCACTCTCAGCCTACAGAATTTACTTTTCTCTTTGATTGTTTTTATTACGGTAAAGTAGACATAACATACAGTTCACTATCTTAACCATTTTGAAGCACGTAGCTCAGTGGTGGTAAGAATATCCATATGGTTGTGCAACATCACCTCCATCCATCTCCGGAACGTGTTCATCTTGTACAACTGAAACTCTGTCTCCATTACACATGAACTCCGTCCCTCTGCTCTCAGCCCCTGGCTACCCTCAGTCTACCTTCTGTCCATGATATTGGCTGCTCTAGGTGGAATTGTGCATGATTTATCCTCTTGTGACTGGCTTATCTCACTAAGCATACTCTCTTCATGGTTCGTCTCTCTGCTAGCACGTGTCACGATTTCTTTTTTAAGGCTGAGTAATAGTCCATTTTATGGATATACCACGCTTTGCTCATCTATTCATCCCATAATGAATACTTGGTATTGCCTCCACATTTCGGGCACTGTGAATAATGCTGTTATCCATTACAAGTTTTTTTCCCCCTCCCTTTCCTAGTATAGGGGTGCTCTACCACAAAGCTACATCCTAGCCCTCTTTTATTTTTATTTTGAGACAGGGTTTCCCTAACATGGCCAGTCTGGCTTGGAAGTTACAATTCTCCTTTCTCAGTCTCCTGAGTAGCTGGGATTACTCATTACAAGCATTTAAGGACACTGTTTTCTGGTCAAGAGGTACCATTAAAGCTGGGTGTGGTGGTGCACACTTGTAATCCCAACATTCAGGAGGCTGAGACAGGAGGATCGTAGTAGTTCGCAGCCAGCCTCAGCTACTTTGTGAGGTCCTCTGCAACTCAGTGAGACCCTGTTTCAAAAAAATAAAGAATAAAAAATAGAGGTGGGGGTATAGCTCGGGAGTAGAATGCCCCTGGGTTCCATCCCCAGTACCGCAAAAAAAAAAAAAAAAAAAAGAAAAAAAAAAGAGGTACCCTTACCTGGGAACTGGTCTTGAGTAAAATAAGATTTCCAGTAACCCAGAAGTGGAGGGCAGGGCCCATGTTTTTTTCTTTCGGGTGCTCTCGGGAGCCTTGGGGACTGTGGAGATGAACGCGGGGTGCGGGTCTGTCCTCTCTCTGCCCATCCACCTTGGGGCTGAGCCGGCCCTGGTGAGCTGGGTGCCCATCACAGACGGTGGGGTTTTTCAGTGGGTGTTGTACACACTTCCACACCATGACCACTTCTTCCTTTGTTCTTCGCAGCTATGGAAGTCCGATGATTTTGGCCAGACCTGGATCATGATTCAGGAGCATGTGAAGTCCTTTTCTTGGTGAGTTGTGACATCCAGGATGGCTTGAATGGCATCTAGCCTTCCTTGAGCCTCAGCCTTCAGTGGGTGGTCCTTGGGACTCACCCGAAATGTGAGGCAGTTGGTTCAAGACATAAACTTCGCAGACCCGAGACTTAGAGCTGCAGGTGTAACAACAGACTTTTCTGGGGGATGCAAGGACAGTTTCCCATGGGAGGAGGGACAGGGCTTCTGCATTTTCCTTTCCATGAGGGAACCAGGGGATGCCTGAGGCTCTAGCATGTAATAGAGTTCTTACAGACCTTCAGTTTTAGAGCATCGTCTCAGGGGTGGGGGTTTTCCTCTGTATAAAATCCAGCCATTTGTGCATTCATACATAACATATATATCTTTTGAATGTCTTCTAAATATAAAACCTGCAAGGTGCTTTAGGGTATAGGAATTTGAATAATTTATGGACAGAGTTATTAAGGAGAATTTTGTTGAGGAGGTAAGAGAAGACAGTTTCCGTACATAACATGCATTATGAAAGAAGCAGAGACATACCAGAAGCATGAGAAGCAAGACAGGGACTCTCCTTCCAGAAGGGCAACTCAGGGCCGGCCCTGTGGAGCAGGCAAGGCGGCCCTTGATTTATGATGGGCACAGGGAGGAGGTCGTAGGCATGGACTATGGTGATACAGGGTGAGAAGACTGAGTCGTAATATTTGGACAGTGTTCTGGGTAAAGATTGGAGAGGGAAATCGGTATCCAGATCTGCGGTGCTTGAGAGAGGAATTTGGATTACATTTTGAGAGCAGTAGGGAGCCATGGTAGGTCGTTGAGGAAGAGGGTAAAATAGACTGTTCTTGAAGAAATGCACTTGAAGAAATAGGCTGTTCTTGAAGAAACGCACAGTTCCTGGCTACATCTGCCCTTGTGACCTTGATCAGACAGGTATGTAGTGTGCGACAGATTTCCTGCTGCAGGATCATGGGATGGGTAGGCTTAGCTGACTGCTCATCAGCACCGTTCTCTTGGCTGACTACAGGCACCGCAGATTTGATACCTCCCAGACTGCCTTTCAGCACCCACACCAGCCCCTCATCGCTGTCCCCGTTTGTTCAGTCTTCAGTTGATCAGGCTTGGAGCTTTGGAGTCGTCGTTGTGAGTTGGACGCCTCACTCTCAGTCTGTCAGGACATCCTGGGAGTGCCACATTCAGCCCTGTGCTGTACCCTGAGCCACCACTGCCCCCCACGGCTTCCCAACTGGTCTTTCTGCTTTTGCGCTCATCCTTCTACAATTTGGTCTCAGTTCACAGACAGATGGATCCTCTTAAAACAGGTCAGACGATGGCTCGCTTCTCATCGAGCCTTCTAACACCCTGTCGCTTCTCTGCGATGACAAGCAGGCGCGTTGTAACACAGAGCAAGCTCTTGTGCTGTCTGTCTTCTCTGCCCAGCAGGCTCTGACTGGGGCATTCCCTTACCTCATCACGCCCTTCCACAAGCAATTTCCACGATGAGGCCTCCCCCAAGGGTCTTTATGTGTATGTGTTTACTTGAAATAGGTTTTACTGTTGTATTTAAAGTTCACACTATATTATGAGAAAGATAGAGTTAGGAAAATGGCTCCTATAGTGGAATAAATGAACACATCCATCATTTTCCACTGTTACCCTTTGCATATGTATGATAAAAGCAGTTACAGTCAGTTCATTTAGCAAAAACCCCAAACACAGTACATTATTATCCAGTGTATTCCTCATGTTGTACACTAGATTTCTGTATTTGTTCAGCCTGTTGCATTGTGTCCTTCAACCTGGGTTTCCCATGTCTTCCATTGTTTATTTTCTATCTCTATATTTGGTTTTTCTGAATTCTACCTATAAGTGAGATCATGTAGTGCTTTTCTTTCTGCCTGGCTCATTTCACTTGTATAATGTCTTCTCTTTTTTTTTTTAATTTTTATTTGTGGTACTAGGGATTAAACTCAGGCATGTTCTACCTCTAAACTACACCCCAGCCCTATTTTTATTTTGAAACATAGTCTCACCAAGTTGCTGAGGGCCTCGCTAAGTTGTTGAAGTTGGCCTTGAACCTGTGATCCTTCTGTCTCAGCCTCCCAAGTATTGGGATTATAGGAGTGAACCACCATGCCGAGCTTAGCGTGTCTTCTGTGTCTGTCTATGTCACAAGTGTCTCCTCCATTTTAAAGACTGGATAGTATTTTATTTTATCAATCAGTTTCTTTGTCCATGGTTCTGTTACTGGACATGCAGGTTGTTTCAGTTTTCTTCTCTTGTGAATGGTACTGCAGTAGGCATGAGGGTGTAGCTATCTTTACCATGAGGATGTAGCTATCTTCATTTCCTTTGGGGCTTAAGCCTAGAAGACAGATTGGTGGTGCATATGAGTTCTGTTTTTAATTTCTTTAGGATCCTCCTTATGTTTCTGTGATTCTACCTATAAGTGAGATCACGCAGTGATTTTCTTTGTCTGGCTCATTTCACCTGTATAATGTCTTTGGGTTCCCACAAAGGTATGTAGAACACAGGGTTCCCTTTCCCCCATGCCCTTCTCAGCACTGTTAGTTCTCTACTCTTTTTGACCGTAGCTATTCTAATGTGTGTGGGGTTAGAGCTCTTAAGAGTTTGATTTGCAGTTTTAAGGATCCTGTTTAAAATTACAACCGTTACCTATGTCCAACCTACTGTATGCTATTCTTTTTTTGTAGAGCACTTTATTGCATTCTAAATCTAATTATTATGCAAATTAATTGTCTCCCTTCAATAGAATGAAACTCCCCAGGGTACAGGGACTTTGTATTGTGCACTGATATATCCCCAGTAAAATCGTAACCTGGATATACATTGCCAGATTTTTTATGGAAAGTGTCAAGTCTGTATGAGCCATGTAGAATTGTTTTTTTTCCGCAGCTAGTCTGTTGAATAAGAAGGAGGTGTCTCCGTGGAGCTTGAGTTTACATTTACATTACATTGTCATGATGAATGAGAACATCTTTTTCTCTGCTGAAGGATCATTTTAATCTTTGTGTGACATGTCTGTTCATGCCTTTGCCCTTTTTTTTTCTTTTTTTCTGATTGTCAATCTTATCATTGTTGGTATCCAGGAGCTCTTTATATATTTGAGATTGGTTCTTTGGTTCTGATATGAGACAGGTTTGTGCATACACCCATGTATTTGTCAATTTGCCACTTATCTTTTAATGTTTAAATATACTTTAAGTTCTCATTAAATGTAATGACCCAACAGGGTGCAGGTACTGTCTGTGCTGCTTTTAGCTCTGGGTGTAAACCCGACGTCTGAGTCTGTATTACATTCTTAGTACTTGAGGGTGGTAAAGATATCAGATGTGGCACAAGGAGGAAACTTACACCTAAGCATATTCTGACTCACGAGGCTTTCCTTCATCGAAAGCAACTGTTTCTGAGTCTTTTGTTATCTCCCATGGGCTGGGGGTTTTAGTGAAATCACAGAATCATGCAAGAGCCACCTCTACCCCAGGAATACCATTAGAACTTCCTTTTGGCTTGATTTTAATTTTAATTTAAAGGAATGGCTTGATTTTTTTTTTATTGGTGTGAAAGACTACATATTAAGAGGAGAAACCAGCAGGACTACTAAATAAAGGAAATGCATGATAAAGAATTTGTATATTTCACCTTCTGTGGACATGCAGGTACCTTAGAAGGGACTAGTTGATCTTATTCCAGATAGTTCTATGTCTGGTATTGAGATTTCAGGTTATTGAGCGAGGGGTTTCTTCTCTTATTATCCTTTATAAGTGAGAATATAATCTGATCTCACAGAAAATAATAATATAATTTGTTCAACCATTCTTGGCAGCCAGGGAGCGGTAGGAGTGAGAAAAAGCCAATTTTTATTGTCCAGACCTAGAGATTGGCAAGGTGGGACCACAGATGACCTGTGAGGGAGGGACTGCACGATGTCTGCAGCATCCCTGAGGGATTGTAGGTATGGCACATGGCAGGTGAGGAACCAAGACTTGCAGATAGAGCAAGGATTTGACATTTCTCAATTGAAAGTAAAGAGAACAGGAAACAACTGTGACTGAGCCTCGAATTGGAAGACTGGGTGGTGCTGGGTGACGGCAAGAAGAACTTGTAGGTGGAGCAGAGCCCAGGATGGGAGGTCCAAATATGGGTTACAGAAGAGATGGGGCAGGAGTCACCGCTCTTTCATCTCCACTTGCTGTCTTCCTCTTTTGGTTAGCAAAGAATAATAGAGATGCGCTCATCTCAAAATATCTCAAGAAAGGTTCCTTCCGCTCTGCCTTTCAAAAAATACCCCGCAGCCTCATTTAAATTTGCATATCCCCTAAGCTGGAGGAAGTACTTTAATCAGTACTTCTAATTGTGGAAAAGAAGAGAACATTCCACCACCCACCCACACGCAGAGCGTCTGATGGTGAAGACTGGATTTCTCCCACTTAGGACCTGGTGTCTCCACTGTCTTGCTTAGACTCCAGATTGTAGGGCAAAAGTCAAGTCTTCCCCATTATAAAAAGACTCTTCTTATTCTATTCCTGAACTTCCCTCCTTCCTCTCTCCCTCTGTTTGGTGAACGTGCTCTCGGCTGTCCTCTTGGTGGAATGCTCCATCTTGCACATGGAGCTACATAAGGCCGTTGCATAAGTGTGGCCTCTGTCTTGGGCCATCACTCTCAGTGCTCACTGGCCAGCTCTTTTCCTGAAAATTGCCCATTATTTCCCCCATTTACTGAGTGGTCCGCCCTCTCTTGGTGTTGCTGTGAATGGTGGGAAAGCTGGTCAGATGATTGTCCCTTTTGGGGGCCACTGAGTCAAAGCTTCTTCTCCAAGGTAGTCCAACCTTGTCATCCCACAGATGTAGTTTGGACTGATATCTGCAACTGTGGTCCATAGAGCCAGTGCAGCAGACATACTTCAGCTAGGAATGGAAAGAAGTATAAAACGTGGTCTCTTAAAGCATCTCTGCTCTGCCTAGGAAGCTTAGGCAAACACCTATTGTAGAGTGTGTAAGGAGCACTGTTGTATAAAGTAATGGGACTGATTCTCAAACTCACCCAACCTAAGTGGCTTTACCGCTTTGTTTGAGTTAACAACCATGCAAAAGCCTTCAAATTGCTGCAGAGGTGTGTTGCCGGTATTGGGAGAGGGAGGCAAGCGTGGGGCAAGGCTTCCTGGAAGGCAGGACCTTGAACTTGACACTGGAGGAAAGTAGGGCTCAGGTGGTGGGATCAGGGTGTGTGTATCTGCGCAACAGTGTCAGGTTTGCAGAAGCACGGAGGGAGGAATATGCCCTCTCTTTCTGAAGGAATCAAGGACATCATCCAAAGAGTTTGTGAGGGTCCTATGGGAGATGTCCTATGTGAGTGTCCTATGGGAGATGAAGTGCCTTGGTGGGATGGCTGCAGATGCCATTGTCCGGTGACGTCCACAGGGGCGAGACGGAGCAGGGTCTGCAGGCTCAGAGGCTCTTACTGGAGTTTCCTCTCTTGTACTTCTGAGGATGTAGCTTCTTGGGAAAACTTTCCTTCATGTCTCTGAAGTTCCTAACTTGAAGCCAGAAACTTGCTGACAGCCTCAAGCAGTTTATTGTTTATTTATTCAGAAACACTGCACCTTAGGCTTTTTGCGCAGTGCCAGAGCTTGCCTTGAGCTAAACCCAGGATGCTTTGGAAGCAGTGGTCGTGACATAAAACGCTTTACAAATGGCAAGTTCTCTTCTACACTGAGCCAAAAAGCAACCAAAGGGGTATGTTCAAGGCACAGCTGGTCTTATTTGAAGTGTGCACCACGGTGGCCTTAAATTTTAATTGACTCATGGCAAAACTTCCATGCCTTTCAGTGATTAATTATGGAAACGATAACACTTTTGGAATTTTTCTTCCAGGGGAATTGATCCCTACGACAAGCCAAACACCATCTACATTGAGCGGCATGAACCCTCCGGCTACTCCACAGTTTTCCGAAGTACAGACTTCTTTCAGTCCCGGGAAAACCAGGAAATGATTCTGGAGGAAGTGAGAGACTTTCAGCTTCGGGACAAGTACATGTTTGCCACAAAGGTTGTGGTAAGTTGAATGCAGTCGGGACACTCTCCTTAAGAACTTCTTTGTGAGGTTTGGCATTCTGCGGCCTAACGGGTGAGTGTGTGTAAGCAGAGATTGGATGGCATGCTTTGGGTAGCTTGGCAGAAGGATTCTGGACCCTGGATGACCATCTGTAAAGGGCTTGGAAAGTGCTGGTGGATCAGAGGAGTGGAGACGTTTAGGACAAGGACCCTATGTGGCTGTAGGCTTTAGAAGTTTGGTTGTCTCCAGGTAACTTAGCATCCTTGACGAAGACAAGTTTATTTGAAATCCCAGTGAAAAGAATACAGAAAGGAGGGGTGAGGTGGCTTTTCCTATTAATTCTACTGCCTGATTTCCTTTAAATTTAGACCAATATTTCTGAGACTTTTTGACACTATTCATTTACATGGCTGATAGGATGCGTAGTCATTGGCTAGTGGGAGTTAATGCCTGCAGAGAAGCAGTAATGAAGCGCCCAGCTGTCAGTGAGCAGCTTAGCGCTCAGCCTGTGGGAACGTTTCCCCTTGACTTGATGTCTTGGAGCCAGATGCTGAAGTGGAGGGCTTGCTCGTTTAAAGCCAGAGCTGATTACTTAGTAGAACTTGCTCTGTGACGGTATCAAGTTCACTCTTTATTGCCCTGATGTAAAGGAAAAAGATCATGTTTTGCCAAGAGCACATTGGGCCACTCTCTGCGGGCTGCGGGTCTGTCTTAATGGTGTCTATTCCCACGTTGGCTCATGTCTCCTCCAACTGCGAGGTTGCCCTGCTTGCTGTCACTGTTAACCCTGGGGACTGAAACTGGCTGTTTCCTCTGGGTTCTCATGTATCTCTGTAATTGGTAGCAGGCCAAGCAGAAGCAGCACATCCTATTTGTAGGTTCCAAGTAGCAAGAGGGCTTCCCTAGCAGAAAGCAGAGAGGAAGGTGGATATGAGAAGAGATGTGGGTAGCTAAGGGCAAGAGGCATTCCCATTAAGTACCTTGTACCATAGGGACATTGCTCAGTGATAAGGGTGCTTGCCTAGCATGTATGAGGCCCTGGGTCCAGTCTGTAGCACTGCCATCATCCCAACCTGCCCGAGGCAATTTGGGCATGCTTGTGTTCTTGGGCTGCTGTGTGTGTGTGTGTGTGTGTGTGTGTGTGTGTGTGTGTGTGTAAGGAAGAGAAAGGCAGGCAAGCAGGCAAGGCAGGAAAAGAGTGATACAGTGTCTACTGAAAAATGCAAACAGCCTAATAATAGAAGAAGAGTTGTAATAGTTTGAGGGCTTTTTTATCCAATACTGGAGATTGAATACAAGTGTACTCTACCACTAAGCTACATACTCAGTGTTTTTAATTTTTTTTGGGACAGGGTCTGTCTAAATTGCTCAGCTGGCCTTGAACTTGCAATTGTGCTGCCTTCGCTTCCCAAATAGCTGGAATTACAGGCTGCACTAACATGCTCAGCACATGATGGGATTTTTCATTTTTTTTTTTAAACCACAGGCAGTTGGTTTGCAGTGATTAACTCTCTTCCTTCCTTCTAGCACCATGAATTACAGTTCTTTGCACGTGACTTTTCCATTCCACGTGGGGACAGCCACTGGGGCTCTGGGCTGGAGCTGCTGCCCAGTCTTGAGAACCTCACGGTGCCTTATCATCCTGGCTCTGGCTGCACACGAGCTTTCTGTCAAATGCCCTTTGATTTTTTTTTTAATCTCAAGTTTTTTATTTCTTGCTTTTGGACATGAAATTTAATTATTTTTCCTTAATAGTTTACATCAAAATGTTGGGGCTGTTAAAGAAAAATTTGGTACTTCTGTGAGCTGTTAACTTGCTAATCTACAACTGTTAGGTCTTTCTGGTAGATCACAGTAACTTCTCAAAAGTTGAAGGTGGGTAAGGCCTAGCTGCTCCCCATAGCCTCACGACCATCCAGTGGTATAAGCCAGGCTCAGATAATTCTGGCATATGTGTATCCACAAGCAAGGAGGTGGTCTATGGGCTCCATGATGTCTCTTCACATCCTTACAGGGATATAGCAGGCCCTGGCAGTTGATGGCCCACCTCCTGCTGTTGGAAATAAAGTTTTATTGGCAGCCAGCCATACTCATTTGCTTATGTGTGGTCTCTGGCCAGAACTGATTAGCTTCAGAGAAGCAGTGTGACCCACACGCCTAAAATGTCTACTATGTAGACCTTGGCCTTTGTTGACCCCTGTTATCTGTCACCCTTCTGCCAGTCATCAGGATAGCAATGTCTTGACAGATTGTATACATCATACCAGAAAGCTTTAGGTCTCCCTAAATTGTCAGGCCCCACTATGCCTGAGTAGTATCTTTAGAATATTAAGGCCACTGAAATATCTCCAAAGCCACTGATCTCCCAAGGGAGAGATCATTTGTAGTTTCATGATTCTGATTAGCCAGTCACTGATTTCACTATTGAAAATCCATTTCTATCCTTGATTTGATTATGCAAATTAAAGATCTCTGATGTTAATCTGAGATAACAGAAAAGCTTGGTAGTTGCTTTAAGGAGTTGGGCGTCTTGAGAAGTTTGCCAACCAAAGCTGGGGTGTGGCATGCTTATAGCAGCATGGGTTGCAGTCGCCAAGTTGTAGATGAATGGATAAAGAAGTGTGGTGTACATGTGCAGTGGAGTTTTACTCAGATATAAAGAACAAAACTATGTCACGTGCAGGAAAATGGATGAAACTTGAGAGCATTATGTTAAGCAAACTAAGCCAGGCTCAGAAAGGCAAGGGTCATAAGTGTTCTCATTTGTAGAAGCTTGAGAGAAGAAAAGAAGTAGGGGAAAGTGTGTGGGTGGGGAATCTAATGAAGAGACAGGAGAAACCAGTAGAGTAGAGGATCGGGTCCAGAGAGGAAGGTGGGGAGGGCTGGAGGAGGTACTGTGAAATGAAATTAAGCAGATTATGTTATAGACATGCACAAATATGCCACAATGAATTCCACTATTATGTATAATTATAATGTATTAATAAAAATTTTAAAAAATTTAGGATAACTGACCTAAGCCAAAATAAGGACAAATGATTTCACTTATGATGTTATGTAAATGTGTGCAAATATAAAGCCAGGTATAAGTGCTAATATTTACAGCTCCCATATGCAACTATAGAAACCAAAGAAATTAGAAACCAAACCATAATACCAAGAGATTTAAAGTTACTATTTGTTATAACAGCTGTATTGAGATTTTATGTATCATAAAATCTGCCCTAAGTTTACAAAACCAGTGGTTCTTACTGGATCCATATGGTTGGACAGTGATGTTCATTGCCTGATTCCAGCCTTTTCATCACCCCCAAAGAAGGTCTGTCTCCTGTGATATTACTCCTCCCCCTCCCAGCCACTGGCCACCGCTAGTCTACTCTCTGTCTCCCTGGACTTGCCTGTCTTGGACATTTTATATAAAAGGAATCCTATGTGAGTATTTTGGAGGCTAGCTTCTTTCACAATACAATGCTTTCACCATTTATCCATGCATATGTCAATACTTTAATACTTTTGAATGATTGGGTGGTATTTCTTCTTCATAAGGCCATAGCACATTCTATTTACCTGTCCATTGGTTGGCGGTCATTTAGGTTATTTCTACTTTCTTTTTTTTTTTTTTTTTTAATTTTATTTTATTGGTGCACTGTATTCATACATCATAGTGGGATACAAACTTTTGTAGACATACATGCACACATCGCCCAGTCAGCCCCCACCCGATCCCCACCCCATTCTCTCCCCATCCCTCCTTCCCATGCTTGGCTTAGTGGTTGACATCTAGTATTATAGCAATTTATCCAAAATTAAAAATGATAATCTCACATAACAGTTTCATTTGTCTGATACCAAGCATTTGATGATTTAAAGATAGCATTTCAATATTCCTTTTTGCTTTCTTTCTTACTAGAGCATATTTTTTTCTGTTTTTTTAGGTGAAACTATCATATATTTATATATTTATTTTTCAGAAAAAAATCTATCCTAATATGGAATATGAATTCTAGATACCCAAAACGATCTTGAAAAAGAACAAAGCTAGCAGATATATATTTTCTGATTTCAAACCATATAAAGCTACCATAATTGAAACAGTGTAGTACTGTTCTAAAGGCAGATATATAGACCATTGGAGTTAAATACAAGCCTAGAGCTAAATTCTTCCCTATATTGTCAAGTTATTTTTGACAAGGTTTCCACGAACATTTGGTGGTGGAAATTCTGGCTGCCATGAATCCTGCTGTTGTGAGCAGGCATGTGTGTGCGGTTTGTGTGGGGGCGTGTTTGGAATCGCTGGGTCCTGTGTAATTCTATGTTCAACTCCACGAGGAACTGCCCAACTGTTTTCCAAAGTGACTGGCGTCATTTTACACGCCTACCAGCAATGCGTGGAGTTGCCGCTGTGGCTTCTATTTTGTATTTACAGTGGAATTGAAGGGGTCCGGCTTTTTTCCTTTTCAATTGTTTTGAGCAGCTCTCATCTGGCACAGTTAATTTGTACCTCCTCTCCCCTGGCAGCATCTCCTGGGCAGTCAGCAGCAGTCTTCTGTCCAGCTCTGGGTCTCCTTTGGCCGGAAGCCCATGCAAGCAGCCCAGTTTGTCACAAGACACCCTATTAATGTGAGTGAGTTCTGCTGGGGCGTGGGCACCAGTCCTGCTGCCCCACCAGGGGTGGGGGGGCGTGTCACGTGGCTATCTTGCTGGGGTGGTATTTTATAGAGGCTCCCTGAAGTCACTTTCCAGAAAGTTCTCTAGAGAGGGCCATTATGCTTTGGGCATATTGGTCTCGTTTCCTACTTCAGCTCTTTGAAGTGGAGCTGCATGGAAGCCTTAATTTGCTTCAAGTGGGGTAGGGCTGGCAGAGCGGTTGGCGCCGGAGTCAGCGGCTTCATGTGCTGGTCCTGAAGCGGTGGGAAGTTTGCGCACAACGCCTGTTTTGTTAGGTGCCTGCTGTAATGTTTGCAGATGGCTGAGTTATGAAAGAGGATAGACGTGGGTCCTACATGGCAGAAACATGTTGGGGAGACATGAATGGAGCAGAGGAGCTGTATATAGCTGAGTGCTTGGACATGCAGAATTATAACACAGGGATCAGTAGGAAAGATCAGTATAGGCTGCAGCCGCAATGACTGTGGGGAGAGGTGGCATGGGGCGCTGCCACTGGCACTCAGGCGGGAGGAAGGCTGGGCTCAGAGGGTGTGTGATGGAGAAGTTTTACCAGTTCAGTTCATTGCTAGTTTCTATGGCTTCTGTCTTCCTTTAATCACCTTAGGGGAAATAAAAAGAAATGAAATGCACATTCATCTGCAGTGTGCTTTGTATTAGTGAAAGGTCTCTTGGGAAAAAGAGGGAGCCATTATTACCCCAAAAGAGGTTTTTAGGCCAGTGATGGAGTGTGGAGGCTCCTTCTCTCTCTGCGCCCCACTGATTTGCCAACAAGGGGCCTGCTCCAGCTGCAGACCAGCCTCAGCTTCTCCAGAGGGAAGAGAAGTTGTCAAGGCTTCTTTGCCAAGAGCAGGGCGCCTTCTCTGGGCTCTGAGCCCACATTCATCACTGGGACTTTTGGAAGTTGTTGCTTTCATGTGTTTAGAAAAAGCCCACAGGGCATAGTCATTTTTTTTAACTTGTGTATTTCTTGACTTTTGATCCCAAAGGAATATTACATCGCAGATGCCTCAGAGGACCAGGTGTTCGTGTGTGTCAGTCACAGCAACAACCGCACTAATTTGTATATCTCGGAGGCTGAGGGGTTGAAATTCTCCCTGTCCTTGGAGAACGTTCTGTATTACAGCCCGGGAGGGGCCGGCAGTGACACCTTGGTGAGGTAAGGACACCGGGGGCCTCCCACTCCTGATGGCACAGCATCAGCCTCTTCAGCTGCACTCTCTGGGATCAGCTGAACATGTGGGCTCCCGTGGGGCGCTTGCAGGGACCCCGATGCCTGAGGCTACGCACCAGAGTTTACAACTGAGTGGGCCAGAGTTTGAAAAATTTAAAAATCTCCCCAGATGGTTTCTGTGCGCAGCCAAGGCTGAGAACTGCTGTTCTAGGTGACCTAGAGGGTCATAGCCACTCTCTTCCCTGATTCTTTTGGTTTCTTTCATTCACTTACCTGGTTTTATGGTCCCTGGGCCTGTGGGAAAGAGCACTTGGAAAAATAACATCCAATCAGAACTCGCATGTTCCGATTGACCCTGGGACCCTGCCGCTTTGAGGCTCAGGGTAAAGGACATCACCACGCCCCTTCTCAGGGGCCAGGACAAGGTAGAATTTGTAGGAAAGACACCAGCATCGTTGATCCTTTATCTGTAAGCTGCATGCACGGAGCGGTTTGCAGTCTCAGCCTGTGGCGTTCTCTGACACTCAGATAGGCGGGGTGGAGAAAGGAGCTCAGCAGGGATGAGCAGGTTTCCCCTCGCCCCTCCCCTGCTTCCCTGCGGGGGTGCCGTTCAGGGCCTGTGTGCTAGGCATGTCCTGTACATGAGCTACTCCCGGCCTGATAGGTTCTCCAGTTCCTTTCTGTGCCACAAACCCACTCTTTGTCACATGACAAACCAACAGGACTTCATAGGTTTGCTCTCTCCTCTTGGAATGAGCCACCTGTGGTCTGGCCTGGTGGTGCACGCCTTTAACCCCGCACTTGGGAGGCTGAGAGAGAAGGATCACAAGTTCCAGGTCAGCCTCAGCAACTTACCAAGACCCTCAGCAATGGAGTGAGACTGTGTTTCAAAATAAAAAATAATAAAGGCTGCAAGTATAGCTTAGAGGTTGAACAACCCCAGGTTCAACCCCCAGAGCCATCTGTGTGACTTGAGTGTTCGGGGCGGTGCCTGCTCTGGGGCCATCGGCACCAGGTCAAGGTGGTGGCTCTGCGGCGCCCTGACTCCCCTTGTGCTGGCCTGTCTTTCTGCTGCCAGCTCATTCGGTGGCGCTGCCCGCTGCTGCTCTATGCCACGTGGTGGTGTAGGTACAGACAGACTGACAAGTCAGAGCGAAGTTCCTGCTCTGTGGAGCTAGAGTCTAGCTGGAGAGAGACAGAATATAAACAAACATGTAATTTGCTTGGTAATGTGCTGGGAAGAAAAATAGAGCAGGATAGGGAGCAGGGAATTAGAAGGGTGTTGCCTTATATAGGCCATTTCAGGAAGATGTGTTTGAGCAGGTACCTGAGTTACGCTAGGGAGGAACCCAGCCAAGCAAATGCTGGGGGAGAGGGAATAGCGAGCTCAGGGACCCGCAGTGGGCTGCGGTGTGCGCCTTAGGAGCCAGGAGGAGGCCAGCGTGCTTCAAACAGTGTGAAGGAGGAGGAGAGAATCCTAAGACCTAGGATTTGAAAGAGCAGGCTCAAAGGGGTAGGGCTTTTAAGATCATTTATGGAAAGAACTTAATGTTCTTTAAACATTAAGTCTAAATAATAGACTTAGTCTATTATTTATTTATTTATTTATTTTTTCTCTACTTAAAAATTGTGAATTGGCTAGGTGTGAAGCCCATAATCGCAGATTTTGGGAGGCTAAAATAGAAGAATTGCCATTTTGAGGCCAGCCTTAGCAACTTTTTCCTTTTTTTATTTTTGCAGTAACTTGGATGGAACCCAGGGGCATTTTACCTCTGAGCTACACTCCCAGCCCTATATATTTTTTTATTCTTTATTTTGAAACGGGGTCTCACTGAGTTGCAAAGGGCCTCACTAAGTAGCTGAGGCTGGCTGTGAAATGTGATTCTCCTGTCTCAGCTTCCCAAATGCTGAGATTTTATAAGCATGCACCACCACGCTCAGCTCCTTAGCAACTCTGAGAGACCTTATTTCAAAAAAAAATTATAAAGGGCTGGTGAATATATCTTTGAGGTAGCATGCCCTTGGTTTCAATTCCCGGTACTAAAATAAAAGAAAAAGTATTAGAAGCCGAGTGTGGTGGTGCACGCTTGGGAGGCTGAGACAGGAGGATCGCACGAGTTCAAAGCCAGCCTCAGCTATTGAGTGAGGCTCAGCAACTTAGTGAGACCCTGTTTCCAAATAAAGCATAAAATAGGTCTGATAGTATAGCCCGAAGATAGAAAAGCCCCTGGGTTCCATCCCAGTACCACACACACAAACAAAAAAAATAGAAATTGCGTTATATAAAGAAAAGTGCAATTTGCTGGGCGTGGTGGTGCACGCTTGTAATCTGAGCATTTGGGAGGCAGAGCCTCAGCTACTTAGGGAGGCCCTTCGCAACTCTGTGAGATCCTGTTTCAAAAAATAAAAATACTAAATAATAGGGGTGGGGGTGTAGCTCGGAGGTACAATGTCCCTGGGTTCCATCCCCAGTATGGAAAAAAAAGAAAAGAAGAGAGAGAGAGAGAGAGAGAGAGAGAGAGAGAGAGAGAGAGAGAGAGAGAAAGGAAGGAAGAAAGAAAGAGAAGTGCAGAAGCAAATGGACAGTGTTGTAAATACCTTTAAGTGAACACCCTTGTCTTATAGAATTGATCCTCAGTACTGTGTGGAAGTTTGGCTGCTGTAGGGGCCAGGGTGGAAACCGGAAGACTGACTGGAGCTGCTGTGGAGGTCCACGCCAGGGGGTTGATGTGAGCCGGGCTCAGGGTGGTCACAGTGGGGATGACAGATGGTCAGGTTGTGAATATATTCCATAGTACATCTGACAGATCCAAGAGCTCCCACCCCAAGTCCAGGGACCACAGGTGTGTGCCACCACGCACGGCTTCTTCTTTTGTTTTGGTTTTTGAATTAACATACTAAGGTAAAGTTCACATAATATAAAGTGAACCATTCAGTAGCATTTAGTATATTCGCCATGTTGACAACCACCACCTCTATCTAATTCCCAAATATTTTAATTTCTCCAAAAATAAAACCCAGCCTATGGAACAATTTCTCCTCATTATTTTCTCCTTCCAACTCCTCGCAGCCATTGATTCAATTTCTATCTCTAGTTCTACCTTCTCTGGATACTTTATTTTTTTATTTAGGTGCTGGGGATTGAACTTAGGGACAGTCTACCATTGAGCTACATCCTTGTCCCTATTTTGTTTTTGATTTTCAAATAAAGTCTTACTAAGTTGCTGAGGCTGACCTCAAGCCTGCAATCCTCCTGTGTCAGCCTCCCAAGTACTGGGATGATAGGCATTTGCCACTGAACCGGATGGAATTTTATATAAATGGGATCATATAATATGTGACCTTCTGTGTGTGTCTTTTCTCACTTACTATGTTTTCAAGGTTCATCCACATGTAACATATATTACTACCCTATTCATTTTTATGGGTTATTCATATTCTCTTTCTTTTATAACTAAAAATCATGAACCATTATTTCTGGGGCCTTTTGCTGACTCCTGAATTCCTGGCTGTGAGACCCTCTGGCTGTGGAGTGGACACATCGGAGCTTGCCAACAGATTCTTCATCTTTCTTATTTTTCAGGAGTTCAGAAGAATAGCTTATGGTGAGGCAGAGTAAAGCCTGGAGCTAGAGAGAGAGGCTCCCTAGGAAGCAGCGACCTGGATTGTGTGATTGTAGGGCCACTTTACACAGACAGACAGCTCTTTATGTGTGATAGTTTGCTTCCACCCTGTCTGAGTGCGCAGTTCAGTGAAGAAAAGAAATGTTCATAGGCCGGCGTCCTGCTCAGCTTTCTTGCTCTTCTCTGACCCCATCTCTGGGTCATAGAGGTTCAGATTTGCTCCGCGGGGTCACCTTCTGTCATCTGCATCTCGGTCTTGGCCAGATGAAACCAGATAAGGGTGAATTAGCAGATGACTTGGACAGCCCGCTTTAGAATAAACTTCTGTGGTATTTGAAATGTGCTAGAGGAACTGCTTCTAATTTCCTTTGAGAAATAAAGAGCTCTTAATAGAGCTGGCATTTGGGGAACGGACTGTGTAGGAATCTCTTGGAAAGCCATAGCCAGAAATAGGACTCTTTGGAGGAATTAATGTGCTGATGGCAGGTCAGGCCCCTGGGGGCACCTTAGGGAGGAGCACTGGCTCTGTGGTTGGGAATGGCCCCCCAGCCCGCGTTCCTTGCTGGGCATGGCTGAAGGGGACCTGGTGAGCTGCCTGGCAAGCCTCTGCTCAGGGCTCTCTGGGAAGAAGAAAAGTGCTCTGTGGCAGTGTGAGGACAAGGTAGAAGAAAATGGACTTAAGTCAGATGTTCTGGGGCTGCTGGAAGGGGAGACTCCAGGAGGGACTGGGACTAATATAGAGGGCTGTGGGGGACAGGAAAGAACTCAGGCTTCTGCCTGAAAGTAGAAGATAAAGCCCAGGAATATGGCCACGGGAAAGAAACAGGGCTTATCTAACCGTCAAACCCAGATCTCCCCAGGTGGGATAGAAGCCAGTCAACCCAAGACGGCAGGTGACCTGATGATAGACTGGGACCAAGAGCCGAGTAGGCGGCAGGAGGACACTGGCTGTCAGCCAGTTCCTAGGGAAGCGAAAAAGAGCTGAAAGACACCTAAGGAACTACACACGCCAGGGCGGCCCGGCATTTGATTAGGATTCTGCTCAGTCTCGTCCCGGCTCCTTGCTGCCCCTGGCCGCCTTTTCTCCGGCGTGCGTGCGAGGCTCCCTGCCTGCGCTGGCGGAGCAGTCCTAGTGCAGGAAAGCAGCTCTTTGCTTTATCCTGTCGCCCAGAGTGGCTGAGAACCCCTGACGTGAAGGGCACGGTTCCAATTTTAAAAGCCACGAGCGAACTGTGGTCACTTTGTCTGTTGTATTTGTAATGTGTGCACCATTTAGTGCAAGACTCCTTTCCAGTGAGAATGCAGTCCTAGCCTAGCAGGTGAAGCCTGGGAGGGTCTTACTCCTGGCTTCCTAGTTATGTAACCTCAGGCATCATGCTCCTCCTTGCTGTTACGTCTTGCCTTGTTGAGGAGGAGTCCACATGCTTTGGACTTCCTGATGCGGACCTGAACACTGGGTAGGACCAACCCTTCGCTGTATTTCTAGTGACCAGGTTAACCTGTAAGCCTGAATGAATATTGCTACTCATGTTTTGCAAGTTTTGGTTTATTGCGTTGTGCCTGTCAAGGCTCATGGAAGAATTTGGGTCAGTTTCCACAAGGAAGAGGTAGATATGATTCTTATATCAACTTTTATATGATAGCTTCATCATTGTAAAACCGCGGTTAGGAGTTCATCATATAAGCATCTTGGCCCTTGATCTTTTTTAAAGCACTCTTTATTCATTTTATTTTTTGTAGTACTAGGGGTTGAACCCAGGTGCGTTCTACCTCTGAGATATATCCCCAGCCCTATTTTGAGACAGAGTTTCAGTAAGTTGCTGAGAGCTTTGCCAAATTCCTAAGGCAGGCCTCAAACCTGCAGTCCTCCTGTTTTAAGTGTGTGCTACCACACCTAGGAAAAATTTCACTCTTTAAGAAAGAGCAAAATAGCCGGGCGTGGTGGCGCACGCTTGTAATCCCAGTACTTGGGAGGCTGAGACAGGAGGATCGCAGGTTCATGGCCAGCCTCAGTTACTTAGTGAGGCCCTCCACAATTTAGGGAGACCCTGTTTCAAAATAAGGAATAAAAAATAGAGCTGGGGAGTGTAGCTCAGAAGTAGAATGTCCTGGTTTCAATTCCCAGTACCTCAAAAAAGAGCAGATTATACATGCATATAATAAAATGTTGCATACTACCAAATGGGTGACCCTTGAAAATATTATGTTAAAGGGAAAGTAACCAGGTACATAGGACCGCATATTGCATGATTCCATTTTATAAATTGTCCAGAGTAGGCAAATTCATACAGACCAGAAAGCAGATCAGTGACTGCCAGGGCCTGGGAAGGGAAGGAGAAGTAGACAATGATGGCCAGGGAGGAGAATGTTCTGGAACTACATAGCATTGGTGGTCGTAGGACATTGTGAATGTACTTAATGCTCCTGAATCATCTACTTGAAATGTTTTGATTTCATGTTATGTACAATAAAAAGATATCCAACACATATCAATTCAAGCTCATAGTTAATTTTTCTCTTACTGCAGGTACTTTGCAAATGAGCCATTTGCTGACTTTCATCGTGTAGAAGGATTACAAGGAGTCTACATTGCCACTCTGATGAATGGTTCTATGAATGAGGAGAACATGAGATCAGTCATCACCTTTGACAAAGGGGGGACCTGGGAATTTCTTCAGGCTCCAGCTTTCACAGGCTATGGAGAGAAAATCAATTGTGAGGTATGGACGCTTTACTCTTGTTTGGCTTGTTAATACAAGTAAGAGAGCTCCGATCTGTAGTGGTTTTCTACATCTACTCTTCATTGGGAACATGCAGCTTCTATCACTTGAAACACACTTTTAATCGTATGCCCACCTTGCAGCTCCCAGACTCTGTGCCAAGGCACTGTGCACCGGGATATTTTTTAAAAGTGATGTTTTGAGGGTGTGGGTGGTGCTGAGGATTGAACTGAGCCCATGCTAAACATGTGCTCTACCACTAGGCTCCATCCCCAAGTCCATTTTTCAAAGTTTTGGGGAAATCACTGAGATTCTTGACATCTGTTGAACAAATGAATTCTTTAGTAACTAGCTTGAGTTAATTCAGTTTCAACAATAGGTCATGTTTCATTTCTTTTTTTTTTTTTTTTTTTTTTTTTTTTTTTTTTTTTAATTTTATTTTATTGGTGCACTGTATTCATACATCATAGTGGGATACAAACTTTTGTAGACATATATGCACACATCGCCCAGTCAGCCCCCACCCGATCCCCACCCCATTCTCTCCCCATCCCTCCTTCTCATGCTTGGCTTAGCGGTTGACATCTAGTATTATAGCAATTTATCCAAAATTAAAAATGATAATCTCACATAACAGTTTCATTTGTCTGATACCAAGCGTTTGATGATTTAAAGATAGCATTTCAATATTTCTTTTTGCTTTCTTTCTTACTAGAGCATATTTTTTTCTGTTTTTTTAGGTGAAACTATCATATATTTATATATTTATTTTTCAGAAAAAAATCTGTCCTAATATGGAATATGAATTCTAGATACCCAAAACGATCTTGAAAAAGAACAAAGCTAGCAGATATATATTTTCTGATTTCAAACCATATAAAGCTACAATAATTGAAACAGTGTAGTACTGTTCTAAAGGCAGATATATAGACCATTAGAGTTAAATACAAGCCTAGAGCTAAATTCTTCCCTATATTGTCAAGTTATTTTTGACAAGGTTTCCACGAACATTTGGTGGTGGAAATAATAATCTTTTAACTAAATATTGTTGAAAAATAATAATTACATGGAAAAGAATAAAATTGGACCTTTACCTAATCCCATATACAAGTATTAACTCAAAATAGATAAAAGACCTAAATATAAATCTTAAGACTTTAAACTTTTAGAAGAAAATCTGGGTCATAAAACCTCACAACATTGAAATTGGCAGTGATTTCTTGGATATGATTTCAATGGCACAGGCAACAGAAGAATATAAAAACTCCCTAAAAAATAAAAGAAAATATTGTATATCCAAAGACAATGTAAACAGAGTTAAAAGTTACTAATAGAATTGGATAAAATATTTCCAAATGCTATATCTGAAGGTATATTAATATTCCAACTAGAAATCCTAAAAATTAACAACAATAAAGGCAAACAATACAACTTAGAGATAGGTAAAAGACTAACATAAATAATGAATCTCCACAGATAACCAATCTTAGTTGTCTGTTGGATGGGAACTCTTGTTTCTCTGGTTCTGGTGAGTGTTACCTATTTCTTCTTTGTAGTTAATCTCTTTGAGTATTTTCTCTAGCGCTGGTTTTGAAGACATAAATTCCTTCAGTTTCTGTTTGTCATGGAAGCTTCTTATTTCTCCATCTAATTTGATAGAAAGTTTTGCTGGATAGGAAATTTTTGGCTGGAAGTTGTTTTCTTTCAGAGTTTGGAATATGTTACTCCAAGCCCTTCTGGCTCTCATGACTTGGTTTGGGAAGTCTGGAGTGATTCTAATTGGTTTGCCTCTGAATGTCAGTTGACCCTTTGTTTTTGTTGCCTTTAAGATTCTCTGCTTGGCTTCCACATTGGTCATTTTGACAATTATATGGCGTGGGGATCCTCTTCTCCGATCCTGTCTAAAGGGAGTTCTATAAGTTTCCTGGATCTGTGTATCAACCTCTTGCTCTATATTTGGAAAATTTTCTGCTATTACTTCCTTGAAGAGATTGTTGATCCCTTTGGTATCACTTTCTTTTCCCTCCTCTATTCCAATTATTCTTAGGTTAGCTCTCTTAAGATGGGCCCATATTTCTTCAATGTCAGATTCCTGCTGTTGGATATCTTTTTCTAGATTAGAAACTATGCATTCATTTTTGGATTGCTCATCTTCTAAGAGCGAGATTCTGTTCCCCATGTGGTCTAATCGGTTGTTTGTGCTTTGAATTGAGGCCTTTACTTCATTAATTGCATCCTTTATCTCTTTTTGGCTCTCTCTGAGTTCTTTTCGAAGCACCTCTATTATTTCTACAGTTATTTTCCTGATTTGATCTTCTAGAAATCTCTGATTTTCTGTTTTATCAGGTTCTGATGTTGTGGGGTTGTGCACATTCATTGCTCCAGTGTTATTCCTCTTTCCCATGATTTAGGAAGTTTGTGCCTTCTCTGGGTTCTTCCCTTGGGTCACTATGACTTCACTTAAGGTGTTCTGGATCTCGAGTCTGTATTATCTCAGACCCCACTACTCCTTTACTGGGTTGTATCACAGAGTCTCCGACCCAGGGAGTCGATAGAGGCTGCTTTAAACTATGGGGGGTGCCAGGTTGCACGTTCTCCTATGGTGTGATATCTCTGCCACCACCACTCCCTCACTGGGTCAAGTCCCAGGAGGCCCAATACTGCGATTTCTCCTCTGTGGCCCGCAATTTGACTCACTGTTCTTGAGTACGCAGATGTAGCTGTACTGGACTCGGTGAATTCACTGCTGCTGCCGCCGCCGGTGGCAATATGGCGCCGCTGCAACGCCCTCGGCCATGAGGCTGGCGTATTTTTTCTTTTCTGGTTTTGATTTCCACTCTGAATCCCTGCAGCGTGTGCTGAGCTCAGCCACTGGGAGCTTTAAATGCTGTCTGCGCCGAAAGATCCCGCCTGGCTGTTCCGCAGCGGCTCTCCTGGCTTGCTGTAGCCGTCCGTTGAGTTCGCCGCTGCCGCCGGCAGTATGGCGCTGCTGCCGCGTCCTCGGGCGCGTGTGTCTCCTCTGTGGCCCTGAGCTCTGTTCTCAGTCCGCTTTCTCTCTGGAGCCTGGTGGTTTTTTTTGTTTTTCTGGTGATGGTGTTTTCTGGCTATGAAAGGCGCTCTTTTTGTGGTAATGGAGATTGGTTGTTAGCGGGACTCTTAAGCCCCGCTTTTCTCGGTCGCCATCTTCCCGGAAGTCTCCCATTTCTTTTTTTTTTAATGATATCACATCTCTGGAAGTTGAATATGATCAAAAAAACCAAGTGAGAAAATGAAGATGGAACAAGAAATGAGGGTAATTAGGGTCCACATGTGGTTCAAAGTTTGAAAACTTATGCCATGTCCAACAAGCACACACATTACATAAGTAGATAATTGTGAATATTTAAAAATGAAATAGAGTTGTTATATTTTCTTCCAGTTTACATATACTATTGTTTCAGATTGCTGCTAGGCTATTATGACATTTTAACTTATTAAGTTGTTTGGACTTAACTATGTAAAAAACACATGTTGGAGCCAGGTGTGGTGATGCACACTTATAATTTCAGTAATTTGGGAGACTGAGACAAGAGGAGAGCAGGTTTGTGGATAGCCTCAGCAAGTAGTGAAACTCTCATCAACCTAGCAAGATCCTGTTTCAAAATAAAAATAAAAATAGGGCTGGGGTGTAGAATGCTCCGGGTTCAAATCTCCAGTACCACCACCACCAAAAACAAACAAACAAACAAACAAACAAACAAACAAACAAACAAACAAACAACACACACATGTTGGCATTTCTTCTATTAAAAACAAAACAAAATACCAATTGTCCTTCAAACCAATATTGTTCAGGAACCTCTTAATAACTTAAAAACTTAAGTTACTATTTCTGTGGAAGTAGTTTTAAAATTCCTCTCTGAATGTAGTTCAGGAGAATACAGTCTTTTCTGCTCATAGACCTATTTGAAATGATGGGGATATTATGATGTACGAGGTAGTTCCATTAAATGCTTCTGTAAGTCTAAGCAGCTATGGATTATGCTGCCTGGCTTCCTGTGACACCCACTGGCTGCTCCATTCCCATTCCACGTAGGGCCTGGGCACAAGGAACTCAGAAAAACATAAGCTGTGCTCATTTTTGGAGAAACTGTAATGTGTTAGATTTTTGAATTTTGTCCATTGTAAACTTTGACTGTCCTATATTCTTTATCTGGGGCCCAAAAGGGAAAATTCTTTTGGAGACTCTTGCCCTAGAATGTACTTTTTGATTTTTCTTCCCTTTTTGGCAACAGGTTTCAGTTTACCACATTGAATCTAATTTTGGAAAGAGGTAGGCTATAAATGGATATAGACAAATTCCTAGATACTACCCTCAGTAGTATCTTGCGACCTCAGCAACTCCATTCTCTTCTTGTGTGGCTGAGATGGGGAGGTTTTGAACAAGCCATGGGGATTAGAACCTGGTTAAATAGAATTAATGGTATGGTGAAAACTAGTGTTTTCTTTCCCTGACTGACCAGTTTCTGAACTAGACAATAGTTAAGAGGCAATAGTTAAGAGTTTCCAGTTCTGAGTTTAGGTGGTTTGTTAGCTTGCGGACACTGTGACAGTATACCTGAGAAAGATCAAATTACAAGGAGAAAAGGTTTACTTTGGCTCATGGTTTGAGTCCAGGGTTACTTGGCCCTGCTTCTTTGGGTCTGTGGTTAGGCAGGGCACCCTGGCGGGGAGAGTGGCAGAGCAAGCTGCTGACATGGTGATCAGGAGCAGGGAGGGAGAGGAAAGGACTGGGTTCCCCTTAGGCCTTTCCAGGGCCCTCCAAAGTGCTGTAACTTCCTTCCACTGGGCTCTCCCTCCCAAAGGTTGCCCACCTCCCAGTAGCACGACAGGCTGGTGACCAAGGTTTTAGCCTGTAGCCTTTGGGTGACCCTTCTAATCTAAACCACCAAAAAGATATCTGGGAATGTCTAAAAATCTGATTGCTTTAGGATACAGAAGTGCTCTTGTGAATAGACCTCCTTGCAGACAGTGAAACATGAGCCAGAAAATGGGGGGTGAGCAAGTAGGATTTCTCTGAGACCCCCATCTAATTTGCTCTTGTTTTCATTGGCCAGACCAGGTGGTAAGATGGGTCTTTGTTAGCAAGATCCTAATTGGATGCAGCATACCTTGTCACGACTTTTTGTTTGTGCCAGAAGCACGTACAGTTCCCTGCTTAGAAGACGGCACACGTTTTAGTAGCCTTGAGCAATCACTTCCTGGCTAGGAGAACCAGCACGTCTGTAGAGCAGGTGTTCTGCAGAGGAACTTTAAAATGTTGACAGATATAAAGGAGCGCACCTAAGTTGCTCACTGGCTGGCCCTGTGCGCCTGCACCTTTATGCAAATGTAGAACACTCCTTTAAAAGCATAACAAGACTCCACTGGGCTTGTCTCTCACCAGTCCTACGTCTGAGCGCTCATCAGGGAGACTTGAGGACTTTTGGTGCCTGCTTTTCCTTCTCTCAGCATTGCTGGGATTGTATTCAGAACATCTCCACTGACTTAGGAAATGTGCATCCCAGAAAGATTTCATTTCTCTTTTGTCCCCAGTTACTTGTGAGGATTTAGGTGAAACCTTTTGGGAGAAGGACGCTTTATTTGTCAATTTGAGTTGACATTGATTTTTTTTATTGTTACTCCCTGGGAGACTCAGGAGTTTTTAGGTTATTTTTCTCTTTTCTTCAGCAATATATGGGTTTGGACGACCCACTTTGGGGTGGGGAGTGTGGGGAGAGCTGGGCTGTGAGTCTGGTGCCTCTGGGCCAGACATCCTTGCTCTGGGTACAGCCACCAGGTCCTCACACTGGCCTCTGAGTTTGAGGGAGACCAAGGTGTGGTGTGGTGTGCTGACCGTCACTGGAACTTTGGTTTTATAGCTTTCCCAAGGCTGTTCCCTCCACCTGGCCCAGCGCCTCAGTCAGCTGCTCAACCTCCAGCTCCGGAGGATGCCCATCCTGTCCAAGGAGTCTGCCCCCGGCCTCATCATCGCCACTGGTAAGCGGGCTTTGCCTGCCTCCCCCTGGGGCCTCCGGCAGGCTGGGTATGGGCAGCTCTGTGCAAGGTGGTCTCCTATCTCTAGCAGTGGCTGTGCTCTCTGGTTTTAAGACATTCTTGGTTGCTAGGTACTACCCAGAATTTCTGGTTGGGTAAGGTGATTCTCTGACATATTTTTGAAATGAAAATGAAAATGAATTCTTGCCCTTATGTTTTAGGATCTGTGGGGAAGAACTTGGCCAGCAAGACCAACGTGTATGTCTCGAGCAGCGCAGGAGCCCGGTGGCGAGAGGTCAGGTCCTGCCCCCTCGGTCCTTGTCTGTGCAAAGATGTGTCGACTGTGCATTTGAGGTGTACACATGGTCCCCGGTGAAGGTCTGTGGTACCCAGTATAACTATAAAGTGAAGGAGGAGAGAGCCAGCCGTGCTGATTGGTATTCACACTTTATGATATGCACTAGGGATTCTGCCAAAATGTTACATTAAATAAAAAGCAGACCTCTTCACTTTTTAAGAAACAACTGTGTACTTGACCAAATTTTCCCAGACGATGTATTGTGTGAGGGCAGAGTGTCTGTTTCACTTCTTTAACTTGGGGCCTAACAGTGCCTGGCATGGAGCAGGTGCTTGCCTGACCTTGGCTCAGTGGCTCAGTGAATTGCCATGTTTAAGGAGGTGTGGGGACTGAAATGGTTGTTTCTGCACAACATCGGAGCTGAGGTCATGTGGTGTGGGCACTTGTGTCTCATTCAGTGCTGTGGAAGAGACTTTCTGCCTTAAGGTGGACCCCTGAGTGCTCATTATGGCCCCTCGCAAGGTAGGGCTAACTAGTTCTCCAGCCCCAAGACACTGACTTAGCCCCAGCCTTGGGCATTGCAGAATTCCCAAACTTGGAAGAAAGTGTTTCTCAACAGCCTGCTATGACTTATAATGCCAGAAGAAGTGCATCTGGTCTCATTCTGCAGGGGTTGCTTTCAGCAGTGGTGCTAAGAATGCCAGAGAGCCTCCAGGTCAAACCCAGCAGCTCACTGGGCAGGAGTTTATTAACCCTCACATGGGGGTCAGTGTGGACACGCTTTCCACAGCCCACAGGCCTCGATCCCTTTCTCGGGGGCCTCTTACTGGAGAATCCTTTCTTATGGAAATCTGAAATAAGTGAAGGAGTAATAATACCGAGCGTTTGCTTGACTTTCTGTAGTTTATAAAGACTGTCATAGGATTATCACAGGTTCAAAACAGTCTCAGCAACTTAGTGAGACCCTGTTTCAAAATGAAAAAGTAAAAGGGCTGGAAGTCAGTTTCCCTGGGTTAAAGAAAAGGAGAGACTGTCACGTAAATTATCTCATTTGTGGCAGGTCTTGCCATTTTTCTAAATGAGAGGGGACTCAGTAGCTGTGTGTGTGGGGGAGTGGCGTGTGGCACATGTGTGCATTAAGGTCTGTGCACAGCGTGGCAGAGGGGACAGGAGGTTGATAAGGCCTGAGTAGTCAGGGGTTGCAGGGCTGGAACTCACAGGCCACCCTGTCCTGCTCCTGTGGGAGGATTAAGCAGCTGCCTTCCTCTTCCCTGGGGCTGGTTGTTGCTTTTGGAATAGGATGTCCTCTCCTCCGCGGGCAGGCTGCAGTTTGCTCGTCCCTTCTGCTGCTGGCGTAACCTGGGATCTGAGGACCTGCAAGTGATTTCCTTCTGGGTAGTAAGTGGAGCCTCATTGTTTCTCCAGCACAGTGGTGTCATCTGGCTCTTGGGGGTGACCGTCAGCTCCCTTCCAGCGTGCCTAATGTCTTGTGCCAATGCACAAGAGACTTCTTTTTGGGAACTAGCAGAGAACTAACTAGAGGATACAGAGTTGAGACTGTGAGGTAGCATCGGGGCTCTGAGGTCAGCGTGGCCTTCAGAGGCACAGTCTGGGTTGTGCAGTGGGCAGTGCAGGGGAGAGGGAGTAGGATGGAGTGGTCGCAGCGCTGCCTGAAACACCAGGATCAGCCTGGGTCTCCTTCTGCTGAAGTTATGCACAATGTCTGGTCCTCAGAATCCCCTTGTTAGGCTTTCTTCTTAATAGCTCCATTGAGGCACAGGAAAGTACAATACTTCATAAGAACCGATCACCATTAGAACAATTCGATAGGAAGCATATCCATCACCTCCTCCGTCCCTTTGTATCACAGCCCTCTCTCCATTCTCATACCTGTGAAGGTACACGTTGTCATTTTCTAGAGTTTTATATGAATGGATTCAAGAATGTATACTTTTTTTTTTTTTTTTTTGGCCTGGCTTCTATCACTTATCCTGATGAATTTAAGTTCTTTTATTTTTATATGATTTGTGTCTCCCATAGGGATTTACCACAATCTTTTTATCCCTCTATCTGTTGGTGGACATTCCAGTTTTTGCCTATTAAAAACATAGCTGCTATGGACACTCACATACACATTTTTATGCGGATGTGTGTTTTTATTTCCCTTGACCAGATACATAGGAATAGAGTGGCTGAACAGTGTGGCAGGAACATGTCTAACTCCCTAAGGAGCTGCCAAAGTGTTTTCCATAGTGGACGGACCACTTTATGTTTCTACCTGCAGTGTGCGAGAATTACGATTGTTCTACCTACTTGCTGACACTAACAGTGGCAAGTGGTTTTAAAATTTCAGACATGTTATTTTCCCCCCATGCACTCTTTTACGTATTTTACAGTTTTAGGCTTTATGTTTAGGATTCATTTTGAATTAATTCTCATACACAGTATACAGAAAGGGTTGATTCCTATTTTTTTCATGGATAGATCTGTTGATTCATTTATTAGAAAGACTTCCTTTATCTGCTTTAGCAATTGAAAAGAACATTTATTAAAAAGACTTCTATTTTCCCTGTTGAATTGCCTTGGTACATGTTTGAAATCAACTGGTCACATTTGAATGGCATTCATTTCAGGACTTTTTACATTGTTCTCTTGATCTATATGTCTATCTTTCCACAAATATCAAATTGTCTTGATTACCAAAGTCTTACTAGTCAGAGAACTCTTACATAGTTTTGGTAAGTCTTCCATCTTTATTTTAGAAACTGCTCTTATTATTTTAGGCCTTTTGCATTTCTGTACACATTTTAGAATAGTTTACTAACTTATACAATACCTACTGGGATTGTGATTGGGATTGCATTTAATTTATAGATCAATTTGAGGGAAAATTGACATCTTGATAATATTGAATCTTCTGACCCTTGAATGTAGTATATTTCTCCATGTGTTCTTTAATATCTCTCAGTTTTTTGCAGTTTTTAATGTGGAGGTCTTATGCATCTTTTATTACCTTTATTCTGAGGTAGTTTTTATTTTGCTATTACTGTAAGTGGAATTTTCTGTTCACTTTCCAATTTTTGTGCTAGTATATAATAATACACTTGATTTTTGTTTATTGATCTTGTATTCTGTGACCTTACTAAGTGAATCATTAGTTCTAGTAGTTTTTCAGATTCTCTATAAACAATCATTCTATTTTCATTCCATTTGCAAAGAGAGACAGCTTTATTTCTTCCTTTCTGATCTCTTATTGCCTTTTTTCTGTGGTTGCAGAGGTTAAATCCAGGGGCATTCTACCTCTGAGCTACACTGTGAGCCCTATTTTATTTTTTATTTTGAAACAGGGTCTATACTGCAGAGGGCCTCTTAAGTTGCAGAGGCTGGCCTGTGATTCTCCTGTCTCAGCTTCCCAAGTATTATGATTAAGAGCATGTGCCATCATACCTTTTTTATTACTTTTTTTTTCTTTTTCTACCCCTTTCCTCTATTTCTCTTCTTCTCTTCATTTCTTTCCTCTTTCTACAATGGCTAGGACCTCCATTTACTGCTGAATAGAAGCAGCAAACATGCTTACCACATTCCCCATCTTGTGGAAGGGATTTAGATTTTGCAATGGGAAACCATTATACATGTCATTGGGAATAGATTTTTGCACATATACTCTATTAATGTGTGGAAAATTCCCTGTTATTCCTAGAGTATTGAGAATTTTTCCTCATGAATGGTTTTTGAATTTTGTCAGTTTATTCTTACATCTATTGAATAATGAAATGACATTTATTTATTTTGTTAATATGACTTATTGCATGAATAGATGCTTGAATATTAAGCCAACTTTCAGTTGTTGGAATAAACCCTACTTGGTCATAATGCATTATCCTTTTTATAAATGGCTAGGTTTGTCATTGTCATGGCTAAAATTTGTCAAGAATTTTTGCATTCTTGAGAGAGATTTTAGTCTGAAGTTTCTTCCTTTATTTTGCAATGTCTTTATTAAATTTTGATGTTATAGTTTGGCTGGCTTCATAAAACAAGCTGATTAGCCATTCCTTGTTTTTATTTTCTGACATAATTTAAGAGTGGGGTCAACTTCACTTGAGTAATTCACCAATGACACTCTCTAGGCTTCACATTCTGTTAGAATATTTTTGTTATGAAATTCAGCATGGTACTGGCACAAAAACAGATACATAGACCAATGGAGCAGAATAGAAGACTCAGAAACAAATCCACACACTTAGAGCCAATTGATTTTTGACAATGGAGCCAAAAACATACACTGGAAAAAAGATAGTCTCTTTAATGAATGGTGTTGGCAAAACTGGTTAACCATATGCAGAAAAATGGAAATTAATCCACTATACACCCTGCACAAGAGTTGATTCAAGATGAATAAAAGACTTGGAAATAAGATCAGAGACCTTTGCATCTCCTTGAAGAGGGCATAGGTACAACTCTGCAACACATAGGCATAGGTAAAAACTTTCTCAACAAGGCCCCAAAGGCACAAGAAACTAAGAGGTGAATCAATACGTGTGATTGCATGAAACGGAAGAGCTTCTGCACAGCAAAGGAAACTCTTAGAAAACTCAACAGAGAGCCAACAGAATGGGAGACCATTTTTGCCAACCATTTCTCCAATAGAGAACTAATATCTAGAATATACAGAGGACTCAAAAAGCTCAGCACTCAGAAAACAAATAACCCATTCAAAAAAAAAAATGGGCAAGTGAACTATTTCAGACATTTCACAAAAGAAGAAATTCAAATGGCCAATAAGTGTATGAAAAAATGTTAGCCATTAGAGAGATGGAAATCAAAACTACCCTGAGATTTCATCTAACTCCAACTAGAATGGCAGTCATTAAAAACACAAACAACACATGCTGGTGAGGATGTGGAAAAGTAGGAACTTCTGGCGGGCATGGTAGCGCACACTTCTAATCCCAGGTTTCGGGAGGGTGAGACTAGAGGATCGCAGTTCGCGGTTCGCGGACAGCCTCAACTACTTAGTGAGGATCTCTGCAATTCAGTGAGACCCGGTTTCAAAATAAAGAATAAAAAATAGGGCAAGGGCCAGGCATGGTGGCCTGTGCTTGGGAGGTGGAGATCACGCTTGTAATCCCTGTGCTTGGGAGGTGGAGACAGGAGGATTGCGGAGGATCGAAGTCAGCCTTGCTGGCTTGAGAGACCCTTTTTCCAAATTTAAAAAAAATATAAAATAGGTCTGGGAGTGTAGCCTGGAGGTTATAAGGGTTTCCAGGAACCCCAGTACCACACACACACACACACACACAAAATAGGGCAAGGGGTGTAGCTCAGAGGTCAGTTGCCCCTGGGTTCCATCCTTAGACCCCCACAAAAAAAGTAGGCACTTCTAATACATTGTTAGTGGGATTGCAAATTAGTGCAACTACTTTGGAAAACAGTATGGAGGATCCTTAGAAGAATGGTAACGAACCTACCATATGATCCAGCAGTACCACTTCTGGGTATCTACCCAAAAGAATGGAAACCAAGCTATGAAACTAATGCATATGTATCTATGTTCATAGCCACACAATTCACAATTGTCAAACTATGGGACCAGCCAAGATGTCCATCAACAGATGAATGGATTACAAATGGGATATGTACACAATGGAATTTTACTCAGCCATAAAACAGAACAAAATTATGTCATTTACAGGGAAATAGGGGGAACTAGAGAACATTATGCTAAGTGAGATTAGTTAGTCACAAAAAATAAGAAATCAGATGCTCTCCCTAATATGAGAAAGCTAGGGAGAAAATGGGTCATAGGAGTAACTCTAGATGAAAAAGGAGATTCTATAGATGAGCAAATAAGGTGGCCTGAGGGGAGGGAAGGGGGGAAGAGAAGAATTCCCTAATGTACATGATGTACATTCACAAACATAATCAAAGTTGATCACTAAGCCAAACATGAGAAGAAGGAAGGGGGGAGAGAATGGGGTGGAAATTGGGGAAGGGCTAAATGAGTGATGTGTGATGTATGCCTCTACCATCTTGTACCCCATTAAAATGTATGACTACAATACACCAATAAAAAATTTTAAAACAGTAATTCAGTTTTTCTGGTTGATGTAGGAAGGATTATTCAGATTTTCTTTTTTAATATCAATTTTGGTGAGTTGTTTATTTCACCAAAATTTATTTCATCTGTCTATTCATTTAGGTGGTTCCATTTTTTGAGGGGGGGGAGTAATGTTATTAGTTGCATTTTCTGTTAATTTTTAATGTTTGTAGGCTTTTTGATAATTATCATTCCTGATATTAGTGATTTGTGTTCTTTCCTTATTTTCCTTGATTAATTTTTGTTTTGTCAGCATTATTGATCCTACCAAAGAACATATTTTTAGCTCTGTTACTTTTCTTTATTGTCAATTTTCTGGCTTGATGATTTCTTTCTTATTATTTTCTTTATTTTTCTTTTTTGTAGTTTATTAAGGCATGACCTTAGGTTATTGATTTTAGATCATTTTTTCAAATGTAAACACTTAAGGCTGTAAGTTTTCCTTTGCTCCTTTAGCTAAATACCACCTGTTTAGAGATATAGTGTTATTATCTTCAAAGTCAGAATTATTAGATGACCTTTCTAAAACTGAGATATAATTCACATTTCATAAAATTTAAAGTACTCAGTTCAGAAGTTTTTATTTAAGCCACACAACTGTGCACCCATCACCACTGTCCAATTCCAGAACATTTTCAACATCCCTTAACATTTCTTGATTTTCATCTTTGACTGATAGGTAATTTAGAAAAGTGTTACTTTACACTCAGGTATTTGGGGTTTCATACATCTTAGTGATTTCTAATGTAACTTCTTGTAGCCTGAGAATACACTTTGTATGATTCAGTATCTTTTACTAGGGTTTGTTTAGTGGTCCAGCATATGGTCTGGGTTGGTGAATGGCTCCTATACTCCAGAGAGTTCTGTGTGTTCTGCAGGGGTTTCATATCTCCTCGAGAGCTGTCATTTATATGAGAATGGTTGCTGATATTCTGATTTTCTGTGTAGTTGAGAGAGGGGAGGGACCAACTTCTTTGAATTGCTAATAGATGGTAAGATGTCCTACTGTGATTAAAGAATTATGTTTTTTTCCTTAAATTTTGTCGATATTGTTTTCTTTTGCCCTGTATTTTGAGCCTTTGCTGTTAAGTGTATTCACATTTATAATGATCTTTTCTGATGAATTGTTCCCTTTATCTTTATGAAATGCCCCCTTGCCTATGGCTACAGTCTTTGTCTTGCACTCTATTTCATTTGATATGGGAAGAATCTCTCCAGCCATCTCATGCTTATAATCTGGGTAGTACATATTTGACATGAATCTGTGTCTTTATTTTTTAAGTGGTTTTCATAGGCAGCATGCTGTAGAGTCTTGGTCTTTTTATTTATTCTGCCACTTTTTAACCAAAGTACTTACACCTTTATTATTTAATATAATTATTAATATGGTTGGATTTATACCTAATTTTTTTTCTTATCCCTTGTGTGTTTTCGTTTTCTTTTTTTTACCTCTCTGTTCCTATCTCCTTTTAGATATGTTTGTAATGTTAGATACTGTCTTTTTTTTGTGTGTGTGGTACTAGGGATGGAACCCAGGGGCATTCTGCCTGTAAGCTACACCCCCAGCACCCCCTTTTTTTTATTCTTTATTTTTCACAGGGTCTCACTGGCCTGCAAAGGGCCTCACTAAGTAGCTGAGGCTGTCCCTGAACCACAATCCTCCTGTCTCAGCCTCCCAAATGCTGGGATTACAAGCATGTGCCACCACGCCCGGCAGATATTCTGTTTTTATTGTCTGTCATTTTTTTAGTGATTTCCCTAAGGATTAGGCTGTACATATCTAATCTTTCAGCCTTCTTTGAGTTAATACTGTATTTAACATAAGACTTAGGAAGCTTGTGATCAGGTACGTCCCTTTCCTTCATCCCCCACTTTTATGCTGTGACCACACGTGCGTGTCGTAGCATCAACATGACTGTAGACTTTCCAGGTGAAGTCTGGCTTTGCTTTAAATTATTGTATGAAGTTTAAGTAATTTAAGAGTGAGAAAGCACTGTTGAATTTTTGCCCAGGCCTTTAACCATTTCTCTGGGTCTTCCTTTATTCCTAAAGATCCCTGTTTACCCCCTGAGATATTTTCCTACAGCCTACAGAAATTTCTTTAGCATCTCTTGTAGACGAGGTGTGAATGCTCCTGGTTTTCCTTTATTTGGTGTTAATCTTTGTATCTCACATGCATTTGCGTAGGCTGTGTTTCTTGCATTACTGAATTCTGGTTTGATAATAATCTAGATTGGCAGTTCTTTAGAGATGCCCAGTTGCTGTCTTGCTTCCCTGGGTTCTGATGAGAAGCCTGTGGCCATTTCCAGTGTGTATGTAGGTATGTGACATGTCTCTGTCCTATCTGCATGCATTTTCATGTATGTATATAACATGACATTTTTCTCTAGGTGCTTTCAAGATTTTTTTATCTCTATCAGCAGTTTTGTTCTGATGTGTCTAGGAGTTTTCTTTGAGTTTATCTTGTTTTTGTATATTGATCTTGAATCTATAAATTTATGTCTTTCACCAAATTTGGGAAATTCTCAGCCATTATTTTTTCAAACAGTTTTTTTGCCCAGCCCCCTTTTCCTTTTCTTCTCAGACTCCATTCACACACTTTGGGCCTCTTGTTATTATCCCCCAAGTCTGTGATGCTCCCACCATAGTTTTTCCTCTGTGATTCCATTAAAATGAATAATTTCTCCTAATCTATGTTTATCTTCAAGCTCACTAATTCTTGTTTTTATTCTTTCTATTCTGATGCTGAGCCTTTCAGTGAATTTATTTCAGATATTGTGTTTTTTTGTTATAAAACTTCGAGCTATTTTTTTAAGTTTCTACTTCTGTGGGGGAGAATACTTACTTCACATGTTTTCTTTTGTTTTGTGGAACATGATTATAAAAGCTGGTGCTTTTTTTGGTATTAGGAATTGAACTCAGGCATCCTACTTCCAAGCTATACCCCCAAACTATTTTATTTTTATTTTGAAACAGGGTCTTGCTAGATTGATGAGAGTCTCACAAGTTGCTGAGGCTAGCCTTGAACCTATGATCCTCTTATCTCAGCCTCTGAAATCCTGGGATTACAAGCTTGTGCCACCACACTCTGCTTCAAAGCTTTTTAAAAATCTAAATATATGCCGGGCATGGTGGCGCACACTTGTAATGCCCATGCTTGGGAGGCAGAGACAGGAAGATCGCTCAGGTTCGAAGCCAGCCATGTTGGCTTTAAGAGACCCTGTTTCCAAATAAAATATAAAATAGGTCTGGGAGTGTAGCCCAGAGGTAGAAGGGTTCCATTCCAGTACCACAAAAAAAAAAAAAAAAATCAATATATGAATCGTTTTCTTTTCCCTTTGAGAACTGGACTCCTTTTATGGGTCTATCTTTATGTCCTATGTTGAGTAATCGTTGTTTGGATTCTGGACATGCAGATGAGATGCATGAAGTGCAGTCTTCTGGAGGACATTGATGTTTCCGTCTTAGCATGCAATTGGCTGGTCCGGATTCTTCCTGCGGCAGGAAGCTCTAATGTCATTTCAGTCTGCGGAGCCCCTGCTGAGCTGGTTGGGGTCTCTTCCACTCAGGTGTAGTTTAAGGGTGAGGCTGAGGCTGATGTGAGTTCATACCTAGAACTGGGAGATTTACTTTTTTGACACTCTTCTGTCTGAGATTCCACATGCAGTTTCTTCAGCCTACAGAGGTTCTTTCCCTGTCTCCTTTGGCAGAGTCAATTTCTGTCAAAACTTGAGCTCTGTAGCTATAACTGAGATGCTTGATGACTGTGTCTTTCACTTGAGGACAAAGCCACGCCAGGGAACCCTCAACTGTGCGGGTGGCCTGTCTGGGCTTTAAGCCCACTCCACAAGCCACCTGCTTTACTTACTTTTCAGCATCCCATGATAGTTGTTTTTGTATTTTTTTCCCATGGTTTTTAATTGTAATTACTTGGAAGGGTAGGCCATTGGGTGCATTTATCATCATATTAGAGCTGGAACTCCAATTGGTTACTTTTTTTGTATTTCACCGTGTTGGGGGGTGGAATGCAGGGTCTTTCACATGCTGGGCAAGCTCTCTAGCGCTGGGCTATCACTCCACACCCTAGTGTGTTCATCTTCAACCACTGGTTGGTGAGAGGCAGAAATTGGGGTTTGATATGTGAACTTGGCTCCAGGGTTGGGTGGAGTGAACATGATGAAGGTGAATGTGTTTTGTAAATTGAAAAGTTGTGCTCAGGTGGTCAGCATTGCTGCTGTTGTGCACCTGCGTGTCCATGACATGTGTGTGCGCGCTCCTGTGGCTTCTGCACAGCTGTCTCCACAGCAGGGCGTCACTGCTGGTTTCTCTCTGCAGGCTCTTCCTGGACCTCACTATTACACTTGGGGAGACCATGGCGGCATCATCATGGCCATTGCCCAGGGCATGGAAACCAACGAGCTGAAGTAAGTGCCTTCGATTAAGCCCTTCCGTTTAGTGTCAGGCTGCTTCTCCCCACAATTTATGTCTGCAGTCATATGTAGATTATCTCTCCACGGCACAGTTTGACACACCGGAAGTTACTTAAACTTTCCTGATCTATAAAGTGGGTATAATGATCTGCCCTTTCTGTCTCAAAGGGGGATTTGGAAAAACAAAATAACTTTACTGATTGGAAAAATAAAACTGTGTAAATGTGAAGAATTGCTAATGACTGAAAAGTTAAGATTCTAACTTGTCTCTGCTTTGTGCATGGCATGCACACACACACACACACACACACACACACACACATGGGCTCATAGAGTGATTAATACCAATAATAACAGATAATAATACACGAGTACTAATTATAGCAAGTATATAACTTGATGGCTGATTGACCTTTGCTGTGCTGTTTTTGGTCTTCCGGGTTCTTATACACTGAGCTGGAAGGGATGTTAGGGCTTCCTGCCTTATATTACAGGTGAGGAAGCAGGATCAGCAAGGTGGAGCAACTTGCCCAAGGTCTTCCTGCTCGAGAGTGACAGTTTTTCAGATCGCATCCTGTGCTCTGTGCAAGATATTATTATGAGCTGAGTGTGGTGGCACATGTCTGTCATTCCAGTGCTTGGGAGGCTGGGAAAGGAGGATCTCAGGTTCTAGAATAACCTCAGCAACTTAGTGAAACTATGTTTCAAAAAATAAAATAGGTCTGGGGATGTGGCCTCGGGGTAGAATGGTCTTGCTGGATTCAGTCAGTTCGCAGTAACACACACACACACACACGCACACACACACACACACACACACACACTGTTTTGAAAAGCAAAAATATCAAGAGTTTGTAACTTCTTTCCCCTTCAGTCCCGATCTTATCAAAAGCAGTTTTGTGATTAATTTCATACAATTAATGCTCGCTCAGGCCTGCTGTCCGGCCCTTACATCTTCTTGCTTTGCTGTGGCATCCATTAGCTGGATTACAAAAGGCAGAGGGGTGCCCAGCCATCATCTTGTCTGGGACAGGGAAGAAAGCTTGCTTTCTCTTTGCTCCTAATGAGAGCCAGCAGGAAGGGAGAGGTGGGTGTTGGGGAGAAACGTCTAGCAACTGGTTTTACCCCTGTGGTTAATTGGACTTGTGCTAAGCAGCCTGGCCTCCAGGCAGCAGAGAGGCGTTTAGCTTTCAAACGGCTCTTCTCTGTTCTGTGTGTTACCAGTCAGCTACTGCAGCCTTGCAGCCGGGAGCCAGAGCAGGCCTTTGGCACACAGCACTCTGTATCCATGTTTGGATTGGTGTTTGTTCAGATGATGAAGTGTGGTGCTTCCCACGTGTGTGCTGGCGTTTGGATATCTGTTGGTTTAATTAGCATCTCACACGTTTAGCAAGCACTGCTCCTGCCAGGTACTGTGTATCTAAAGAGGACTTAGGATGCGGTCCCCTGCCCCTAAGCATTCCACCCTCTAGTTGTAAGACAGACGAGGAAGCACTTGCAGTGTCTATATACCGCTCTGTGTGGAAGTCACCCCGGCTCGGTGCTTGGCTTCCTAGGAACGCATTTCATTCCTTGGGTGGCTCTCAGGTTTTAGACTCAGTTCTCAGTGTTCCTTGTTTAAGTTCTCCACAGATTACATTTGCCTTCCAAGCTGGCTCCTCTGCACGAGTGTGCGTGCTCCTGGTGCTCTGACTCCATCTGTCGGCACATGTGTGCTCAGGGAGTGCAGCGTCATCCTGCACTACCCGGACAAAACAAAACCAAAAGATAAACCTGCTGCCGGAAAAGCCCAGTGCCTTCTCCGGACAATTTCTTATAACCTTGGGTTGGATTTGGTGATTATGGACATGGTAGCACTTGTCAGTTTGTATAGGTTATCTAAAGGTTTCTCTAATGCCTGGTTTGAATAAAGCACTTGCAAATAGGAAATTAGGAAGAGGAACAGGTCTCGTTTAGACAGGTACATGTGTCCTAAATATCAGCCTGAGCTTGGCCCAGATCTCTATAGCCACCTGGCATTTATCCAGTGCCTGGCTCCCAGAGGGGTTTTGCCTATCCTGCTGCCGCTCTGAAAAACAGGAGAATGATATTAAGCTTAGTTTATATACTCAGGCCAGGTGGTGCTTTACTATGAATGTAGGCCTGCATGAAGTTGATTTTACAAAACTGGAATTCTGTGCTGGTTAGAACTTCAGACCCCTTCTAAGGCTGACCTCCCAACCAGAGCGATCTCTCTGCCCTTCAAGCCTTATGGTATTCTTTGGCTGCCCCAATAATTTGGCATTGATTATATTCTGACTTCTTTTTTTAGTTAACTCTTTATTTTACACTTGAATTCTTCAACTTATCAGTAAAGGCCATTAGACAAGTATTTCTATTCTGCACAGGTTAGCAGGTGCTCAGCAAATATTTGCTTGACCAATAAACAGGTCATGCATACTCAGGCTTCCGGGCTGGCATAGTTTTGTTTTACTGATTTGTGAAGCTGGAAGGGATCTGGGTAGGGTGCCATCGGAACCAAGGGAGACCACTGCTGTCATGCTCTTGGTGAACGATACCCCCACACAGAGGGAGCCTTTCCAGAAGCTCCAGGTACCAGAGAGGATCTAAGATCTTCCTCAGTTTTCCCACAAGAAGAAATAATGTTATTTGTCAGGAGTTAGTGCCCACACTGGAGCATGAGCATGTTAAGAATCATTTCAGGTCAATTACACAAACATTTGTTGAGGTGGGTGGCTGGGAGAAAGATCTAGCAGCTGATTTACCTCGTGGTTAATTTGACTTGCGCTGAGCAACCTGGCCTTCAGGCAGCAGAGAGGGCTTGGTTTTCCATCTGGCCCTTTTTTTATTCTATATGGCGTTGGTCAGCTGCTGCAACCTTATAGCCAAAGGCCAGAGCACGCTGTTTGCACGCAGCACTCTATCCATGTTCAGATTGCTGTGGGGCTTCCCATGTTTGTGCTGGCGTTTGTATATCTGTTGGTTTAATTTGTGCCTCTCACAAGTAATAGACACTGCTAGCTGTTGAAGACCTGCAGTGAGTCAGATGTTGTGCCCCGTTGTGTCCCAAGGACACACAGGTTAGGGGGTGTGGCCATGTGCCCCCTGGGCCTCTGCGATGTTTCTAGGTTAGGGGAGAGAGGGGCCAGGAGGGCCGGCTTATTTTGAAGGGGCACTTCCTGTCCTGATACCCTTTTTTAGGGAGGAAAGCCAAGTAGAGTAGCATCAGTCATCCTAATAAGGGGTAGCTGGGGACAGAAGTAGGAGTGTTGTTTAAAGTAAGAGTTGGCTGCACATGGTGGAGCATACATGTAATCCCAGTACTTGGGAAGCTGAGACAGGAGGATTGCAGGTTCGTGGCCAGACTCAGCTACTTAGTGAGGCCTGCTGCAACTTAGTGAGACCCTGTTTCAAAGTAAATAATAAAAAATAGGGCTGGGGATATAGCTCAGAGGTAGAATGCCCCTGCGTTCCATCCCCAGTATGGCAAAAATAATAAAAAATAATAAAGTAAGAGTTGGATTCTTTGCCTTTTTCCCCTGGGTGCTCGCTTATTTAAATTATTCATGTCTCTCTCTCCGTGATTAACGCAGATAACTAAGAGTGGACTGCCATTTGTTGCAGCCTCTGCCTTGATGCTCCGTGGAGACTGTTACCTTTGTTACTTGTTAATTGAAATCGAGAGCAAGGAGTGGAACGCTTTGTTTTGTTGTTATGTCTGAAATGATCAAATCCGAGCCTGTGCTGGGGATTCACTTAATCATTCGTTCAGCAGGCTGTCACCAGGAGTCTGCGCCCAGTCAGCCTTCTTCAGGGAAGGGGCTGCTGTGTTTTTGTATCCTGACCAAAAACATCCAAACACAAGTTTGTCAGCTTGATCATAAGGGATGCGATTGATTTCCATTTCTTCTTGGCAGTGTGCCCGTCAATATAATGATATTAATGATACTCAGTGATATTTTGGATTTGCCCCTAAGTATCTTTTTTTCTAAGGAGATTTCCAATTCCTTAGGGCTTTTCTCTGGGAATTCTGAAAAGGTCCTTCATAGAGTACACACAGCACAGCAGCTGCTTTTTCTGGAAAGGAGCCTTTTCTAGAAGCAGATCCCACGGTTCCAACCTCTTCCTAGTAGTAGCACTTATGACATGGTTTCAGGATCACACTCACTTCATTCTAACTCCCAGGTGACCTCTTTTGCCCCCTGAGGTACAGAGGAGCAGGTGTCCTTATCACCTTTTAACTTCAGAAACTAAGAGACAGGATTGAAAAAAAAGCAAAAAAGAAAATTGAGTGTGGTACATTTCATTTTCCTCAACATATGTTATTGCCCTTTCTGCATGCCAGGAGAGATGCAGGTGCAGGCACAGAAAAGTGAGGGCGAGGTCTTGTTCCTGATGAGTGTTAGTGATCCAGGTCATTTAAACACAGCAAGGTGTGAGATCTTGGTGAGCATGGCAACCGGGAGCAAGTGCCACCGGGGAGTGCTGCCAAGGAGACGGGAAGGCAGGCTTCTTGGAGGAGATGGAAGTTGAGCTGAGAATTGGAGGATAGAAGGCAAGATGGGATGCCATTTCAGCGTTAGGAAGAGTGTGTGCAAAGGAGCAGCATGAGCCAGTGTGGACTGCACAGCTCTTTTCTGCAAATAGGATGCATGTTGGGAGTTGGGGACTGTTGAGAAATAAGGCTTGAGGAGGATGTAGTAAAGCGAGGCCCTGGGGACCTTGTGTGTGCCAGTCACAGGAGAGCAGAGGAGATAGGGCAGGCTTGCAGGGCGAGTTGGGACAGCTTGGACTGCAGCAGCTGTGGTATGCCTGGAGACGTCCATCAGGGACCTGGGCCTCTTACATCAGCAGGTTCAGCCTTGGTGTCTGTGATGGAGGGCCATCCTGTGTCTGCTTGAACAATTCTAGAAATGAGGAACTTGGAGTTCAAATGGAGCTTTCATTTCCCTTTGGAACATTCTGTTGTTGATTCATTTATTCATTCATTTGCTCATTTGCTTATGAGCGAAACTTCTCTGGTAAGAGAGAGCCCCAGTGCCCCGCACGCACTCCAGCATCTATTCAGTGAGCTTTGGTCTGCTTCCTGAAGTCACACAGGAGCTATTCCTTCTCATCCAGAGGCCTTTTAAGGACATTTGAGGACCCCATCCATGTCCTCCTGAGCATTGCCATTCTGTGAACAACATCCCCAGTTTCTTTTTCATGTGCTATAGTGTCCTGATTCCCCACCCTCTAGGTGTTGCTGTAGAGCTGTCCAACAGTTTCGTTGTCTTTAACTGTGGGTCCCACCTCTGACCCTAGTAGGCTGAAACATGCAAAAGACATTGGAATTAACATGTGTATCATTAGGACACTGTTTCTATTACAAAAATTCTGAGGCTATGTTTTTATTTTTGACAGCCACCTATTACATTTTTTAATTGAGATACCATTTATATACCATAGGAGGCTCAGGTCTTAAATATACTGCTTCATCAGTTCTGAAAGATGTATGTCAAGAAGGAGAACATTTCTCTCACCCAAAGAAATACCATGTTCACCTTCCCAGCCTATGATACCCACACCATCTTCTTGCTCATTGTTGGCAGCTACTGGTCTGATTTATTTTTATCACTATAAGCTATTTCAGAATTTTATATGTTCATATTTTTTTTGTATTTGGCTTTAAAAAATAAGCATAGTAGTTTTGAGATATATCCATCTTGTAACCTATCAGCAGGTTAAATTCAATTCAACTAAACAGCTTAGACGGCCCATTTTCTTATGGATCTCATTAAAGGCCAGATGTTTCCTACCCCATATTTGAGAGGTGGATTTTGAAAGTATGTGTATATCCTTACTTTTATTTTCATTTTTGCTTCTTCTTCTGATGTATGAAAGCATTTTGAGTCTCACTTGGACATTTATTATATTGCCTGTGCAGTTAGGCTGATTTCCTTTGCAAACTCAGTAAATTCACCTTGTAGATTGTGCACATGTGTGTCAAGCCAGAAATCTTATTTGAGTTGAGATCAAACAGTGCATCAGCCCCACTTGGAATTTTTTTTTTTTTTACAATGAATGCATTTATCTAACTGTGTGATCTACAAAGATCTACATAAAATAATGCTATCATTATTCTGTTTCAAATCAAGAGTTATCAGGAGAAAAGGAAATAGAATCCGCTCTTTTTCACAGGTATGAAGCCATCTGGGTCCCTAACCCTGGCTTCCTTTTCTCAGTGTTCTCAAATCACCTGTTTCATGATCCATTCTTGAAACCACCTTTTCTTCTCTAGGTCAATAAAACTATTTTTCTTCGTCTTTGAGATCTTTGTTTTCCATGACTCATCTAGAGATTACTAAAAGGGATTCTGCAGTCATCCTATCTTTATATCTCTCTGTTTGCTAGAACTTATTTTGTACTCAGTTTCCTCTAACTTTTAAAAGTTCTTTTCCAGGCTGAAGATCCATTTCTCTTTTGATAAAGATAAAAACAAACACAGCATTCTTTTCCTATCATTGTTATTTATACCTTTGACCATCAGAACCATGATCTATTCCTTCTAATCCTTTCCTAGTTAACCAACCCACTACCCCACTGATCTAACCATTTACCTCTTATTTGTGCAATCAGAGATTTATTTATCTTTGATTTATTTTGAACTTGAGTTATCTGGCTGCTGTCCAGCACTAGTCTACTAGACTTAGAGCTAAAATGAGCTGGCAGCTTACTGCTGCTCTTTAACTTTTTTGCTCTCGTTTATATGACCCTCCCCATCCTGAACATGTTATTTAACGATCTGAGGTTATCAATTATCTTTCTGGATAGCCACATTATGGTGTTATTGGTTGACTATATACCGCTACTCCCCCCTCCTTTAAAGTGTCTGCGGTTACATTTTATTTTATTTTTTATGGTTTTATTAGTGCACTATAGCTTTTTATTATACTGTGTTATTGACTCTTCCTATCCTCTTGATAGTACTTGGCCATGGGATTCTCTCTATGTTCTTATTTAAACAGTTTGAATTCTCCATTTCTAAGGGCTGGGGTCCTGTATCCTCTTTCATGACTTGAGAAATCAGTGATGACTGGTTTGCTTTCTCCCAAGGTTGTCACTTTTATTTCACCAGCCCAAGTTCTTCTTTAGGGGTTGAATTCAGTCCAAAATATACGTTCCCTTCACCCTTTCCCCCAAATTCTGAAAGCATACCATTGTCTAAATGAGCAGTTTATTCTCGGATATTAGGCTGTGCTTGGCCCTGCACCTGTGGGTTAGTACATTAAGGCCTTATTTTCAGAGCCCTCTGGGAATCTGTCAAGAAATGGGGTGAGTCATTTCCTGAGGTTATCTTTGGTTCTGAGCTCTCTTAAGTGGAATTAACTTGGCAACATACAAATAGATGGACTTCCAACATTATCACCGAGGCGGTGGATCTCTCCCATCATGTCTAAATAACAGGGCAGCTCTGTGTGTTGCATAACGAGTACTAAGCCTTGAGCTCGTTTGGATTAGGAGGAGAATGGACCAGTTCACTTATCCAGCTGTTTCAGAGTTCACTGAGTCCAAAAGCATGTCAGCCAGATAGAATTTCCTCTCCTGTAGGATCTCTGGAAGGTCCCGTGGTCTCTTGCAGACAGTCCACAGATGCCCACACTTGGCTTAGTCTCTAGCGTTTGTATGGCAGTGTCAGTTTGAGAAATTTTAGCACAAGAGGAAGTGTTGGGAGTGGGTGATATCATGAAAAGATTTCTGTTGTGCTCTGGTATCCTGAGGGAGTAAAACTGAAATTTCAAAAACATGGGAAAGGTTTGCATGTAGTTAGGATTTAAGAGACCCAGTGGCCCTGTGGTTTTTAAGGTGAGCACAGACAATGGCTTCTCACGTGGAGCATCTCATAGCTTGCTGGGTGCTGGTGGCAATGCCAGGCAGGCTTTTTTTTTCTTTCTCTTCTTTCTTTCTTTCTTTCTTTCTTCCTTTTCTTTCTTTCTTTTTTCTTTTTTTCTTTTTTCTTTTTTGCAGTACTGGCAGGGGCATTCTACCTCTGAGCCACATCCCCAGCCCTATTTTTTATTCTTTTTTTTTTTTTTTTTTTTTGCGGTAAGGGGGATGGAACCCAGGAGAATTCTACCTCTTAGCTACACCCCAGTCCTATTTTTTAGTCTTTATAGTTTTTTGAAACAGGGTCTTACTGAGTTGCAAAGGGCCTCGCTAAGTAACCAAGGCTGTCCACAAACTGAGATCCTCTGGTCTCCGCCTCTGGAATGCTGGGATTACAAGCGTGCGCCACCATGCCTAGCCTTATTCTTTATTTTGAAACAGAGTCTCACTAAGTTGCTGAGGGCCTCACTAAGTAGCTGAGGCTGGCCACAAAGTATGCACCACCACTCCCAGCTTAGGCAGGTTTTCTTCTCCCCTACCCTTCCTGGTCTTTCTCTCCTCCCCCCACCTTCTACATAAAAGATAAAATCAGTACAATTACTCCAGACACTGTGGCACACACCTGCAACCCCAGCAACTCAGAAGGCTGAAGCAGGAGGATTGCAGATTCAGGACCAGCCTGGGCAGCTTACTGAGACTGTGTCTCAAAATAAAAAGGTCTCAGGTGTAGCTCATTCCTAGGGATTGAACACAATCCCCAGTACTGCCAAAACAAAAGAGAACAACTTGTATCTCCAACAAATAAGAGCATTTTCCCTATTTAATTGCCATGCTTGTATCATACCTTAGAAAATAAAGATGAGGTCAGGCTGTATTTATAATTTATATTTTCTCTGTTGTCCCATGTTGTTGATGGCTGTTTTTAACCCTACACCCCCTCCAACCCAGGGTTCAGTAGAGCCAGAACCGGATCCTGGATTGGATTTGCACGTTACAAAGGTTCCTACACATTGCATTTGGTTGTTAGCTTTCTTTAGTCTCTCTTAACCTGTGACAAGTGCTCTGCTATTCTGGGTGAGCCTGATTGTCATGATCTTGGTGTGTTTTTGAGAAGCCAGAGCAGCATTCACGTAGAATGCCCCACATCCTAGCTTGGTTCAGTTGTTTGGAACAGTGCTTAGTTGACGCCTTGTTTTACTCAGGAGGCACATGGGAGCGGGTTGTCCCACGACTGATGATGCCGAACATTTAGTTAAGCTGGAGACTCATCTTCTGCTGTAACGTTAATGTCCCCCTGTGCTGTGACTGATTGGTGTGTGGGTCAATCTCTAGACCACAGGAACATTTTGGTCCTCAAAACTTTGACTCAGTGCTTTTAGCATTCAGTGATGCTTTTTGTCTGATTCAGTTATTACAGTAGGAGATAAAGAATAATACTTTTTCTCATTCTAATTTTCAGCATTTGTTATGTGTTCTAATACTTTTAAAAAGTTTTCTTCCTTTGCTTCTCTCTTTTACCACCAGTAGAGGTCCCTGCCCTCTTTTCATTCAGTGTATACTGTTACCATCATTTTTTTAAATGTTCAAACTTTCCTAAACTCAAAGCCCGTTTGTTTGGTTCCTGTGTCCACTTGAGATGATGGCTGTAGACTCTGAGTCTTTCTTGCTTTCTGGCACGAATGTACATTTCCCTGCTGAAGCTGAGGTCAGCCATTGGCCCCTGGAGCCCTGGTCACTGCTCCTGGTAATGCGATGTGGAAGCTGAGCTCTGAGACTGTATTTTTGCATTGGGCAGATACAGCACCAACGAAGGGGAGACCTGGAAGACGTTCATCTTCTCTGAGAAGCCTGTGTTTGTGTACGGACTCCTCACAGAGCCTGGGGAGAAGAGCACGGTCTTCACCATCTTTGGGTCAAACAAGGAGAATGTCCACAGCTGGCTCATCCTCCAGGTTAATGCCACTGATGCCTTGGGTAAGCTGCTGTCTCCCACGTTCTTCCTCCATGATGCCGACTGAGCTCCGGCTGTGTGTAAAGCTGAGGTACTAGTGCTATGAAAAGTTTGAAGAGTTTGTGGCTCGTGGGGGAAGTGGGCTTGTTCAAGTGAGTGAAAAACACAGTAGGTAAGTGAGGGTCTCCTCAATTCATTTTTTACTTTGTGTATATGTGGTACTAGGGATTTAACCCAGGGGCATTCTACTTCTGAGCTATACCCCCAGTCCTATTTTTTTTTTTTTAACAAGATCTCCTTAAGTTGCAGAAGGCTTTACTAGGTTGCTGAAGCTGATCATGAACTTGCTATCCTCCTGTCTTAGCCTCCCAGGTACTAGGATTACAGGCATGCCCTACCATACCGGCTTCTTTTTTGAACTTTTATTGGTGCATTGTAATCATATGGCATAGTGAGTTTCAAATTGATACCTGGAACATGCCTACAGCTCTTCGTGTACTTCCCGCTGGATCCCACCCTACTCTCTTTCCTCTCTCCCCATATGGATTAGTGAGGTCAGTAGTGGCACTTTCATATATGGACCTAGCTTTATTTGAACTGTTCCTCTCCTCATGCCTCATTTTCTTTCTTCAAACCTCCGTCCCTCACTCCCCTCCCACAATTCTGCTGGGCTCTCCTCACTTGACTGAAGTCTCTTTTTAGTAGGACCGTGTGTTAGTCTTTGTATCTTGGTTTCCTTGTCCAGTTCCTGGCATGGATTAGGTCTAAATATGTGGCCATTTAATATGTGTGTGAATGAGTGAATGAGTGCATAGGTCTAAATATGTGGGTGCTATTATGTGGATGGATGGATGAATGAATAAAAAATAATTCCACACCAGCAGGTCTGCAAGGATGCATTCATTGAGTTGCTGTGCTGTGCAGGGTGGTGTACCTGGTGATGCAGGGTCCTCATGAAGCTGCCTAGGGTCCAGTTGTGGTTGCTGGTCTAGGTGCAGACCTGTCAGTCGACAGGAAGGATGGAGGCCACCTGTGCCACCCCCACCACCCCGTGTTCTCCTGGGCGTCCCTGCCTTTCTGCCTTGGCCGACATCATTCCCACTGCCCAGGGCCCTCTGTGTCTTCTCACCCCCACCATCCACCCTCCACAGTGGAGACACTTTCTAAGTCACAGGACCTAATGCACTGGCTGCTGGTACCTCAACCAGAAGACTTCTCCCTCTTCTTTCTGTCCAGAAATAAGTGTTTATCATGCTTTGAATGGTAAATTTGTGTCACTCTGTGGAATCTTGCATCCACTGGATTATAAAGCTATTAAAAAGAGGCATGTAGCTGGGTGTGGTGGCACACACTTGTAATCCCCGCGCTTGGGAGGTAGACACAGGAGGATCACGCAGATTCGAAGCCAGACTCGCTAGCTTAAGAGACCCTGTTTCCAAATAACAATATAAAAAATAAGGTGTCTGGGAGTGTAGCCCAGAGGTAGAAGGGTTTACAGGAACCCCGGTACCAAAAACAAAACAAAACAAAAAGAGGCATGTATCTGTGCATATTTGTAGTCCACCTACTGGGCAGCCTGACTGCCTCATGATCGGGAAGGTTTTAATAAGTCTTTGCTCATTGGAGTGGCACTGAACTGATAAGTTGTACATCCGCTTCCAGTAGTATTTAACCTCATCTAAGACACAAATGTAAAACTGGCAGAAGGTACCAGTATGGACATGGGCGCACACTGGAATTCCTGGAAAGAGCACTTGCTCCCAATGAATGTGGCTCAGGAGGAGTCATGTCACAAGCCCTCTTGCCATTTCTCAGTCTCTTTCCACCAAGGTCCTCACCTCCAACTGGGGCCGGAGAATTCCCCAGGGCTCTCAGTCAAGCCCACCCAGCTGTGCTCTCACTCCAAGAGCAGGCAGGCAGGGAACCCCTGAATGACATCACCCTCAAGGACTCAGCCTGTCCCTAGTTCCCTGGAAGGGAAACACTCCTGGGTACCTATTTCTCAAACTGCTGCTGACTTTCTTCAATTCATTCAGAAATTTGGATGGTACCATGCGGAGGCTTGCTTCTCTGATTTCTTAGATGAACCCCTATGTTTTGGGTGGCATCTATTTTACATATGTACTGTTGAGCCTCAGCTGAGGCTGAGCTCCGTGTATTTGTTGAGCAGCTACAGGATGCACAGGAAGTGGGGACAGGGCTGAGGGTGGGCAGGACAGGACCCAGTGAGCCTGGCTCTGATGCTCCTGCTGCCTTTGCTCCCCTCAGGAGTTCCCTGCACAGAGAATGACTACAAGCTATGGTCACCGTCTGATGAGCGGGGGAATGAGTGCTTGCTGGGACACAAGACGGTTTTCAAACGGAGGACCCCCCACGCAACGTGCTTCAATGGAGAAGACTTTGACCGGCCTGTGGTGGTGTCCAACTGCTCCTGCACCCGGCAGGACTATGAATGGTTCGTTTCTTTTCCATGGCTGGGGCACTGAGTTGTGTTTTATTCACTCAGCAGTGTGGGAGATGCAGGTTAAGGCCTGGTCCCTTCCCTGAGGAAAGGAGAGGAAGAGGAAATAATTATGAAGTATCTTTGATATGTCAGGAACTATGCTAGGAACTTTTTACCCAAGTCATCCTTCTTAGTTCTTAGCCATCTAACACAGTAGAGGTGGTGTTCGCTAGAGAAGCTGGGAAATTTACTCTGGGATAGGAAGCGCTGGGGTTTGTTTCTAGGAGGCTGTCCCCCAAAGGGACCATGCTGTAGGTTCCTTTGTAGGTAACTGTTTTCCTTAGGCCCCCACCCTACACGGGATTTATTTCCTTATCCGAAATGATGTGACTTAGTGAATGTATTTTTGCATCATTTTTTATTCCCTGAGCAAAATACCCAAGGCACTGCTGGAAATGTTTAAAAGTAGAAGTGACCTAGTTACAGCATAAGTGCCTTAGAGGAGGGACAGGTGATTTTTTTTCCATTTTATTGCGATCATTGAGAGGAAGGAGAAGGGCTGTGGTTTACAGCTGGGGAGTCAGGAAATATTTAGAGGAGAATCTGTCTGAGATGGGCTTTAAGGAAGCATCTGGACATGTGCACGGGGCCTCCTAAGACCATGGAGAAGTGATGCACAGACGGACACTGTCCTTGGTGGTTTCCTTGAAGAGCAGCAGGGGCAGGGAGTGGATGTGAGGTGGGAAGTATAGAAGCGGAGCCCCTAAGGGGATGGACCGCATTCTCTGAGCAGAGTTGATCGGCATGGAGCTGGGCGACAGGAAGACGAGGCTGGTGGCAGAGTGCATAGCATTCAGTCTGCACTTCAGCAGGGTGTGGTTGTAGAGCAGCCAGGGGTGTCAATAGATCATGGTCTCGAACATATGCAGAATTCCTCTTTCAGTCATTGCTGAGGCACAACAGAGCAAAATTTTGCTTTGGGCATCGCCACATTGACCTAGTTAAAGCCAGAATCCTATGATGTGTTCCTGACCAGAGGCTGGAACAGGGCCCCATAGAGATGTTTTAGGCTTTGAGGCTGCTTGGTTCCTGTGGTCTCTGTCACAGTTGCAGCTACTCAGTTGTGCCACAGGTAGCACTCAGGGAGGAATGAGTGCAGACAGGGACGAACACGAGTGTGGCTGTGGTCTAGTACAACTGATGTACAGAAACAGCCCATCAGATTTGGTCGCTTCTGTTCCACACCAGGGTAATTTTGATGTATAGGTGAATCCCTTGGGGTCTTGTTAAAATGCAGGTTCTACTTCAGGAGTCCTGGGCCTCTGCAGCTCTGCCAGGCTCCCAGGTGCGATGCTGCTGCTTATCTGCATGTCTGGTCTCTGGGCAGCAGGACTTGGGGCTTGCAGGATAGCCCGTTTGTAGCTGTTGAGGGGCCCGCAGATGCTTGAGCATCCCTAGAATGTGGCATCTGCAGGGGGTCTTGGAACCCATCTTACTTGGTACTAAGGGAGCAAGGTACTTCAAAATAAAAACTAAATAAAAAGGGCATAAGTAAATCCAATACACCTCTGAGTTTCTTCTTTCATGACTGCTATTATGCTTTAAAAAAAAAACAACAAATGTTAAAAATTTCTATTTCTCTGCCATTCCACTACATGATAATAAAACTGGAACCAGAAGGAGCTTGGTGTGCCTTCCCAGGCATGCTGGCCAGGCTCGGACTGATCTCCCATCCTCTCCCATCTGGCTTCCTGGAACCTGCTGGGTGTTTATTCCCCTGGGTGTTGAATCTTCTTATTATAGACCAGGAAAGCCACCTGTTCTCCCCCGGCCCTGCTCTCCTGAGGTTGGCTGCAGGCCACCAGACAGGGTGGAAGGCGTGGATGAGGACATTGTAGACACGGCCTATCGATCTCAGGAGGGCCCCTGTTGTCCCTCTGCTTGTTGTGGCTGCTGCAAGGAGCCAGCTTGACTGTGTAGCTGTAGGAAATGCTCAGTGGGATCGGCATGCAACAGTGTGAAGGGAAGTGGCCCCCAGATAGACAGGGAGAGGAGATGAGACTGAGCAACCTGTGACACCCAGCCCTGAGCCCAGCCACTGGTTGAAAACTACATTTGAAAGTCAAGTTTTTTATGATTGTTCTTTTAGACCGCACTGGGAGGCCCAACTGTGGCCCATACTTTCCCTGATTTGAGGGCCAATTTTTATGTCATTATATTGCTCAATATGGCCAAGACATGTGATGTTCAAATCTTGACTGTGACCCCTAATAAATAATACATTTTATATTATAACCCCATATCTATGTATATATGCATATGTGGATACACACATACATACACATAATTAAAACAAGTTTTATGGAACAACATTTACTTATATTTAATAATATTATTATTATAACATTAATATTATTTAATATTAGAGATCGAACCCAGGGACATTGTACCTCCAAGCGACATCCCCAGTTCTTTTTATTTTTTATTTTGAGTTGTGTCTCGCTAAGTTGCTGAGGCTGGTCTGGACCTGCTATCCTGTCTTAGCCTCCCAAGTACTGGGATTACCGGTGTGCACTACCATGCCAGGTACCTTGACTTTTAAATGTGTAATTTGTGATCTTCAGTTCTTTGTAGGCAGGGGAGGATACTGAGCTTGGCCCTCCAAAGTGGTTTTGAAGTCCGCCAGGGTTGTGACTGCTTAAGAACTGGGGGCTTTCTTGTTGGAGGCAAATGAGTACTTACTGAATGCTCCACTCAGTCCCTGAAAGATGTAAAGTAGCCCTTCCGTAAAAATGAACAGATTGAATGAATCAGATCCTTTTAATGGAGTGATAAAATCTCTGCCTTTGGAATAATTCCCTACAAATTGCTAAATATGGCTTTTATCATACACATACATCACTTTGTCCTGTATCTGGTCATACTTTTTTATATAGGAAATGTTTAATAAATATTTGTTGAATTGAATACAGTAAGTAAAACTTTTCAGGTCGAGCAGATGCACATGGAAAACCCCCTTGAGCTATAGAATTAACAGCTGGGTGAGGCCTTGGGAAGTAGATAGTATAGCTGCCTGTCTTTACCATTGTCAGGCTTGGCCCAGAGAAGTCATGTCCTTGTGAGCAGGGCCGAGATTTCACCAAGGCCTCCTGCAGCCCCTCTGGGTTCTGCCTTGAGCTGAGAGGTTAGGTCCCTGCGACCCTAGATCATCAGAAGTCTCAGGATCCTACCTACTGTGTAACCTGCTACTTTGGCAACCCAAAGGATTGCATCCAGGATAGGGCAACCCAGGCAGTTTAGATAGTTTGTGGACAGGGTCTTAAATGACAATAAGTCCTTAGTCAAAGTAGTTTTTTTTCAAAAAAATTCTTTTAAAATTTTATTTTTAATTCTTCTGGTTATGTTCAAGGAGAAATTCTCACTGGATGCTAGTATTTCTTTAACATGAGATAATCCTTTTAAAGAAGAGATGGTAGGCCTAGAGTTTTTGGGTAGGAAACTGGATTTGGGCAAAATTTCATATTATTTTGTTTGGGGGAAGAGGATTTATATTGTCTTTGTCATTTATGACATGTTATCGTAGTTTCCCAGTTGTGTTTCTGATTAAAAAAAAGCTTTTTTGTGGGTATACTTTAGCATAAAAATATGCATATTCTTTATAGGGATGTCTTAAATGATTAACAATACAAATGCTAGGTATGACAGTAAAAGTCACAGAGTTGGCCTGATATGTGTAAAGCAGTGGCCTGAACAACTCCCCGTTACCTTTTCAGTGACTTTGGCTTCAAGATGAGTGAAGATTTGTCTTTAGAGGTGTGTGTTCCAGACCCGGAATTTTCTGGGAAGTCCTACTCCCCGCCCGTGCCTTGTCCTGTGGGCTCTACATACAGAAGGACGAGAGGGTACGTATCCCACAGGTTGCCAGGCCAGACTCGTGGACCACCTGGACTTCTTTGGCACTCTGACTTGTGGAAGTCTGATTTAGCACATTATAGATAATTGGGCTTCCCCTAAAACCATGATGCCTGCAGACTGTCTTGTCCCAGTGAAAAAACACTTACCGGTCCATGGAACATCTTAGCTCTTGGAACATCTTAGTCATAAACAGCAGCAAGGAAACATCTTCAGAGCAGTTGATGGCAGTGATGGATTTAAAAGTGTTTCCCAGAACAGTGCACTAGATTGGCTGGACCTGCCTGGTCTATTTATAAGCAGATCTGACTCAGAGGACCAAAACCTTCCTCCTGGTTCTACAGGGCAGGGTATAGGTGGGGTCTCTTGTCTGGGTTGGGAAATGGGGTCCCTCCCTGACTGCTCTTTGATGTTTCTCTCCTTTCTTTTTGGGGGCCCAATAGCTACCGGAAGATTTCTGGAGACACCTGCAGTGGAGGAGATGTTGAGGCAAGACTGGAAGGAGAACTGGTCCCCTGTCCTCTGGCAGGTGAGAGAGGTGACTTCTTTCCTTTGACCTCTTGAGACATCACTGAACTCCAGCATGACCTCACCCAGGTCAGGCCTGTGGCTCTTCTAAGCGGAGAAAACTAATAGAAATGAAAAGCGTAGTAGAGGTCCCCTTTCTTCTAAGATTCATGCCTAAACTCAAGTTTTGTTTAGTCTCACATCTTTAAAGGAATGGCACATATCTTGTTTGGGCTCAATTATTTGAGAGCAATCCCTTTTCGCCGAGAAGAGTGTCCTGGTGGGGCTCAGGGCATTTTTATCTTTGTGTCACAGTTGAATGTAAAGATGCTTACAGCTCTCAGGGAGTAGCTTAGTGATCTGTCTTAATTTTGTAATAATTATAACTAATAGTGCAGTGGAATTTTACAGATTCTAAAGCATTTTCCACATATAGCCAATTTAATTCTTTTTTTTTTTTTGGTGGTACTGGGGTTCCTGGAAAACCTTCTACCTCCGGGCTACACTCCCAGACCTATTTTTATACTTTTTTAAGATTTGGAAACAGGGTCTCTTAAGCCAGTGCGGCTGGCTTCGAACCTGCGCGATCCTCCTGTCTCCACCTCCCAAGCGCAGGGATTACAAGCGTGTTCCACCACGCCTGGACTTTTAATTCTTTTAACAACCCCGTAAAGCAGGTATTAGCAGCTCCATTTAAAAAAAAAATCCCCACAAAAGCATGTACTTGAGGGAACAGGAATGTTCAGAGGAGAGGTCAAGCGACATATATAAGGTCACACACACATCTAGCAAGTGAGAGTGAAAACTTTGGCTCTGCAGCCCCACGCTGTCACTGGACATCATCCAAATGACCTTGCAATTATTTAGACGATCATTATTGCTACTAACAAAGAAATACTTCTTGGGAGTGGTTGCCCAACTCTTAATGGTATAGCGCATTTCACAATGTGCTTCAAGTCCATTTATAGGTGATGCCACATGCGTGTGGTAATACAGACATGGAATTATGATACCTTAAGGAAGGCTATTTCTTAGCCTCTTTTCTTTCGACACTTCATCTCCAGTTCTGTGCATACAGAGCCTCCTGAGTCCTCCGCCTGCTCCCGGCTCTCCATGAGGCCATGTTAATGACCGACTTAGCAGCCGTGATCAGCCATGACTCAGGAGAAAGAGCAGGGCGCTGTTTTCTGCAGACAGAGTGGGCAGCCACTCTCACTCCCTGCTTGCCAGTCTGCTCTGGTATTTTCATGCTAAGCTCATTAGTCCTTTAATTTAATCTTCCATCATTACCAGAGTAATTAACATACCTCACTGCGGAGACTTAAAAAGAGCCACCGCTTCAGCATATTCCTACAAATGAGCAGATAATATTCAGATATTCCCCTCACAAGAGCTGTTGCTGATGAGGGCTTGGTGAGTGGGGTATGAGTGATGGCTCTTAAGGGGCTGGAGTGCATACTTTTGTAATAAATATTGTCGATGATAATTGAGCAAGGGACAAAACAGTTTGCATAAAGCCATCAAAACTGGCAGGAAAGCTATTTTCTCTACTGATAGGAGAAGACAGGACGGAATGAAGGAGGTAGGTCTCATATCAGCATAGTCCCCTCCTAATTGTCAATGAAAATAAAAATAAGAAATGAAAAAGGCAAGGGTTACAAGTCAGGAAAGTACGTAGAAAAAAAGTGTGGTTCCCTTGGACTAATGGCAGCTAAAACGTTTTTGCAAAGAAACAGCAGTCTGGGCATCTGGAAGGGGTTTGAAATGCAATCATTGTTCTTCCTTTATGATCACTGTAGCAGTGCACACTCTAGGCCCTGTTTAGGTGTGGCCAGCACCAGCCCAGAGCACCTACCCTTTAGGTATCACATATACTCCCAGACCTATTTTTATACTTTTTTAAGATTTGGAAACAGGGTCTCTTAAGCCAGGCTGAAGCCCTGAATGCTTCTCCGCCTGCTCTGAAAGCAAGTGTTTCTGGATTTTGGTTGTCCTGTAAGGACGTCAGTTCCCAGAACAAAGTAACAGTGAGGCCTCTAGATGCTGGAAAGAGATGTGGGGCAACACGCTTTCTGCTGTGAATGTGGCTTGCATTGGGCCTCCTGTCCCCAGCCTGGGAACTGCAGTAACAACCCAGATGAGACAGGCAGTTATCATGTGGTGGTAGCTTGGAAGCTGTTGAAGAGAAGGGAGACCAGAGAAAGGAAGTAAACTTGCCTATTGGGCGGATTTACTTTGTCATGCCTTATCTATATTGAAGCCTTTTTTAGAAAGGAGGTGTCTAGTGCATGTGAACTCATTAAAGGAATAGAAAGGGGGAGAGGGGCTGACTAATCCAGGCATACCACAGATGATTCAGATTTCCATCTCAGTCCCAAATGCACCATGATTTCTAATGGACGCCTAAAATGTTTGTTTGTTTGTTTGGTCTCTCTAGGAAGATGACACAGTAACAAATGTTTGGACAGGGACACAGACTCAAGAAATAGCAGTTGAGCATCATTTTTAGTTTTATCCTGAGCCACAAACGGGCCTGCCTGCTTCTAACCGCCATTTAAATTCTTCTGAGTGCCGTTGTGGCGTCTCATCTGGGTTTTGCTTGTGGTAGGTTCTCTGTGGCTGCTCTGAGAGATGTGCTCGTTTGGCCATTTGTGATGAAGGATTTTACCAGGGCTGGAGAGATTCACAGGGTAAGAGATGTGGTAGAGGGATTGGAAAGTCCCACACCCTTCCCGAGCACACACCCTCCAGGGGCCTTTGTGTCCACCTATGAGGAAATGACTAGCTGGTTGGGAAGCCCTGTTCTCTCCTGGAAGTTCCAACACAGATGCTCTGGGCAGGGATGCTGACGCTGATGCTGGGCTCATGTCCACTCCAGTGGAAGAACCTGGAGGTCTTCCGGACTCTTTCCTAAATGGAAAAGAGAGCATTAGGTTTTCCCATGACAGGTTATCTGACTTAGCTAAGTCTTTTCAGCACCAGAGGCCTCTATTTCTACATCTTAACAAATAGTAGACTGAGGACGTCCAAAGCCAGGTCAGACTCATGAGTAGCTCAGTGACAGAACATGTACCTAGCACCTGCAGGGCCCTGGCTTTGATCTCAGCAAAAGAAAAGAGAGAGAGAAAGAGACAGACAGACAGACAGACAGACAGACACAGAGACATCATTAGTAACTGTGTCTTAAGAGGCAGCCTAGTGTGTAGGGGTTAAAGCATAGACTTTGCCCCAGACTGTCTGGATTCAGGCCTCGGTTCTGACACTGACTATTTGTGTGAGCTTGAGTGAGTGACTTAACCTCACTGGGCTCGGTTTTCTCATTTATAAAATTGGGTTTGTAGTAGTTCTTCCTTCACATAGTTGTTAGGATTAACCAGTGTGTCGCATGAATGTTGTGTAAGAATTTGAAGGCAGAATTGGGATCTGTGTGATTATATTGTGGAGCATTTTGTAAATAGCCAAAAACAACATACCATTTTGGAAATCTGTCAGTTTCTGGTTGTCACTCGTCACTGTGAACATTAAGGAGTGGTCAAATCTTTTAGAACACTCAGTTACAAGCCTTTTGTGATGGATCATCTCTGGTCAAGGAGATTGTCTATGTGTTAGCTTTCTGTCACTAGCAGAATTACCTGGGATGATCATCTTATAAAGAGAAAAGGTTTATTTTAGCTCACAGTTTTGGAGCTTTCAGTTTATGCTTTGTTGGCTCCTCCTTTTTGGGCCTGTGGCAGGGTCACATGTCATGGTGGAGAGCTCATGGGACAGCAAAACCACTTGTCTCCTGGTGGCTGGGAATCAAAAGAACAGAAGAGGAAGGCGTCTGGGGCCACTGTTCTCTTCAAGGGTATGCCTACAGCCTCCTTGGCCCTACCTTTTAAAAGTTCTACCACTCCAGCAGCACCAAGCTGGGGATGAGGCCTTTAACACATATAGGATACTCCAGACCCACACTATAGCATGGTGTCCTGGGACATAGTCACATGGCGAGAGAGAACATGGAGGTTGGTTTCATTATGGTGTCAGGGTGACCCTGAGGACCACTAGGCTGAGCTCAGAAGTACAGATGTCGACACACACATATTGGGGGACCTAGATTTAAGGAAAACAATGAAGAAAAAGATCCTCTGAAGTCTAAGTACCATGCCCAAGACGGAAATGTGATTTCTTCATATGCCTTCCAAATCTGGAAACTTAGGCTTGATCTAGACTGTGTGACAGTAGGGTTGAAGTTTACATGTGACAAAAAGAAAAAAAGAAAAAAAAATAGGTCAGAACTGCTTGGAGCCTCTGTCTACCTGGTTGTTTGTGTATCTGGCAGAAGAGAACGAGTTCCTCCTGTACGCCATGCGCAAGTCCATCTACCGCTATGACCTGGCCTCTGGAGCCACCGAGCAGCTGCCTCTCACTGGCCTGCGGGCCGCTGTGGCCCTGGACTTTGACTACGAGCGCAACTGCTTGTATTGGTCTGACCTGGCCTTGGACATCATTCAGGTGAGTCAGCCATGGGTCTGGTCCTGGGGACTGTGCCTCGTGACTGTCCAGTCCTGATAAGCTTTTAGCAAGGCCTAAGAACATGAGTAGTGAGAAGTTGGTAAGTGATAACTTATCTCAGGGCTGACAGATGACACCTTTCAGTTTAGTGTGTTATTCTTGCTTTGCCTACCTCTGTGCACCTGTGAATGATAAAGGAAGCCCTAGATCCATACCGTGCTTGTAAATGAAAGCTCACCTTTTTTTCCCCCCTCTTTGTGAGGGGAAGACTCTGGACTAGTAACTCTAGTAACTGCAGGATTACTAGTTGCCCCCTATAGTGCCAACTGCCTCTTGAACATCTTTCTTTCCAGGTCTTGATAATAGTACACTTGACTTATGCACAGTTCAAGGAATTATAGAGTGCAACACTTCTGAACACAGACAGTAGTCAGGGGCAGTGGTATGATCATGTGGTCCCAGCTTCTCGAGTGGCTTAGATAGCAGTATCGCTTGAGAACAGAGTCTGGGATCAGCCTGAGCAAAACAGTGAGACCCCGTCTCAAACCAAACACACCAGGAAATAAGAATTAAAAATCTTTGGACAGGTCAGACAAGATAGGCCACATACTCAAATCTGTACATTTTAGTTTTGTTTTGATTTTGGTGTTGGAGATTGAACCTAGGGCCTGGCACATGGTCTTTCACTGAGATATGCTTCCCAGCCTGCTCTCGATTTTCTTTTTCTTTCTTATGGTGCTGGGGATCAAACCCAAGGCCTCACATGTTCTAGGCAAGCACTCTACCACTGAGTTCTGCCCCTAGGTAAAACCCAGGGTATTTTAAAGGGAAACAATTTAATTTTTGTTCATTGCCCACTCGATCCCGTTAGAAGCACCTCCAACAAATTTTATCTTTATTTCCAACCTAACAGAAATTTTACAAAGCTTGGGTATTGGGGAGGGCCACTGGGATGGGGTGGGTGGTACCCCTAGGTTTAGCCGTCATAGAGATAGCACCTCATGGCTCAGAAATTCTCAAAGGAAGAAAACTGTAAAAACAGACACAAGAACTCCAAATTAACAAAATTTGGTTTATTTTATTTAATTTACTGATTTTGGTACTGAGAATTGAGCCCAGGGACATTCTATCTCTGAGGTACACCCCCAGCACTTTTTATTTTTTATTTTGAAACAGGACCTCATTAAGTTGCTGAGACTGGTCTTGAACTTGTGATCCTGCTGTGTCAGCCTCCCAAGTACTAGGATTACAGGCGTGCAGCACCGTGCTGGGCAGTTTCATTTATTTTAAAAGCAAATGCATGCAGCTAAGTAATTTCTGACTTCATATTATGATCCAGCACATAGTTTAGTAAGAAATAGTTATCGTGATAATGCAGAGTAATATAAATGATTAAATTGTTTATTCTGTTTAAAACAGGAAACCATACTACATCTTAGAAATGTTCTTATTATATGTAGCCCAACTTCATGTGTCTGGAAAGTTTTCTAATAAGCCATCTCATCCCTTGGCAACCCAGCCCACTGAATAAAGGGTCACTGTCCGTGGGACTGAGGGCCAGGTCAGCTGAGCACTCATTGCTGTTTTCCCTCTAGCGCCTCTGTCTGAACGGCAGCTCGGGGCAAGAGGTGATCATCAATTCCGGCCTGGAGACAGTGGAGGCTTTGGCCTTTGAACCCCTCAGCCAGTTGCTTTATTGGGTGGATGCCGGCTTGAAGAAGATCGAGGTATGTGCATCCCTCGTGGTTCTTGTTAAGTGAGTAGGGGACACCTGGGCTTGGGTGGTAATGGCCTATAGACCTCTGCAAGCCCTGTGCGGAGGAATCTTGGCGCACTCGGTCCTGCACCCCAGGGCTCTGCCTCAGTAGCCTGCTGTACTGTGCTGCGTGGAGTTCTGGTGTGTGGGTGTAGTGGGGAGCATAGTGGAAGCTTGGAGACCCAGAGAGCAGAGGAAGCTGCAAGAGGAAAGACACAGACTAGAGAGGTGCCCAGGGCTCAGGCTTTGCGCTGTCAGCCGAGTGACAGGGCACGAGGGACTTTACTTCTTTGCACTTCAGCGTCTTCATGTGTAAAACGAAGATTCATTTATTCAGTCAGTGATTCTATAACCTTGTACGTGATACACACCAGACCTGGTCTTAGGCTCTGACAACAGAACAGCGGGCAAGTCTGAGTTTCCGTTCTTTTAGATCTGAAGTTTTATTGAAGCAATGAATGATAAAGAAGTAATCCATCCTGCTGGTGATAAGGGCTGCAGAGACCATAATCGGGGTGACGTGACCACGTGACTGGGGAGAGCGCAGCAGTAGGAAGGGAGGGGACATGGGGCCTGGCTGCAGAGCAGGTGGTTGCATTGTGCCCTCTAGGGTCAGGACAGAGGCAAGTGAGATGCAGAGAGCCTGACTCCCACCAGATGCTGCCTTGGAATCCTGCTATTGCTCTTTCAGTCCTTTCTGTAATTCTGCATGGCCAGAACTTTGCTAAGTGCTAGAAAACTGCAGGTGAGGTGTAAGCATCTGGCCTTGCGCGGGCCTTCTGAGTGGCTCTACTACTCGATACCATTTGCACAAGATGGTGTTGTAAGGCGAGTCTGTGATCATTACCAGGGATGCTCTTTGGCCTGGATGGAAAGCAGGTGGGCCTGGTGCTGAGCTGGGAAGGAAAGTTACCAGATGTTTAGAGTGAGCAGCGGGAGGGCAGGCCTGGGATTGGACATGGCAGGAGTGAGGATGTGCTGGAGTGTATACTGGAGTTTCCGGATTGGAGAACTGTCAGATGACCAGCAAAGCCACTGTGGAAGGAGGAGGATGTGGGACCGGTGTGTGGACTTTGGGGTGCAAGGCTGTGATGTTGAGGATTGTTTTGCGAGCAGTGGAGACCTACTGGTGGCTTTGGGACATGGAGTCACATGGTGGGTTATATAAGTAAACACACATTGAATACAGTCAGCCCTCCTCATCTGTGGGTCTTGCCATCTGCAAATTAAAGAGATACAAGAACCCAAACAAAACAAAACTGTGCTGAATGTGTTCAGACTTTCTTTTCTTGTCATTATTCCCTAAACATGAACATGGTATAACAGCTATTTCTATAGCAGTTACCTTGTATTAGGTGTTGTAAGTCATCTAGAGATGATTTAAAGTGAGTGGGTGATATGCAGATACCACACTATATTATATAAGGGACCTGAGCACCCTTGGGTTTCGGTATCCACTGGGGAAGCAGGGTCCTGGAACCAACTATGATGGACACCAAGGGACACGACCACTTAACTCTGTGAGGGCCATTGTGCCCTGGGCGGGGTACACATGAAGTCCTAGCTTCTCTGTCAGTCCTTGTGGAAATTGTCACTGAGCCAGAGGACAGATCTGCTCGTTCTAAATGAAAATCTAGGTATTTTCCAGATGGCTCTGGAAAGGAAATCAGGTGGGGATAGAGAGTGGTCTGCGGGCAGGAGCTGATGGAGGACTCCAACAGCGTGGGTCTTTGAAGGACCTCAAATCCATTGGGCCTCTCTCTCCCCTCTTTTTGTCAGGTAGCTAATCCAGATGGTGACTTCCGACTCATGATCGTCAATTCCTCTGTGCTTGATCGGCCCAGGGCTCTGGTCCTCGTACCCCACGAGGGGTAAGTGTGTCCCCAAAGGAAGTCATCCTTCTGTCCAGTGCTGTAATAGTAGGTTCTCATGGAAATGCAAATTGCCACGCACAGCTCTGCTTCTCAAAGATGTAGTGGAAATAATTTAGTAACTGGGAGTTTTGAAACCATGTTCTGTTGATCTACCTGGCCAGGTAACACCACTTTCTTTTTGTTAGCAAGCACCAGACTTTCTTTAGGCATCCAGATGTCTTGCATCTGTGGGGTGATTTCTAGAAAAGGTAATGTTGAAAGAGAGTTTCAGTAGACCAGGCAGACCCGCTTATGTATCATGAGGAATTTTATCTCAAGTTTCATGCATGGCACTAACATTTAATTCAGTTTATCATTCTACTCATTCCTACCCGGCCCCCCAGAATGTGTAAGTTTCCTTACTCAACATTAGTATGCACCTGGGGTTGCAAAGGTGCTTTTTACTAACTCTTTAACTGAAGGAAACAACTAAAAGAGGAATTCTGTATTAACTTTCCTGGCTTCCTCTCTCCTAGCATTGATGAACGAGAACACTATTTTGAAAAGAAAAATTTAAAAGTAATCAATTTTGTTAAAATATTAAGAGAATGGAAGTTCATGGAAAATATTTGTTTCTTTTGTTCTCTATTTAACCCTTCACCCTTGAACATCCTAGGGGTAGTCATTGTTAGTAGTGGTGTTGCATACCGGTAATTTCAGTACGTGGAAGGCTGACACTGGAGGAGGGCAGGTTCAAGGCCATCCTCAGAAATTTAGGACTGGGAGTATAGCTCAGAGATAGAATACTACTAGATTAAATCCCCAGTAACCCTCTCCCCCAACAAGTTTATGTCTTATTCAGAATTATTTTTATCTCTATACAAGCATTTTGCTTAATTTTCAACTTTCTTAGTATTCTATTTTAGTTACCATCATATATTACTTCCGGTACCCATTAATACTTAGATTAAATTGCACATATTTATACTTTTTAGATATTCTCTTTACATAATTTGGTTCTAGATAAAGTCCATTAGGGGAATTTCTGGGTCAAGAAATTAGGCGATTTCAAGTATGACAGTTACAGATGGTTATGATAACAATGGTCCTATGAGGGTTCTCACCTCCGTGGAATGGGGTTTGTACTCCCATTGTCCCTCGTTTTGTGGGCTGTCCCTGTTTTGACCAGGGTCATGTTCTGGACTGACTGGGGAGATCTGAAGCCTGGGATTTATCGGAGCAACATGGATGGCTCTGCCGCACACCGGCTGGTATCGGAGGATGTGAAGTGGCCGAATGGTCTCTCTGTGGATGACCAGTGGATCTACTGGACCGATGCCTACCTGGACTGTATCGAGCGGATCACTTTTAGTGGCCAGCAGCGCTCAGTCATCCTGGACAACCTCCCGCACCCCTACGCCATTGCTGTCTTCAAGGTGAGGCCGAGCCACAGGCAGGCTGCCCACTGGGTGAAGTGCACATGGAGGCCCAGAGCCAGGGGCCTTTTGGGCTCTTGCCGAGATGCTGTCTAACTTCTAGGGAGTCAGATTTTTGTTCATTTTAAGATAATTCATTTCAGCCCATATGGAAGGATGCAGACAGAGATTCCAGGGGTCCCTGCCTCTACCACTGTCAACGTTTCAAGAGATTAAGAGTCCAGGCTACTTCCCAGGACTGTTCTGAGTTTGCCTGTCGGAGCTGGTAGCTGGCAGCTGGATCGTTGTGATTCTGGGTCTTCACTTCCTGAGAAGTTTGCTCATTTATTTCCCATTGGCTAAAGATGAGCTGTGTACTATCCACGCTGCCCTTCAGATCTGTTTTCACTCTAGGGGGCAGAATGGCTCTGCCCAACACTGGGAAGCAGGTTGTGAGTTGAGGGGTTGCTGTGGGCAACCTTGAATGCCTGCCAGGTAGTTTCTCCTGGGTTCTTCCTTCCCGTGGAGAGCTGGTGACATTTGGATAAAACCACTGACCCCAGGCTGATCATTTAGACAAGACATCTTAGTTGCCTCCTGTGTAGGGAAGTTCTTGTCCTTATAGATGATCTAGAAAAAAGAGCCAAAGTGCCGTACTAACAGGCAAAGGGTTTATTTATAGAATGAAATCTACTGGGACGACTGGTCACAGCTCAGCATCTTCCGAGCCTCCAAAACCAGCGGGTCCCGGATGGAGATCCTGGCAAGCCAGCTTACGGGGCTGATGGACATGAAGATTTTCTATAAGGGGAAGAACACCGGTAAGGCAAAGAATCCACTTCTTCGGCTCCCAGAGCCCATCTGCAATAAGGGGCTGTGTGCGGGCCATCTCCACATGGAGCAGGCTCTGGCAGGCTCACCTTTGTTGTCACGACAACATGAACATTATTTAATTTCTTCCTAATGACATCTTAATTTCTTTTCTAATGACACACAAACAGCTGGAAGACAGCATGTTTGTGCCTGCCTAGAGTGTTGGTGCTTGGTGGATAATTATACCCTCCTCCTGCCCTCACCCCCCTCTGATTGGTGGTGTGGCTTCTGCAGCTGGGAGCGACGCAGCGTGTGCTTAATCCTCTTTTGGCACACAAAAAGGGAGTGTTGGGCTGGGTGCTCAGATGGTCGCATGGATGTAGGTATGTGTTGCTTTCGTTAATGTTCCCCACTCTGAACCTCTAAGCCCCAGGAGGAAGATGTGTTTGCTTTCTCCCCAGCAGCAGTGCCTAGCACTTAGTAGGAGCTTAGTTCATATTGTTGACAGAGTGTTGGACAGGGAGAGCTGCAGTAGATGTGAATGGTCGTCTTCCATCTCTGTTGGTTGATGCTTCAAGAACTCTCTGAGGCTTTGAGCTATCGGTGCTGGCAGCTGAGGTTCTTGTAGAAAGCCTCCTGCCTTCTCAACTGCCTTTTACCTCTGCATATCTCCAGCCAATTCTAGAGGAGAAAGATCAGTACATTCCCAAGAAGAATAGTGCCTTTAAGCATTGCCTACTTTATCTACACAGGATTAAATAGCATCCTGGGTCTACCAACTCCTTTATTTCGAACTGCTAGGTTTCCTGTGTTGATCTGGCATGGTGATACTGTTTTGTGGCTCTTGGCTCACCCTGCCCTAAAAGAAAACTGACAAGGAAAGTAATACGGTTATAGATATCACTGTCATCATTGTTCTCCCTGTGGGACCGAGGAAGATAGCATGGAATCCCCTCAAAAGACCATACTGGCCTGTAGATGTGAGCTGGTCTCACTGCTGTGGCTTCCCCGCTGACCTGCGAGGTGGGGAGGGTGGGACTGTGACCTGCCAGGTGAGCGTGTCAGAGAATGTGATCTTCGCTATTCATTTGCTTTCCCAAAGCATTCTCACGAGTGTGAGAGCGGGACTTCTGTTGCAGTCCTGAATCTAAATGGAGAAGTCATGTTCTTTCTTAGCAGGGACACCCATTTTGAAGTTGGGAGAGACAGAATCTCACTTCTCAGTTCTAGTGACTGAAATCTCCGGGGGCTTTGCTGGAGGGAGGACAGCGTCGCCATTGCTCTGCTCACAGGCCTGCCGTGCGGGCTGCCAGCAGTTCTCTAAGTAGTCCTCCAGTCTAGAAGAGGGGCTTAGTTTTCACACTTCTTTTGGACACACGTTTGTGGACACAGCAGCCGTGCTGTGTTGAAGTGCAGCTGCAGAGCCTGGCCAACCACTCCCTCCATCTCTGGAGCTCAGCCCCACCCTGCAGTCACACCCCAGGCAGACAGGGCTGTGGTCCTCTGCACAAACGTGATTTCCCCTTCATGCCTCAAAGAATCACCTTCATTTAAACTAGAGTACTTCCTGGGTTGGGGTAGGGCCTGGCCTGAGCAAAGGCTGGTCTGGAAGAGAGGCGTGTGCTGGGGGGTGGAGTACTGACTCAGGGCTGTGCTCCCCAGCTGTGACCATCCCTGTGGCCCAGGGACAGTTGCTGCATCTCTCCACTCCTGTCTCCATTTGCCTTGGAGAATCTCTCTTATCCTCCTTTGGTTGTGAGCAGGATCTTTTAGGAAAACTCCCATCTGCAGATAAGAGGCCAGAGAAACACATATGCAATCTCTCAGCCAGATAGTCTGCACTAAATCAGTGGTATCCAGCCATCAGCACTGCCTGTGTACCACACACCTCTTGGCTATGAGTCTGCTCCGACCTGCCCCTTCCGGACACTGAGCGGGTGTTACCGTCCATGCACTTCCTGGCAGCTTCTGCCAGTCCACCAGCCCTGTCTCATTCCCGAGTCCCAATACATGCAGAGCTTTCTGTTGGCCGAGTATGAAGTAGGCTTTGCTTTGTTATACACGGCATGCTGGTGAGCTTTCTGGGCTTGTGGAGCCTTCCCTAGGCTTCTGCAAATCCATGTGTCCTGTGAATATTTCCATTTTATAGATGAGAGCATAAAAGTCAGGTTCAGTAGCTTATCCAGGTTACACATTTAGGAAGTAGTAAGAATTTTGACTTACATGATACCAAAACTTGACCTTCAAAGGTAGACAGAGGCTCTGTCCCCTCCTGCCATCTGTTGTTGGAATTGCAGTGTTCTGTTAACATGATAGCAATTCACAATTCTTTCTCCCTCATTCTTTCCCCTCCCTCCCTCCCTCCCTTCCCTCTCTCTTGTCTTTTCTTTTCTTTTCTTTTCTGTATTAGGAGTTGAGTCGAGGGCTTCACACATGCTAGGCAAGCGCTCTGTTTGTCACTGAGCCACACTCCCAGACCCTTTAAATAAATTTTGTGTTGAGAGAGTGTCTTCCTAAGTTGCCTGGGTTGGCCTCGAATTTGAGGCCCTCCTGCCTCAGCCTCCCAGGTAGCTGGGATTACAGGCCTGTGTACAGTACGCCTGACTATAATACTACATTTTGAATACTGCTGGTTTGTGATAAAACTTTTGTTCACTTGGAAAGTTTATCAAGTTGGGATATTTAGTTATAAGTGAATGTATTTCTTGTCTTGCTACCTGCTTGATTTTTTTTGTGTAGTGTTAGTGGAATTTATCTTCATAAAGAGTCTTTTCTTTAAAGAAGTTACTATTGCAGGATTATTGATGTACTCAATCGATGCCGCCATGTCTTAAAGTATTTTGGAGTTCTTGGAATTTTTCTTGGGACCCTGCAGCCTTTTAACATCTATAATGAAGGTGAACATTCCTCATTAGGAGGAAACTTGGTTTTGATGATTGCCAGGTGTTTCGATACTTAAACAAGACAGGAGCACCTTGGCTCCCAAACTGGTTCTGGAGGAATTCCCCAAAGAGGAAACCTGTAAATGTTCTGAGTGTGCCATGAGGGCACCCTGGAGCTGTTTGGTCTCCACAGGGACGTGTTTGAAGATGGTAGTTCTCACTTGCTATTATTCTGGATGAGGGTTTTCAGGCCATGCCTTGCCCACACGGTGCAGGGGACCTCCTGTATAGAGTCTGTAGCCACGGTGAGAACGCTTATGAATTCTCCTTCCATCTTTTGGGTTCTCTCTGATGCAGCCTTCCTTCCTGCTCCATGGCTTCCTGCCAGCTGGGACACCCTTGCCTTGCACGCCTCCTGGTGCCGTGGCCTGGCGGGCAGGGTTTGGAGTGGGTCCCTGGCTCCACTGACTCTCTCTGCATCCCTGTACGTCTTGGCCTGGATCAGCCTCCTGCAGTAGGGGACCCCGTTTTGGGTTCTGTGCTCTTAACTCTTCCTTGTATGGGTAGGAACGTTTGCTCTGCATGTGAAAATGTTAGTCACATTCTTTTATAGACACAGTCCATGTGAAAATGTTATCCTATAATGGGAGTATGTTTAATTAACATCATATTTTGTTATTGTTCATTTTCTTGGAACCTTCCATGGCTGTCATCCCCTAAACACAAAGAACGTGTCCCGCATTCTTTCTGGGTTGCTTTTCATTAGGAGTGGTTCCATGTCAATTCTGTGTCCCCCTTTCTAGTCAACAGCTTGTGTATTTGAGCAAACAGAGCAGTCTGTGCCCACAGACTGTCAGGGTGACCGAGGCCCGCAACTCCTGCTCTGGTTGGCTGGTAATTCTGCTATGGCAATTAGGTTGTTTCGGTTGATGGCGTTAGTTGCTGAGCCTTTTGGAATGTTTCATCGTATGGATTTCTCTCTCTGGGTATGCATATTTTTATCTGGCTGGCAGTGCCTCTTGTGTATTTAGAATCACAATGATGCTGTTGCTTAGTCACTTTATTTTTATTTGCAATGCCACTTCGATGAGTGCCAACGCAACCAAAGCTACGGAGTGTCTCACCACCCGTGTGGACACTGTCATTAACCGTCACTGTCTTCCAGCCTGCAGCCTGGGCCGGCTTGGTGACTACAGTCTTGGATGGGTGGAAACAGATCCCTCAGATATCTGGTGGTTTCCATGGCCCCACTGAACAATCAGCAGCTGAGTTTTATCAAAGTTTTTATGTTTATTTTTCTTGTTTTCACAATTAGTAGCCACAGGCAAACAATATACAGTGGCCTTTTATGTTACTCCATAGTTGTGTCATGTCTCCAGTTGTTTCAAAATAGGTTTTACCTCTGTCCCTCCCCATCCCACCACAAGATGATGTGGGGAAGATAAAACACCTTCTCTGTTGTTGCTCATCCACGTGGGCTCTCCCAAGACTGCAGTGATGGATTTTTTTTTTTTTTTTTTTTGCACTGAACCAGACAAAAGATTGGAAACAGTGGGATGGATGACTCTTGTCTGTGGATTTATTGCATGATAGTGGCTAATGAGTACCAATGGTTGATTCCTTGCTTCCTAGCTCTTTAGCTGTGTTCTGGCTCAAAGCAACTGAGAAGGAGGGTGCTGGATTTTTGTCCAGGTCCCAGCATTATCAGGTGCATGTTCTAATGCCAGGCTTTGGGATCTGAAGGAACAGAAACCCATTCAAGTCAGCTCAAGTACAAAGTGTTGGTGACAGAGTTGGGGAGGTGGTGAGCACCCTGAACAGGGGGACAGAGGCCTCATGAGCCTTCTGGGGCTGCCACTAGGAGGGGCAAAGACATCTTTCTGTCTGGGTCCCTGGTGCTGTCTTCTCACCTTTCTACGGATGATCTTAGCTGTGGATTTGGTCTGATCTCCATGGCTTTGGCTTGAAGAAGGTTCTGGCTTAACGTTTGCTGCCTTTAGTGCCCATATGCTCACCCTTCTTCCAGCTCTAGCTCCTCGGTGGCTTCTCAGCCTTCATTAACTCAATTCCAAATCCCTAAAGAAGCTGGTTGCCTGGTATGGTGTGGGCAGTCTGTCGGAGCTGAGGCTGGTGGCGAGCTTTTGGAGAGACTGAGGCTGTTGGGTCGGGCTCTTGCTCAAGGCTCTGCGCAGAGCGCGGGAGGTACCTCGGAGCTAGCCACATGCTTCTGCCAAATTCTCCTTGTCCTGTCTGTGAGACAAGGTCACAGTGTGTCTCCTCTGCGCAGTGTTCCCTCATGGCACATGCTAACCTAAGCTGCCACTGTTGTCGTTCCCTCCCAGGAAGCAATGCGTGTGTGTCCAGGCCGTGCAGCCTGCTGTGCCTGCCCAAGGCCAACAACAGCAAGAGCTGCAGGTGTCCGGAGGGCAGCACCGTCCTGCCCTCTGGGGACCTGATATGTGACTGTCCTCGCGGCTATCAGTTGAGGAACAACACCTGTGTCAAAGAAGGTGAGTCCGTTTCCTTTTCTGGCCTCCCTTTTCTTCCTGCCTCCCTCCTGTGGGTCTGTGTCCCCCTACCTCTTGGGATTCTGGGAAGCCTTCCAGATAAAAAGAAACCAACTAGATAACTCGAGGCCCCTGCTTTGGGCTCTCAGGCCAGTGGCCCTTCAGTGCTCTTCAGAATAGGCCTGAGCCACGAGAAGCGAGGGCTGTGCCTTAGGATTAAGTCAGCAGCCTCTCCTCAGCGCTCCCTTCTGTTCTTTCATTCCTGCCTTCCCCCACTCCCCAGCTTCTGCTGTTGCTTTTAAGTGGGACCAATCTGCCTTGGAAACGTAACTGGTTCATCTTCTGACAGTTCTCAGTTAGCAGCCTCCTGTCTGCCACCCCCAGCCTGACATGGCCTGCATGCTCAGGTCCCTGTTTGCAAAGGTCTGAAAGTCTTGGCTTCCAAGCCCAGACCAAGGGCTGTGGTGACCTCGCCCCATCTCCTTTGATTTTGAACACATGCATTTGAAATTTCTTCCTTTTGGGAACCTGTTTAATTCTTATTCCTGTATGTGTTTTCCCCTTACCACTTCCCCAGTCCCTAGTCTCACACCTCTGCCAATGAGAAGCCCTTGCCATGAAGTGCCTGGACTGATGGCCAGAATTCCTGCATTTCCTTATTCCCCAGTTATATTTGCTTTGTAATCCTAACCTCACATCTCACGGCAGTCTCTGAGACAAGGGAGTCAGGGACACAATGGAAGCCTTATAGTCTATGTCCCGTAAGAAATAACAAGCAAAAAAAAAAAAAAAAAAAAAAAAATGAACCTTCCTTCTTTTAAAACAGGAGACTTTCAGGCACGAGATGTCATCTTAAAGCTATTTGGGGAGGATTAGAGCCAGCACAAAAGTGCAAGAGGAGGGCAGAAAGGTTTCTCCTAATTCCTCATTAGAATACCCTTGGTTATAAAACAACAGAACAATTATTATGTGTCCATGACCCAGTTTACTAAACAATGCATTATTTTCTCTGTAAGTATCTGCACACAGCAGAATAATTCTTAGTCAGATCTTAACACATTGCGTTATTGAATTGAGTATATATGGATATATAACTAAGTAGTCAGCCATTGGTACCTCAGGGAATTGTTTTCAAGATTTCTGTAGATTTGAATTCCATGGTTGCTCAAATCCCTGATATAAAATGGCATAGTATTTGGATAGACTGTACATATCTCCTTCCCTGAACTTGAAATCATTTCTCGTGTACTTATAATGCCCATTACAGTGTAAATGCTATGTAAGTAGGTGTCAAGCCTCATTGTTTAGGGAATGACAAGAAAAAATTTTTTACTTGCTCAATACAAATACATATTTTTTTTGCCCTGAATATATTCAGTCCATGGTTGGTTGGATCTGAGGATGTAGTATCCATGACTACAGAAAGCTGATTGTATATATTATCAGTTATGGATGCATTGACTATGCATGGTTTAATACTGTGTAGACATGGAGGAGTTGCTCCTGTGATGAGAGCCTGTGATGGTTATGTACCAGCACCTTGTCTGCGACCTAGTTCACCCCCCTGGCATCATCCTCGTCCTTCATCTTTAACCATCTCTAACTGCTTTTCCCAACCAGCCACTTTTCCTTAAATTTAAATTAATTGTTTATTGTTTGATACTGGGGATTGAACCCAGGGACATTCTACCTCCAAGCTGTACCCCCCAGCCCTATTTTGTTTTTATTTTGAAGCAGGGTCTTACTTAGTAATTTAGCCGCGGGTCCTGCTAAATTACTGAGGCTGGCCTTGAATCTGCAATCCTCCTGCCTCCGCTTCCCCAGTACTGGGATTACAGGTGTGCGCCAGCATGCCCAGCCTTCCATTTTAATTTAGAGAGGAGAGGAGGAGGCTGGCAGTGGGGGCTCCTTCCTCATGTGTACATGGGCTTCTCATCCCTCTTCCCCTTTACTCTCTAAAGTGGGGTGTTACTTGAAGAAAGAAAATGAAAACTCAGAGAAAGTTCTATGGCCTAGGAGTACGAATAATGTTGGTGTCATTTCCTTCCCCTTCCATCTCTGATATTTAGAGAACACCTGTCTTCGCAACCAGTATCGCTGCAGCAATGGGAACTGTATCAACAGCATTTGGTGGTGTGATTTCGACAATGACTGTGGAGATATGAGCGACGAGAGAAACTGCCGTGAGTCTTTGGGTGTGACCGAGTTGCTGTATTAGGGTTGCTCAGGAAGCTGGTCAGCTCCCTCCAGTCTAGGGTGCCTGACACCCACGATTTATCATACCCATCGTGGCTGATGGGGCTTGAACAGTAGAGAAAACACATTTCTGTGTGTGTGTGTGTGTGTGTGTGTGTGTGTGTGTGTGTGTGTGTGTGTGTTTGAATCACATCCCTGAATTGACTGTTTACCTGAGATTCATAAATAAGCTTCACATGGCTGAAATTGCATTGATTGGCAATCTGGATTCTAATCTTGCCTTTAGCACTGTAATAAAGCTGGTGATGCAAGGTGGGTGACCCGGGACAGTCTTTGACTTGTAAATTCAATATTTGGCCCTTTCAGAGGTTGGGCAGCAGGTGTCGCCTTGTGTGCTCCTCTGGTTAGCTGTTGCAGGCTGCCTGCCAGGCTCAAGAGAGATTGTTATAATTGATTAGTAATACGTAGCTTGGCCTGGAGTGTAGGTTGGTAGGTATGTTGGTAGGTGTGCCGCATAAATATCATCTCTCTACTGAACAATTTTTAAGGTCGCAGGAAAGTGAATGGCTGTTTGACAGTGTTTAAAGGACCCCATAGGCCGGGCGTGGTGGCGCACGCTTGTAATCCCCGCGCTTGGGAGGCAGAGACAGGAGGATCGCGCAGGTTTGAAGCCAGCCGTGCTGGCTTAGGAGACCCTGTTTCCAAAAATAAAATAGGTCTGGGAGTGTAGTCCGGAGATAGACGGGCTTCCAGGAACCCCAGTACCACCAAAAAAAAAAAAAAACCCATAAAGCCAAACCTTCATCTTTAGTGGCCTTAACATCCTGATACAGGGGTGCTCTTCCCCTCTGCCCCTTGTGCTGTCACTAGCAGGCGTTTCCTGAGCACCCTGTGCGCCAGGCTCTGCTCAGCCAGGGCGTGTGCCGATGGCCAGGGTGGACTGAAAGGCAAGTTGGAAGAGCAAGCCGGCCTTTCCAGTAGAGCGATCCAGGCTGTGATGGGAAGGTGCCGTGGGAAGGGCATCCAGACGAGCGTGAGTGAGTGGGCACCACCGGGCGCCCTGGAGCGGGGCGCAGAGAGAGGTGGAGGAGGACAGGATGGGCAGGGAGCAGCGCGTGGGAAAGGCAGGCAGGGCATCAGGATGTGTGTGGGCTGCTGAGAGGCGGGTGTGGCCTGGCAAGGGAAGGTCGAATGGGCGGGCAGAGCCCAACAAGGTGCATGGACTCTCTGGGAAGAGTGGAGAGAACCACTCCAGAGCATGATAAGATTTTAGCTTTGGAAAGAGGAGCGGCAGGCAGAAAGGATGGTGTGGGAGGAAGAGCAAAAGCAGGGAGCCAGAAGGCCTCTCCTCCCATATGCACCTTTGGCAACCCAGAGGTTCATTTACCAGTGTGTGCTTCAAGAACAGGTTAGTGGGTGCCTCTGGGTGCAGTCACCCTGGAGCAGATGCCGGGTTCGCTTGCCTGGACCTGCAGTGCCATGCCTTGTCCCTTTGAGCCCATGAGAGGCTACAGATGAAGCCCTTCCATGTGGCTTCAGAGGATGCCTTTTCTTGTTGGGGAGAGAACACACTTAAAGGCAAGTTTGGAAAGGCAAAGCCCCTCTGTGTCTTTCTTTTGTAGAAAAGACACTGAAAAGGCCTTCTCTGCCTGCCAGAGTCTCAGGAAGGTGTGATATCTGCAGGGGAATGGCCATGTGAAAACATTAACAAATACTGATGTTTACTCTAACATCAAAACATTAATATGTGTTATGAACAGCAGTGAAGCAGATAATGGGATGGAGTTTAGGATGCATCCGGGTGGGAAGACGTGCTTCTTAGAATTAGCCTAGTGTTGGTGTGTGGGGTCTCATTCCCTGCCTCCGCACACCCCACCCTCCATCCCAGGATCCTCTCCTACCAGTCTACCCCTCAGCTGCCCAAGAGGCCTCCAGAAGGCTTTTCCCTGGGTCCTACAGTTTATGCAATAGCCCAGGAAATTCCCATTCAGGAGAGAGGAAATCTATTTCTGTGTTCATTCTGATGCCAGCTGGCAGGAAGCAGGATGAGCAAGGGGAGAGTCATTTGTTTAGAGCCCCATATCTTTACATCCTGTCTAATAGGCGCTGCTCCAAGCTTGGCTTTTTATTCACCTTAGTAACAACATTACCAGGTAGTGACTCTCTCTAGTTGATGGTAGAGGGAACAGAAGCACGCAGGTTAGGTTAAATAAGTCTTAGGTGGTAGACTCCAAGTGCGAATCATGTCTTTCTGACTGATCCCAAGTGCTTAGCTTCAGTGTCCTTACCCACATCTCCCTGCTGAGGAAACTGAGGTTCAGGGAGGTTAAGATTAATTACCAAAGGAAGAGGGAGAGCCAGGATTTGGCGCCCTTTTCACTGACAGCAGACGGAGCCCATGTTCCTGCTACAAAGTTGTACCTGACCATCTATAGGAGGTGCCAGCTTCTTGTATAAATTTGGGCTACCCTGGTGGTAGTTTTGTGCATAAAGGTGTTTCTGCAACTTGTTTAGAAGGATACCTCATGTCTGCAGACTTCCATACCTAAAGCGATCTCCTGAGGTAATACAGCCCCTCCCCTCTCTCATAGCTAGACAGCAGAGTCTCACTTTCCCAGGCCTGTTTCTGTCTGAAGCCATCTGTCCTGGAGAAGATTTGCCCTCACCTCCCTCACTTGTAAATTTCAGTTCTCTCTCTCTTTTTTTGTTTTTTCCAGTACTGGGGATGGAACCCAGGGGCATTCTACCTCTGAGCTATACCCCCAGCTCTACTTTGTATTCTTTATTTTGAAACAGGGTCCCACTGAGTTGCAAAGGGCCTCACTATGTAGCTAAGGCTGTCTGCAAACCACGATCCTCCTGTCTCAGCCTCCCAAATGCTGGGATTACAAGTATGCACCTCCACGCCTGTAGCTCCAGTCCTCATAAAATTTATTTCTTCCATTGAGTTGAGGCTTAATTTCTGTTGCTATCACTAAGGACAGGCCTTTTTCTGCTTTTCTTTAATGGTCTCCCAGTGGGAAGTTTGTGTCTGAGGGAAATCATTCGCACCTAATGTGTCTCTTTATCTCCTGTCTCAGCCACCACCGTCTGTGACCTGGACACGCAGTTCCGGTGCCAGGAGTCTGGGACTTGTATCCCACTCTCCTACAAATGTGACCTGGAGGATGACTGTGGGGACAACAGTGATGAAAGTCACTGTGGTAAGTGGACACGGCATCTAGAAACCCCTTGCAGAGGGACACTGTGGGGCTCCCTGGGCAGCACTAACAGTGGGGAGGAAATGGATTTATGATCTTCCAGTTGCATGACCACCTCCACTCATGTCTGAGGGCCAAGGTGCTCCTTGCTTCATTCAGAGCCTGTTTGCTGATTTTCATGAGAATTCAGTTCCTCTGGAAACCCTTGATCAAGAGATCATAGGACTGTGGATTTATGATCAGAAGAGACAGAGCCTAGACTCAGCTCCTGTCACTTACTTGCTTTCTGGTTAGCCTTTGTTTTCTAATCTGAACAGTAGGAAAAGGACCCTACTTGGCCTGTAGAAATGTTATCAGGGCTGGCCTCAAAACTGTGATCCCCCTATCTCAGCCTTCCAGGTAGTGGTATCAGAAAGTTAGTTTTCTGGGTAGATTTAGTGGGTTGTTAGCAGCTACAGAGAGATGGCCCACACCTCCAAGAGCCTTGTGAATTGTGGACCTGTGTCTTTGCATGCATTTTTTTTTTTTGTTTGTCTGTTTTTAACCAGTTGAATTCAGTAGAGTCTGTTAGAACTCAGCAGGTGATACAAGCATTGCTGGAACTTGTTTTCTGAATTAAAATCTTTGCTTTTAGAAGAGTAGTAGATTTATCATGGTGAGGATTCTTTGGTCAGGTCCTTTCAGTTTCCACGTGCAGTGACTGGGGCCTGTAGACATCAGGGGACTCTTTTCAGGTGACACAACTCATTTGTGTCACAGTGGAGAGCCAGGACCCATGTCTGTATGCCCTTTCTTCTGCGACACGGCCTTATCCATTTCATGAGCCCTTTTGTAGTTAACAGGTTCTAGTCCCAAACTAATGTTGCTGACCATTGAAGGTGACATTGTACAGTACGGACAGTACGCCCAATTGGAGGGACCCAGGGCCTGAAGGGAAGGAAGCGAGAGCAGAGGCCAGAGGCTGACCCACAGGGCCAGGTGCTGTGATACGCACACCAACAGGGCTTTGTTATGATTCACGGGGACGGAAGCAAGGGCGGCGAGGGCAGCTTATAAATCATTTCAGCAAGATTAAAACAACAGCATTTCCAGGCCCATTTTCACATAGAAGATACCTTGGCCTGGCTCTGGAGAAATTTTTTTTGTTCTAATATTTTTCTCATCAGTGCCATGAAACACATTTTTGGGGTTCACTACTACTTGCACTTCCTCCCCAGAAGAGTGAGGCGTGTGCTGGTCCTGCCCTATAGGGAGCAAGCCCAAGTGGCTCCATGTTTCTGGGATTTCCTGGGCACACAGTTGACCATTTCAGTTGTTTCAGCTCCCCGATCCTCTAGCCATGCCCTATTCCTACTAGTTGGTCCTGAATCTACCGAGGGTCCCAGTTGGTCCCTTCTCTGCTGCAGGTCCTCTTCATAAGTGTCCAGACTCTTCATGATAAGTATCTCATTCTCCACCTTTGCCATCAACCTGTCTCCCAGGAGGACAATGGGGGCAGTTGCCCAAGGCACCATGCTTAACAGCTCCTGTTTTCTGAGGCTGTAGAAAATTCCACTTGAAGGTTCTATGTCTCCATTCTTTTGGGATGCCATACCAACATACCTTGGAGTTGGTGACTTACAAACGATAGACCCTTGTTTCTCCCATTCTCACAGATGTCTCTCTCTGTCCTCAGTGGCAGAAGGGGCGAACAGCTCCTACATGCCTCTTTTATAATGGAAGGACACTAATGCCATTGTCAAACACTCCTAAAGGCTTCACCCAATATGATAGCATTGGGATCAAATTTCCACAAGTATGGAATTTCCACAAGTATCAAATTTCCACAAGGCTGGACGTGGTGGCACACACTTATAATCCTAGCACTTGGGAGGCTGAAACAGGAGGATTACGGTTTGCAGCCAGCCTCAGTTACTTAGTGATGCCCTCTGCAACTCAGTGAGACCCGGTTTCAAAATAAAGAATAAAATAATAGGGCTGTGGGTGTAGCTCAGAGGTAGAATGCCCCTGGGTTCCATCCCCAGTACCACAAAATAAATAAATAAATAAATAAATAAATAAATAAATAAATAAAAAAAATACTCCACACATGCTTACATGCTTTTTGGAAACAGACCACAACTTCTGTTTCATAGACCTCCGGAGCCCATGAAAATGTCCCAGGGCTGCCTTCTTTCATGTTATGTCAAGCTGCACTGTTTTGCTTGCAGCAGGCACCGACCCACCCAGAGTGATCACCTCTCCTGCCTCCCAGAGCTCTGCCCACACCTGGCCCAGCCAGTGTCCTCTCCTGTGAGGCTCAGTGCTGACCTCGCCTTCCTGGAGCTGAGCACAACACCCACACCTCACCCCTCCCTTTCTCAAACCATAAGGCCCATCTATAGCAGTCTTCCTTTTTTTTTTTTTTTTAATTCTATACCCTGACCTCCTCCATCACTGCTCCCTGACTTTCGTCTCATCATAGAAAGCACAGACAATGATCTGATGGTGGGATACAGCAAGGTCAGTGGTCAAGAATGCTCTTGCCAGAGCCCGAGGTGGCACTGTCTCTGCATGCCCAGGACCCAGCTACAGCATACTTGGTGGAAATTACCCTAGAGTGCCTTACAGCCTCACTTAAAGGTCTTCCTGTCTACACTGTCCACAGACAATCTGTGATAAACATTCCTGGTTAAAGTCCTGTGTGTTCGGGGTCATGTCTAGCCCCACTGCTTTGAAGCTACAGGCAGAGTTCTGAACACACCCTCTGCTTGCTATCTCCCCGCAGAGATGCACCAGTGCCGGAGTGACGAGTACAGTTGCAGCTCCGGCATGTGTATCCGCTCCTCCTGGGTGTGCGACGGTGACAACGACTGCAGGGACTGGTCTGACGAAGCCAACTGCACCGGTTAGTGCTCCTCATGGACCGCACCCTCCGCTCACACACTACGTAACACTGTGGCCTTAAGGGACCGCCGAATCCAGGCTCAGAAGAACCACCTTAGATATGAGCTGCTTCAGAGTTTCTCAGAGGGCCAGCTCTGCAGAAATGAGGGCTTGGATGCAAATTAGCTCCCTGCTTCCTTCACCAAGAAAGTCCTACTGAGAAAAATGTCGTTGGGACTACGCAGTGCTTTGAGTGAGGCGGTTGGTTTATACTATGGTTCAGTCTTTTCAGTTATCAGGGCCAGGAGTTAGCAGTTCACGCACTGGCCTCTTAGTGTGGGGACCATGCTCTCAGTAGCACCAAGCTAAGTTCATTCTTCTCAAATAGAGCAACAAGGATTCCCCTAAACAATTCAAATGTAAATTGTGCTTATGAACATATACCTGTTTAAGATAAGATGCCATTCTAAGTAGAGTCAGAAGCACTGAACGCAAGGGGAAGCCCAGTGGTGTGAGGTGGGGCGATGTTGTTCTTCATTTGGGTTCAGCCCTGTTTGTTGTGTTGTTTGTGTGGATGAGTGACTGGTAGCCATAGACATTTGGGGGGGGGCTCTATAGAGCAGAGAGTGGGGAGGTTGCAGAAGAATAAAATCAAATCCCATTCAACACCCAGCCCTTCATGTCTCCCAATTTCATACAGTCCATCTCCACTATGGGGTACATAATTTATTCTGTGACCTCCTTGAAGTCACTGTGCAGTTCTGTTCTAAACCCCTCCGGAATGAAGGCCACAGAAACCACACAGGACGTTCCTCCCTGAGAAGGTTCCCGTCTCGTTTCTGAGGCGCTCTCAGTATCTGTACCTCTGCTTCTGAAATAACTGCAAGAAAACACTCCTGTGCACCCCAGCTGGGCCACAGGGAACCAGAGTCGTCAGCAAAGGAGCGCCTGCCAGCCCAGGAAGCACATGAGGCTGCCTGGAAGCCTTGGGTTTGGGTGGATAATTAGCTAGTAAATTAGAGGGCTGCACCTGGCACCTCCGTTTTGAACTGTGGTAGAATTGAATATCTCGTTCGTTCGCCTGCATTAGTCAACATGCACTGGTCTTCCAAAACAAATTAGCAACTTCGTTCCCAGGCTTGTCCTGAACTCCTGGTTTTTCTCTCTGGCTTTCCCTGGCAGGGCTCACTGGGGAAAGTTTCGAGCACTCACCATTCAGCTGCAGGCTTCCTCCATGATGATTCGCCTTCTCAGTATCTTCAAGTAGTCAGACGTTGGGCGTGAGCTCATTATGATGTGCGGCACAGCGCTTGGTTTCCCAGTCTATTAAGTTAAGCTGCGCACAACGCCGAAGGAAATGGGTCAGGGCCAGATGACCTGCTGGCCTCGGCTCCACACATTCTCTGCACAGTGTGTTCCCTCGCTACTTTTGCTCTCCCTGGGGATATATGATTTTTCTTTATTCTTCAACCTGGCCCTCTACTTTTGAATGTAAACCTTCCATTCCTGTTCTTTCAACTGTTGCTTTTCAACATTTTTTGTGTATTCTTGGTAGCTTTCCTCTCTCCTAGTATACAAGCACTATAATTTCTGCACCAAAATACTTAGTATGACCAGGCATGGTAGCACGTGCTTGCAATCCCAGTATTTGGGAGGCTGAAACAGGAAGATTAGAGGTTTGAGGCCAGCCTCAGCAACTTGTGAAGCTTTCCTCAACTTCGTGAGACCCTTTTTCAAAATAAAGAATAAAATAGGGCTGGGAGTGTAGCTCAGAGGTAGAATGCCCCTGGGTTCAATCCCCAGTTCTGGAAAAAAAAAAAAAAACCCTTAGGATTTTAAAAAACACTATTTAATGTGTGTGTGTGTGTGTGTGTGTGTGATGTGATACTGGGGATTGAACCTGGGGGCATTTTACCTCTGAGCTACACCCCCAGCCCTATTTTATTTTTGAAACAGGGTCTTGCTAGGCTGCTGAGAGTCTCGCTACTTTAGTGAGGCTGTCCTCAAATTGGCAGTCCTCCTGCCTCAGGTTCTCAAGTACCGGGATTACGGGCATGAGCCACCACGGCTGACTTTATTTAGTATTTTAGTTTCACATTACAGAAATCTTAAAATTAGTCTGCTTTTATTTGTGTGTGTGTGTGTGGGGGGGGATACTGGGGACTGAATCAGGGAGGTTCTACCTTTGAACCACACATCCAGCCCTTTTTAATTTGAAAAAGAATCTCACTAAGTTGCTAGCGAACCTGGGAGCCTCCTGTCTTAGCCTCCCAAGTAACTGGGATAACAGGCGTGCACCACCATGCCTGGCAGTTAGTTATTATTAATGAGCAACCTTATTCAAAGTCTATTTGTAGTTACATCCTGTTGCCCGTACATACTTCCTAATAGTCCAGTGCTTTGTGAGAAAGGATGCCGTATTTTTTCTTATTATAGTGCGTAATTCATCTGCTTTACCCCACTTATATTTTTAATGTTTTCTATTTTTATTGGCACATCATCATTAGACGTAATTGTGGGATTCATTGATGCACATTTCTTCAGTACCTCTCCCTCCACTTAAACCTAACAGGCGTGTCAGCAGGTGTTGCTGAATCAGGGAAGATCTAAATCAGAGCGGAGTCATAGGATAATAGCCTCATTAGAAACAGAGATTCCGGATCTGTGACTGTTGATCCCATCAACCCTGCCTTTCTCATAGTTACAAGGAAGCCTGCCACACAAAGCATTCTTTTTCTTCCCCCAGTTCTTCAGTCTGGATTTAAAGTCAATCTTTTTCATCTTTGTAGTTTAAAAAGAACATTGTTTATGCTAGGTATAGTGGCACAAGTCTGTAATCCCAGTAATTGGGAGGCTGAGACAGAAGGATCACAGGTTTGAGGCCAGCTTCAGTAACTTAGCAAGACCGTGTTTCAAAATAAAAAATAAAAGCCGGGCGTGGCGGGGCAGGCTTGTAATCTCAGTGTTCAGGAGGCAGAGACTGGAAGATTCTGGTGTGCAGACAGCCTCAGCTACTTAGCAGGTCCCTGCACAACTCAGTGAGACTCTGTTCCAAAAAAATTAAAAAGACTAAAAAATAGGACTGGGCATGTAGCTCGGAGGTAGGATGCCCCTGAGTTCCATCCCTAGTATCATAAATAAATAAATAAATAAATAAATAAATAAATAAATAAATAGTTCTGGGAATATATCTTGGAAGTAGAATGCCATTGGGTTCAATCCCCAGTGCAAAAAAGAACTCGCAAATGTTTATAAAACATGCATTATTTACTAGGCCCTCCAAGTCAAAGACTAATATAAAGGTAGAAATATCCAGAAAAAGAGAATGTGATATGCACTCCAGTCAGGCCTGGTCATTTGAGTCAGATTATACTAACTGATAGAGCTTTCTGATCTCAGCTTATGGGATAGAATCCGCAGATCTCAGACCTGCCTCCTAGAATTGTCATTTGGAAACCCCACTAGCACTGTGAAATTGTTTTCAATTAAAAATGAAAAAAAACAGGCTGAATAAGAACCAGTAGGTTATTAGTGTGCTCATCAGTTTAGGGAACTTTATGTTTTATGAAAGCAGCAAGGCACGAGTGAGGATTTTTTTTTTTATGGCTGTCAAGATTTTTGATACCAATAAATCAAAAGTATTCCAGGTGATGGCTGTTACTGGTACAGAATATCATGCAATATGCATGAGATCTTTATTCCTTTTATAAGAGGTTGGTATATTTATTTTATTATTATTTTTTTTAATTTTTTTTTTTAATTTTTTTTTTTGGTGGTGGTACTGGGAGTGGAACCCAGGGGCTTTCTATCTCCGGGCTATTCTCCCAGACCTATTTTATACTTTGTTTGGAAACAGGGTCTCACTAAGTAGCTGAGGCTGGCTTCGAACCTGTGCGATCCTCCTGTCTCAGCCTCCCAAGCGCAGGGATTACAAGCGCACGCCACCACGCCCGGCAGTAAGAGTTTAGTATATTTTAAAGATGCTTCACAGATTGTAAAGTGCCAAAAGTTGTGAATACTGAAAGCTCCCATAAATTAATTTACATGCTTCCAAATTTGGTCTTGGCCTTTGGAGAGATGAGAAGACATAGACCATGGATCATTACTTGTTTTTAAAGTGTTTGAAAAAATCAGGTTCTTTGCATATCCGTTCATTGCAAAACAAAACAAAACAAAACAAAAAACCTTAGCCTCAAATTCAGGAGAAATGCTCAAGATGTAGGAAGCCAGTCTTCTCAACCCTTGAGCTTTCTATTTCTGGTCATCTCAGGTGGACAAAAGCTGTTGTCTCCTCTCAATAACCAACTTTTGCTGGTTTGACCTCCTCCTGTTGTGAAGATGACCTATTCACATGGTTAAACTGACCGGAAGCCTACCTAGGTATAGTAGCCCCCCAGCCAGTTTTTTTCCCCACAATTTCAGTTACCCATGACCAACCCTACTCTATAATTACCAAATGTATAATTATAGAAAAAAGCAATGCACGATTATGTGATTTTTATTGTGATATGATTGTTCTTTTTAGTTTTACTTATTTTTTAAAAAATCTCGTAGTGTGTCTATGATTACATCTCAGCATAGAGGTGTGTGCATTGGACAAACATGGTATACTTAGGGCTCAGTACTATCCAAAGTTTCAGGCATCTGTGAAGCATTAGCATGTACCCTGTGGATGGGGGCAGAGCTGTGTATTGTTTTATCCTGGTTGTAAACAAGGCCAGTTCTGATAACCCTTCAGCAGTGAACAGACACAAACAGCTTTCTGTCTCAGAAGAGGAAGCGGAAATCTGATGGAAGGGGCAGTTATAATGTTGGCTGGGTTTAAAGTAGATATTATGCACTTGAACTAATTTTTGAGATTTTGAGATGTTTCTAATGGCTTACAGGTGGCCTTTGCCCATGTACAGAAACAAGGCTGTTGGTTTGTAACAGTGACACTCTTTCTCTAGCTGCTGCTGCTACTTTTTCTAAAGTGCTCAGAGTAGTGGGCACTTTGGTAGATGTTGTTCTTGACTGTCTAAAAGACGAGACCATTCTAGGTTCTGAGGCCTGCTTTCATTGGGACTTTGGATGAATCTTTCATGTTCTTTGGGCATAAAGTTTTACACATTTAAAATTGGGTAGTTTGTTTCTTTTTTACGTTTACATAAAGTCATGTCCCTTCTAAGCTTATAAGAGCCCTTAGATAGCAATTCAAGGAGATGAAATTGAGGCCCCCAGATTGGCTAGGGCATAAGTTCATTTCCTATGTTACAATATCTGAAGGAGTAAGAAGATTCACATGAGAGGATAAAGTAGCAAGGTATAGTAGCAAAAGTACAAGCTGGACCAGACCCCCTGGTGTCCTTTTTCCATTACCTATAAGTCTCTTCATCTCTCCAAGGGTATGGCTCATTCATGGGTGGGGAGTAATTCTTACCACAAGGTCACTGTGAAGAGAAATTCTTTGACATGGGTACCTGGGTTCACAGTCTTGCCTATCACGGGGCAACACACAGGCTAAAGTCTCTGCCCATTGATGGATCTGCCTCCACCTGGAGGTCAGCCCAGATGCCTGGTCCCTGGCAGTTCACACCACTGCCCAGTGCAGGTTCTTTACAGCTGGCTCTGAGAGTTGACGGGTGGAGAGAGGAGGGAGAGTGACTGTTCTTTTCTCTGTTCCAGCCATTTACCACACCTGTGAGGCCTCCAACTTCCAGTGCCACAATGGGCACTGCATCCCCCAGAGGTGGGCGTGCGATGGCGACATGGACTGCCAGGATGGCTCTGATGAGGATCCAGTCAGCTGTGGTAAATACAAATAGTGCCAGGGCTCGCACCTGGCGTCTCCCCAGTGTCTTCCTCAGGCAGAGGCAGCAGATAGGCTGGGAAATGAAGTGGCGGTCCAGTGTGACATGGAACCCGCCCACCCACTCTGTCATGTTGCCGTGACATGGGGGGTCCCTGTAGTCCTGATTCCCAGGCAAGCGGTTTCCCTCTCATAAGCAAATGTGTGAATGCCACCAAAGCAACACGGAACGTATATTTGCACACCAAATCATTTTAAAGTCCTCTGTCGCTGTCCTTCTGCCAAACATTCCACTTCATCATAGAACTATAGTTGTTGCCCACTTGTCATTATACATGACAAGTCTCCTCTCACGGTAGAGTTCGTTGTTGTTGTTTTGATGTTCCTGTAAATCTGTATTTTCTGTAGTTGGTCTTTATTTGGAAGATGTATTTTTACTTTATACTATCATAACTAAGCTTCTTGGTTGATCCCTGGACTGTTACACTTCAGTGAGTGCTGGTGTCCTTGGAAGGGAAGGCGTGGTTTTCCCTTTGAAACATTTCCTGGGCGCTCAACAATGTAGGATGTAGGGGGAAGAGGTGCTGGTCAGGTCTTGAGATTCTCTGTGTCTCCAGGTTGTATTCTCAGGGACTGACTCACCAGACCTGTTTCCCCTGGTTTCTTTTGCTTTTAGATTTTACTTTTTTCATGGTTTTCACTAACTTAACGAGTGTGTTTACCTCTTGTAATTTTTTGTTTGTTTGTTTATTTGTTTTTGCTGTGCTGGGGATGGAACCCAGGGGCATTCTACCTCCGAGCTACACCCCACCAGCCCTGTTTTTTTTTTTCTTCTTTATTCTGAAACAACTTCTCACTGAGTTGCAAAGGGCCTCACTAGATAGCTGAGGCTGTCCAGGAACCATGATCCTCCTGTCTTAGCCTCCCAAATGCTAGGATTACAAGCCTGCGCCATCACACCCAGCTGCCTTTTGTAAAATTAATTGATAACTTTCTTTAGAAACTTCTTTTTACTTAGTAACATGAACTGTTGTCTCAAGTCATGGTATTCACTTACCGTTTCTCTTCCTCTGTGATGTTTTTTGACTAAGGGCCTAGGAATGTTGACTTTTACAAGATTAAACTCTACTTTCTTGCCTTGCCTTATCTTAATGGACTGCCCGCCAAGTGTGCAAAGGCTACACCTGCCCTGGTGGAGCTGAGCGTCAGGTGTAATGTGTAGCAGTGACTGCTAGGGAGAGAGGGTGACTTGGTGCTGCAGCTTCTGAGCTAAGGATCAAGATGCCTTCCTTCTCGTTTGATTTCCCCTGCAACTGGTTGAGAAACTTCAGGCTCTTAACATTTGCAGGAGACTTTCTTCAAAAGGGCTTCATGTTAATTCTGTACAAATTAAGGTGGTAAATGATTTTAAGAGATTTCAAAATCTAGGATTTCATAATCAGGATCATGTCCTCCTTTTTTTTCTTCTATTCATTGAAACCTTTCTTCTTAAAAATAAACCTGATTTCCAAACAGCTAGTATATTCATCTGGTTCAAAATGGAAAAAGTATAAGATTAGGTTTACAGTAAAGGTTTCTCTCCCCATCTGCCTGGTTCCCACCCTGTCCCCATAGGAAACCAGACTTTAACAGCCTCCCAGAGTATTTCTGTGTACATTTGTCCATGCGCTACACGACAGCATTTCAGTCAGTGACAGGACACATTTGCAATGGCTGTCCCATGGCTACAAGGGAACTGAAAATTCTCCATCCCTCAGCGACACAGCGGCCTTCCTGATGTCATAGCACCACATATCACTCACATGTTTGTGGTGATGCTGGTGGAAACACACCTTCTGTGCTGTTGGTCTTGTAAAAGCATAGTGCATACAGTGGCGTATGGTGCGGTGCATGCTACTTGATCATGATGTCACACCCCTGTGCTGGTGGCTTATGCGTTTACTATAGCTTTGTTCATGATTATAGAGTGTGCCCCGTCTTTGTACTAAAAGAGAGGTTAGCTGTTTGGTGGCCCGATGCGCTCCGTGGGTAGCAGCCACTTACATCTTGGGTTTACCTTTCTTGATTGCCCTAAGTTCCCATGTTAAGTGACACGCCATCCCATCCCAGTTTTTCTAGAATGTTCACAATAACCAATGCCACATTTTTCATTCTGTACCCTCGTTGTGAAGTTTAATCTATATTCATGTCTTATTTTATGCAAATAATATTGTGCTGTACATGTTGTTTTGAGCCAGGGACAAAATTATTCAGTTTTTTTTTATCTCAATACCGTTGTCTAGTGTTCCAGTGTTTAGTCATATATTAAGACAGTCCCATATGGATAGGCATGTAGGTGGTTTTCAATGTGTTGCAAACAGTGCTGCAGTGTAACACTTGTACTTAGGTTGTGTATAGGCTGTAACCTCCTACTTACAGTGATTTTTCATATGTGTAATCAGAACAGGCTTCAACATTGAGAACTCCAGGATCAAAAAGCACATTTCCAAACCAGCCATGGTGGTGCAACCCTGTCACCTCAGTACTTGAGAGGCTAAGACAGGAGGATCATAGGTTTGAGTCCGGTCTCAACCACTTAGTGAGACCCTATTTCAAAATAAAAAATATAATAGTTCTGGGCATGTAGCTCAGAGGTAGAATGCCCCTTGGTTCAATCCCCAGTACCCTTACCTCTCTCCCCTTTGGCCTCACACATAGCATGGTACATTTGTAATTTGGCCAGCTATCACCAGATTGCCCTCATGGTGGAACAGATTTGTACCCTGCCACCAGCATAGGTGAGCACCTGCCTATTTCTTCTTCATCATTCTCTATTGTTCAATTAAATTTCAGAGAAGAAGTGCAATGGGTTCCGCTGCCCCAACGGCACCTGCATCCCGTCCAGCAAGCACTGCGACGGTCTACACGATTGCTCTGATGGCTCGGATGAGCAGCACTGCGGTGAGTCCACCCCTGCCCTGGAGGAGGCAGCCCTGGGGCCGAGTGAGGAGCAGCTCTTGGACCACCGTCTTTAGTGTCGTCAGTACCTGCCCATGGTTAGCTTGTAACCAGTGACCCCTGAGTTCTGGCCAAGACTGAGCAGCAGAGGCAGAGAAACGTGCGTAGGTAGAAGACCACAGGAGGAGGGGAAAGGGTGGGGCCCATTTTCCTTAGACCCAAAGAGATTGTCCTGGGTTGGTGGTGCAGGCACTCGGAGTACACTGGAATTACCTGAGATTGTCCTGGGTTGGTGGTGCAGGCACTCGGAGTACACTGGAGTTACCTGGTAGCTTGCAAAGTCCTCATGCCTGAGCCTTACCTCCCGATATCCTGAGTTCATCAGTCCTCAGTATTGTTTTTTGTTTGATTTTTATAGTGCTCTGGGTGACTAATGTGCAGGCCAGGTGGAGAGCTAAAGTGTTAGTACAGGGGCAGCAAACAGGCCATCCTAACTTGTTCTTCTAGAGAGACGTGGATTTGAATGTGGCAGCTGCCCTCTGCTTACACATGGCCTGGGCCTGCCCTCCTGCCGTCATGGCAAATGGACAGAGGCTGTCTGTGAGGCTTCTGCAGGGCCCATCAACTTTGCTCTCTGGTTGTGTTGGTTGGGATTCTCTGGAGAAGCAAAATCGGTAGAGGAGGAAATGACTCGCATGATGATGAGGCTGGCAAATCCGAAATCTGTAGATGGGGCCAGGGACAAGCCAAGGTGGCAGCTCAGTTCTGAAGGCTCTCAGGCTAGATACCCAGGAGAGAGCCAGTCGAGAGCCCGTGAGCCTCTGGGCTCACTGGGCCATTGCTCTTTGCCTGCATCCTTGTGTTTTTCTTATCAGGACACTGATTGTTGGATTATGGCCACACCCTTATGACTTGGTTTAATCTTAATGACCTTTTTAAAAGGCCCTCTCTCTAAACAGGCATACTGGGACTTAGAGCATTTGGAGGAGAATTTGGAGGGGAGAGGGCATGGAACACTGGTTTCTTGCAGAAAAAGTTTACGGACTCCTGTCAGGGTCAGCATCATGTCAGTAGTGCTCACAGTCAGGCGTTGGTGGCGCATGCTGTAATCCCAGTACTTGGGAGGCTGAGACAAGAGGATTGTGGGTTCGTGGCCAGCATCAGCTACATAGTGAGGTCCTCCGCAAATTAGTGAGATCTTATTTCAAAGTAAAGGAAAAAAAATGGGGAACCTGGATGTAGAATGCCCCTGGGTTCAATCCCCAGTGCCACACACACAAAAAAAAGTGGTTACAACTACAGGCTTTGATGCCAGACAGCCCTGGGGTTCTATTTGGGCTTCACCTTCATCAGCTGTGTGCTCTTGGCAAAATCCTTGGCACTGCTACCCTGATTTTCTCGTCTTGTAAACAGAAAGTCAAGCCTTCTGCAGTGCTGTCTGTGGGGCCTAAGGATGCTCTTTATGTCAAGTGCTGTCGCTCTGGGCTTGGCGCCGAGCGGTGCTGCCGCCACTATTTCTCGAGTGCCCATCTGCCCCCGTGTGCCCTTGCTGGGGCTGGAGAGGGCCGGGGCAGCCCAGTGCTAACAGCCCTTCTTCCTCGCTGCTCTCTTTTAGAGCCCCTCTGCACGCGCTTCATGGACTTCGTGTGCAAGAACCGCCAGCAGTGCCTGTTTCACTCCATGGTGTGTGATGGGATTGTGCAGTGCCGCGACGGGTCTGACGAGGATGCTGCCTTTGCCGGATGCTGTGAGTGGGGCAGACGGGAGGCCACGCTGGGCTGCTCCTCCATCTAGGTGGCCAGTGTTGACTGCCCATCCGAGCTTGCTCTTCCTGAGCGTGACCTTTGTTGCTTAAGAAGTACAGATGACCACAGTCTGGGCTAAGAGGGAGTTACCTGCTATACCAAAAGCCAATGTCTGCAGCCCCTGCTGAGCTCCGGGGTCACCCCGGCCCCCTGTGCACTATACATTTATTACTATCTCTTCCTCCTCTAGAACCTGAGGGTCACAGGGGTTGGGGCTCTGTGCTGTTCATTGCTACGGCCCTACTCCTCCAACAGTGCCCTCCTCGGGCTGCCACAGGCAGTGCTACTGCCTTGGAGACTTGAACGACACATTTATTTTCTCTGGGTTCTAGAGGCTTGGTGTCCATAGTCAAGTTTGAGGAGCACTGGTTTCCTCTGAGGCCTCTTTCTTGACCTTGAGATGCCCTTCCTTCTCCCTCCTTGCTCCTCTCCACACCTCTGTGTCCATAGAAGAGGAGCTCCACTCCTCTCCTATGGACACAGTCATGTGGAGATAGGGTCTACTAGTCAGGATCGTTTTAACTGTAATTACCACTTTAAAGGCATGGTTTCCAAAGCCACCATGTCTAAAGCATTAGAGGTTAGGGTTTCAGCCTGTGAATTTGGGGGAGCAACTCAGCTCACAGTAGTACTGAGTCAAGGCTGGAGGAAAGGGCTTGAAGCTCCCAGGAAGCCTTCCTCTGGGCAGTCTCTTGGCCAAGGGCCTCTGCTCTTCCCTCCTGCTTCTGAGCAGCGCCGCTCCTTGGGCTTCCCAGCATTCAAGTCATCTGGACTCTGTGGCTGTCTGTCCCTCATGTAGCCCAAGACCCTGAGTTCCACAAGGTCTGCGACGAGTTCGGCTTCCAGTGTCAGAACGGGGTGTGCATCAGTTTGATCTGGAAGTGCGATGGGATGGACGACTGTGGAGATTACTCTGACGAAGCCAACTGTGGTGAGGAGCTCTTTGGCCTGTCTCCCGTGTCCCATATGTGTGAAGGGGAAGTTTGCCAACACTGTCCCAAGCAGACTGCACCCTCTCCTCCCCGCAGCAGCTGCTGCCAGTTCTGGAATCCCTGGAGGAGGATGGAGGGAGTGATCCTCACACCAGGGAGAAGCTAAGGAAATGTTTACTCCACTTCCGTTTCTCTCCCCAGCTGGGAGGACCGGATGATACCTAAGGAGTACAGCCTGTCACGACTGTCCAGTCAGGGTGAATTTTTATGCAGTATGCTTTTCTTTCTAAAAGTTACAGACTTCAGAGTCACTCTTGGCTAATTAACAGCTTGGCTGTTTCTCTGGTAAAATGTCCAAAGGAAAACTCAGGTGATGATTCTCAGGATAACAAAATGTAGGTCAGAGAACAAAATGTGGTCAGGGCTGGGGCTGGGGAGATGGAGTGGTACTGAGTCTGTGGGGTGTTTGTTGCCCCACCCTGGGTCCATGGAGCTGCCTTGTCCTCCCTGGAAGGGAAGCAGGTGGCCCTGGACAGGGGCCTTGAGCACAGTGCAGCTAGTGGGGGGGGGGACGACATTGTATTCACACCACAGTGGGGAAATGACTAATGGTGTGCTCAACCTCCGCAGAAAACCCCACCGAAGCCCCGAACTGCTCCAGCTACTTCCAGTTCCGGTGTGAGAATGGCCACTGCATCCCCAACAGGTGGAAGTGTGACAGAGAGAACGACTGCGGGGACTGGTCCGACGAGAAGGGTTGTGGAGGTGAGGCCCAGGGCATCAGGTCATCCCCGGCGCCGGGACACCCAGGACTCCTGCCGTTTGCGTGGAATTCAAGCACCTCTGTAGTGCCTAGCTCATTTCTTATTTATTTACTTACTTTGTGTGTGTGTGTGAGGACTGAGTTCTTTTCTATTCTATTCCTCTCCCATTTGAAATCAGGGTGCTTGGTTTCTCCTCTTTCTGGAGTAATTCATTCCCACCTTACTACTGCTACTCAGAGTGTGGTCTGGAGCCCAGCATGTCCCCCTCTCCTTCGAGCTTGTTAAAAATTCAGACTCTTTGGGCCCGCTCACACCTCTTGAGTGGGCACCTGTGTTTTAACAAGGCCCCAGATCCCACCTGTGTTGTGATGTGTTTGAGGACCTCTGACGTGGGACATACGCTTCCCAGCTCTTTTTTGGCACCGTCATCTCCAAACCAAGTCCTGGGGTAGCTCCAGGGAATAAAGGAAGCAAGTGGAGTCTCAGTAGGGATTCTGTAGCCATCCTGAGCCTTCCGAGCCACCTGTTTACCTGATCCTGCTGTTAGCCTTCATAAGCACCTGAAAAAGGAAACCCATCTGAGCATCAGCTCATATCCAGTATAATAGCATAGTACAGGTACCCACCGAAAGGGAAAAGAGTATCATTGTTCTGACACCCCTGCTGTTGACAGCTGTGGCTCACTGGCCTCTCTCAGCAGGTGAAGTTAAAGCTGGGACAAGATTTGGGACACATTTTGGTCTGAGATCAAACTGGTAACATTGGGGTTTTTTTGCTTGGTGTTGTCCTCAGAGTCACACATTCTTCCCTCCACCACTCCTGGGCCCTCCACGTGCCTGCCCAATTACTTCCGTTGCAGCAGCGGGACCTGCGTGATGGACACCTGGGTGTGTGACGGGTATCGGGATTGTACAGATGGCTCAGACGAGGAAGCCTGCCCCTCTCTCGGTGAGTCCTGGCCACAGTGCATTCGTGACACCTGCTGTTGTGGAGAGGATGTTGGGGCATGTGTGGCTGCCATGAGCTTCTCACGAATAGCGCTCCTCGGGGACAGGGAGACCTCCAGCGCTTCTCTCTGCACTGCAGACTCCTGGCAGTCCTGTCTTCTCTAACAGTTCTCTGAACTTCCTGCCAGAAAAGGCCAGCCACCCTGCTTTCCACCCCCGCTGAGGCCAGGCCTCTGCTGCTTCCTTCTCAGTGGGAAATTATAGTGTACATTATAGGAGGCTGTGTGTGTGTGTGTGTGTGTGTGTGTGTGTGTGTGTGTGTGTGTGTGTGTGTGTGTTTAAACTCTCCAGGGAGCGAGCTGGTTTCCTGCCTGCTAGTGCGCAGCCACACTAAAGAAGGGTGAGCACTGCCATCTAGTGGCAGAATGCGGCAGCTGACGGTCTGTGCTGTCAACACTGCAGGAGGCTGACCTGGACACTGCCTAGTGCCCACCCTCTCTGCAGGCAGAACAGAGGGTGCTATGTCCTTCCCTACAGCAGAGTCTGGCTCATACCCACAAGTTAGAGGGGTCTGTGTCCTCGCTCCAGCCCCAGCCCGTGTCCTGGTCACCAGTCCCAGTTCTTCCTTTGGGCCTGTCAGGTCCCACTGCCTCCCGTGCACTTGGCAGTGGTTTCTTCCTGTCTAGAAGGTCAATTCTCGACTCATGCCTGTTTTCCAGGCGTTGTGTGAACAGATTGCTCCTTGTCTCCCCAAACTTTCTCCTTCAGCCGAGCTGCGCTCCTCATCCACCATGGACAGACCTGCTTCTTTCCCTCCCGTGGCCCTGCACCGAGGCTTTTGCCCTTACCTGAAATTCCTGTGCCCCTGCCTGGCTCCCTCATTTCCCTGTCTCAGAGGGAAACCCCTTCGGGCAAACAGAAGCATCAATTTTAGAGCAAAGAGACTTGGATGGGTTATTAGTATTTGTCGTAAATGGCACAATGACTCCTCTATAATGGAATTACTTAGGGTGTTTATAAAGTACAGAGAGTCAGAATTTCTGTGGAGAGCCTGGGAGATGCTCTTACAGGTTTTAGGCTCACTGAAGTTTGAAATTCCTGCTTTGAACAAGTGCAGCCGGATTCTGCCTCTCAGTTTCACTTCCTTTACCTGGTGTGCAGTCTTTCCCAGTCTCCTTGGACTTAACCGTTGTTGTCTGGAGTCTTAGCTATGATATGTCACGTGCTGTTTGCTAACTGTTTCATTCATACAAATCTTTCATTTAAATAGCAATTGCATGGATCTTCTGCTTGGGATTATCCTCTATTATGTCTATGACAACAATAGGCAAATAGTCAGTGTCCCATAAATGCTTCTCAACTTAAAATCAATTGTAAAACAATAAACAACTCCAGTCACTATCCTCTCCCCTCAAGGTCCACCATTCTATTGTTGATCATCGTCTCAACATTATTTTTGATTATTAAAACTCTGACGAAGACATTAATGTAGAAAATTCCAACTAATCTAGTGAACAAATCCCTAACTGTATATATCCAATAAGCCAGTTTTTATGGCTTTTTTTTTTTTTTTTCAGTATGGGGATGTAACCCAGGGGCATTATACCTCCAAGCTACACACCTAGCCTAGTTTTTAGTCTTTTTATTTTTTTTAATTTTTATTTTTTTTATTTTTTGGTGGTACTAGAGGTGGAACCCAGAGGCTTTCTACCTCCGGGCTATACTCCCAGACCCATTTTATATTTTATTTGGAAACAGGGTCTCACTTAAGTTGCTGAGAGCCTCACTAAATAGCTGAGGCTGGCTTCGAACCTGCGTGATCCTCCTGTCTCAGCCTCCCAAGCGCAGGGATTACAAGCGTGCGCTACCATGCCCGGCTTAGTCTTTTTATTTTTTGAAACAGGGTCTCACTGAATTGTGAAGGGCCTCTCTAAGTAGCTGAGGCTGTTTGGTAACCGCAGTCCTCCGGTTTCCACTTCCTGAATGCTGAGATTACAAGCATGCCTTTTTTTTTTTTTTTTTTTTTGCATATGTGGTTGGTGACGATTCAAACATGTTGTTTCTAGCTCTGGGATCTTCTTTTGTCAGAAGTCTCCTGACTTCTCTTCCTCTTTTTAATTCACCTTCCAGGAAGACACCTACTGGTTGGATGGTCATACCATCTCCCAGTCTTAGAGCCTCTGATGAGCCCCTCGTTGGCCAGGATAAGTGGCATGATTTGCCTTGGCTTAGTTTCCTAAGACCTTGGTAACTTTAGGGTTTCTCTCTGAGACCAGTCAGTTTCCACAGGGGAAGATTCCAAGAATCTTGTAGACAATAAGAGCCCCACTGATAAGGAAGAGAACTTGTGACTCCATATTCTGCTGTCATTAGATTTAATCCTGATTTTACCAAGAAGATATTCTTTTTTTGTGTGTGTGTGTGGTACTGGGGTTCCTGGAAGCCCTTCTACCTCCGGGCTATTCTCCCAGACCTATTTTTTTTTAATTTGGAAACAGGGTCTCTTAAGCCAGCGAGGCTGGCTCTGAACCAGCGCGATCCTCCTGTCTCAGCCTCCCAAGCACAGGGATTACAAGCGTGTGCCACCACGTCCGGCTCCAATAAGATATTCTTACTCCCTGTGATTCCTGCCCTAACAGCAGGCAGATAGCAACCCACCAGTCTTCTGTTGAAATAGTGTATAGGATGATTGTCCCATGGGGCTAATGGCGGAAGGGAATCTAGCTGCCCCAGGCCCAGTAGCTGCTTCTAAAACAGCTTTCAGGGAGTTTCCTTATTTTAGTTCTGTCCCTCTTCACTCACAGGCAGAGACCAATTTCTGCGCTTCTCCAGGGCTGTGTGATGTCAATCCGATTGGCTTGTGACACTCTCCTCTGACAGCTGAGGGTTGGATGTGGCCTTCTCTGGTCTTGTTAGTTACTTACCCCTCTCTGCTTTCCAGTTCCCCATTTTTATTATTTTTTTCTACTTTCTTTCATCCCCTTTGAGTTTAAGTCCTTTAAAACAATTCTCTGAACTGGTCCCTCGTGTGGTGCCATTAGGAAGCAAAATTAGTGCCAGTGTCCAATTTTCTGTCTCTGCAGAGCACACAGGTGTCTCCGGGCCCCCTCTGCAGTTCCTAAAGCACAGTTGCTCTCCTAAGCCATTGAATTGATTGCTGTAACTGGCCAACTCCCAGATACTAAAAACTGAATTTAAACAATCCTTCTCTAGCAAATGTCACTGCTGCCTCCATGCCTACCCAGCTTGGACGATGTGACCGGTTTGAGTTCGAGTGCCACCAACCGAAGAAGTGCATTCCCAACTGGAAGCGCTGTGATGGCCACGGCGACTGCCAGGACGGCCAGGACGAGGCCAACTGCCGTGAGTGGTTGGACCCCTCAGCCCCAGGCAGATTCTCAGGGCTTCGCCTCTCCGGATCTACACGCAATCCTGGGCATGAGCCCCTGCCCTTCCGTGTAGCCTTGTTTTTACGATGTTCTCCACGATGGCTTAGTGCTGTGGACTCACATCATACCATAGGATAGCCACATTCTTCATAATAGGAAGAGAAAACAGACAGTTCTATGTGAAAGATCTGATAGCTAGAGACCACACATTAAATTCTCCCAAAGGGTATGCCCGTGTGGTCAGATAATCCAGACCAGGTTATTTTAAATACCAGTAGCATGTCCAACCAAAAAAAAAAAATTCTGAATAATGATAAAAATAGGTTTATTTGGCTAAGTATGTTTAATTCTATAAAACATCCATGGCTAAAGCCATTACCTTCTATATATGCATTTATTCTTCTGGAAGTGTTTAGTGAGCCATGCAGAACGTATTGCTGGGGGGACCACGTCCAGCACCCTGTTAAGAAATTCAGTCCCAGCCCCTACAGCGCTTCTTGTAGGTGAGTTAGGATTCTGAACAGCATGTAGAATGCGGACCAGGTGGCCTGGGCCCAGTATGAGCTGACAGGTGCCCTGTATACATATTTGGAGTTGGCAGTTTTCAAGCAGAGAGTCCTGTGTTCCATTTCCCTGATGTGCCCAGGGAGGTTCCTTGGAGCTCGGGATGGAGGGAGACGCTGGCTTGTGTGAGCTGTCTGAGGGCTGCAGACTGTCCTCCTGGGCCCTTACTGGGCCCAAGTGGCTAGATGGTCCCTCCTGCATAATCCAGGACATGCTCTTGACATCAAGGTCCTTACTTGAGTCACATCTGCAAAAGTCCCTTTTGGAAAGTGAAGTAACGTATTAACACATTCTGGGCTTGGGTGTAAAAATGTTTGACTTGGAGGTACAAGGTTAATTTCAGACTACTCACTGGTAGCACTGGGTCTGTGGCAGGAGGGGGCAGGCAAGTGTGAGTCTAGGTAATGAAGGCCTGCATTTCCTGCATCAGGCATGGCCTGTCCACCCAGGGGCAGCAGATGTGCTTCTTCGGGCAGCCAGTCTTTCTTCTCCCGTGGTATCAGTTACCATACTATCAGGATCCTTTCTGGAGCCTCCCATGCTGGGGAGAAGATCAAGTTTGAGGTCACAGGCCTGCCATGGAGTCCCTCAGCTTTTAATTTACTTTTATTTTACATTATCTCCTTTTTCTGTGAAAGTACTTTAAAGCCTATACAATTAAAAATAAGTGGGCATGCCTCCTAACGCTATTGTGATTTGCCTTGTTATTATTTGTGTTGCTCAAACCAGAAGTCAGAGTGTCATTCTAGACCATACACCAAGAACAGGAACAGAGTAATCAGCGAGTTGAGTCATAGCTACAGGTCGCTGATGCCTTCCAGGAGCCAGGCACTGCTACAGAGGCTTGCATTCCTCAGATCCCTGCAGAAGAAATAGTGATGAAATTGTCACCTAGTTTAACATAGGGACACCAAACTTGGGTGCTTTAAACAGCTTGCTGAAGCACATCCAGAAGAACTTAACACCCAGTTTTTTTGACTCTGAATCTTGGATCATTCCTAAGGGAGATCCCAGTTGTGAATATCAAGGAGGGCGCTACCTCAGTGCCAGTGCACATTCCCCTCTGCCTCATCCTAAGACATTTAAAGCATTTGAAAGCAGAAGATGATTAGTTCCAAGAGATAAGACTTCTTTTCCTAAATATGTTTGAGCCTGGACTTTTGGTTGCACGTGGTCCTTTCCCTGGGTCTAAGGAATGTCTCTGTATTGCAGCCACACACAGCACCCTGATGTGCACGAGCAGGGAGTTCAAGTGTGAGGACGGCGAGGCCTGCATCGTGCTCTCGGAGCGCTGTGACGGCTTCCTGGACTGCTCGGACGAGAGCGACGAGAAAGCTTGCAGCGGTGTGTGCCTGTGTGCCGGTGGCGGGCTGGGCTCCGTGGCTCCTTTGCCACAGGGATTTCTGGCTCAGATCCTTTATCAGTACAGGCTCCCCAAGTGGGCGACACAACCCTGGGGTCAGGGGTGCTGGGATGAAATGCAGGAGCAGAAAAGAACACAAATTTCTCACTGCATCTCTATTTATTCACTTCAAGATTTCCAGGCTGGGGGTGGAGGGGTGCTGAATAATTTACCTTCTGAAAAGGAGACACTAAGCCAAGTAAGTTTGGAAACCTTTGAGTTTAGAACTTCTTCATAATCCAAAAGCAAGATGGGTTTGTGCCCACTTTTGGCTTGCCAAGGAGAACAAGGCATGGCTCAACTGCGAGGTAACTTCCAGCAGCCTCCTCCCCGTCAAGGAAATGCTGGTCTTAGATTTATTCACGACACACCTCCCACCTCTTGCTGATATACTGTGGTTCAGCCTCAAGCTGCAGATGGGGCAACTCATTCCTTCCATCCGGGGTGCTGCTAGTGGTACATCCTGCTATGATGGCCTTGGACTTGCAGCATTCTTTATTATGACTCAAACTTAAATTGCCATAGACAGAAAGGAGGTGAAATTCAAGTGAAAAGTCTATGACTGGCAATACAGGAAACCCCAGGGAAGGTTGCAGAGGGAGACGTCAGTCATGTTTTCTGCAATATCTTTTCAGATAATGATCATAGTCTCCTGATAACTTATATCATAGTCATTCTGCCTAAGAGCTGGGATCCTGTGAAATCTAAGTTATGGCTCTCTTTGACTTTTTCCTCTTTTTCTCTCTAGACGAGTTAACTGTATACAAAGTCCAGAATCTTCAGTGGACAGCTGACTTCTCTGGGGATGTAACTTTGACTTGGATACGGCCTAAAAAAATGCCCTCCGCTTCATGTGTCTATAACATCTACTACAGGTGGGTCCCGTCCTTGGCTTGGTCTTCGGTTGCCACTGGCTGTCCTGCCATGCTCTTGTGATAGTCACAGTGTGGTTGTTTATTAGTGGTGTCGTATGTCTCAGCCGCCCTGTGCTGCTTCACCGTGACAGCATCTTTATTCTTTTGGTCAGGGTGGTCGGAGAGAGCATATGGAAGACTCTGGAGACTCACAGCAACAAAACCAACGCTGTTTTAAAAGTCTTGAAACCAGACACCACGTATCAGGTGAAAGTGCAGGTCCAGTGTCTGAGCAAGGCGCACAACACCAATGACTTCGTGACGCTGAGGACTCCGGAAGGATGTAAGTGTTCTAACCTGATTTTATGGCATGTACAGGACCATGTGTGAGGTGTTGAGCAGGATTTCCCAAGGATTCTCAAGTATGTAGAAATATATTTATACAGGCCTTCCTTGTGTAGAAATACCATGATGAGGTTTTACAGTCTAACCTAAGTTGCTGAACATTTAGTTCTCATTATGGTAGAGAATGTTCTGGAACCTTAACAGGGTAACTCACATTCTTCCCACCAGTGCCCTCTTTCACATTTCTTATCTAGTTTCTGCCTCTGCCTTCCTTCACTAGGTATTTTCTAGTGCTTGGTCCTTAGGAGCTCGTCATCCTTAAAATATGAGGCTGATTTTGAAAAGACAAATCCATGTATGGGAGAGAATTTCTTGTTCCCTCCTGTCAGAGTTGCTGAGTTGTGTGACTGCTTATTTTAGCCCCTTTTATCATTAGCCAGGGCATCTTGAGTGTGTCATCATGGAACTCGGTACGAAGTCCATGTGGAAGGTGGTCATGTATATTTGGATGGAGAATTCTGGTATTTTAGAAACTTAGTCTTATTCCCTGGGAGTCAGGCCCGCAGGTCTCTGCTTTGTGGTGCTAGGGGTTGAGGCAGCAGAGGCTGCAATGACAATTAAGATTGTAGCATCAAAGTTCGGGGCGAGTAGTGACTCAGCTCGCCCCCATGATTCTCCCTTGAAGCCCTAGTGAGCCACAGATTTATGTCTGATGTGTCTGAGCCCTGATCTGATGACCAGATTGGAGGAAGAGGAAAAGCATCTTGTCAGTGTAGAGACCAAGCCAGCAGCCTTTGCAATGAATAGGCCCCAGTGTATAGCCCTGAGATCGATCTTGTCCCTGCTTTAAGCTCAGGAAAATACTTCTAGTTGTGCAGATGGGTTTTAATCTCAAGGTAACTCTTTAAAATATATATATATATATATATATATATATATATATATATATATATATACTATCTTTAATTGACAAAAATAATTGTATATCTTATGGGGCATAGTGTGTCATGGCAATACATGTTTCCAGTGTGTAAGGATCAGGTTGTGGTGATTGCCACTAGCTATTGTGAAATATTCAATTAATTGTTGTCAACTATAATTATCCTACTGTGCTGTACAACATTTGAAAATTTCTTCTGTCTCTGTTTCTGCATCTGTGTACTTGTTAAAAATATCTCTGCATCCCTCCTCAACTCCACGCTTCCCAACTCTGGTAACTTCTATCCTCTGCTTTTATGAGATCAATTTTTAGCCTCCACAGATAAGTAAGAATATGCAAAGTTTGTCTTTCTGTGCCTGTCTTATTTCATTTGACATAAGGTCCTTCAGGCTCCTCCACATTGCTCCAGATGACAGAATGTCAGTCCTTTTTGTGGCTCAGTGATATCCTATTGTGTGTATAGGCCACATTTTCTTTATCCATCCATCCATCACTGGGCACCCAGGTGGATTCTCTAGCTCAACTATTGTGACTAGTGCTGCAGTAGACTTAGGACTAGACTTCCATATACTGATTTCCTTTTCTCTGGATACATACCCCGTAGTGGAATTGTTGGACCATAGTAGAGTATTATGAGTAGTTCTTTTGTAAACACTTTCACTGTTTTCTATAATGGCTGCACTCATTTATGTTCCCACCTGCAGTATAGGAGATATTTTTTCTGTGCTTTTTTGCCATTACTTTGTGCTTTTTTTATAGCACCATTCTAACTGGGGTGAGATGGCAGCTCATTGTGATTTTCATTTTCATTTCCGTGATGATGAGTGATGTTCAACATTTCTTCATTTACTTGTTGGCCATATATATATTCTTTTGAGAAATATTTCTTCAGATCATTCCCTCATCTTTTAGTCATTGTTCTTTTACAGTTGTTTTTTTTTTTTAATTCTTTATATATTCTGGCCATTAATTTCTGGGTGAATAGGTTACAGGTATTTTCTCCCATTCTGTAGGTTGTCTTTTCACTCTGCTAATTGTTCCCTTTGTGATATAAAAGCATTTTTATTATGGTCTCATTTGTCAATTTTTACTTTTGTGGCCTCTGCTCTTTGAGTTCATATTAAAAAAATCCTGGCCCAGACCAATGTCTTGAAACACCTCTCTTATGGTTTCTCCTGTTGGTGTTATAGTTTGGGATCTTATATTTAAGTCTTTAATCTGTTCTCAGTTGATTTTTGTATATAGTGAAAGGAGTCTAGCTTCATATTTATGCATATGAATAGTTTGCTCAGCACCATTTGCTGAAGAAACCATCCTTTTTCCAATGTCAATTCTAGGTTCTTTGTCAAAAATTAGTTTGTGTAGATATGTGGACTCATTCGTAGATTCTTTCTTCTCTTCTCTTGGTCTGTGTGTCTGTTTTTCTGCTGATACCATATTGTCATGGTCTTCCAGCTTAGTGATATGTTCTGAGGTCAGGTAATTGTTGCCTCCAGCTTTGTTCTTTGCGCTGAGGATTTCTTTGTCCACTGAGGATCTTTTATGATTCCCTGCAAATTTTAATTTGGGATTTTTTTCATTTCTGTGAAGAACGTGATTGTTGTTCTGATGGGGATTGCACTGAACCCTATAGATTGCCTAAAGTAGTATGGAGAGTTGAACAGTACCCATTCTTCCTATCCATGAATATGAGTGTCTTTTCATTTTTTGTATGTCCTCTTCAATTTCTTCCATCAGCATTTCATAATTTTCATTGTGGAAATATTTGACTGCCTTGGTTAAATTTTTCTTAGGCTATTTTATTTATTTATAGCTATTGTAAATGGGATTGATTTCTCAAATTTTTTAAAGTATATTTGTGTTAGCACATAGAAAATGGTACCGATTCTATGTGCTGATCTATCCTGCATCTTTACTGAATTCATCTAGCACTTTGAACAGTTTTTGGATAGAGTCTTTAGATTTTTCTATATATGAGATCATATCATCTGCACACAGGGACAGCCTGACTTCCAAGTTGACTCTTTTCTAGTGCCAGATGCCCCCCGGAACCTCCAGCTGTCACTGCACAGGGAAGTAGAAGGTGTGATTGCTGGCCACTGGACTCCTCCCATCCACACCCACGGCCTCATTCGTGAGTACATTGTAAGTACCTTATTGGAGTTGGTGGAGCTGGCTGGGTGCTGGAGACTGGGAGCTGCTTTAGCAATAATCATTTGGATAATGGGCTGCTCCTTAGGACATCTGGCACCCACCTTTTCCCTCTTTCTACCTGCCTCATGTAAGGGAATAGGGTGATCCAGACCTCCAGACACCTTTTACTCATATTTTTCTTTTCATTTTAGGTAGAATACAGCCGGAGTGGTTCCAAGATGTGGGCCTCTCAGAGGGCTACAAGTAACTCTACAGAAATAAGGAACTTAATGGTCAATGCTCTATATACCGTGAGAGTGAGTGTTTACATCTGCTCTGACCAGCTGGTCAGTGCTAGTCCCTGGACAGTTGTTCCATTTCATGAGAACTCCGTGTTTACTTGTAAAATATGTGTATTAGATGTCTCAAAATACCCAGCTCCTTATTCTAAGGGGGGAGAACTCAGGCTTCCCTCAGACACCCAAGAACTTGCAGTAACCCAAGAGCTTTCCGTGCCCATAACCCCAATGTTCTGCTCGCTTGCCACACCTGTCTTTCCTCTTCACCCAGCTCTTTTCTGCTTATGTTTAGCTGCAGAGTGATGCAGAGCTATAATAAGTAGAATTTGTAAACCAATTTTGTAAGGTTCTTGAGAAATGTAATATTATCTTTAGCAGAAAGGAGACAGATTTTATGCAGAATATTTATTGACACCATTAAATGCAAACAGTTCAGAGATTCCCTTGCACCATTAATTTCCCAATACCATATATATACATATTATGTGTGTGTGCACATGCAATGCCCTTCAGAAGAACCTTGACATCTGTAAGTCAATAGAAATTTCATAATTTTAGAACTATTCTAATTCCCTTTGCCCAGTCTCCTCTCCTTGTCTCTTTCCCATGTTATTTCTGCTGGGCCCTCTGTCTAGCATGGGTCACCCTATATAATTTTTTCCACCCTTATTGCCATACTCTTCCCACTTAGTTTATTCAGAATTCTTGCTATATGATGTGTTGCCTTTATTCATGCTAATTCACACTCTGATTTGAAAAGGTGGCTGCGGTGACTAGTCGCGGAATAGGAAACTGGAGCGATTCTAAGTCCATTACCACCATTAAAGGAAAAGGTAAATGATTCCACCATTTGCCGATCTAGAGGAGATATAAACCCTTGGAGATGTCCTTCAGTGTGACAGAAAAAGAGAAGTGTAGATTAGAAAACTCCACACGCACACTTCTGGGTATCGCCGTGGTGTGTTAGAGACAGTCATTTTGCCTGATTGCTGAATGTGATCCACCTCCTAGAACTGAAGGGGTTTCCAGAAGCTTGTGCCCATTCTTTTGTGAGCATGAAGAGGATCTGAAAAGCATTTCTCCTCACTGTGGATGGAGATGGCTTTGCACACGTTCATTTGCCGTATTCTAGGGGAAGTCCATGCTGAGGTCTGTGACCTCTCCTAGCGGTGCTGACAGTCTGCGTCAATGCTGGTGTCTAACACTGGGCTGATCTGGGCACTCTGAAGTGCACACTGCTTCACGTCCATCAGCTTACCTGGTGGATCCCTCAGAACAGCCACAGGTCAGGTGTGGGAGTGGAAGGAGGCACTTACCGCAGGCCACACAGTCAGGAAGCAACAGAGCTAGGACTGGAACTGGACACACCTCACTCCAAAGCCTGTGCTCTTTCTTAACCATCACGCTGCACGCTCCCCTCTAGGCTGAGACATATGGCTCCGTGGGTCGCTCTGCTTGCCAAGGTGGCTGGCTTCTCATTTTGCATGGCGCCTCATGAGGGCCAAGGTCTGGTCTGTTTTCCTCCACCCTGTCACTGGTATCCAGTGGGAGCTGTAGAATCGCAGGTGCATGAGTGCATTGAAGCAACTAATGCAAGGTCCTGGCGCACGTTGGAGAGGGACTGCAGCTCATCTCCCTGAGTGGTTTTCCCCATCTGAGCCTCGACACCGGGAACTTTCATTTCTGGATTTGCAGATATTACAACTACAGCCAGGCACAGTGGTGCATGAGTGTAATCCCAGTTCCTGGGAGGGTGAGACAGGAGGATAGCAAGCTTGGGGCCAACCTCAATAACTTAACATAACCCTATTTCAAAACTTAAAAATATAAAAAAAGCCTGGGGATATAGCTCAGAGGTAGAGTGTCCCTGGGTTTAATCCCATAAATAAATAAATAAATAAATACATACATACATACATACATACATACATACAGCCAGCCGCATACGCACTCTGGCGTGGAACATGACTGGGTGATTTTACAGTTGCCTGAGCCTGTGAAACAACAGCTCTGAGTTGTCAAGTCACTCTCTGATCACTTCCAAAACTTGGAATGTGGGGAACAAAGCAGAAGACAGCCAAGCTTAGTGCCTGCAGTCGGTGGGCAGGATGCTTGCAGTTGGAGGAACCATGCTGGGTTCACAACTCCCTAGAGTTCTTATTGTCTTATTCTTTTTTTTTTTCTTTTCCTAAAAAACTTGGGTCAAAACATTCTGGCTGTCCCTATCTAAAAGAAGGGACTTTGGAAGCACAGCTTCTTGAGCTCTGTAGGTACAGGTCTCACCTACGATTCAAAGTCACAGTGGCTGGCTGCTTTTTCTAAACTTCTTGTCAATTTCATTGTGTCTCAGCTCCTCACACATTTTTGGTTAGAGTTCGTACTGAAGGCACTTACAGGCTACTTCAGAAAGTACTGTGACCTGGGATCATAACGTAAGGACCAAGATAGAGGTGGTGTCAGCCAGAAGAATGGGTGCACTAGTGATGTGGATTATTAACAGTAACAGCCGCCAGAGATGCCACCTTGTAATGAACACTTTTTGTATACCATGCACCATGCTTCTTGGTTTACATGAATTTATGAGATGGGTATTTTTATCCTTGTTTGCAGCTGAAGAGATTGGGCTTTGGAGAAGATCACAGCCTGCCCCAGTCACTGTGGTTATAACTCAGGCTGGTTTTGCCGCAGCATCTGTGTTCCTTGGCTCTGATTTGGATGCTGGGCATCTCTCATAAACTTTCTTCTGGTTATTGTGTGTTTTTTGGTTTTTTTTTTTTTTTTTTTTTTAGCCTGGTTTTATGACATGCCTCATCATCTGGAAGGTTTCCTTTACATTTTGACATATCTCCTTTGTCACCGGATGTACCCACTGCTTCAAGTCTCTCGTGCTTTCTGATGAGGGGTGTGTGTGCTGAGAGTCTAATGAACAAGTTGCCATTTGCATGGTGTCTTCTGACCACATATATCCCATGGAGCCCTTTCAGATCCTGCTTTCTTGTGGTGAGACCTTCACATGACAAGCATGATGTCCCTCAGTTGAACTGAGAGGCGTCTTGGTCTGGGCCACGCTCCTTGCCCCCCTCAACTCTCAGCCTAAGCTCTGGTCTTTGGGAGAGCACCAAATAATTACTGGCTCCTTAATCTCCATAAATGAGACTTCACTGGAAAAAGAATGGTAGTTGGGTGCGAGACCCTGTACATGCATCATCATTATCATTATTATTGGTACTAAGGATTGAATCCATGGACATTCTACCTCCAAGCTACACCCACATTTCTTATTTATTTATTTATTTATTTATTTATTTATTTATTTATTTGAAATAGTGTCATACTAAGTTGCCGAGGATTGTGCTAAGTTGCTGGCTTTGAACCTGTATTGTCTCTCAGCCTCCCAAGTGCTGGGGTGACAGGCCTCTGCTGCGACACTCAGCTGTACATACATTATTTTAGCTTATTTCCCAGGCTCAGCACAGTGTAGAAATGCATTTTTCCAGGCTCAGTGCAGAAAAGGAAGTTGCCTCAGGCCACACAGCTGTGAAGTGAAAGAGACAGAAATTGGTTCCAGCTTGCCCAACTCCAGAGGCCACATCCTTCCTGTTCTGCCACACATACATGTACAAACTATGAATCTTCCTGTTGTCATCCTTCCAAAAGGCTTGAGATCACTGGACTTTGTGATTGGTAATAAAGGTGGCGCCCACAGTGACCTCTGTACCTTTAAGGACCAGGTGGAAGCTGGTTTGCTGGGGACATTTACATGATAAAACTTCTGGGCTTGACCTCCTGGCCGGGCTAGCCGTCTGAGAGTTGTGTGCTCACCAAGCAATGTTGGGCCCAACTTGGGCCTCAGGACAACAGTGGTAAAATAGAAGAGTAAAGATGGCCATAGTGCCCTTTATCCCCAGCTGAAAGGTTGTTTTGTCTTTTGAGTTGAAAACTGTGAATTCCTGCCCTCTTTACTTCTCACATAGCTTCTCTTTCTGAATTTCTGTTTATTTTCAGTGATCCCACCTCCAGATATCCACATTGACAGCTATGGTGAAAATTCTCTAAGCTTTACCCTGACCATGGATGGTGATGTCAAGGTAACATGGAAATTGCTTTGTCAGGGGACTCATAAGACTTAGCCTAGCAAGATTAAGACATAGGAATGGCTTGCTCCAGTGGAGCTAAAACACCCAGAACTGGGTTGGTCCTTCCCCGTGAGGAACAACTTGAGGCTCCACATGTCCCCATTCCACCCGAGCCTGGTGCCTTTCTCCTCTAACCATATAATTAAACGGTTCACAGCTACAGTGCAAATAGAGTTGGTGTTAACAGAATACATAAGCCCTGTAATTTTCAGCTTTATTGGATTTCCTGGTGCTAATGCAGAGGTTCCCACGTAGAAGAGCAGTCTTTTTAGAGTCGGGTACCTTGGAGACTCGTCCACTGGGGCCCCCAGTGTCCACCCACTGTCCTCTTCCAGCACTGCCGGACCTTCTGCTTTACCCATCTGCATAGCTGGCTCTCCCACTGCTCTCTGTGTCCCTACAGTCTTTCGAATAGAGATCACTCTCCATGATGCTTCTTCTTGTTTGTCGATTCCTCCTTGCATCTCTCCATCCACGAGGCCATAGTGGAACACACAGCCTCAGTATCCCTGAGCCACAGACATAACACTGTATCGCGCCATTGGCTTCCAGAGGGTGGCTACAAGAGGGGGCCTTAATGTCCTTGTCTATAGTCTTTGGTCTTGAGAACACTTTTATTTTGCCTGCTGACTTATATTTGAAGATGTTTAGATCAAAATCGTCTATGAGCTTTAGCTCTACACCTTCTGTGAGGGCTCAGGAAAGGTAGTCTTTCCTGACAAGTGGACATCTTCCCTTCTGTTAATGCGACCTCACCTGCCCCCTCTGTACCCACCTGTAGTCCTGGATGCCAAGTGAGATTTGCCTTTAATTATCATGGCCTAATTTTCTTGCAATTTTTTCTCTTTCTGCTTTTATTAATTGGCTCTTATCCCTTTATTCCGCATTAACTTTTTTTTCTCTTGAATGCATTTTATATTATAAATTATAAATTGCCTCACTGTTGTTTTCCAAAGTAGATAGACTATAACTAAGTCCTAATTAATGGTAGCACAAATAGAACTTATTTAAAAATGAAAAGAAGCTACCCAGCCATTGTAAGAAATGAGGCAAAGAAAGGAGGTCTCCTTTTCATTCCACCTTTTGTACTTGGGGTGCCCTCTGACCCTGCTGGCGTTCATGTTTCCCATTTCCTGGCAGGTGAATGGCTATGTGATGAACCTTTTCTGGGCGTTTGACACCCACAAACAAGAGAAGAGAACCTTGAACTTCCGAGGGAGCTCATTGTCACACACAGGTAACGCACCTTAGAGTTGGGGTTTCTAGCATCTTGGGTGGGGCACCGGGGTCTTCTATGGAGGTAGTTCTGTCCGTCAAGGACAGTCCGAGCTCCTGACTCCAGAGGGAGGCCTCACTCACTGGCTCTGCGGGCCATAGCGGAGGAAGAACTAGAAGGACACTTTTATTTTGCCTGCTGACTTATATTTGAAGATGTTTAGAAAACCTCCTGCTTTCTGCCCTACCAGAACCAGCTCCTAGATTGGGTCACCTGTCTCTTTTCTAGCCTGGTGTACTCCTGCCTTGCTCATAATAGGTAGCACAGACCTGGCACATGGTGGGTATTAAATATCTGTCAGTAAACATCTGTCGACTTCATGGACTTAATGAGTAGACCAGCAAACCACAGGAGGAAGTGGTCCAGCCCTCCTTCTATCTGTACAAAGAACGAGCCTCAGCTAAAATTCCTGTATCTAAAAGTCGGCTAATGGAGGGATTTTATTTCTAAGAAATGACATGGGAGCTTCCTCCTTTCCTCTTCTAACCTGCTTGCAACATACTTTACATTTTTCTCTTTTCTTTTTCTTTTTTTTTTTTTGTTGCCCTTTGTTAATGGTCTTAGGAAACAAAAACTACAAGTGTTCTGCTCAAGGTTTGCTAGCATTAAGTAACTTGCGCAAGGAGGTCCTGTGAGGGGTAACAACACTGAACGCCTACTGTGAGCAGTCATTTGCCTAGGTGTTCTCTGTTGTTATTGGGATTATCATCCTGCATAAACCAATAACATTCTTGTGAAGTATGCTTGTGTCACCGAGGAGAAGCTAAGTTTCGGAGAATGAGAATTCCTTCAGAAGGCTGCAGAGGTGGGCACCTCTGCCTTTGCAGTTCCAAAGCCTGTGTCTCGTTGGCTCAGTGTCCTACCAGTAGAGTTGGCAGAGTCAGGCAGAGTCTTGTAGCTGTAACCTGAAACCTTGGAAGAGCTGGCCAGACACTAGGCATCATGCCAGGCATTTCTTACAACACTTTCCTCTTTAATCCCTGCTGTAGCCAGCTGCTATGTGTCCTATTGGGTCTTAACCATTTTATAAACAAAGGGACATTCTAAGAGTATAAATACTGTACAAAAGGTACACAGCCACAAAGCATAGAATCAGGCCCTGGATGTCCTCAGTTCTTCTGATTCCCACATTATCCTCTTAACATCTCTCCTTTAGTCCCTCCTGTTTTAGTCTTAATCCTGTGATTAGAAAGGGATTGCATGCTTATTTTAGAAAATTTAGGTGGCAAAAAAATCATGAAAATTAACATTTTCTATAATGAAGTTACAATTTTTGCATTTCAGACATCCCCATGCATATTTTTCTATGCATTGATCTCTTTAGATATTTTTATATATAAAATCAGAATGATACTGTATATAGTTTGGTGCCCTTCCCTTTAAACCTTCTTACTTAACATAGAATTGTGGGAGTTTTCCAGGGTCACTAAATGTTCTCTGGAACAAGTTTTAGTGGCTACCTAGTGGCTCCTGGAAAACACATTGTTTAGTTGTTGCCAGTTGGGTTATGCACAGTTTTTTCCACTGCCGTGGACACTGAAATGGATACTCCTGTTCACCAGTTTTTTAGTTCCCCTCTGAGGTCATGGGATAGCTGAACAGAAGGATATGGTTTCTAAGGCTCTTGTAACACAAGACCAAAAAGCCATCCAGGAGCACTGTACCTGATGGTCAGCTTTAAAACAAATTACTCAGTGCCCATGAGGTGTGTTGCATGTAACTCACCATCAGGAAATAAATATTAAATGAAGTCCGACCACATGTGTGTTTCACTGAAATCAAGAGATTATTTTTTTTAAGAAGGCCGTGGGCATCAGTTTGAATTCTAGACTCACATCCCCACCTTCCTCCTGGCATCTCCCTCTTTTCACAGTTGGCAATCTGACAGCTCATACATCCTATGAGATCTCTGCCTGGGCCAAGACTGATTTGGGGGACAGTCCTCTGGCGTTTGAGCACGTCATGACCAGAGGGGTTCGCCCACCTGCTCCCAGCCTCAAAGCAAAGGCTGTCAACCAGACTGCGGTGGAGTGCACTTGGACTGGTCCCAAGAATGTGGTGAGTGGGTTGGCGTGACCATCTCTGAGTGCACGTAGGCTGTCGGGTCTCTCTTCTCTGCTGCTCTGTGGCTCTCACCCTTGGAAGCCACTTGAGATCCCACCCTAGCACCCTTTACCACACTGGCTGGCCTGCAAGACAGTAGCCCATACTATCTGCTGTTGAATGACTTCGTTTAGGTACAGTATAACATATTCCTGCACCCAGAGATTTGCTTGGGGTTGTGGACTTGATAGAAAGTTGCTAATTTAATAGCCTCTTTTACATGATACAGACATCCCCTCTCCAGGCTCCCTTTTACCTCAAAATAGTTTCTACTAGCAAAGGGGCCTTTCTCTCTGTTGTGCCCAGCTGAGGGCATGGCCACTTGGCACCCCCGGCTGTATCGACAGAGTGGCGCACTGTGTACAGAGTGCTGGGCTGCTGACTGGTTTGAGGGTCACTAGTTACGTGTGACTTGGGGAAGCAGCCTTGCTACGCCCAGTCCTAACTCATGCTCTGGTCACATGCATGCTGACTTTCACAGGTGGGAGATGGAATGAGATCCCTGTGGGGACCGTCGCCACCACTCTTCAGTTCACGGAGCACTCTGTAGCCCATGGTTTCCCTCAAGAATAGCTGTCACCACCACTGCCCGCATGCATGGGGATCCTTCTTGGGGCTCACAGCCCTGCAGACATGGCGACTCTACCCTAAGAAGCCCAGTCCGGTCACAGTGAGCGTGCTGTGCTTAACTCTGAGTGCCCAATGTGAGGCGGGTCCCATCCTGTCCTCTTGATCCCTCGTTCCCCCATTCCCTTCCATTGCATTTGCCTCCAACCCCTTCAGTCCTTCAAGTCCTCCCTCCCCCTCCTCCTCCCTGTGGATCACCCCTTGGGGCCTCCTTTCCTCTTTCATTATCTGTGCTTTCCCTCTCTGTCCTTCCAGTACTGAGCAGAGTTAGAGAAGAGCCACACTACTGCCTGGGTCTTGGGAATCCCTTTGCCCATCCTGATGGCTTCCCTCTCCGTTCTCACAGCTGCTGCGGATTCTGGCAGCTCTCAGCCCCACTTTCCTTTCGCATACTCCTGGAGGAAGTGCTCTGATTCTGTCTTAGGCAGAAAACTTCTCCAGTTCTTAACCTCTCTTTCCAGGCTCAGTCAGCTTCCATGCCCTGCCCTAAGCTTCTTCTAAACTCCATCATTTTCCTACGTGTGCCTGCAGGAGTAAGAATGGTTGCATTAACAGAGAAACCAAAGGAAACCGTGTTTTAAAGAGTTTACTTCCCCCTCAACCAAAAGAAGTTTTGAGGTCAGCAGTCCAGAGCAGTCCAGGGCTTGTGTCATAGCAACATGGTTTGATCTGGGATGCAGGCTCTGCCTCTCCAGCCTATGGCCTCTATCCTTCAGGATATCTTCATGGTCCACAGGCTCCCGGAGCCACAGCCCTTGTCTCTATTCCAGGTAGCAGGAAGAAGGGCTTATTCATTGTACTGAGCCCTCCTAGACCTTCCACAGACCCTCACACTTACAGCTCATTGGCTGGGGCTTGTCACGTGTCATCCCCCCCACCCTGGCTTCCAGTCTGGTGGAAAAGGCAGGCATTTCCTCAAGTTGCAGTTTTCACTAAGAAGCAGGGTTCTCCTAGGCGAAGGATGAAGGGTGTCTGCAGGGAGCTGGCTGTGCCCACCCTCCTGCACTCCCTCCACACACTTTTTTTTTTTTTGCGGGTCTGGGGATGGAACCCAGAGACATTCGACCTCTGAGCTACACCCTCTACCCAATTTTTTTTCTTTATTTTGAAACAGAGTCTCACTGAGTTGTGGAGGGCCTCACTAAGTAGCTGAGGCTGTCCGCGAACCGCGATCCTCCTGTCTCAGCCTCCCGAATGCTGGGATTACAAGCGTGTGCCACCATGCCCGGCTCCCTCCACACACTTCTGAAGTTTCTCACACTCTGTACAAACTCCCCTGGCCTCCCATCCCATTCAGTACACCATTCCCAGTTTTCCTCAAGAATGAGTTCTCTGAGGACAGCACACATGGCGGTCACCTGTGCTCTGCAGCACAGCACCCGGCCCGGCCCCTGTGAATGCTGTCAGTCTAATAAATGTTGCAGAAAACTTCTCTTTGAGTCCTTTTGAAATACTTCCAGGGTCTTAAGGATCTTAAGTAACTGGGGTCATTGGCCCGTGAGCTGATATCTTTTCCATTCTCTGCTTTTACCAGGTTTATGGTATTTTCTATGCTACATCCTTTCTTGACCTCTATCGAAACCCAAAGAGCCTGACTACATCTCTGCATAACCTGACAGTCATCGTCAACAGGGATGAACAGTATTTGTTTCTGGTGAGTTTCCTGCGCCAGAGAGCTGGGGGGAATTCCTGTTTTGTAAGGCGTGTCTTGAGCTGTGTGTACCTGGGGAGCTGGACATCTGGACTCCAGATGTGTGACTGGAGGGACGTTCTCCGTCTTCATAAGCATCACAGCCACTGACCCCACTGCAGCTCCTTGGTGGAGGATGGGTAGCAGAGACAGAGAAATCTAAAGCTTTTAGCAGACTTCACTGCCAGTGACTGAGCCTACATACTTTTACATGTGTGCCAAGCTATATGGAGAAAGATGTTTGGTCCAGCATTACTTATCATAGCAAAAGATTAGAAACAAGTGTGCATCAAGAAAAGACTGGCTGTAAAACCCTTAAGGCTTATCCATGGAATGGGATCCAGGGAAACCAGCCAAAAGAAAGACAACTCTAAATGTACTGATATGGAGCAATTGCTAAGCTGTATTAAGAGTATAATATGTGTACTGTTTTCTCAATTGTTTAAAATACATCTAAGAAAGAGCACCAGAAGCTGTGACCAGTGGCAAGTGCTCTGGGGTGTGCGGGACCCTTTTATGCTTTATTCCTTTTGTGCCAGTTGAATTTCAATCCTGTGTGTCTGTTTTATTGAAAGCACAGTGAAGATAGATGATTTTTTTTTCCCCCACATGTGTGCTTGGGCCCTAGGTCCGGGTGTTGGTGCCTTACAAAGGACCGTCCTCTGACTACATTGTAGTGAAGATGATCCCGGATAGCAGGCTTCCACCCCGACACCTGCATGCTGTTCACACAGACAAAACCTCAGCCATCATCAAGTGGGAATCACCGTATGACTCTCCTGATCAGGACTTGGTGAGCGGGCTGGACCGCCAGGCAGCCTTGCTTATTCTTAGCATGCTTTGGGGGGGACACAAAGCAGATCCAGAAACAGGACGGGAAGCACAGGCTTACTGGTGGGCTTCAGCAGGTCTCTCCCACATTTCCATTTTACTGGTGTCCTTATAGAAACCTCTTCTTAGTCAGCACACCTCTGTTACTTTCAGCTGCCTTATTGGTTTATCCTGCCTCCTCATACCTCTCTCCTTGACCCTCTGAAACAGAAGTCAGCAAACGAGGCCTGCAGGCCAAATCTCATCCATCCAGTTGGCTTTTTAAATAAAGTTTTATTGGAACCAAACCACACCCATCTATTTACGTATTATCTGTGTCTGCTTTCCTGCTATTAACAGCACAGTTGAGGCTCTCAAAGCCTAAATATTTATTGCCTAGACCTTTTCAGAAAGTTTGCTGACACCAGCTACAGGAAGGGGTGTTGGTCCTAGGAAACATCTCCCACATTTCCCTGCTCCAGGCTGCTTTTTCCCCTGCCCCCACTGGCTACCCTCCTTTCCAGAGGTGGTCACTTTTAAAATGCTTACTTGCTAAGATTCTGCTGGACTCTCAGCTTTTTTTCCTGATAATTGAGTCTCTTGTGCTTACTACACATCCTTATCTTTTTCTCTTGTCCCCCTTTAAATGTACAAAGCAACCTGGATAGTGTTTAGTAGCGCTTTTTGTTCAGTAGAGCTGGATTGAGCGCATTCGTTCACCGTCTTTCCACTAACAGCGTTCACATACTTGTGCCATAGTACAGAAGTCAGGGACTGACTTTGGGTGTTCTTGCTTGTCCTAACCTAGCTGCTGTTGCTACAGTGTGATTTTTCCTGGAGATGTTTTTTGGTTTTGAATCTGATTGATAATTCCATATGCAACTCTATGAGTATATTCCATTTATAAGCCTAACCCTGGCTATCCAAAGGCTTCCAAAGAACAGAAGCAGACTTTGGGGCTCAGAATGTTGTGGAGCTTCACAGCCTCTGCTATCCATCAGCCCTCCATACCTGTGGTTCCCACCACTGCAGATTCTACCAACTGCCAATCAGAAATATCAAAAACATGCGTCTGTATTGAACATGTACAGATATTTTTCTTGTCATTATCCCCTAAGCAATACAGTATATCAACTGTTTCTATAGCATTTATATTATGTTAGCTGTTATAAGTAATCTGTAGAAGATATATATAGGAGGATGTGTGTGGATATATGCAAAAACATTTCATATAAGGGACTTGATATCCAAAAGGGATTCTGGCAGCAATCCCCTGCAGATACCGAGGGATGACCTTAACACTTGTTCCATTGTCTGTCACTGAACTGTGAAGAGTAGAAAATGCCAAGTGTCTGATGACCACTCATTCCATTTTTTCTCTCCTTTGTCCTAGTTCTATGCAATTGCAGTTAAAGACCTGATAAGAAAGACGGACAGAAGCTACAAAGTTAAATCCCACAACAGTACGGTGGAATACACCCTTAACAAGTTGGAACCCGGAGGAAAATACCACATCATTGTCCAGCTGGGGAATATGAGCAAAGATTCCAGCATAAAAATCACCACAGGTGAGCGGGAAACAGGTGGGCAGCCTCCCAGCGCTGCAGTGTCCACAGCATGCTAGACCTCTGGACATGGGCTCCCTGTTAGAACGCATGTAGTCAGTCAGGGAACCACTGACCTGGAATCTCCGCTGCTGCAGAGGCGCAACTGGGTTTCCCGTTGGGCCACAACACAGCAGTCCCAGCACTGGGGCTGGGGAATGCCTCATTTCCCACGCTCTCTAAGGTTTCTTTCTTCTTCTTTTCTCCTCTCCTCTCCCCTAGCTTATTTTGACTTTCCTAGGGAAGAGGAAGAGGAATGCCCATGAGAGTTAGGAAATATAACTGAAAACTTGCTATCAGGCCAGGGTTGCCTCTGAGGACCTGGACTGGAGAGGCCCAGTGGCGCACTGTAGCAGTCTGTCCCATAGAAGTGGTGGGAGACGTTGCAGGGCAGTCTGTCTCAGGTTCAGGAAGCAGGTGGTAAGCTCCAGAATGTGGGCAGCAGTGGCCGCATCAGAAGTCTCAGTGATGTGGGGCGAGTGATAGGCCTGCATCCTCTGAGCCTGTCATTTGGGGTCACGTGTGCAGGCAGAGTCCCTTATGCCATTTTGTTCTTGCCGCTCCCGCCACATCTGCTTTTGCCTGTCCTTGGGTCTAGTGGCTGTTAATTAGATAATGGCCAAGTGCCTTGGCTAAAATCGTTCTCTCCACAACAGAGATGCCGGCCAAAGGGTATCCACCATGCGCCGGGCACTGTATTAAGCTATGTATGTGTTTTATTTCTTCCCTAACCCAGGCCGCTGAGGCAATCGCTATTTCCTCTCTTTGACATATGGGAAAGTGGAGGGTTAGCTGTATCTTCACTAACTCCATCCTGTCTTCTCCTTAATTTTCAGTTTCATTATCAGCACCTGATGCCTTAAAAATCATAACTGAAAACGATCACGTTCTTCTATTTTGGAAAAGTCTAGCTTTAAAAGAAAAGCATTTTAATGAAAGCAGGGTAAGTTCCTCCTTCATTCTCGATGACTTTGGAAATTTAATCGAAGTGCTATTTTAGAGATGAGCTCATTAACAGCATGCTGGCATAGATAGTGTAAAAATAAAAAGAAAGGAAGGAAGAATAGGGGCAAGGAAGTGAACTTGAGAATTAAAGGACCATTTTCTGTGGGATTGCTAATTAGCAAAGTGTTCATACTGCCCATTAAAGATGAGAATCTTTGCACTAAGCACTTTTCAGTCCTGCACTCATCTTCCCTGGAATCAAGGGAAATGGGCTGGGGCCCTGGCTGTGCCCCCTGAGCTGCCCAGGGAGCAGCGTGGGAACCCAGAGCCCCACCTCCCCACCCGTCGAGGCCTGGGCTTTGCCACACTGCCAGCCTGGCCCCCGTTCACTTCGTTCCTAGAGGAAGTAGAGGGAGCAGGAAGTACTTGAAGATACTCTGTTGACTTAGAAGAAACACCTTTGCTTTCTGTTGTTTTCCTGTTGGCAGGCCAATACCATATCCACAGTGGGAGCAGGGGAAGGGGTCTGAGACCTGGGGGATCCCACACAGCACAAACATGTTCTTGAGGGAAGCTGGTTGGGCCCATGGATGACAAAGCTTGGGCTCAGGGTGAACTTGGGGACTCAGGGCCCCAGTGTTCTCAGCAGTCATAGTGCAATACCACAAGCAAGGATCAGTTAAAATTTGGAAATCCTCATCACTGGGAATTCTCACATCCCACCCAGCTTATGACATGCAAATGGTTCATACCCTTAAATAGAAAAGATGCATGTAAATGAATTTAGAACAGAAATAAAAAGGTACAGGATAACAAGCCATTTCAACAGCAGTGAGCCAAGGGAGAAAGGATTCCACCTCCCCAGGAATCCAGCAACAAGAGCTGCGGCACTTTCACACTAAATCAGTGGACATTGGTGGGTGAGGATCGCTGGCATGGGCATTTGCTGGGCAGCTACTCACTCTGAGAATATAAATTGGTTCAACCTTCTGGAAGCCGTTTTGGTAATGTGTAACAAAAACGTTGAAGGTGTTCACACTTCTTTATCCAGCAATTTTCTAAGACTTTACTTTTAAGGGAGCAGTAAAAACGTATGAACATTATTTTTGTGGTAAGAAAGAGAAACAACCTAAATGCCCAACAGAAAAGGACTATTGAAATAAGTTACAGGTGGCTGATTGTGTGTGTAACTTAACTTTTCTGTATTGTATAAATGCTCTACACTGAATATGCATTGGCAAGTCAATAATAATCACTAATTCATAAAAAGGAACACAGGAATGTGATGCCAGGCAGGTATGGAGAAGCCCGCTGGGCAGCCAGTTGCCACTGGTGGTTTCTGCCTGAGCCTGGCAGCAGCCCAGCTTCGAGGTCAGGGTTGCAGCTCAGCATTCCACCCCTAGCGGGATGTCCTGGCATCTGCTTAGCATGCCTTTCTTCCCTCCCTAGCTTGGAGTTAGGAGAACAGACAGGTCAATGGACTAGGAACCAAGAGACCGTATTTCTGCAGTGGGCCAGGCATGAGGATAGAGATAAATGCTGGGATCTTTCTTGAGGGGTCCGAGGTGGGTGTTGGTGCTCTGATGCAGCGTGCTTGGAGAGCAGCAGTCGTCAGCTTGATCTCAGACTGCCCTGCTGAGGCGCTTCGTTGGGGCCAGATCAGTGGGAGCTGGCGTCCACTTAGGAAGAGCTGGAAAGCAGCGAGACGGGCAGCAAGTGACAGTGGCCTCCCTACTTAGTGCGCAGGAGAAACTGGCCGTCTCCTGATGGTGACTTCCCTCTTCCTACCCTGTTGCTGGAGGCCACTATGACCATGGCTTATTATTGGTCAGATTCCATACTGCGCACTGTATCGGAGGGTCCAGGTTCTTCATGGCATTTCATATTGCCTAACACCTGTGATGGCTGATCAGAACTCAGAAGTGTTTCCTTGGGATCACGCTTTTCACTTCCAATGCATGGGCCCTAGGAGAATGTGGTAGTTATTTGAGATGCTGGGATGGGAAAATTCCTCTTTTCTAAATCCAGTATCCCAATGGTAATGTAAGAAGAAATAATGAGTAGCCACAGTAAAAAAAAAAAAAAAAAAAAGCCTGCAATAAGGGGCTCACATAGCTAGAGCCAGTAATAGAAACTGTCAGATTTCTTATTCACCAGCCTGAGCGATCTTGTGTGTGTATTTTGTGTGTGTTTTCAGGGCTATGAGATCCACATGTTTGATAGTGCCATGAATCTCACAGCTTACCTTGGGAATACAACCGACAATTTCTTTAAAATTTCCAACCTGAAGATGGGTCACAATTACACTTTCACCGTCCAAGCACGATGTCTTTTTGGAAGCCAGATCTGTGGAGAGCCTGCAGTCCTGCTGTATGATGAGCTGGGGTCTGGTAAGTCACTGTGGCCGCCAGTACCTGTCTTCCCTTGGAGGGAAAAGGCAGGAGTGAACGTGGTCTGATGAGCATGTGCCTTTCTAAAGCACATTTAGAATCTTCTGGCGGCTCAAAAGCAAACCCTTCATGTATCCATTTATTCAGGTATGCATTTAATTTAATACTTCCTGAGCCAGGTATGGCATGAGGAGCTAAGGGTACAGGGTGGTCATTTTATGAATGTAAAACACAAAAGAAAAAAAAAAGAAAAGGTTTTGTTTTAAAGGAAGTTCTAGCCAGGGGTAGTAGCGTATGCTTATAATCTCAGTATTTGGCTAAGACAGGAGGATCACAGGTTTGAGGCCAGCCTCAGGAACTTAGTGAGGTTCTGTTTCAAAATAAAAAATAAAATAGGGCTGGGAGTGACCCCAGAGGTAGAATGCCCCTGGGTTCAATCCCCAGTACCACCAAAAAAAAAAAAAAAAAAAAAAAAAAAAAAAAAAAAAAAGTGGCTTTATTTGAGGAACACTAAGTTAATGAAAGTTTTGTTGTGTGTTTTTGTAGCACTTCTCAGAGCCCATAGCAGTCTAACACACCCTGTGATTCTGCAAGGTAGCAGCTCAGCTCTCACCACGTAGACGCTGACTGTAGACCCTCCCCACCCTCTTAGCTGTCAGCCTCAGATCGGGACCTAGGTTTGGCCCCAAATCTCTGTCTTAGGGACACTCAAAGATACCAGAGTCAGGCCATGCTAGTAGTTTACATGGAAAGCTGCTTACAGTACAGTAGCTTGGTGAGGATTTCACAGAACATCTTGCCTCTGGTCTTTTTACTTGCATTTACTCCTAACTAAGATATAACCAGGGCTCAAGCCAAAATCTTGTATTAAGTTGTTAGATGGTCCATCACATAGTACTAGCCAGGGACACTCTTGCAGATCCCTAATCCTCCTAAAAGAGGAAACATTGTCTCCCACCTCCCTTTGGTGAATCATGGCATATTGGAGACTTTGAGGAGGCCCAACAAAAAGCAAACAGCAAAACTCACTTACCTAGCAATTCTTTAATAGTGCTCTGTCTTTAAGCAAAACTCCTTAACAGCCTATGAAATATACTTTGGGCAAAACCCACTATGAGGACCCTGTGGGGCTGGCTTTATGAGACCAAGGTTGTGTGGCGCTCCCTCCTTGTTCCCGCCATGCTGCCACCGAGCTCATCCTTTCTTTAATTTACCTCTGCACAGCTGGGATGGCCTGGGGCATGTTCAAGATTTTGCTAGAATTTTTTTTTTCTGGCCAGGAAATAATGAAATAAATTTAAATGCAGACATGAATATTAAATGGCTAGATTTGAAAAAAAAAATAAATGGCTCTTCTCTGGCTGTCTTTGTGAGTTACCCTGCCAGGTTGCACAGATGGGTGGCTGTGAGGCAGAGCCCTTGCCTGGCCCACCTCCCCCTACACTAGGGAACAACCACAAGTATATATAGGCCCAGACCCAGGAAAGTCCACAGTGCTCCCAGTGCTAAAAATTGACTGGTGTTCCAATTTCTTTCCTCAAGTTCATGCTTTCCCCTTACCCTGCCTGATCCCAAGTTTGTTGTTGTTATTGTTGTTGTTGGTGGTGGTGGTGTGTGTGTGTGTGTGTGTGGCATTGGAGATTGAACCCAGAATCATTTTACATCAGAGCTAAACCCCCAGCCTGATTTTATTTCCTATTTTGAAACAGGGCAGGGGGCCTCACTAAGTCGCTGAGGCTGACTTTGAACCTGTGATCCTCCTGTCTCAGCCTCCCAAATACTGGGATTACAAGCGTGCACCACCACATCCAGCTATGATCCCAAGATTTTTAACATGAATAATCTATTTTCTTTCAAGGCCCATGACCTCTACCCCAGCCGGGTGTGAGGTGGGGGATGGTTTTGACCCGGACCCCCAGTGGTACAAATCTATCAGTAAACCATTCCGAAGTTTGCATTTTAAGACCCTGGGAAGGCAGCATCTTTGTTAGGTTATAAACACCTAAATGGCTTCATGGAGGGCATTAAGGAATGTTAAATGTATATGGAAAGGTTATTTCCCTCTCTTTTTTATTTAAGTAAAAAACCCCATAAAACTTCATGAGCTGTTAAGTCAGTATTGTAGTCAAGGAATCTCGTTTGTATCACTTAATGGAGCTTCAGGTAATTGAAGTTCAGAGTGACTTTGGTGCCAAGTAGGGGGAAATAATTGCAATCTCGTTAATTAGTGGTCTGATTTCACATCCTCTTATGTAAGGCGAGCAAGTGGTCTTAATGCTAATGAAATCAATGTTGATACCCCAACAAAGGTCTCCGTTCCAAGAGATTATCACAGTAACCAACAAGGTGGTGATTAGGCTCCTAATGTAATTACCATATTTGCATGCACAGGGCCACAGTGGGCTGGCACAGGGCAGGTAGTCGGGAAGCCTTTGACATCACACGGGAGCAGGAAGCAGTGTCACTCAGGCAGTTCTGGTGGCTGTCGTGAGCACCTGTCGTATGCTGTGGCTGGGGCCCTGAGGGGTTGCCTGGCCACTCACAGGTGGGCATCTGGCCTCTGCAGGTGCAGACACGTCTGCGATTCAGGCCGCCCGGTCTACTGATGTGGCTGCCGTGGTGGTTCCCATCTTGTTCCTTATTCTGCTGAGCCTGGGAGTTGGTTTTGCCATCCTGTACCTGAAGCATCGCAGACTCCAGAGCAGCTTCACAGCTTTCGCCAACAGCCACTACAGCTCCCGGCTGGGCTCAGCAATCTTCTCCTCGGGAGACGACCTGGGTGAGTGGCAGGGAGGTGACTCTCCCTCACAAAGGCTACTGAGAGGCACCTGCCTTCAGTTCCTCGAAAAGGAGTTAGTTGCTAACTTGGGAGTCCGCTGCTTGGGGTTAAACCATTCAGAGCCCTTGGCTTGTAACTTGCTCCTAAATTAAAATACCACATTCTTGTTAGTAGTGCAGTTTGGGCCTGACCTAGGGAAGAACGGGTGGGTAGGAGCTTGCCTTGTACAGAAAGAACAGATAGGCTCCGGGCTTTGGAGAGACTCCCCCAGTGTGGGAAGAGCCTCCAAGATGTCCATCTGAGTCCTGTCTGCTCCTTCTCAGACCTGGCAGTCTCCCTGATAGATGCAGTCATTTTGAATCAGGCCATACTTTGGCTGGAGGTCCTGGTGGAGACACAGTAGCACCCCCAGAAGGCTTCTGGAGAGAGGAGCCCTTCTATCCCTTCCATCCCGCTGCTTCTCCTTCTTTTGCTAGTGCGGCCTCAGCAGGCATTCCTACTTCACGTATGGACAACACACATTGTGGGGGCAGGAGGCAGTCCTTTTGTCCCTTCTAGGAATCTTTACATGCTGCAATTCCTAAACACTGTGAGCCAGTAAACCAGTTAGCATGATAAAGGGGGTATGTTAGAGGCTTCCCCAAATTCAGACTGCTAAACGTGAGTTTGCATATTTACTTTTTCTGTAAACTAGTTATAATTGTGTGTTTATAAAGACATTGGTGTATTTGGACACTGGTGATGTGATATTAGCCATGCTCCCTTGTCTTCTTGTGACCCTCCTTGCTTAATCAGCAAGCATCTGGTTTGCCTTGCGGGAATGAGTGGCGTCTTTGCCTCCTGCTACTAAAAGGCATCCACCTGTCAGTGTGACCACTATTGAATGCAGATCAGCGCTCAGCTTCACTGGGCTTAAAGGGGACAACCATGGCTTTGGGAAGCTATTCTCAAAATTCTTATGCCCTTTGTTCTCCTGAGAGCAGACAGTGAAGTCCACTGTACTAATGCATGGGGTAGGTGACTGAAATGGGGGAATCCAAACCACCTTATCAATGAGATTTTTCTCTCTACAAATTTTACTTGCTTTATTTGGCTAAGTTCAAGCTACCATTAAAATAAGCTCAATCACCTATTGATGGGGGAGAGAGTGGCAGAGGGAGGCCGAGCAGGCCTTTGACTGTCCCTGGTAGGTTGTGCTATGTTTTTAGGGTACATGGGTAGGGCCACGGGTGGGCAGAGCAGTGGGACATGGGTAAAGAAGGTGTGTGACAGAACTCACAAAGCCTGTTTTTTCTCTAGGAGAGGACGACGAAGATGCTCCTATGATAACAGGATTTTCAGACGACGTCCCCATGGTGATAGCCTGAAAGAGCTTTCCTCACTAGAAACCAAATGGTGTAAATATTTTATTTGATAAAGATAGCTGATGGTTTATTTTAAAAGATGCACTTTGAGTTGCAATATGTTATTTTTATATGGGCCAAAAACTGCAAAAAAAAAAAAAAAGGAAAGAAAGGAATAAATAAACTTTGTAGTTATCAACTGTGAACTTCAAGCCAGGTTGACTTTAGTAACCAAATTGTTTTGATTTGATGTTAATATAGTCATACAGGGCTGTGCTTACTGGGCATGCTTTTAAGTCTGTGAGATAATTTCAGTTCAATAAATTGGCCGTTATTTTTATTTTTCTAAGACACAGAAATGTATTTAATAAAAACTTCAAGAGAGAGAGCGTAATGGGTAGAATCCCTTCTCCTTGAAAGTGAGTTCAAATTTTACATTTTATTTGGATTTAGTTTATATGGAAATGTTCGAGTGACTTATAGGGAAAGGTTCTTTTGTGTAATTTTGTTAATTTATTGGGACTCTGTATAAGGCCAGGCTTTAGTGGTCATCTGACCCCACATGTTAGGAGCCCCTCACCCAAAAAGCTGGGGGTGGGGAACAGCAGATAGCATTGCCATTCCAGAGCAATCCATTGTTTATTCACTGTGCATTGTCATGTCAAGGTCTTGGCAGAAGAGAGCTCTAAGTTGTCGCTGGCTCTGTTCAGTTCAATAGCTATAGCCAGAAAGTCTCAGCAAGCCACAGCTCCCTGTCCTGGATTAACCAATAGAATTTCACTGGATAAGCCTCTCAACAAGGTGTAGCTTTGAAAGCTTTCTCATACACTGGGGTCATCAGCATTGTAAAGAAGTACTCTAGTTGTAGGAGAGAGTTCTAGATCTGTGCCGTGATAGATACACTGGCAAATGTAGTGTGTGATTTCTCCATTTTCAATTTTTTTATTTTGTTTTTATTTACCACCAAAGTATCCCAAATGTAAAACTTTATATTTGGGTTAAGGTGGTCACTGGATTGTCCTTTTAAAAAATACTGATATATGCAGTCGTTTTGAATTGGGTCAGTGCCTTCTCTTTACTCTCTGGGCTCTGTTCTCTGCTCTCCTTTTTCTGTTCCTCCTCCTCCTCTTCCTCCTCCTCCTCCTTCTCCTCCTCCTTCTCTCTCACTCTCTTCTTCCCACCTTCCTCACCCAATCTACAGAAAAGTGCTATACACAATTACACTCTAAATATTTTCCTTTCCAGTCCACAGCAGCAACACTGGAGTTTGTTCATTTATTCTCTCTATAAAATAAGCTGTAGGAGCTGGGGGTGTGACTCAGTAGTAGAATATTTGCCTAGACTGCATGAGACCCTGGGTTCACTCCCCAGCACTGCCAAAAACAAGACAATAAAGCAAGCCATGCTTTTTTCCTCTGCCACTAAAACTCTCCCCCTGTATTCAAGTCATGTCACTTGGAAGCTACGTGAAATCCACTGTGGACTTTTGCTCAACCTTCAGACTCACTGTCGTAGGCACTGCTGTCTGGCATTATTGTGACTTGTACTGTATGAACAGCCTCACCGGGAATTTCCTCCCAGCTGAGAAGCAGCAAGCTCTGGGAATAGCCAAAGTCATGCCTCTGATTATGCATCCGCTATATGCAAGCTTTGTAAAGCCCCATCTCCCTTCAGTGCAATGCCTCACCCTCTCACAAGTGTTTGGTTTCTTAGAACCAAAAATATCATTCTTGGGTGGTAATATACTTTCATTCTACCTAGGGATTGTTTGGAAAACAAAGAGCCAATTAAACTTTATAGTTTTTGCAGTTTGTATTTATATCTTAGACCAGGAGTATTTTGACCTGTAGACACTTAGTTTGCCATGTGGATAGGGCTGTAGCTCATGTTACCAAGCGGTGGTGATGATGAGCCTTCTTCCAGCTGATTTTCTTCTCTTTCCTTTTTGATTTTTTTTTTCCACACCGTAATTTCTTTGGTTTGATCTTGTCTTGCTTCGGAGCTTTGTTCGATACTCCAAGCCCTACCACCTCCGCTTTAATAAACTCTTTAAGTACCGGAAAGATTAACAGTCTTGTGGGAGGCAAGTCATTTAATCAAAGCACTAGAAAGTATGTTTTCTTTTTCTGCCAAATTTTTGGTGGCATTTGTGAATGTCGCTGTAAAAGGCTCAGAGCTCTTATTTTTGATTATTCCATAGACATAGAGAGTATGTCTCCAGGTGGCAGTGTGAGATACGTTAGAACACCCCATTCCAGTAACCAGTGCCTCCCAGTGCTTACTGCACAGTACTGTAAAGACTAGCCATCTCCTTTCTCCTTTGAAGATGCCACTGTGCTGTTTGAAAACAAGCAGCATTTAAAGGCTAGAGTATTTTATATAGTGAGAGGAGCTAAGGTTCTGAAGACTGAGCTAGATAGATGCAGCTATGTGTAAATTGTATATTTTTATGAACTTTTAAAGCACGCACTCCTGCCTGTTTCTCCCTACATAGCTTTGTGGGGGTTTTGACATGTTTATGCCGTCTGCAAGAGTGGAGTGACATTAAGAATTCGCAGCCTTGGAAGGGACCGGGTAACTCGTCACTGTGACCGTTTGGACCGCCAGTTGCTAGTGAAGAAGGGGCTCTTGTACCGTGTTGGTATCCACCCCCAAGGCTCCCATTGTACAAGGAGAACTTTTATTCTCTCCTGCGTACTTTGGGGGTGTAGACGCCACATTCCTGTGGACCGCAGTGGAATACTTCACCCTGGTGGGCAGGAGGTAGGGCGTGAGTTGTCTCTGGAAGCTGATTATTGGTTCCTTTCTGTGTTGATCACCCCTGATTCTCATGACATGAGTCTGGGATGATAAGATGATAAAATGTTCCCAGGGCTCTTGGGAAGCTGTGTCTGAGCAAACCTGTTTCCAGACAGATGGGAAGTTCCAGTAACTGCAAAGACCCAGCTGCTGGGTCTATAGCTGTGCTGCTGGGTGACTGGTTGGAACCTCTGACTTATAGAAGAGTGGTTCCTAGGGTTCCATCTCTAATAGTGTCACTAGGAATATTTTTGGGGGACACACAGCTGCATGGATATGACCCATCTGAAAGCAATGGACATTTGTGGGGAGCTGGGCAGAGCAGTGGTATGGTGAGCCCCCTACAGAAGCACCTACTTCTCAGAGAACCCTCTTCTCGATGCCCACCCAGGGGTCCCTGCATTTGCTAAGATTGCTTCCAGTACTTCCTTAAGAGCCAAACCCCACCTGTCGGGTTTGGTTATTCTCTCTCCCACTAAGAGGTGGGGTGGTAAACTCCTGTGAATTCTCGTCCTTCAGCAGAGAGCTGGGATGAGGCCCTCAAAGAAGAGAGCCAGAGACATAAGCATGATACCACCCCTATTGGGGCTTAAGGGGTTGACTCCAAAATCTGCAGACTCTTCACTTGTGTCAGGATTGGGTCTTGAAATTCCTGTTTGTTAGTTTTCTTAACTGGAGTGTGTGCTGCCTTTCAGGTACGATTTTTTGTGTGTGACAAAAGCCAGTACATTATGTTTATATGGACTACTTTCTATGCAAGACTCAGATGTGGAATAGTTGGGTCCACGGGCATAAGTATGTTTTCACAAGGAATACCACCGCCGAGCATGGGTTGAGGGAAGCTAGGTTGTATATATGTTTCTGCCCACTAATTTTGAGCAGCCATATCATGAATCAAATGGTCAGCACCAAGTAATAACCCAAGAATGGTATTAGTTTCATGTCAAATGGAAGTGTGAATGCTAAAGCAGGACATTCTCCTCAAATATTCCATGTCACTTCTCATTCAAAGACTCTTGTTAAGGATTATTAGCAACTTTAAGCAAAGTCAAAAGTATTTGCAGCAAAAATAAAGTCCTATTCTGCTCTTATTTAAAGTAAGACACTGTATACTCATTTCTCTCCAAAGTAAAAGTAGGTATTTATAATTTCAATTGCCTTGGTACGTCTCCAAGTCACTGATTTCTGCTGAAGATTTTACTATATTGTTGCACAACTTTAAGGTAATTTTTGTCTCGATGTCAACTTTTTTCACTGAATAAAAATGTAACTGGGTCAAAAAAACACTGACTTGAAGATCCACTCTGTGTGTGTCTTGAGTTGTTCTTTCGAGTATAATAAAGATGTCGGATGCAGTCTCCAAACATTACCTGATTTGTCTCTTTTAAAAGGATGTTTATGTCATAGATGAGAGAACACGAGGACCCAGAATAATTTGGTTATTAACAAGCTGGTCTCAGGCGGTGAAGACTTGAAGAACAGGATGTCTTTGTGTTGGCTGAGGAGTGGGGATATGTCACTGTGGCTATTTTGAAGGAAATAAGATTATTCCATACGGATGGGACTAAAGTGCCTTGCTTAGAGCTGTACCTACATTTGCTGAGAGACACCTTGCTAAAAAGGCAATTTTCAAGTCTGAGACAAGAGCAGAAGCCCTGCAGAAGGGCTGTGTGCCTAAGAGCACTTTCAGGCTTCCATAGACAACCAAGACTTGGGAATAATGTACTTTTTAGGGCCAAATAAGTCAGGAACCCTGAAGGTAGGGTGGGGTGGGTGGGTCAATTTTTATTATTTTAACAGTGCTTGAGGTGTGCTGCTTTTTAGATACTAGGCCAAAACAAAGCTGATGTCTCTACCACCCAGGCTCAGAGAGGTTAAGTAATCTGCTTAGAGTAAACCAGAGAGTGTACCGCAGCACCAGCCTTCAGTCTGGGAATTTCTGGCCCAGACCTTTTGTATCACACGTCATCATGTAGTAACAGAATGAACACAGTCCAGTGCACCAAGAGAAGTCACAACGGGGAGCCGCCAGCCAGGGGAAGGGCCTGATCGTGGCCTACACTAGGGGTTTCGGGCTTCTGTGGTGTCATCTGACACACGCTAGTGTGTTCTGCACTCACGACCACACACATCTTAACCAGGATTGTGAGATGCAGCATCTTGTCCATTGTCCATGAGAAGCTCACGGGAAACAGGCCTGTCACCCAGTGTGTGGCCGGTGCGGTGACAAGAGGAATAAAGGAAGGAGGGCATCTGGGCAAGAAGAGTGGGTGTCCAGTCAATCCCGAGTGGCGGAATGAAGGCCCTAGAGCAGGCATCCTCTACCCCGAATGCACTTAGGATCGGAAACCTCCAGGCTGCAGCGCCCCAGATTAGTTCCTATTAGGAAGGTCTTAGCGATGGGGTCTAGGAAGTGGAAGTCCATTTGTCACAGTTTTTCTGCACATGGCTCAGGCACTGCCTATGTCTGCTGCTCCGATTCAGCTCTGTTTTGTTGCTAAGCAAACTCCCTCTCACTAAGACATTCTCGCTAACATTAATGCATTCAGACTGAGTTACAATAGGACCTCGTGGTGTGAAAGCTATTGTATCTGTTGGATTTATTCTGCCTCTTATACGTTGACTTTGAAGTTTAATTTGGGGAGGACATTTCTTTTGGTTTTTTTCTCTTTTTTGGTGCATTATAATTATACATAATAATGAGGCTCTTTGTGACATTCATGCAGTCACATAACATAATTTGGTCAGTTGCATTCCCCAGTACCTCTTCTTTCCCTCCCTTCCTCCCCAATCCCTTTCTCCCCTCTACTGGTGTCCCTTTATGTTCATAGTATCCCACCCTCCTTTCCCCTGTTTTTCCTCTCTAGCTTCCATATAAGGGAGAAAACACATGACACTCCACTTTCCTAGCCTGGCTTATTTTCCCTAACAAAATGCTCTCTTGTGTGGGGAAGGGGGGGGGCACGCTTGTAATCCCCGCGCTTGGGAGGCTGAGACAGGAGAATCGCATGGGTTCGAAGCCAGCCTCAGATACTTAGTGGGGCTTTTAGCAACTTAGTGAGACCCTGTTTCCATGTTTCCAAATAAAATATAAAATGGGTCTGGGAGTATGGCCCGGAGGTAGAAAGCCTCTGGGTTCAACCCCTAGTACCACAAAAAACAAAAACAAAAAAAAAACTCTCTTGTTACATCTATTTTCCTGCAACGACATAATTTTGTTCTTAATTAGTAATAAAACTCCACTGTGTATAAGCCACATTTGCTTCATCAGTTTGTCTGTTGATGGATACCTAATGTGGTTCTATAACTTGGCTTTTGTGAACTGTGCTGCTATAAACATGGGTAAGCATGTGTTACTCTAGTATGCTGACTCTCTTCTTCGGGATAAATACCAAGGAGTGGTATATCTAGATAATATGGTGATTCTATTCCTAGTCTAGGCCAGGGATGGTAGCACAGGCCTGTAATCCTAGTACTTGAGAATTAGAGGCAGGAGGATCACAGGCTGGAGGCCAGTATGCAGTAACTTAGCAAGATCTTGTTTCAAAATAAAAAATTGGCTGGGTACAGTGGCACACACCTATAATTCCAGTACTTGGGAGTTGGAGATAGGAGGATCACAGGTTCAAGGATGGCCACAGCAAGCAGTGAGTCTCATCAACCTAGTGAGACCCTGTTTCAAAATAAAAAATGAAATAGGGCTGGGGGTATGGTTCAGAGGTAGAATGCCTCAGGGTTCCATTCCCAGCACCACAAAAAATAAAATAGGGCTGGAGATATAGCTTGGAGGTAGAATGTGCCTGAGTAACATACATAAACACACACACACACACACACACACACACACACACACACACACACACACTCTAGAAAGATTAAAACATTTGGAGTCATAAAGAAGTTATTTAAACCTTGCAAAGTCATTTATATGGAACACAGTATTCCCTTCTGATGGTCAAGCAATAAGCCTTTTTTCAAAAAAGTAAGGGGGGATGTTTTTGTAAAGAATTTTATAATTAGGATCACAGAGGATGCTTTTGTTTTGCAACAACCCAGTTCAATTTTATCAAAATCCTTTGCATCTTGGGAAAAAAATTTCAGTGCATATTTTCTTTACCTTGATGTGCACAGCCAGGCAAACCCTCGCAGCTTGTACAGGGTAATAATGGGGCTGGCCCACAACCATTGGGCCCCAGTAAAGGGGCTAGCTGCTGCTCTTTTTATCCATTCCCAACTGGCTTCCATGCAAGTAAGTGCCCCATTAATTTTTTAAAAGAGATTCTGTATAAGGTAATGTGAGCTTGCAACAATTTCCAGAAGAACAATGATGTTATGCTTTTTAAAATGCTAATGTTATAATTGTCATGTCGCAACCCTATTTAATGCCAAAATGACAACTGATAATGTTGATAATGTTTGGGAATCTTTGTATGAAAACAACGGCTTTTCATACTTAAAACCTGGCATCAGCACACTTGGAGGAAGAAAGGAGATTGGGATTTAAGTGTAAAGCAGCCTTTTATGAAATCTGCCCTTCGGTTGTACATCAGACTGTAACGCCTTCAGGATCAATCGAATGAAGAGGTTTCATAATTAAGACTTATTTTTCAATATCCTTCCAGCAGAAGCAGAGCCTATTAGTTTCCAGGGGATTGATCCAGCCTGGATGGTGCTGACCTGTCTGGGTGCGTATGCACATGTGTTTTATGGAATTCTTCACAAGCAGTAGATAACAGCACAAAACATCAAGCTCTTGGCTTTATAAGTACACTTTATTTGGCACCCGCGGCTGCTAAGCTGCCCCAAGAATTAGCATATCTCCAGAGGAGATTTTATATGTGTTGAGATGATTCAGTGTAGTGGGTTTTTCTTTTTTTTTTTTTTTTTTTTTTTTTTTTGGTGGTACTAGGGTTTCTGGAAGCCCTTCTATCCCCGGGATACACTCCCAGACCTATTTTATATTATTTTTATTTGGAAACAGGGTCTCTTAAGCCAGCACGGCTGGCTTCGAACCTGCGCCATCCTCCTGTCTCCGCCTCCCAAGCCCGAGGAATATAAGGGTGGGCCACCACGTCCGGCATGGGTAGTGGGTTTGAAACTCTGGAAAAAATGTCCCCTGAAGGTGGCTCAAAAGTACTTTGAGCCATGGCAATATTGCTGCAATAAGTGTACTATCAAATGTGTCATTAATAGCAATAGCATTAATTAATAGCATTAATTTGTTAATAGCAAATTAGCAATAGTCAATATGTAACTGTTACATGTGGACACTCTTGCAAGGTCTTGTGTACTAATTCATTTAAACCTTGCAACAAGCTTTTAAGGAAGATATTATTCTGGTGTTATGGAAAAGGAAGCTGAAGGAAAGGTTAAGACATTTGCCCAAGGTCAAAAGAGCTAACAGGTAGCCAAAGTGAGAGTTGGACCAGGAAGCCTGGTTCCAGAGTCTGTGCTTTTAAATGGCCCATGTGACACCTCTAATTACACAGACTTGGGTGTATACATTAGGAGTTTTATGTTAATCAGCCAGTTTACCTTCATAAGTAAAGTCCTTGGGGGGAGGAGTGAGGTGAATTATTAAAGAAGTTTGTATCTATTGTAGGATTTGGGGGAAAATAAAAGCACCAAGAAGAAAAACAGATCTTTAGGTAACCCCAGAGACCTGCTGTGAACACATGGGACTTTTTTTTAATCATATGTTCTATAGAAGCAATTGGCAGCTGTTTGCAGTTCTGTTGAGAATAAGACTAGTCCCCAAGAGGAGTGTGCCAAATCTCTTCCATCATTCCTAGGTCCTGTTTCCAACTAGAAAGGCAAGTCTGAATTGGGATGTCAGGAGCAGGGGGACATCTCCTCTGTCCCTGTAGAGGATTTTGGTGTAGACCCTCTTTGAAGAACAGTGGAGCCCGGGGGACTCACCATGTGCCGGCTGCACCTCCTGCTCTCATTATAATGCGCTGAGTCGTGGTGTTCATAGCAGGGTACAGTCACCTCCTTATCTCTGGTCATCAAGTTTGCACTTTGCTTCTTGGAAGGTAGGAGGGGCAGCTATCAGTACATCCCACCAAGGGAAGCAGAGAATGTAAGTAGACATGAGAGTACCATCATAATCAAAAGATGGGTCACAGCATGGCTGTCACATTAAGTATGTTCAGTCAGTACCAATGGGACCTAACAGGGATGTAACTGAACTCTGGGTGAGGGAAGGTCGGTGGCTGAGGCTGGCGGGGGCACCAGCTGTGATGAAGTGGGAAGGAGAGGCACCAGAAGCAGCTTGGAGGTCCTTAGTGTTGGGTGTTGGTACTTTCTCCATTTCAACCAGGAAGGAAATGTATTAAATGGCCAAATGGTTTTGCTAAGTTTTCAATTGCAGCATAGGGATTTCACAGATTGTCACACTGGAGCCAGACAGAACGTATAAAATGCTGAGCCCTCTCTTGGTATCTCTTATAGTAAATGTCTGCAGTCTCTAAGATAGATATTAAGCAGAATCCTGAAACTGAGGCAGTTCCTAGAGAAAGATGGATGTCAGGCTCTGCTTAAAAGATTCAAAACTCCCCGGTCCCAGGGTACCTGATCCATGGATCCCATGGCAACAGTCACTCAAGAAGTGTGGACTGAGCATTTTCTCTGGGTCCAACCTTATGTGTGCTACTGGGAATATGATGTGGAATAAGACACATCTGATTCCTGCTCCCTGGGACAACGTGTAGCAAAACCTCAGGTTGACAGGCAATTCTGAGTCTTGTGTAGATGGTATAAATGGTTTTATATAAATGGAGATGAATGATGTTAAATGCCTCAAAGCTCAGTAAACTAGTGATCTGATGGCCCTAACCCTAGGCCTGCCTGTGCTTTGGCATCCCGTGGTCCTGGGGGCAAGCTAGCAGGCTCCAATGAGACTCTACGACACAGTCTGCACCTCAATATCCCAGGTAAACCCTATATTGGGACAGAAGAGTGTGCTGTTGGCCACTTACCCAGAACTTATGAATGATGCAAAAACATTTTCTTCAAATGGAAGCGGAAGAAAGGTGAGGTAGGAGAACCTCAGTACATGGAACCCAGGGCCTCCGCGTATGCTAGGCAGGTACTGTTACAAAGCCACACTCCAGCCCTTTCAGGATTGCATGTGGTTGAGGATCTGGGCTGAGGGCTGATGACCCACAGAGCTGTTTTGAGGATGCAATTAGGTGATTAAATACATTAGATGGTATGCATCAAGTATCAGGGCTTACACATGTCACTTGCAGCACCCCTTTGTACTTCTTGCAGCCCCTTGTGGGGCAGGCTCCATTTTTACAGAGGAAGAAATCATTGGTGTCCATGATAAGATTTTCAGGCCAGGATGTGCATGGACTCTGGATTAAGGTAGAATGAGCAGAGAACCAAGGGTGAGGAGGGGCAGTGCCTTCAGGTTCCTCCCAAATGTTTGAGATGGACATAGGTTCTATGTGAAGACAGATGAATGAAAAGGTGTGTTGGTCAGGGAAGGACCAGGGCATGCTTGTGGCAGCAGAGAAAGGGCAATCGGGACATGGTGGAACAGCTGGAGGCTGGCCCTGCTGCCTGGCCTGGGTGCTCATGGTCTGCCACTGCACACACTGCCACACTGCCCAACCCCCAGGTGCCACAGGACCTGGGATCCATCCCAAGCATGCCCTTGCTCCTCAGCTAGAGCCAGACAGATGCTCACTGCTCCAGACCGCTGCTGCTGTTGCCCTGTGAAAGGTCATCTTAGCCTGCTGGGACTGCTGAAACAGAAGACACACTGCGTGACTTGTGTGCCACAGAAACCTACCTCTCAGGATCCTGGAGGCTGATGAGGCTGCGGCCAAGCCACCTGTATCTGGTGCCTCTTGGTCCATAGACTTCCTGCTGGTCCTTCACATGGAAAAAGGGTGAGGCAGGTCTCCAGGGCCTCTTATTAAGAGCACTGATCCCATTCATAGGGTTCTGCCCTCAGGACCTAATCACCACCCAGAAGGCTCAATCTCCCAATACTATCACTTGGGGGGTAGCTTTCAACTCCTATCTTGGGAGGGGGTAGGCAGGGATAAACAGTTTAGAGAACTATGTACCAGTATTAGGAATGGCCTATGAAGATTCGAAAAAGAAGCTCTGGGTATTACTATATATATTTCAAAAATCGGGTTCTAGAAAATGGAATGTAGAGCTGTAAAGGAAGGGCTGCTAGGGCCAGGTCACTGCCAGGCAGTCAGGTAGCTATTATAATGCAAATTATCCTTGCCAAATGTAATTGGCAAGTGAAGAGTGGCGGTGGACTTGGGACTTACACATTCTAAAGACAGGTTGGCCTGTTCCCCCAGAGGATGGGAGGAGGGATTGACCTTCCTGAAAGGAGAATAGATACCACAGGGCCCTTGACCTCGTGAATGTTCTGGTTTAAACAAAGAAACCTGGGCGTAGACCAACAGTTAGGCAGGAAAATTAAGGGGCAGACCTTACCTATGTCGTAGGAGTATGTAATAGAACAAGATGGAGGATGTCGTATCTATAAAAGGCTGTTTTATATTTTGTAGTTGGGTGACTTCGTTCAGGCCATCCCCCCATATTATCCAAGAATAGCATGCGGCTGTACCTGTTTTCTGTATTTCTATCTTTTAATGATAAACTCATTTAAATCTTCAGCAAGAGTCCAGACTATTGTATATTTATCCTTAGTCTGGACAAGAACCCGCGGTTTAATGGGAGTTGTCTCCGGGAGCCTAATAGAGTTCCCTGGGGACAGTTTCCCCAAAACGGTAACAGGTCAAACCACAACAAACTAGGGGGAATCTGACTGGCAATGGGTGCCCAGGAGAGGACAGCAGAAAGGATGAGATTCCTCGCACACTCACCTCCAGCACACCCTACAGAGCAGAGGCACCCCTGTGCGTTGCTACGGGTGTCTGGCATCCCCTCCTTTGGGACCGACTTTGGGGAGAAAGTCTGTCTTCCTCCACACTGTCTTTCCTCCCAAGGAAACAGAAGGGCCCCTGCTCTCAGGAGCCACCCCCTTTCATTGAGTAGTCACTCAACCATCAAGTCCCTAGCACCCCAGAAAACACTAGGGATGGAGGGTGGGGAGAGGCACTGGCTCCTAGCAATCCTCAGGGAGAGGCATCCAGCATTAGCAGACACTGGGACAGAAGCAGGCACTGGACACCTTGGGAACACAAAGTGTGAAGGCATTTGACTTGGGCCATGGACAACTAGCGGAGTTCGCCTCCTGGGGAATAGGGTGTGTGTGAAGGCTGTGGTCTGTGGCAGGGTTTTTGGTGTGACTGCTGCAGGTCACTGTGTGTGTACACGTGTGCACAGATGTGTGTTGGGGTGCAGGATGAGAGTCAGAAAAACTGAAGGGCTTTTGTGGGAGAAAGTCTCCCTCCCTTCTCCTTCCCCAATGCTTCCAGGGAACAAAGATTATTAAAATAGCTGGGAATCTAAGGTCCTAGGAACTATGTGTCTACCCCTTCATCTGACGCCACAAGAACCTGAGGCCTGCTGTGTTCCGCAGTGTTCTTCCAATCCAGAGCAAAGTGCATGGCAGTGAAGGCCGCTTTCCTTCCGTGCTCTAGAAAACAGTGACCTTGAATTTACCCCCAGGTCGCCTCTCCCCTCCAGGCTTCTGACCTTCACTTTCCCTGAGTCCCAACCTCAGGATGCTCAGGAGGCTTGCAGGAGTGGGCATGTGGGCATGGGCTGCAAGAGAGTAGTACCAATGTACGTGTTACCTCAGGTGCATTCCGGAAATTTGCCTGTCAGTCTGTTTTCTTGCAAATTCAATGGAATCTTGAAGAAATTAGGGGGAGTTGTCTTTTAATGGAGTTCAAATCTGCCCCCTTTTATAAAGTGAAGGGTCCTTTTGTAATGCAAATAATGTCATGGTTCTCCAAGCTGAGATTGTCTTGGCTTTCTTTAAATGAGACACACCTCTAGGAAGGAACAAAACCTGGAGCTCTCACACCGGCTGCGATTTAAATGCAGGCTAGCTCCCACCCTCTGCCTTTGTTATAGTCCTGCTCGGGTGGTCTTTGTTCATATCAGGTATTATTTTGGCCACTGGAGGGCCCTCCAGATAGAGATGACTGGAGAATCCCAAATGTGTTACTGGAGCCCAGACTTCAGCTCACGCCCCGGTTTTGAGCATACAGCGTTTCTTGCAAATCGGATTTAACTGAGGAGACTAGCAGCAGCATTGGTGTTTCTTTTCTTTAGGAATTTAGGCATAAAAGAAACCTCTATTTAAAGAGCAGCTTTTGGATTATGGTCTATTTGGAGTTGGAAAGGAGGTGCTAATCTTGTATGTGGAGAGTGATCTTGCAGAATTCGGCAAGGCTTAGGAAAGCAGACCTTTGAACAAAGGTTATTTCTCTGTGTGAAGAGAATCACACCAAGATGGATGGAACGAAATGGGGCTGTAGAAATTATTTTTATAGCGCGGAAGAGAGTCTTGTCTAGGACTGGAAAACCAGTTTGTGGGTTTAGCATCCCATACCTACGAAAGCACGAAATCACCCGTGTTTATTTTTGTGCACATTTTTTTTATTTCCTGCTCTATTGTTGGAGCCGAGTTCAGAGATATTATCTTGCGGAATGTCAGCAGAAACACCCCTACTTCTGAGCTCAGAGACATCACTGCAGCATGAAAAGTTCCACGTCCAGGTCCTCAGTGGATCCTAACACAGACCTGTTGCAAAGCCAGGTAGAAATGAAGAAGAGCCAGGAAAAGAAATACAGGCCGATAAGTAGGTTTCCTTAGTTTATAAAAACAAAGGAAATTGATCAGAACCCTGCATGGCAGAGTGATACCATGCCAGACTGAAATGACGTCTCAAGGTCTCTCCTCTTTCAAGGCCTGAAACACAAAGTGAAGTTGATTTTACTGATTTGCCTGGGTCTCCTGAACTAACAATTTCCCAACAACAGATCAGAAAACAGCCAGTGACAGATGGACCCTAACAGTTTAAGAAATATGGCTCTTATGGGAAGAGATGTGGCCACTGGGCATCTAGTTAGCAGCAAGATCTGTGAGGGTCTACAAAGATCTGTGGTTCTTATATTTGTCCAGCTATAAAATGAGAAGCAATCTTCTTGGGACTCACCCCTTAGATGGTAAATGGGTTCCCAGACCCATGCAAAAGGCAGTTCTTTCTATAATTATTTGGGGGATGAAGTGGAAGAAGGGCAAGGATCAGGCGCCACTAAAGAACCTCAGTTTCCCCTTTGAACTTTTGAATTTCTAGGCAAGGGGGACACTAATGAGCAAACACAGACTAACTGCAGTTCTGATTAGCAGAATCCCTCTCCTGGGAAAATCACCTGTGAGCAGCAGAGAGCTGAGGGTGTGTTCGGCCCAGCGGCTGACTGCAAAGGAGAGGTTCTTAAGGAGATCTGCAAGCCTGGATCTTTTCAGTTGGCCAGCACTTATTCTCTTTTGATGAGCCCTTCCCCATGGGTGATAAGCACCGTTCCCATGATTTATTGCAGAATAGTGTGCCTAGCACAGGGCTGAGGCCTGGGGTTTGAGTCTCGGCCCCACCCAGGTCTGACCAGGGGCAACAGGGTATATGTGATGATCCCAGGGCACTGAGTCCACAGGACTGATGGAAATCAGCCACCCAGAATAGCCAACCCATGACAGAGCATGAAGACCCTTCTCTGAACTGCCCCCAAACACCGGACAAGGTGGATTCGGAGTCTGCAATCCCCTCCCTGCCTCTGAACTCACAGCTGTCATTGTCTCCAACACCGACTTGACACGAAACATACATTTTCCTCTGACATATTTGTATTGTTTTTTTAAAACAATATTTGACAAATAGTGGTGTCGAGTGAGCGCTGGGCACCTCGCAGGCAGGCTGTAAATATTTGCCGAACATTGAAAGAATGCGGGGGTGGGGTGGGGGGGTGGGGGCTGGCTGTCAGTATGGCTCCTATTCGGAGCCCATCCCCAGCGCTCGGTTCTCCAGGCTGGGTAGGTTTCACGTGAAAGGGCTGGTCAAGCCCTGCCTGACCAGAATGGCCTCTGTGAATACTGGAACCTTCTCAGACCTGCTGAGTAAAAACAGCACAGCAGGGAGAGGGCTGGTTGGGGGGAGTGCAGCGGAGATTTCCTTTGTTCTGGCAGGTTTCAGCCAGAAGAAACAGCGAATTTTACTGTCTGCAAACCACCGCCGAGCTCCTCCCTCCCCCTCCCCTCCTTCCTTCCCAACCTGGGAATTCATTTGCCGCCTCTCTCCTCCTCCTCCGGTGCCCCAGAGCAGTCCCCAGGGACAACGCTCTTTGTTGCGAACACGCCGAGACAATACGGAATGGCACGGTCCCCAGGGCACAATCAGGGCTGTCCTCCACAGAGAGTGATCGCTGGGGCCGAGACCCCCACCTGTTGATCTGCCCCTTCCCGGGGTGAGCGGCGGCCGGCATTGTGCAGGGGACGCTCGCGCTTCTGCGGCAGGCTCAGCAGATGGCGCTCGCGAGCAGCGCCGTGCCCGCCCCTCCCCACCGCCGGGCTCGCTCGCTGGTCTAAAGCAAAAACAGATGTTTTCATCATTTCTGGATCTGGCATGTGACTTGCAGTTCAGCGATGTGCCGACATAACCCAGAGTTGTGCGTCCCCTTAATCTCCTGCAAAATAAAAAATTCTTCCTTAAACGAGCCTTTCCCCAATGTGAGCTAGTGATGCATGCCTGGCCGGCTTGCTCCCAGGGGTACAAATGTACAGATCCAGCCTCTTCTCTGTAATTGCGAGGAAAGACACTGAGCGGCCGGACCAGCTATCTTTACACTGCGGGCTGAGGGAAGGCCTTTTAAAATAGCCCTCGTCTGTCTGGCTGGAAACCTGTCTGCGTGGGAGCCCATGGGTCTCCAACAAAACAGGAAGGCCGGGCGGCGCCCTGTTCCCTGCGCCCACGACAGATGGCAGCAAAGGCCCGAGATGGCCTCTGCCGCTGGCCAGCCCCAAAGCGGGGCCCTTTTACTTTCGGTGGCCTCAAAATTATTAGTTCCAGATGAGTTCTTGCAATTGTAATATTTGGTTTAACCCAATCTTCCCGATTGCGTCAGCGCACGCTCAAATACAACCGTCTGAAGTCTAACCAGACCAGAGGCATGTTGGGGGGGGGCTGTCAACATTCCTTACCCTTTGAAGGAATTAAAACAAAACCAAAACGGAGGCTGATTTATCCCCAAACGAAAGAAGAGTGAACAGGCATGGGGCTGGGGTGCCAGAGAGGGAGCAAAAGGGGGAATTTCTGGGAGGGAAGGCAGTAACAATAGAACTTTGTGGGCTGCAGCCTGCTAGCAGAGCTGGGTTTATTTGTTGAACTAGGAAGGGACCTCTGGGCTCTTTGAAGGTCAGAGCAAATAAGCAAAACTGGTGGGCATTTGGTTGACTATGAGAAGAAGTGCTATTGCTGCTATTGTCAAGCGTACAGTGAGTTGCGTCTGGCCTGGGCCCTGCTGAACACTTGGCCTGGCTGTTCCAGGAGCTCCAGGGGAGAGAGAGCCTCACCCAAACGTACAGCTTTTGGGGCCCTCTGAATCTCCATGTTAAGGGTGCAGGCTGGGTTTCTTAAGGGCACTAACCCAGGCCCCGAGGTCCCCTTGAGAACACAAGGCCTTCGGCAGGGCCTCTGGGGAGTGGGCCCGCTGTGGTCATCCTGACTTGTAAGCGGCTCTGCCACCACATCGTGGCCACACCCAGTGCTTAACACAGGGGCACCTGGGAACCACTAGGGTAGATTTGGTTTTGCAGAAATGTCAGCAGAGGCTAAAAGACCATGTTGGAGCCCTAGGGCAGGACAGTTAAATCTGCAAAGGCAGCCCCAAAAATCCTGCTTCAACCACCAGACAAGAAAGGATATCTTGCTTCTCCAGGACCAGACAGCAAAACCTTACATTGTCCTTAGAAGAGGCGATCTCTGCAGGCCTCAGTGCCCCCACCCCTGCTGCTGCCTGCACCCCACTTCTCAGCCTGTGCTCAAATTCTTCAAGTCCCTTTCCCCAGGCTGCATGAAGGATCCCTGCTAACCACTCCAGGAAGCCAGGCTGTTTCCCTGCAGGCCTCTGGCTTGACATGGTACTGATCAAAAGCTGACACCCGTCTGGCAGATGCCTCAAGTCCTGTGTGGGGAGGTAGTGGCAGATGCTGGCGTTGGCTGGCGTTGGCCGGCAGGCAGCCTGAGCGGCCATCTTGTCCTCCCCTCTTCCCTGCTGCAGTGGCCGCCCCACATCTTGGATTAAGTGCAGAGAATGTGATGGGAGCCCCGCACAGCTGGCCGGACACCTCCAGAATGTTTAAGGAACCCAGGTTCCCTAAATCTCTCTTTGAGTCTGAAAAATCTATATATCCCCACAGACTGCTGCTGCTGATTGGCTTGGCAAAAACGGTACCTGTATCTTAGAGGACACTGGGCAGGTTAAGCAGATATGTGAACACAATACTGAGTGCTCTGGGAAAATGAAAAAAATTCAGAATTTCTTTCCACTGCTACCTGTATTCTGCTTCTTCCTGAGAATCAGCTTTTGGATATCCTATTTATCAGTAGGGTCTCAATCCTGGCTAATTAAGTATTACCTGGACCCCACTGCAGGAATATTCACAGTTCATTCACGATGGAAAGGAAGAAGGGGATAGAAAGCACAATTTTTGCCCAGTATGGTGGTACACACCTGTAGTCTCAGTAGTTGGGAGGCTGAGACAGGATTGCAAGCTTCAAGACTGCCTCAGTAACTTAGAGAAACCCTAATTCAAAATTAAAAAAAAAAAAAACCAAGGGCCAGAAGTGTAGCTCAGCGGTAGAATGCCCCTGCGTTCTATCCCCAGTGCCAATAAATAAATAAATAATTAATTACAATTGTTAATATTCCTGCCCCCAGATGATTGCAATGTACAAGTCAGAAGGGGGTGGGCAGCACAAAGTAATTCTAACCCAACTTCCCTTGTATTACAGAGAAGGTTCCTAAGAGTTAAGCAGCTCAGCCAAGGTCACAGGAGTTCAAGTCCAACCCTGGAATTCCTGTGTAAGACCTCTGGCTCCTTAGTGATAATTGAAGCTTTTCCTCAATCTTTAAACTGCTAATGACTGGACCAGTCACATCTTTTCCCTGTTCAACAAAGCTCTCCACCAGACACCAGCCTGTGTTGCTCTTGCCTGCAAAGAAAAATATAAATTTTTTTGGAAAGAACAAATGCTCTATACTTACTAAGGATTTTTCAGTTTTGCTGCTTTAACTAAAGGCTTATACTCACACAAAATTCACCCCTCACACAGACTTCTCTTTTTTATCACTTCTGTTTCACACCTGGAAATGGCCATCATGGCATAACTGTAGTGATTTGGGGGGGGTGGAGGTGGTGAGGCCTGTGGGCCCTAGAAAATTTAATTGCCATATTTAAGCTAAACTATATGGCAGAGGCAAAATGAAGAAGGAGAGGCCCAGTCTCTCGCCTGGCACGGTTGCTGGCCTTATTCTCACCATTTCCTCCTTGGGTTGCTCAAGGGGCTGTTTGCTTCTTAGTCTCCCCCACACCCAAGAGGCAACAGTCACTCTCAGAAATAACTCCATCCTCTGCTGCTAGGAGTCAGTCTCCAGGTCATCCCCCCACTTCTAAGAGTAGGCCTGAGATACTTGAAAATCTCTGATGCTTGAGGATTGGGGAAATTACATTGCTTATTTGGAAAGAAGAAAAACACAGAGACTGGACATTGTTGTGTTGTCTGGGGAAATGAAAAGGATGCTGGACAGGGGGTTAGGACAGAGGTGTCCTGTATGACCTTGGACAAGACACTCTGGGCCCAAATCTCCTCCTCTGGAAAGCCAGGGACTCGGGCAGTATTTCAGAGGTCCTTCTAGGTCTGAGCTTCCGGGAGATGATAAGTCTTTGCTTTCTGGAACTCCTCCTTTTTTAGTCAGATGGGAGAGCTCAGATTCTCTTCTGTCTCCAAATCAATGGCTCTTGACTCATTTCCCCAGTGGCCCAAGGTCTAGCTCATGGTTTTTTGAAGGTGGAAGTCTGGAGATGAGCTTAGCTATAGAAAGACAATGATTGGATCCACTATACAGTGACTGAGAATTTCACATGGGTACTTCTGCAAATTCCTGCTCTGGGATGCTTTCTATTCTTGAAAGAACTGCTCATGGCTCATGCATGACTGTCTGCCAATTTATTCCATCTTATACACATTTACTAAGTACCTACTATATTTTAAAAAAAGAAGATGGAGCCAGGCGTGGTGGCACACGCTTGTAATCCCAGCATTCCAGAGGCTGAGACTGGAGGATTGCGGTTTGCGGACAGCCTCAACTACTTAGTGAGGCCCTCCGCAACTTAGTGAGACCCTTTTTCAAAATAATGAATAAAAAATAGGGCATGGGGTGTAGCTCGGAGGTCAAATGCCTCTGGGTTCCATCCCCAGACCCACGAAGAAGAAGAAGAAGAAGAAGAAGAAGAAGAAGAAGAAGAAGAAGAAGAAGAAGAAGAGGAGGAGGAGGAGGAGGAGGAGGAGGAGGAGGAGGAGGAGGAGGAGGAGGAGGAGGAGGAGGAGGGGGGGGGGAGGGGGGGAGGGGGAGGAGGAAGAGGAGGAGGAGGAGGAGGAGGAGGAGACTAAGAAATACTCACTTTCAAGAACAACCTTTCTAAAATAATAAAAACTAAAGAGGCATTTTAACTAAATGTAAAAGATGATCCTTGTCTAGATCCTCAGTTTGAGTGGAAAAAGTGTTAGAAAAGACATTTTTGAGACAATTGAAATCTATTGATTTCCTAATGGAACTACTGGTAACTTTTTAGATTTGATAATAGGATTGTATTAATTGGTTTCTGCGGTACTGGGTAGATTAAACCCAGGGGTATTCTACCTCAAAGCTATACCCCCAGCCTTTTAAAATTTTGAAACAGGGTCTTATTAAGTTGCAGAGGCTGGCCTCAAACATGCAATTCTTCTGTGTCAGCTTCCCAAGTACTGAAATTACAGGTATGTGCAACCACAACCAGATGTTGCGGTTTCATAGGAGAAAGTTCTTATCACTAGGACAGAATATGATGAGTTATTTAGGGATGAGTAGTGTGATGTTTGCAACTCATCTTCAAGTGATTCAGGAAAAAAAATAAATGAATGTGCCAGAATGTTGGCAATTGGCTAGTAAAGATGGGATATATCAACTGTTCAGTACCTAGTAACTCAACATTTTCAAAATAAAAGGTCAGGACAAAATGAGCAGGCCCTTGTCTACAAGGAGTTTCCAATGTATTACTTATTTATAACGTACTATTTATCAAAGGAAAATGGATGTGGAACTAACTGTTTAATCCAAGGCAGAAGAGCTGGTGGACATAGAATTGTCAGATCGTGGAGGTCCAGGACAGAGAATGGCCAATTTTTGCTAGGTCATTGATGAACATGGATGATGGTGAGAGGAGGCTCGCAAGGTGAGGCAGTATATGCGTTGGGTATAAAAATATGTATACAATTTTAATCAGGTGAGTTTTTGGAAGGAATTTTAGGTTTAGGGGACAATAAAAGCAAAGTTACAGAGGACCAAAACTGTTTAGGGAATAAATGAGCAATAACTGGAACATAGTATATTTGGGGAGAGATGTGCTTGGATATACACATTGGTTGGTTTATATCTGATGTCTGATGATGGGTAGTCTTGAATGTTATACAAACAAAATTCTGAAGGATAAACCAAATTAATATTTCATTCTGTATCCATAGCCAGCTGCTGTGTAATTGTTAGTGCTCAACTATCTGACTAATTAATTTGAATTTTCTGTAGCAAATTTCTTCTCTTCATCAACATCTTCCTTTTCTTTCTGCTCCTTCTCCTTCTTTAGTGGGGATTGAACCCTGGGACATTCTACCTCTGAGCTACATCCCAACCCCCTTTTTATTTTGAAACAGGTTCTCACTAAAGGCCAGCCTTGAACCTGTGATCCTTCTGCCTCAGCCTCCCACGATCCCAAGTACTGGAATTAAAGCCATGAGCCACTGTACATGTAATGGTTACTCTCTAAAGTTTTTAGCCTCTGAAAATAGCTTTATTCATGCCAGCTTTTAGTTGTGTTATTCCTGCAGCTCACTCAAACCCAATGGATGTCAGGAACACGTAAGGTCATCCTGGGAAGAATTGTTTCTGATTACCTTCCCTAGAACGAACCAATGTCTCCAGTTGCCTCTGGGCTTCGCTTGTTAGATAACCAACCAGTGATCATACAATCCATCTTTGGTTTCTTCATCTGGTTTTGTTTGCCAGCTTCGTGGCTTCAGGATGGCAGGAAAGAGGCCCAGCTGCTACCCAGGTTATACTAGGGACCCATATCAGCGAGTCTGTAGTCAGTGGGACTTCACTAGGGTGGAAATAAGGGCATTTCCTTCCCCACATCTCCAGAGGTATTTTGTATGCACATATTGCTCTAGTAATTGCCACCTTGTATTGTGATTTTTTTTTTTTTTTGTCCATTTCCTCTACTAGACTATGAGTTACTACAGGGAAGTCCCATATCTTAGTTAGCTTTGAATCTCCAGGACTCATGCATAGCCGGGTATGAAGGTGTTTTAACAAATGCTTCTCAAAACAATGGGTGGACAGATGAATGGAGAGAAAGAGAAGTTCTCTGCATTAATAGTTTCTTGCTTGAGCACATAATTGAGAATTGACTATTTGTGTCAAGACCCACAGTTTTAACTAGGTGGTGGAGAGTTGCCCTTATTGAAGTTCCAGCTCTGTGTTTGTTCCTCAGTATGCGTGAGTGTTTACTATGGTTCCCTATGATAGTGGGGGGGCTTAGCCATTCCTCTGAGAAGCTGTTTTCCAGAAGCATTTAAGAGATCAACACTGCCTTTGAAATCTCAGTGAGATTTAAAGATTCATCAACACAGAGTTTGGGGAAAGTGCTGAGTCATAAGCCATATGACATGACTTCGATCCTAGTTGTGGTCCTTTTCACTGGCAGGTCCACCAAATACGCTGCCAGCACTAATTAAATAAAAAGAATTGCATCCCCGTCCAATCTGTACAGAAAATACACTGTCATCACACCCACGGGGGCAGGCCCATTTTACCTCCATTTGATACACCCGCAAATTGTGTGCTGAGAGACAAAGGTACCACCTTCAGAGCACAGAACAGTTGCCACAAAGAACCCAGGCCAGGAACCATGGGGTCTGTTCTGATCACTAAATAACCACCCCCAATCCATACAACAGATGGTGGGTAATTGGGTTGGCTGTGTGTTTTGTCCTGGCACTGTTTCCTTGATTACTATTTTCAAAATATTCTCTCTGTCTTTGCTCTGCCACCCCTATTTTCTATTTCAAAAGGATAAGAAGAAAATGTCCACTTGCTTTTATAATTCAGGACCAAGCTGACTATATCTCTGGGACTGTGGTAGAAAATAAAAGTTTCTACTGGATCAAATGACAGCTTAAATCTCACGTGGGAAAACTTGAAGTGGCTTTGCTGACTAATTGCATGCCTAAGAATGGACAAAGACCTGGTCCAGTGAAATAGAAGGCTCATCATCTCTTTATTCCATCTCCTCAAAGAAGAAGCATCAGGACCCTCTTCCTACAGATGACAAAGCCTGTGACCAAGGAACCGCACACCACATTCCTTTCTGATCACTACTTATGGGGCCACTTTGGTTCAGCACAACTCAGAACCTTCCGTGACTCGTTGCTGAGCAACTCTCCTGAGCAGGTCTCTGCTAGGTGCTATGGGCATGGTATTCTGAGTTTGCCATTGGTCCTGTGCTCAAGGCTACATCCATCTCTACCCCAACTTCCTGAGAACCCACAGAACTGTGTTTACCCTCATAGTCTACTTGACAAAGAGGGAAAGCCCAGGGAATGGGAACCTGAGTAGTGTGGGGGAGATTAAACTCAGTTGAGAATCTTACATGAAAGCTGGTGTGCAAAAAGAACAGCTCAATTCTGAATTTAAGATCCCATTCCCTTAGAAACATTATTTCTAAATTGTTTGGCTTCCCCAACAGCCCTTCCTACCCACTACTCAGAGAACTGGTGATAAGAAAGCTGTAAATGGCATACTTGCAATATTTGAGGACATTGCTCTCCCCTTGACTTTGGTGCCAAGGGGCAACAGCCATCAGAATAGAGAATTGGAAGTGTGGGCACTGGATCCATTGAACACAGACAAATGTCGACCAGCAAGTTCTTCAGAGTGTAGAAGCAAAGCGCTAAGAAACTTTATCTATGGATGTTTAAGCACCCTTAAATAAAAGGGAACGATAAGCTTGAAATTAAATGTTCTCAAGAAAAGTCAAGTTGAGTTTGTTAAATCTGCTGGGTGCTTCCTGCTAGCTGTAAAGGGGCTGGCCTCGTCCTCCACGTTGGTCTTCTTACTTCTAACCAACCAGCAAGTTATTCAAGTCTTTGGAACCTCAACTTTTCTACCTATGAATCAAGAATGCTCACATGGTTTTGTGGCTTCTCAGTGAGGAATAAGAGAAATGTATTTGAAACTGCATTTAGTTGGAACTCCCTCTCCCTTTCTTTCTCTAAATCTGGATTTCCTCATTGTGAAATACAGCTGGTTAATACCAGCTCCTTCACTGGGAGGTTTTGAGAATTAAGTAAGATAATGCATGTTAAAGTGTTTTACTGCAGGGCTGGGGTGGAGCTCACTGTGCAGTGCTTGCCAAGAATGCACAAGACCTTGGATTTGATATTCCCAGCTCTGAAAATAAAAATCACTACAGCAATAATAGTGATAATTATTATAGTCACTCTCAAAAATCTTAACAGCCATGACACATGCCTGTGAAACACTTAAAAACACACAGTTCGTGACTAAGTTGCCAAAGCCCTCGTGCTCTCTGGAAGCACTTGATGCCCCAATGCCCTGGAGGGGTTCAATCCAACTCCCTTTCCACCCTTTGGCATGAAAATGGAGCAATAAAGGAGGCTGCCCAGCACCTTTCAGCAACTCAAGTGTGTGTGTTGCTAATTTGCCAAGACTGGCCTCAAAACCGTGACCCTCCTGTCTCAACTCCCCAGTACTAGGATCACAGGCATGTGTCACTGTGCCTGACTGTGGTTTTTGAATGGCACCAAGTTTTCCTTCCTGTTGACTTCAAAGGTACTACTGAGTGTTGTTTATACTGCTTGTCACCTCCCACCTTGCCCCATGGAGCCCCATCTTGCCCCTTCATCTTTGCTAAGGTAGGCGCTGAAGCTAGAAGCCCACCACCCTTTCCTTTCCGTGGTACTTGTGTGGTTGACTAACTTTCTCTTTACCTTTCCTTTAAATCTTTGTATTCCTCACAACAACCAGCACAGGGCTCTGCACATGTTATGCATTCAATAAATAATTATTCGATGAATAGTTAATTTTCTTCTCCATATGATATTCAAAAAGATTTAATTAAGGGATTAGTTGTATGAGGCATTATGCCAGGTGCCCTACAGAGATAATTACATGAAGGATCCCTGTCCCTAAGTAGCTTAACATCTAAAACTATTAAACAGACATAAACACTCATTTATTGCAGCCAATAACCTGGGTTCTCAACCTAGAATCTATTGAGAACCCCCTCCCCCAATAGTCTGTGAACTAGTCTATGAACCTCTGAGATTATATGAAAAATGTTGCACATGTGCATGTTCTGAGTTGATAGGTCTACAACCACTGTGAGAACCAGAGCAGAAGTGGTGAGATGCAGCAGGTGAAGGACAGGAGAGGAAGGGTAGAAGCACAGGCAGTGCTTGGATTTCTGCTGGAGTAAGTGGGTGGTGCCATACACCGAGAGGGCAATGGCGTGGAGATGGAGTGAGAGCAGACCCATGGGATAGGAAGACCAACAGGTAAATGCTAAACAAGCTTGATATTTCTATTAGACACTAATCATAGATGTCAGAGTGTGGCTGGATGCATAAGATAGAGCTAAGGGGAGACGTGGGCTGGGGGTATAAATTTGGGAATTAGTACTGCACTATGTAGATGGTGCTGTCTGTTTTATTCTTAGGTTTTGGTACTGGGGATTGAACCCAGCAGCATTTTATATCTGATCTACACCCCCAGCCTTTTTTTTTTTTTTTTTTTTTTAGTATTTTGAAACAAGGTCTGGTTAAGTTGTTGAGGCTGGCCTGTGAGCCTCTTGTCTCAGCCGCCCAAGTACTGAGATTACAGGTATGAGCCCCCCAACCAGCTATAGAGATGGTTCTTAAAGCCACTGTGTTAAATTACTCATGGAAGAAGAAGGCCAAGGAATGAGCCATTGGATTTTTTTTTTTTTAGTGTGGAGAGGAAGAGGAAGAGGAGGAGGAGGAGGAGAAGGAGGAGGAGGAGGAGGAGGATCGTCATCCAGGAAATGAGGCTGAGATGGAGGAGCCCTGGATCAGAAGGAAAACCAAGCAAGTGTATAATCTTAAAGTCCAAAGATGACAGTGTTCAGGAGAAAGCAGCGATGTTTCACGCCTACAAATGTACATCACTTTAGTGTGCTTGTTTACTTGTCTGTCTCAATGACTAACTGAACTTGAGTTCAGGAATCATGTCTTATTTATTTCAGGATCACCAGGGGCTCGCACAAAGCTGAGCACACAATTGGCGCTTGCTCATTGTCTAAGGGATGCAAAGAAAAAACAAAAGAGAAATATCTCCAGGCAGGAGAATAAAATGCCCTCCAATCTGAGGCCCCTACGGCCAAGTTTGGCACCTCTCTCACATGCTCTGGGGAGGTGTAGGAGTGCAGGTGGTATCATGAATCCCCAGACAGCAGGAGGCAGAACAGTTGCACTGCTGTGTCCAAGATCTGAAGCCCTTGGTAGGACACAAACCCAACAATGTCATTTGTGCTCAAGGGCACTTGGCTGGGCAGCAACTTCACTTTCACCTCTGCCATCTGCTCAGTGAATTCCCAGCCCTCTGGCCCCAGTGTCGCTTACCTCTTAATTACCGGCCTTGGCTCCCACCTGGCTTCAGAGACGAGCCTTGCTTCCCTGCTGCATTTTAAGCAGTGGCCTGACAAAGCCCATATTTCTTGGCTGAGATTTCCTTTGGTCAACTTCAGCCAGCCCCTTCCCCATGGGGTGTCCCCAACCTTGCCCATTTACTGGTTCCAAGCAGCCTGACATCCTGGTGGCCCTGGCAGCTCTGAGCAGAGTCTACCTACTCAGGGACAAAGCCTCACAGGGCAAACTGGCGTTTAGAGCCTCTGAGAGTAGCTGGCACAGGATAAAACCAATTAAGAAGGCAGTGGAGAGACTCCTGGGACCTATGATAAATTTACCATTGGTGGACTTTCCAATCTGGGATGATGGAAATTACCTCAATCCCTAGATGCCCTATAAGGTTCTGACATCCTGGGAAGGAACCCAGTTTACTGGGTTCACCTTACCCCAGCTGATATCTATTTTTCTAGAGATGTTCAGCTTTTTGTCTTTTGAGAACAGGTGACTTTGGGCTTAGACATCTTGGTTCAGAGCATGACCCCATTGTGGAGTGCTTCTCCAGCTAAGTTGACCCAGTCTATCTCCTCTTAATCCTCCCGACTTTTTCTTAAACCCCAGTCAATAGAGAAATCTAGTTTATCCTTTTCCTTCTTGATTGAATTTATTTTATTCTGTAGGTGTGTAAGTCTTCCTCTTTGTCAGTTTCCCATGACCCCAGGAGTGCAGGGAGCTTGGTTCCTAGATTTCTGAGTGCTGTGTTCTCATCAGAAGTTAGAACACATGCTCTAGGTGCCTACAAAAACCCCAAAAGCAGGTCTGTAGAAATGCTCTAAAGGGAAGGGGCTTTATTAAGAACCAGAAGGAAAAAGCCCATGTATTTTATTTCAAAGCATATTTTAATTGTGTCCTATTTAATCTTTACTATGACAATCCTATGGGGGAAGAAGAAAGAGAGGGATAGCCTCCTCCCCCTGACAGATGGTAACCAAGACACTAGGAGTGTCTAGGACTTGAACTTGGGACTTCAGATTCCCACCAGAGAAAGAGGTTCTTTGAGGGTGGCAGGATCCACACACACTAACTGGTGCATCCACCCAGAATGGAGATGGCAGAAGGCAGGGCCTCAGCTCCATTTCTACCCGTCTACTGGAATCTTCAGACCGGGTGAAGTAAGAAAAAATGAAGTGCTGTTTTAGAACTCTGTCCACTGCGGTTAACATCTTTAGAAGAATGTCTATATAATGCCTAGAAAAAGTCTTGACTACTGAGATATGGATTAAAAATATTTACAAAAGCAGTTCTACATCTTTGTCTATCCTGACCAAAGAGCTGTGGCTTCTAAGCTGGGACGGCCATTGCATTGCACGGCCACCTTCTCACTATATCCCAAAAGAACACGGAGGTGGAGGCAGCTGGAGTAACCAGCCATTGTCAGAACCCTAGCTACTGACCTGCGGTCTCAGGCAGAGAAGATTTCTGGTATCCTGGTGCACTGAGGCTGACCCTTTGCTAAGCAGCAGGTCTTACTAAGCACACTGCCTGTGCATGCTTCACAGGGCAATGGAGAAAACCCAGAAAAGGTGTGCATTCTGGGTAGAGTCAAAATAAAATGCTTAAAGTTGGGTTGAGCAACAAACAATTAGACATGGTCATGAAAAGAGAGTAATTGTTGTATATTATCCATTCAGCATTTGAAGATGAAGTATTACCTATGTGATAATTTGCTACACAAGGTGTTGAATAAGAGTGTAATCCAGTGGCATAATAGTCAGTATAAGCAAGTCTAGGCTAAGGTAAAAATTTCGGAACTATAACACAACATCTCTTTCTTTCTTAGGTAACACATACAACAAGGGTTGGTAGAGTTGTTTGCTCCACACAGTCACGCAGAGACCCATACTAAAGGAAGATGGCCATCTTGTATCAGAACTTTCTAGAACATGTGGACTCCGGGGTTTCCAGGGAAGGGAAGAGAGAGATGGACAAGGCACACTAGCTTTCAACCCTTGGCCCAGAAGTAACATCGGTCACTTCTGCTCACAGCCCATTGGTCTAAACTAGTTACATGACACTAAGGCTGTGCCAGAGAGGTTGGATAATACAGGACACTTGAACTAGCTGGTAAGCACTAAGAGTTTCATCTACAAGTGGGGCCAGGCATGGAGATAGCTGCAGTCTTTACCCTCAATTCCTGTGTAAAATCAGATGATGAGAAGCATCGTCAGAGAGCTACACATCAAATGCTGAGGAAGCCACAGAGCTGCAGATACTGGCAGGGTTGAATCCTGGACCGGATTTCAGAGACCATGGCATTGTAGTGGAGCCTGAGGATTAGTAGGTTTAACTGACTTTCTGAACAAGTTGTGTTGGTGGAAAAGCAACAAAACCCATTAAGTAGTTAGCCGAAGGGCAAAAGTGTGGTGGGAAACAATACTGATGACAGCTAAGTAAGTAACATTTAACAGAGCACCACTGTAATCTCAGTACTTGAGACGCTGATAGAGGAGGCCTGTAGGTTCAAAGCCAGCCTTAGGAGCTTAGTGAGACCGTGTTTCAAAAAGGGAGGGGGGTTGGGTGTGTAGCTGGAAGGAAAATGTCCCTGGGTTCAATCACTAGTAACAAAATAAATAAGTACACAAATATATACATACATGCACAAATACATAAATAATAAACAGCACAGTATAGAGACTTGGGAGAAGTGGGGAAGGGGACTCGGAGCTCTGTTCCAGGCAATGTAGAGGCTGTAGCCAATAAAAGAGAAAAAAAAAATATTCCAGGCAGGGGGCAAGCTGACTGAGGATGTAGAAGAACAATGAACAAGATGGTGAGATGTGCCCGACTGCCCAGGGGCAAAAAGTGCAGAGAGATGGGGCAGAGAAGGGCGGGGAGTCCAAGGTCCTGCCATGGAGTTTGGTTTGATTTAGTAGGCAGGAGAGAGACGTGGAGGTTTTGAGGACAGCCAGAGACGTGTCTCTGTGCTTCACTACCCCCAGCTGGACTGAAGTCAGGAGCCCAACACACCTTCAAAGTCAAGGGATAGTTTTAAAGCAAACCTGAAAGGCACCTTGCCATTTTTTTCAATGCTCTCTCTTTTTCTAAAAGCAATAAAATAATTGAAGTCAGGTTGTTGTTTTTCTCCCCTTTCCCCCCTTTTTCATTTTACAAGAACCATTACAAAGGTGTGAAATATTAGACACTTACGCATCTGTGAATAAGATTGTGGGCTAAAACGTGTGAGTTCCCGTCTCAGCTAATGAACCAGAATATGGCTTTAATTTTTGAACTGCAAGAATGTTCTGCCTTTTTTGGTCGTCCCTACAGAAGACTTCATATTTTAATAATTCAGTGCAGCCTAATTACTTTAATTAATCACTTTCCTTTCAGAGACGTCAGTGGGCTTCGTTAGGTTCCCGTAGGTACTGTTGGGAGATTTAAGGAATTTAAAGCATACATATGTAGTGGCCTAGGTTAACTCTTTCATGAGGTCCACAGTGTGTGTACTTTTTCTTAGAGAGCTGCCATTTGCAGCTGGACCAGACATGGCCATGACTCCTGTCTCTCCTGTCACATTTCTTCTCTGTGGCCAGTTAACAGAACCATCTCTGGTCATTCTGAGCCTTGAAAACTGCTGTCTGGAGACAACATAAAATGCTGTCTAGATCAAGTCAATATTTTTGCATCTTTCTGAGTCATGATGAATACACTGGGAATGACAATAGCTTTTATTGTACAATCAATATAATTTGCTTCCCTTGCAGGAAAATATAATTAGGTTATAGTTCACACAATGGCAATGAAGATGTGCTCATTGCTAAAGTCTGCCGGCGGTGGAAGGGCTGTCCTGGGGTGTCTCTTTCTAGCTCCTGACCCAGGCTGACTGGGTATCACTACACCACTCTCTTAACTTGTGGGGCCTTTGTTAATTCTTTGCAGCAAGAATATCAATGCTTTTATAAAGAGTCGGTAATGCATCAGTTGGGTATCTGGAGGCTTGATGTTAGTGTCTGGCTTTGAATTCGGCCTGTATGGCTTAAATGATAGAGTTCTACAATTGACTGTTCATCTTTTCAAATTTTTATTATGAAAAGGAGAACTCGCCGGGCGTGGTGGTGCACACTTGTAATCCCCGCGCTTGGGAGGCAGAGAAAGGAGGATTGTGCAGGTTTGAGGCCAGCCATGCGCGCTGGCTTAGGAGACCCTGTTTCCAAATAAAAATATAAAAATAGGACTGGGAGTGTAGCCTGGAGGTAGACAGGAACCCCAGTACCACCAAAAAAAAAAAAAAAAAAAGAAAGAAAACTCACTTAGAACTTTCACCCAGCATATATAAAAAGATCATTAATACATTGAAATATAGGGAGAGAGACATGTTACCTTCACTCTTCCTTCCTGGGGCCCTGTTGTCCCCCTCGTCGGCTGCAGGGCTCCTCACTGCCCACATGGCTGCTCCCGCAAGGATTCTGTGTAGTTTACACTTCCTGGCCCTGGTCTCTGGAGCGTCAGCTTAGTCGGGGCAGGGTGTTTCTGCAAGCAGTTTGAGTCTCATGAGAATTGAGAACAAAGTACAGTGTGAGGTATTGTACATCTCTGGGATTCCTAGGAAGAGCCTGCAGGGGCACCACCCATTTGGGGCTCAGGCTGAATGAACACTTTTATTTTGAAATGCTGAGGACTTTGGCTTTGAACGGAGGCACACTTGCTACCTGTCACCTGAAGGGTGCAATTAGGGTCTGCACTCAGCAGTGTTTTCTGTCATTGCTGAGGGGTCGACCTGAGCAGAGCCTGGGATTTGTTTGCCTGAAAGAAAAAGAAAGGCCTATATTTCAAAACCCTCTTTTTGTTTCCTCTTTTCTCATTTTCTGCCCACATCCCAGACTCCCAAGTCTTCAACAACCTGGGGAGTCACCGAAATCGTCAAGAAGGAAATCAATGATCAGATCAATTCCTGCCACGGATCCAAACCAGGCTTGTGGTTGGAAACCCTCCTGGTCCTTTTGAGTTTCCTAAAAATCCTGCATTGCCATCAGAGCCATTAATTGGCTGAAGCTGCCTGTGGTTTTAGGAAGTGCTCCGATTACAAGGAGAAATCCTTTTATGTTTCTGGACTCCAGCCATGCAATCTCTGAAGTTAGGAATCTGGCAGAGGTTGGTCAAACCCCCTCCGGGGTGTAAATAAACCAGCCAGGTCTATAACCCAATAGAAGTCAATTTATTGTGTGTGTTTTAAATCACTCAGCCCAAGCCCTGCCCATTTATTAAAGAAAAGGCGTGGGATCCAGCCGGAGCTCAGACAATAGACCAAGGCAACTGCAGTGTTTCTCAGGTCTACACGGGCGATGGGGGGAAGGGGGCCTTGCCAGGGTTGGTGCCTCTCTTCCTGCCCAGGGTTTGCAAGGACTGTCCAGCATAGAGCAGCTGCGGATGCCTGGCCCCAGAACTGCTCACTGTGCTAGCCAGGAGGCTGAGGCTCTAAGTGGTTAACAGCTCCAGTCTGAAACCCGGGGACATGGAATGCTTGTACGGGGCCTCTTAGTGAATGTGAATGGTACCAGAACTGGAGCTTTTGCTGGGCCAGAGCTTGCTGGGACGCACTGAGATGCCCGGGGCAGAGTGGTGGAGGGAGGCTGCTCTGAGCCCGTTTATGCGCATGGCGCTGTCTCCCTTGCCTTGCAGAAGGTGGGGTGGGATTCATCTGATCTTGATCCAGACCAGAGGAAGAGTCCTCGTGCCCCTGCACTCACACCCATCTTCCTTGCCTTCAGGTCTACATAATTGCATTCCCCAAACAGTGAGTGCCAGCGGGGTAAGGGTATGAAATGTGCCCAGCCTCTTTTGCATACGGCTCCAGACTGCCTGTGACAGTAAATTATTAGTGAAACCTGGGACAGCTTGCACAAAGCTGCCTTTTAATTACATATTCTTCAGCTTTGGGCACCACTACCCACCTGCATGTTAAGAAATACACTAAAAGGACCCCCATAACTTTACAATACCCCACTTTACCCTAACATAGCAAATGCAATAATAATCCGGGCTTGAGAATCTTTTTTTTTTTTTTTTTGGTGCCCCCCCATCCTCTTCATTCCTATTGGTTCCGGCCAAGTACTAGAGAACCAATGGGATTTCTCCTCTCCATTCATGTCCTAGCAACAAGCCCTGTTCCAATCTTTCTCTGCCAAACTAACACCTGAAAAATTACATCATGAATAATGGCAAAAGCAGCCAGGGCCAGAGAAGGGCTTCCCCCCTCCCCCTGTCTGCTGCAGAGTTCATTTAAGGTGTTTTAGTCTAGATTCTTAAAGCGACCGTGTCCTAGGTTTTGGCTGATCTTTTTAACACACTGGTTAATACAAAAAAAAAAAATATATATATATATATATATATATATATATATATATATATATATATATATATATATCAAGCAGTAATTGAATGTAGCAAAGGCCTTTTTAGGTGAAATGAGGTAAATGCATCTTGGTCATGGTGCTCCCTATATATTCCTTCCAAAAGTCGTCGTTTAGAGAAGCCCCCCAAAGTGAAGAAATAGAGTGTTCATAAAACATATTCTTTAGAAAAGGGCTAAAATGTCCTAAAGCATACAAGCCGCCCACCCACCTCCCGAACGAAAGCGTGGCCCTTCCCGGTGGTTTCCCTGCTGCAGTTTAATACCCCCAAGGCCCCTTCTCTTACTACCTTGGAATAAAGGGCTCTTTCTTCAAGGGGATCCTGCAGTAACTGCCTTGAGAATCTGCCCCAGGTGTGGGGTTATGGGGTAAGGGCCGCGGGGCGGGGTGGCGGAGCATGTGCAGGTGGGGGGCTGTCGATGAGCTGGGCGGGAGGGGGGGCCCAGGCAGGCAGGTGAGCAAGGGGAGGGAAGTCCGCTGCTCACACACACCCAGTCTCCTCCGAACAGGCAAGGGTTTCTAATAAAAATGTCCACCCTTCTAGGCATTTTTCAAGCCCCAGACGCTGCCGCAACGCTTCCGGCTTCGCTCACCCCACCCTGTCTAGCGCAGGCTGCGAGCGGAGACTCAGACACAAAGGACCGCAGCCCGCGCAGCGCCGCAGAGGGCTGGCGGACACCTGCGGCGTCCACGTGCGCCCAGCGCAGCGACCCCACCCCTGGAGCTGGGCGCAGCAGCAAGGAAAGGGCCCCGGGGGCATCTCAATGCCTTGCGAGAGAAGAAGAAAATAGATCCATAGGATGCTGGGCTCTGACTCGAGTTTGCAGCTGGCTGTAGAGTGGCTAGAGTGTGCTGGCAGCCCCTCCGCCTGTTCCTTGGGAAACTGCTTGTCTATACAAGGCCGGGGAAGGAGGCCAAAGCCAGCCAGAGGGATGGGCGGGGGATGGGGAATCCTGCAGGAGTGTGTTTTGATTTCTTTTGGTAGATGTCCTATATGAACCCCTTAACTTGAAGACATGAGTTGTTCTGTACCCTGCCATCCCGTCTGTAGCCATCTTCACCCCACCATGTCACCCAGGCAACCACATCCCATTTCTGTCCCTGCTCCGCTGGGGCTCGGCTTAGTACAGTATTGCCCTACAATTTCACACAAGTGGAATCACAGCCTATACGTTTATATATGGATATTTTTCCCCAGCGTAGTTTTTGAGATGTACTCATGAGGTACATCTCAAAACATCTGTTAGTAGTTCCATCTTGTTATTGCTGAGAATTCCACTGCGTGGGTTTCTCACAGTGTGGCTATATATTCACCTGTGGACAGATGTTTGGTTATCTTTAGTCTTGGGCTGTTGTGATTAGATCAGCCCCAGACATTTTTGTATGAAACTGCATAGACATACAGTTCTCTTTTCTTGGGTAAATGCTGAGGAGTGGAATTTGCAGTTCAAATTAAGGTAGTAAGTGTACACCTAACTTTGTCAGAAACCATTGAACACTTTTCCAAAATGGTATTCATTTTTATTTTTATTCATATATATGCGTGTGTACACATATATATGTGTGTACATACATATATATGTGTGTGTCTGGTTGCATGGTGGGTCTGTAATTAGGCATCATAAGTAGTTGTTGGCACAGCTGGTCACTTAAGTCCAGGGCCAAGTTTTGCTTGATTTTGACATTCAAAAAAAAAAAAAAACATAAAGGAAAACAAAACAAATAAAAGAATCAAAGGCATTTCAACTCCATTGTGTCTTCTTAAATAAAGTAACGTCAGGGGACAGATGTGCATGGACTAATGCGGCCTCTGACCCCTCCTCTGGGTTGGTGAAGCTGACTGCTGGACTCAATGGCTGCCTCTGGCACCAGGTGGTGTAGCCATTGAGATGGCTGCAGGGCTGTGGCTTGGAGAGCCCGGTGGAGGATGCCCTGAGCGTGCTGCTTGATGAGGTGGACAGCCACTAGGCTGTCGGCACCTCTGGGAATGATTGCGTGGGCATACTTCTTTTTTGGCAAGCAGGATTACTCTAAGGCAGGCTTGAGAAAAGTGAAGATCTGAGATGAAATGTGCTCAAGGTCCCTCCCTCTTTCACTAATTTCCCTTAACATTCTTTGGGAGAGCTGGCATCCTCAAAGAGCTTCAACTGAAACAGGCCTCCCACCTGCCGAGAGTGGAAGACCAGGATCCCTTCAAAGAAGACTCTGTGCGAGGAGTGGACAGTGACCATCTCCTCTTTCCGGAAATGGAGAGTGAAGTCCCACAGGGGGATCTGGACCGTCTTCCCTTCTGTGATGTTTAGAGTATTTTGAAGAGGAGTTGGTTGTCAAAGGCATCTGGGTGGTCAAAAGTGATTTGGCCCTTCAGGGCTTTGGCTTTCTGTTCTGAAGTGAGGACACGGTAGGGTAGAAGCTGTCCAAGCTGATGACGACCACCTGCTCCTGGCGATAGTCCACTAGTTCTGCCCCGGGAGCTACATGGTCTTGACACAGACAGAAGATTGCCGCTGGCTGTGCTGCTGCTGACGCCAGTCAGAAAGGGCTGCAGGGTCTGCTGGTGTCCCTGGCCATGATGTGCTGCTTTGTTCTCCTGGGTTGCTGGCTGCTCAGGCCAAGGCTATTTATTTACATATAAAATCTATAGGATTTAAAAATGCCTTTTAAGCTGGATGTGGTATCATACAACTGCAATCTCATCTACTCAGGAGGTTGACCTGGGCAGAACTTTTGTGTTCCTCTTTAAAGTGGGTTGTTTTTATAAATATTCTTATTAGCAAATTGCAAAATTTTCCTCTCTCCCTCCATTCCTTCATTTTCTCTTGGATGTTAAGTCCAAGGGAAAAGAACATATTTTCTCTCTTTACCCTGATGTTTTGCTATCCTTGTTATTTCCTTTTTCTTTTTTGATTCTGAAGGTTGAATCCAGAGGCATTCTTCCTCTAAGATATGCCCCCTGCCCTATTTTATTTTTAAAAAGGATCTCTCAAAATTTCTGAGAGACCTAGCTAAATTGCTGAGGCTGGCTTCGAACCTGTGACCTTCTTGTCTCAAACTCCCAAGTACTAGGATTACAGGCTTGTGCCACCATGCCTGGCTTCTTTGTTATTTTCTCAACGGTGTCTTTCAAAGAACAAAACAGAAATTTTTAATTTTGATGGAGTTTATTATTTTTCTTTTGTAATTAATGATTAATCTGGCATAAGAAATCATGCGTACCCCACATTGGATGGGTTTTTTTTTTTCTGTTTCTTTCCAGAAGTTTGGTAGTTATAAATTTTAGATTGAATTAAATTATCCTTTTTTTTAGTTACCTTCTCCTTCTTTCCACATGTGATATGAAATAATTTATGATTTTCAAATACCCAGCTATTTTAACATCATTTTTTGAAATGATTTTTCCCCTGAATTGAATTACCTTGAGTTAACTTACCAAAGGGTTGAAAAATCAACCGATAAGCTATATGCGGGCAGTCTACATGCTCCTGCTATTTGTATACGCATCCTCACACCCACACCTAACTCTGCTGCTTGGTGTAGCTTTCTGGTAAACATGAAGTCAGAAAGCATTCTCCTCCAACTTTGTTCTTCTTTCTGTAAAATTATATTATGTATATTATGGGCCCTTTGCATCTCCATACAAATATTAGAATTGGCTTGGCAATTCTACAAAAAGTTTTAAGTTTTTGAATTGTGTTAGGGTGATCCGAGTGATGAATTAGTGGGAGAATTAATCTGGGAGAAGACATATGGTCTTCTAATCTGTGAAGAGAGCCTGTGTTGGCCCTTATTCAGGTCTTCTCCAATTTCAACAGTGGGTTTGCTTTTCAGTTCTCAGGGTACAGGTCTTGCAAATAGTTTTGTACATATCCTCAAGTATTTCATGGTTTTGTATGCTACTGCAAATTGCATGTTTGTTTCGTTTTGTTTTGTTTTTGGTGGTGGTACTGGGGATGGAACCCTTCTACCTCCGGGCTACACTCCCAGACCTATTTTTTATATTTTATTTTGAAACAGGGTCTCTTAAGCCAGAGCAGCTGGCTTCGAACCTGTGTGACCCTCCTGTCTCCGCCTCCCAAGTGCAGGAATTACAAGCGTGCACCACCATGTCTGGAAAATTGCATGTTTTTAACTTTTACTTTCCTTTGTTTTTACTTTCCTATTGTTTTATTGTGCATGTATAGAAATACAACTGATTATTGTATACTGAGCTAGCATCCCTGTGATATGACAAATTCACTTTTTTCCAGTGATTTTTTTTTTAGATTCATTAGGGTTTTCTATTTACATCATCATATCATTTATGAAGAAAACCAGTTTCACTTCCTTTCCAACGACTTAGGCTTATAAATGTCTTTTTTTCACTACTTAGAGCTCCCAATAGAAAGTAACTAAAAGTGGTGAAAGCTCATACTGGTAACAAAACAAAAATATCAGCTAAGTGTTCAGCATTAAGTATAAAATTAGCTGTGGGTTTTCATCGAAGCCCTGCCAAGCTGAAAAAGTTAGCTGTGCTAAGTTTTTATTATGAATAAGTACTGAATTTTTATTAAATTCTTCTTCCATCCATATTTATATAGCCACATAATTTTTTTCTTCATTTTTTTTATTTTGGGAAATTTCAGTGATTGATTTTCAAATACTTAAATCAACATCACATTTTTGTTACAGTTGATCATGATACACTTTTTTTCCTACATTGCTGAATTGAATTTGTTAATATTTGTTGACACCTTTGTGTCTGTGTTTATAACAAATATTGATTTGAAGTTTTCTTTTCTTCTAAGCTCTTTTACTTGATTTTGGTATCATAGTATTGCTTGCTTACAAAACAAGCTGGCAAGTGGTCCATCTTCCTCAGTTTTCTGAAAAAGATTTTATAAGAACAGTGTTATATAATCTTTAAAGTTTTGATAGAACTTGCTAGGGGTATCATTGGAGGTTTTAGTTTGCTTTTGGAAAAGTATTGTTATTAATTTAATTTATTTAAATATTTACTAATACATTTATGATTTATGAGGATAAACATTTACTAGTACATTTATGATTTATTATATATAATAATATATATAGTACTGGGGTTCCTGTAAACCCTTCTACCTCCGGGCTACACTCCCAGACACCTATTTTTTATAATTTATTTGGAAACAGGGTCTCTTAAGCCAGCAAGTCTGGCTTCGAACCTGCACAATCCTCTGTCTCCGCCTCCCAAGCACAGGGATTACAAGCGTGTGCCACCACGCCCGGCTTAGCATAAGTATATATTATTTATAGGGTACAGTGTAATGATTAAATATATGGATGCAGTGTATTAGCTTTTGTTTTTTAACATGTCCTTATTTTTCTTTAATTCCAGAATTCTGGGTTCTTTCTTTAACTAAGAAGTGACATTCAATAGTGTTAAGGATGCATTTTTTCTGAGGGGATCGTTCAGTCATTATTATTACTTTGCTTCTTTGTATATAATACGGCCCTTGCATGCTTCTCCAATCTTTCCTTTCCCTTTGATTCACGGTAGTTTTGATATATGTCTATTCTTTCCCCCCTTTCTGTCTGCTGTTTTGAATGTCTTGGCTCTCTGAGTTTACAATTTTCATCAAATTTGGTAAAATTTTGACCATTTTTATATGACTATTTTCTTAAGCAAGCCTTTATGGGACCCTAATTTTACATATGTCTGATTGCACTGTGGTGTCTTGAATGTTCTTGTTGATACACTCATGTTTTCAATTGCTTTCCTCAGCTTCAGTTTGGATAATTCCTATGGCTTTGTCTAAAAGACCAGTATTATTTTTTTTCTGTAGCACCTAATTTTCTTTAAGTAAATTCATTTAGTGAAGTTTTCATTTCACATTTAAGTTTTCAGCTCTAGAAAGTTCCCTTTTATTTTTTTCCATATCTTCAGCTTACCTCATTACTTTACATTGTTTTCTTTGAATACTTATGCATATTTAGAATTAAAGATATTAATATACACATAACAACCATGTAGATTTATGAGGTACAGTGTGACATTTCAATATAATACACAATGAATTTTGATTGGATCAAAGTTCTTAGTATATTCATTACTTCAGTGAAACATTTATATTAGCTATCTTAAAGTTATTGGCTACTACCTCCATCATTTATGTCTGTTCTGTCATGGTTTTTATTGTCTGGTTAAAACAACTGGTAATGGGTTCTATATCTAGCAATTTTTGTGTAGGTTTTTGACATTGTGACTGTCACTTTGTTCAGTGTCTGGATTTTGTTGTCTTCCATTAAAGAGTGATGAATTGTATTGGCTGGCCATTAAATTATTGTGAGTCAGAGCCGGGCGTGGTGGCACACACTTGTAATCCCCGCGCTTGGGAGGCTGAGACAGGAGGATCACACAGGTTCAAAGCCAGCCTCAGCTACTTAGTGAGGCTCTCAGCAACTTAGTGAGACCCTGTTTCCAAATAAAATATAAAAAAGGTCTGGGAGTATAGCCCGGAGGTAGAAAGCCTCTGGGTTCCACCCCCAGTACCACCAAAATAAATAAGTAAATAAATAAATAAATAAATAAATAAATATAAATAAATTATTGTGAGTCAGGCTGATCTTTTTGTATTTTTTTAAAGATTTTTAAAAGGTGGATCTAGAATAGCTTTTCCTTCAGGATGGTTTTCCCAGCCTACTAAGGTGTACGTAGCCCTCTGGAATCTCTACTCAATGCCCTGTGGTCCATTAAACTCTGTCCACTGTGGTTGCTTGGAACATGATAACCTTCCCTGCCCTTGTGAGCTACAGGAATTGTTTAGTTAACACCCCCCTTATGTTCATTCTTTGCTTGGCCTCATAGAATTTTTCCCTGAACAGATGCAACTTAATACTTCATAAAAGATTCAAGGGGACCACTATGAAAATTTTGGGAACTCTTCCTGTGTAGATTCCTTCTGTATGGCATCCTAGTCCACAAATTCCAGAAGCCTCAGTCCGCTCACACTCTGGTCTCTGCTTCCTCCATTTGGGAAGACTGCTGTGCTTTGCTCAGACTGCTCTGTCCTCTCATGTGACCTTGTGAATGTCTTGCCTAGGTTGCAGACTGCCTCTCCTCTACTTTGCATCTTTTCTCAGTGATTACCACTCAACACTGCATGTTCCCTGATGTCTGAAAACAAGTTTCATTTCTTTCTTTTTTATTTTCTTTATTTTCTCTTTCTCTTTTCTTTTTTTTCTTTTTCTTTTTTTTTTTTTGTGGTACTGGAGGTGGAACCCAGGAACATTCTACCTCCAAGCTTAACCTCCAGCCCCGTTTTTTATTCTTTATTCTGAAACAGGGTCTCACTGAGTTGCGGAGGGCCTCACTAAGTAGCCGAGGCTGCCTGCAAACTGCAATCCTCCTGTCTCAGCCTCCCAAATGCTGGGATTACAAGTGTGCACCACCACACCTGACTAAGTTTCATTTCTTCTGTTTACTTTTCTAGTTATTTACTACAGGGGGACAGATTGGTATAATGACCATTGACATATTATATGACAGAATATTTTTAGCCAATTCACATAACAGAATTCTAATTTTGTCTTTATTTCTTCTAAAGAAATCACCAAAGAAGTATAAAACCTAACAGAAAATCAAGACATGTAACCTCTGTCTGATCACATTAATATACCTGCCTAATAATCTTTCTCAACAGAAAGTATGATTAGTTGATTTGACTTGGTGATAATGAACCCATGCTAGTTATCACAACATTGTTTGATAACTTTCTATCTGCCAGAGAATACAATGGTCAACATTAAGCAATTTTCAGAATTTGATTTTTTAAAAACATAAAAACATAGCTGGGCCTAGAGATACACACCTGTAATCCCAGCACTTAAGAGGCTGCGAGAGGAGGATCTCAGGTTTGAGCACAGCCTCAGCAATGTAGTGAGACTTCCAGCAATCTTGCAAGATCCTGTTTCAAAACAAAAAGAGGACTGGGGGTGTAGCTCAGAGTTCAACTCCTAGTACCTACATTCATAGATGAAAAGATCTGTCTACTTCTGGTGTTTTGACATAGTATTCATTAGCAGCATTTATTCACCTACAGTGTGCTTAACTATGTGTGAATACTTAGCAGCATGCCATGTGTGTAACACTTACATAATCTTATCTGAGTCATTGCAATCTGATGAGTTAGGTTCTTCTATCGCGTGCACTTAATAGGTGAAGAAATGAAGATTTAGAGACATAAAAACACACTGAAGGGTACACAACTGGAAAGGGATAGAACTGACCTTTAAATAAAGGCAGTTTATTGAGAAATGCCCATGTGACTACAGGGCAATCCTCAGCACCACCTTCCTCAGTCTTCAGGTTTTTTCCGAATTTGTACTGTTATCAAGGATGTTAACTCCTCTTCTGTTTCTAAATGCCATTTGAAGTACTCAAAGAATGGCAGACATGAGCAATGCTGGGGGCCCTTCATGGATATTGGGTTGTTTCACTGATTCACTCACTTGATGTCTCTTCTTTGGGGCATTCATTGCCGGCAAGCGAGCAAGACGCAAGGCAGCAACGGAAGCAGCAGGCAGCAGACTGCTTTTCAGATGCAGCAGGGGGATGCTCCACAGCAGCTTCATGCTGCTCTTGCGAGGGTAGAAAAGATGAAAAACGCATTCAGGTACATAAGGTACCAGTAATGAGACTGTGCATCTAAAGTTCATAGTTATATTTGGGATCACAGCAGTGAGAGCACCTGCGTAGCTTTAACTGATGCTTTCCTAGTGAAGGACACAAAGTACTTAAATGTACTGCGGAATATTATTGTCAGTGGTTTTATTTATTATTTATTTATTTATTATTTATTTATTTATTGGTGGCACTGGGGGTGGAACCCCGAGGCTTTCTACCTCCGGGCTATACTCCCAGACCTATTTTATGATTTATTTGAAAACAGGGTCTCACTAAGTTGCTGAGAGCCTCACTAAGTAGCCGAGGCTGGCTTCGAACCCGTGTGATCCTTCTGTCTCAGCCTCCCAAGTTGCTGGTATTACAGGCGTGTGCCACCATGCCCGGCTTGTTAGTGGTTTTAGAAAGGGAAATTATTTACCAAATAAGAGAGAAGAAAGCCACAAGGGTGGAGCTGGATCCGTGCAGCGTGTTGAGGGTGGCGGGTCCTGAGGGAGGGACTTGCTTGTCTATTGGAATATTAATATTCCTTCAGATATAGCATTGGTAATATTTTATCCCATTCTATCAGTAACTTTTAACTCTGTTTACAGTGTCTTTGGATGTACAATATTTTTTTATTTTTTAGGAAGTTTGTTTATTCTTTTGTTGCCTGTGCCTTTGAAATCATATCCAAGAAATCACTGCCAATTTCAATGTTGTGAAGTGTTATGACCCAGGTTTTCTTCTAAAGGTTTATAGTCTTAAGATTTACACTTAGGTCTCTTATCTATTTTGAGTTAATATTTGTATATGGTGTTAGGTAAGGGTCCAATCTTATTCTTTTTCATGTAATTATTATTTTTCAAAGATATTTAGTGAAAAATTATTATTTCCTTCACCAAATGTTCTTGGAAACTTTGTCAAAAATAACTTGACCATATATGGAAGAATTTATTTCTAGGCTTTTTATTTTACTCCACTGGTTTATATCTCTGCCTTTATAGCAGTACTATACTGTTTCAATTATTGTAGCTCTATAAGGTTTGAAATCAGAAAATGTACATCTTCTAGCTTTGTTCTTTTTCGAGATTGTTTTGGGTATTTAGAGTTCATATTTCATGTTAGGATAGACTTTTTCTGAAAAAAAATGAACGATAGTTTTACCTTAAAAAAAAAAAAGAAAAAAAATCCTCTGTTAGGAAAGAAAGCAAAAAGAAATACTGAAATGTTATCTTTAAGTGATCAAAAGTTTGATATCAGACAGATGAATCTGTTATGTGAGATTATCATTGTTAATTTTGGATAAATTGCTATAATATTAGATGTTAACCACTAAGCCAAGCATGGGAAGGAGGGATAGGGAGGGAATGGGGTGGGGATTGGGTAGGGGCTAACTGGGCGAAGTGTGCATGTATGTCTACACAAGTTTTTATCCCATTATGATGTATGAATACAGTGCACCAATAAAAAATTTAAAAAAAAGAATTTGCCTGGCAGGTGGAAATCACTAAAGGTGGAGGGGAGCCTTGTAGGTGAATGGAATAGTGTGTACTTAACAGCCATAGGTGTGGACAGACCACATTCTCTTTGCCCAGTCATTTAACATACATATGTGCCAGTGTTCATAGACCACATACGTTAAAAAAAATCTTGGTTTTCTAAAGAGTTTACAATATAATTGAATAGATAAGATACAGATCTGGAAAGAAAATATAGGTAATAGTGATGGAGGCTTGCTAAGGTGTGCTAAATGACTGAATGTCAGAGAGTGCAAGCTGCCTCCACCTGAGGCCCAAAGGGAGGCCTGCAGGAGGGCAAAGCAGGGATGGTGTGTGAGAGTGTGTGTGAGTGTGAGTGTGTGAGTGTGAGTATGTGTGTACAAGTGTGTGACAGAGTGTGCGTGTGTATGAGTGTGAGAGTGTGGGGGTGTGCAAGAGTGTGTGCATGTGTATGAGTGTGTGAGTGAGTGTGTGGGTGTGTGAGTGTGCACAAGTGTGCGAGAGTGTGTGCGTGTGTGTGCAGTCTTTGAAGGAGAAGTGGGGCTTGATCTCATCTTTGAAGTGCCGATAGGAGCTGGATAAATGGAATAAGGAAGACATGCCAAGGGAGTGACCAGTAGCCTGGGCAGAATCGACCGGGACAGAGGTGTGTGGTGAGGCGGGCAGGAAGAAAAAGAACACAGGTATCACCATGTTGTGGCTGGAATGAATACCAGAGCACCGGGCTTTGAATTTGAACTTTGTCTAATAATTTTTTGTGTGAGGGAATCCTTAAAAGGTTGTAAGCAGCTGGGTACAATGGCATACACCTGTAATCCCAGTATTTAGGAGGCTGAGAAGGCAGGATCACAGGTTTGAGGCTAGCCTTTAGAAACATAGCAAGATCCTGTTTCAAATTTAAAAAATTAAAAATCAAATACATTGGAGGTGTAGCTCAGACATAGAATGCCCCTGGGTTCAAGTCCCAGTGCCAACCCCCCCACCCAAACTTAAAAAAAAATGGTTATATAAGCAAGGAGCTGACAAGATAAAAGTAAGTTTTTTTTATTATTCAGTTATATTTTATTTTATGGGTGAGCCACAGTTTGTTTATTTAAAAGTAAGTTTTAGTGTGTTTGGACTAAGGTGAGTTATAAATAATCAGGCACATTCAAAGAACACTTCTTAAGCCGGGCATGGTGGCGCACGCTTGTAATCCCTGAGCTTGGGAAGCGGAGACAGGAGGATCGCACAGGCTTAAGAGACCCTGTTTACAAATAAAAATATAAAAAAATAGGTCTGAGAGTGTAGCCCGGAGGTAGAAGGGCTCCTTCCCCAGTACCACCAAAACAACAAGAATGGCAACAACAAAAGCACTTCTTACTATCTTAATTTGAATGCCACCTTTGGGATATACCAAGGTAAATAAATCTATTCCTTGCTCTTAAGGCACTTTAAAAGGGAACGCAATGGTTAAGAGGGATTAATCTGGCAGCGATGAGCAGAACGTAGTGGAGGAGTGGAGACAGAGTCAGCCCAGGTTTGGAGTGGTAGGGTTCAGAATCTGAGGCCTGCGGATGTGGGTGGTGGAGGGGCTGAGTCATGGGAAGCAGAGGAGGGAAATTGGTGACTCACAGAGTGAGAAATGGCACATCTTGGGACTGAGCAGCGAAGGCAGAGGAACCCCAAGCTTTCAGCTTTGGTGACTGGAGTGGTGGAGGAACCGATGGCAGAAATTCAGAGTCAGAGTGAGTGTCCAGTACATACCAGGCACCGTTCTGTCACCAGCATGAGGATGCAGCAGAGAACAGAAACCAAGTCTCTGCAAGCATGGCGCTCATCCTGGCAGAAGGCAGAGCGGCACCCTCTTCTCCACTGCGCTTCCTTTTCATCTGCTCTCCTTTACCTGTTATGTCTTCTCTACCGAGCTGTGGAGATAGAAGAGCCTCATTTGTAATTCAAATTCATTGTAGCCACCTAAAAATGTAGGAAGAAATAGGTGAAATGGTTTTTGTTACTATGTTACTTTTCACTCAATGTTACAGATTGGGAGAATATGGTTTGTGGAAACCGTTCCCCGGGGGGAACCCTGCTAGGGTCCCGGACACACTTTCCCCCAACCCATAACAAAACCCAAAATGACCCCAAACAGAAGAAAAACCGTGGATTCTTGTCCTAAGCTAAGAATAAATATGCATAGCTTGGACAGTTGCTGAAGATTTAAAGAAGTTTATTAGAAAGACAGAAATACAGAAAATAGAAATACAGCCCCATGCCAAAATGGCATGGGGGGGGTGACTCGAAATGAATACACCAAAGGGCTTACACGTGGACCAGACTTTTTATACCCATGACCTCCATCTTGTTTGCGTGACTTTGATTTAGTGACCGTCCCTGTAAGGTACCTCCCTTAAGGTGTGGTGAGGTGTCTCCTTTCATGAAGGTCGACCCCTCCTACCATCCTAGCTAGCTTATCCAATCATGTAGCTCTGTCTTTAGATAGAGACAGGCCTAGTTCTCCTCTTTGAGCTAGGTCAATTTACATTGGAATAGCTGCCTATTTTAGGCAGAAATCAAGTCCTTTCTTTACCCTTGTCTGCCGCCATTCTGACACAACTATTTTGAAATATATTAATAATCATAGATTTCCCAAATCTTCCTAGGCTGTTCCCAATACCGGTACACTCAATGTATTCAAAATATTATTATTTTAACACTTAATAATAAAAACTGTTAGGGAAAGCCAGGCGTGGTGGCACACACTTGTAATTCCAGTACTTGGGAGGCTGAGAAAGGAGGATCGCGGTTTGCAGCCAGCCTCCGCTACTTAGTGAGGCCCTCTACAACTTAGTGAGACCCTGTTTCAAAATAAAGAATAAAAAAAAAATTAGGGCTGGGGATATAGCTCAGAGCTAGAATGCCCCTGAGAGTTCAATCCCTAGTAACACACACACACACACACACACACACACACACACACAATATTAGGGGGACATCTGTATTCCATCTTCATATAGAGTTTATGAAGTTCAGTGTACACTATATTTTTATTTATTTATTTTTCTGTGGCACTGCTGATGGAACCCAGAGGCTTTCTACCTCTGGGCTACACTCCCAGACCTATTATATATTTTATTTGGAAACAGGGTCTCACTATGTTACTGAGAGCCTCACTAAGTAGCTGAGGCTGGCTTTGAACCTGTGTGATCTACTGTGTCATCCTTCCAAGTACTGGGATTACAAGCGTGCGTCACCACGCCCAGCTCAGTGCTGACTTTAAAAGGAATACCAAAGCCGGGCGTGGTGGAACACACTTGTAATCCCAGAATTCAGGAGGCTGAGACAGGAGGATTGTGGTTTGGAGAACAGCCTGAGCTACTTGGTGAAGCCCTTTGCAACTTAATGAAATCCTGTTTTAAAACGGGCTGAAGTATACCAAGCCAGTACTTGGGACTCTGATATAGGAGGATTGCAGCTTTGAGGCCAGTGTGCAGGAACTTAGTGAGACCTTTTTTTTTGGCGGTACTGGGGATGCAACCCAGAAGCATTCTACCTCCGGGCTATACTCCCAGACCTTTTTAATATTTTATTTGGAAACAGGGTCTCACTAAGTTGCTGAGAGCCTCACTAAGTAGCTGACACTGGCTTCGAACCTGTGCGATCCTCCTGTCTCAGCCTCTCAAGCGCGGGGATTACAAGTGTGCGCCACCATGCCCGGCTGACCTTTTTTTTTTTTTTTTTTTTTTTTTTTAAATGAAATAAAATAAAAAAAGGCTTGGGAGGTAACTCAGAGGTAGAATGCTATTGATCCCCAGTAGCACAAACGACTTATGCCACTTCTTAATATGGAAGCTAAATTTCAATGGTTAATGTAAAAAGTAATCCCCATCAAAACAATAACATATTGTTGAGTTTAACAGAAAAATAGCTCATACCCTTTTAGGTCTTCAGTCATGCTGGACACATCTCAAATGGTCGGCTATGGCTACCGTGTTGGCCAGCACAGCTATCTATCCTCTGACTGCTCTTATCCCAAGTTATGTTTCCTTATGTCCCCAGCTCCTAGAACCAGGAATATTCTTGCATTTCCTGAGAAAAAGGCATCATCCTTGAGGCTCAATTTCCTCATGTTTCAAATGGAGATACTAGAAACGGCTGCTTTATGAGCCACTGTGAGAAGCGGCTGAAGCTATATATGCGAAGTCACCTCCAGCGCGTCTGGTGAATAGCAGGTATCTGCCAGTATTAGTCCGTTGTGCTCCAGCTCTGCAGTGTTCCCCTGGTCATGCACTGGGGTATAGTCCCCCATGCAGCAAGGCTCAGAGGTGGGGTTTTTAGGCAGCGACTGGATTATGAGGCTCTGACCATTTAAAGGACAACCTCACTGACAGCAGCCTGAAGTACCGGGAGGCCGAGGTCACTGTGGGTATGCCCTGCAAGGAGCTGAGCAGACCCCACTCCCTCTGTAAGCCCTTTATGATGGCTGCCCCACCTCAGGGGCAGAGCAACAAAGATGCCACCCATGGACCAAGACTGCCAAACCATGAGCTAAAGTAATCTTTCCTTCTCTGAGTTGTTCTTGTCGGGTATTTTGATCATAACAACAAAGAGCTGAATAAAAATTCCCTTCTCCATTATTTTTCAAGTTTTTACCGAATTCTTAACTTTCATAACATTGTTGATAGTTATTCTGGAACACTTTTTCATTTCTAAAGTTTGATCCCTGCAGTCGGGCCCTTTGTCATGGCTCTGGTTTTGTCCTTTGCACTTTTCATCTATGGTAATCTTATTTTCCCAATATCATTTTGACTCTAGTCAGGACAGGGGCTTCTCCATCTTCCTGAGCATTTCCCATAGTGCCGAATTCACAATTCAAAATAGATGCATAATGTTCATATTTTATGATTGAGTGATTGATTGAGGTTGTCTCTGAGGTGTGTTCTTAGCTACCAGTGGAATTGTATTTGGATTTAAAAAAATTGACTATGGATTGGGAAGTCAGTGGTGCCTGGATAATTAAGAATCGACTATGATATTCTCTTCTATCATTTTCATCAATATCAAGTTACTTTATGTTAAATTTTATACTAAATTAATTTTCTTGAAGTGCACGAGTATAAACATGTTTCAAAACTCTTGGAAAATAAAGGAAAGTAAAAATGGATTTACAAACCTATCCCACTTCCCTTTCTTCCATCTGCATTCAAGCTGCTCTAGCACTGTGTTATTAATAGAATCTATTGATAAGTTGCTTGGTAGAAAGTAGGCTCCTTTCTCCTTTTTATGGATAGTGAAACTGAGGCTCAGAGACTTTTGTGTCAGAAGTGAGGGCAAGTACTCAGGAAGGCAGGTGTATAGACATTAAATTCACTAATGTAATGAACTGCTCCAGGAATTGCTGTTTTGAGCTTCCATGACCAGTACAAATTAGAGCACAAAACCTTACTGAGAAATCACCTTACCTTTCTTTTCTGGCATGTGTAGCTGCTTTCTAAGATTATATCAAGGGTTGTTAACATCTACTCAAAAAGGGGAATTTGCAAAAGCTGAACTATTGTGCTGTTTCATTGCATCCTTTTCTTGAAAGGGGCTTAGTTTCAGCTAGATTGCCGAAGCTTTGTTAGACCTTAAACAGCTTTGACAGTTTAAATTTGAGATTTAACCCCTCCATACGGCTGTTAAACCAGCCAGAAAATCTAAAGCATTTGAGAAATTCTGCAAATTGAGGGGACACTGTGGGCTTGATGAAGTCTGAGCTGGAGCTCAGGACCTGGGTGCAGGCAGGGGACAGGGGAGTCATCTCTGCAGAGCCAGGGCTCCGAGATCCCCCAATTCCAGGGCCCCAAGACCTGCTTTGCTCTCTCCAAGCTTGCACCTGGCTTTCTGGACCTTCCCCCAAAGCAGGTCCCTAGCGCCTTGGCATTTGGAGTGAGATCTGGGATCAAATGCTAGCAGAGGCATCTTGCTGTCCTGCGTGGGAAGCACTGGCTTGTCCCTTCAGTGAGGCTTAAGAGCCCATGGCATGCACAAAATGTGCAAAGCATTCAGAAACAAACTCCAGTGCCGTCAGTGGTGGGAGGCGGCTTCGCTGGTTTTGTAGATCCATAACAGGGCTCAAGCTGCCGGGACTTGCTTGAAGCCTTCCAACTAACTGGTCTCAGGCTATTTGAATAATCCCAGGTGCCCCATTTCAAGGGACTTTGATTTGACACCACCTTTGTTCCAGTTTACAGTTGGCTCTTTATGATCAGCAAGCAGGGGCCCAGGCTTCCTGTCTATAAAGGGGCAGAGGCAGAGCACACTCCAGGCAGAGGGGCCGCTTCCCACCCGCATGGGCCTGCCGATGCTCTCAAATCTACTTTCACACAAGACTCCTGTCCTGAATTTCAGACTTTCAGAGTATGACTTTTGTCTTACGGTGGTTTCTTCTGTGTCTTCAGACTTCTTGCCAGGAATCATGCCTCCAGAATTTCCATGTGACCCCACAGCCCACTTTCCCAAAATGTAGCTTAAATAGTGTGGCCTCAGTGCTTTACTGGATGGCCCGGGACAAGGAAGCATCATTACAACCTATGGGGTCAGCGGGGTGACTTGAAAGGCCGGAGAGGAAACCCAACCAGCTGCAGAGACACCCAGCAAGACAGAATGGGCTGTGCCTTGTACACCCCCGGCGTCTAAGCACTGGATAACAGATGAACGTGACAGTGACCTGACTTCTAGGGCTAGTGTTAGGCTGTCTGGAGCAGCATCCCTGGCCTCTCTTTAGCCTCCCTTTCTCATCCTCAGGCAGCTGAGAAGTGGCTTCTGAACAGCTCGCAGGGGGATGGAGTGGGAGGCGGGCCGGCCTGGCTGCGCCTGTAATTAGTCTGGTTTACTAGGTCAGTTTCCTGCCAGGGCTCACTGTGGTGGAAAGTTATTGTGCAGTCCAATAAGTTCTCATTGACAGAACCTTTATAAGGCTCCTGCCTCCATCCTGGAGGGCACGGCTTCTCCTTAAGCTTTCCAAGCTTCCCGGCCTGTTGTTACTGACTACTAGACATTGTTTTTCTGGGTGACCCACTCTGCTGAGAAATTTAATCAGAGTCTGAGTTCCACATTCTGGGGCCCAACAAAGGGTTGGTGCTGGTTTCTCGGCCTCCCTTTGAATGAAGCACATCTGCAACACCGTTTCCTGGTTTGTAGGGATTTCACTTGATCTGTCCTGTTCTGCCCCTTTGAACAGTTCCAGTCACCACGCAGGCCAAGTGTGTACCTGAAGTGGGGCTTGCCCAAGTTTAGATGTCTGCTACGTATAAAGTACACCCTAGATTTCAAAGAAGGCAATGCATCTTTATATTTTATTATATTGTTTTTGTCTTATTGAACACAGGGGCATTCTACCCCTGAGCCATGCCCCCAGTCCTATTTTGATTTTGGAACAGGGTCTTGCTAGGTTGATGAGAGTCTAACTATTTGCTGAGGCTGTCCTAGAACCTTCCATCCTCCTATCTCAGCTTCCAAGGACTGGGATTACAAACTGTGCACTACCACGACCAGCTGCCTTATTTAAAATTTTTATAGTGGCTGCAGGATACAATAACACTCTAATGTATCAGGTTTAACCAAAAACTATCTAATCTGTTTCCCCTGTTTTATTTTACTTTGTTCACGTGGATCCTAAACAATTTTGGCCCACACACGTAGCTCAAGTCATCTTTTTGCTGGGCAACACTGATCTGCACCAGTATGTTTTTTTTTTTTTTGTTTTGTTTTTTAAACCAGGCTGATCACTCTTGTACTTTTATCAATGCTTGAAGGCTGTGGGTTCAACTCCTGGTTCTCCCAGGACAAGGAAGTCATCTCCAGCAGGTTGCTGCGATACTTATCTTCAGATCCCTCAATCGATGCTAATGTACTGTGCCAGAGCTGCCTGTCTCTCATGGGTTTTATAGGTGGAGGGAAACATTTTGAAATGTGTGGCATCTGGCTGTAAGGATTCATAATTATTAGGTGGTAGCAATTGCTGTCTACAATGGAGAATCCAGTATGTCTAGAATTATTCTTCATCTTCCACTTTGTACAAGGAGAAAACCAGGAAAGACTTTCTTCCTGTGAGTTAGGAACAGCAGTTTGAGAGACTTCAGTTACCCGTTGGTTCCTGGGTCCCAGCATAGCCGTGAATAGGTAAACCCAGCGCGGCAACAGTGTTGGGCGAGGAGAGACTGAGAACTGCTGGACTTTCGCTTCTTTTGTTCTCATTCTTGGCCATCGGAATAGAAACGGATGGGCAGTTGGAGGGGTGGACGCCTCTGCAAAGTGGCCTGATCAGATTCCTGAGCTTCTAGGTCACCAGGCAGGACGGCGCCTGGCCGGGGCACCACTCCTCCCTCCTGACCTTGGGAGGTGTGACAGGTGTATCTGCATTCACGGCTCCGTGAGTGAGCCTCTTTCCAGTGTCTATGATGTGCTGTACAGTGATCTTATCCTGTGGGAATCTGGTGAGCCTGCAGAGGGGTAAGCGGAGGACACGAGAAAAAAATAAACCTTGGACATTAGTTAACAACAGTGAAACACGTTAGAGAAAGGGAAGAATATAAAGCAGTTGTTTCTTCTTTTTTTTGCAGAGTCCCTGCCATTTATGTTTTCTGAGAATGAATGAATGAATGAATGAATGTTTGTATAAAAAGAGACATCATCACTTGTGAAATAAAGCCATTTTGGCTATTGATTTATCTTTTAAAATTTCAAACAAGCTGCCAGGGATGTCATGTATCCCTCTGTAGCAAAGAAGGAGTCAGAAAACACTGGCTGGATTGACAGCTAACTGATAAAGTCAGGTTCCTGCAAAGGTAATCTCATCCTGCAACCATCTGGTATCAGAGAGTTTTATTGGATATGTGCAGGGAAACATTTCTCCTTAGACATAACAAGAATGGTTTGGGGAGGGGCTAGTGGAGGTTGAACCCAGGGTCATTCTATCTCTGAGCTCTACCCCCAGTCCTCTTTTTTTTAAATTTTAAAATAGGGTCTTACTGCGGTGCTAAGGCTGATCTTGGACCTGCGATCCTCCTTTCTCAGCCTCCCATGTACTAGGATTACAGGCCTGCATCACCATGCCTGGCTCAGGTATAATTTTATATCAACACAAAAATGCAAACCAGGTATGGTGATGCACACTTATAAATCCCAGTATTTTGGAGACTGTGACAGGAGGACTGCAAGTTCAAGGCCAGCCTCTGCAACTTAGTGAGACTCTATTTCAAAATAAAAATAACATAGGGCTGGGGGGGGTAGCTCAGAGGTAGAATGCCCCTGGATCTAGTCCCCAGCACCAAATATAATGAAAGCAAACACAATCATATGGATAAACTTTGATGCAGTTGGTAGGGCTGTCCTCTGTTTTTTTTTTTTTTTTTTTTTTTTTGTGGGCCTGGTATTGGAACCCAGTGACATTTGACCTCCAAGCTACACCCCCAGCCCGATTTTTTATTTTTTATTTTGAAACAGGGTCTCACTGAGTTGCAGAGGGCCTCACTAAGTAGCTGAGGCTGTCTGCAAACTGTGATCCTTGGGTCTCAGCCTCCTAAATGCTGGGATTACAAGCGTGCGCCACCATGCCCGGCCCGTCCTCTGTTTTTACTTGGTTTCTTCTTTCACTTTCTATGAACTCTGCCTCCTTCCCTGAAACACATGAGCATTTCTTTCTTCACCATTCTCTATGATTTTATAACTACACACACACACACACACACACACACACACACACACACACACACACACACCCCACATTGTGGTCATTATCTACCTGTAACATTTCTTTTATTATAGTGTATTTTATTTTATTTTTGTATTTTTTTATTTTTTTGATGGTACTGGGGTTCCTGGAAACCCTTCTACCTCCAGGCTACACTCCCAGACCTATTTTATACTTTTTATTTGGAAACAGGGTCTCTTAAGCCAGCGTGGCTGGCTTCGAACCTGCACTATTCTCCTGTCTCTGCCTCCCAAGCACAGGGATTACAAGCATGCGCCACAATGCCCGGCTATCATAGTGTATTTTAGTTAAAGGAAAGAAATGTCTTTTTTATTTCTTCCCTCAATCGATGATACATCTTGGAAATTCCACCATAATATATGGTATAAAGCTTTCCTTTTTATGACTATATAATATTTCACTGTGGGGATTTATCATCATTGCCCAATCATCCCCTTAGTGATAGGCAGGCTCTTTGGTTCCAGCAGTGCTTGCTTGGTTCATTTTGACATTATAAACAATGCTTGCCAATCTGTCTTTTTTGAAAGAATACTGCCATTTTTAGGCAGATAAGATAAATTTCTAGGATTGAGACAAAAGATAATTTTACATATATTTAAAAATTTAACAAACAGACCCACATTACTTTATAACAAGGCTATAAACATTCTCATTTTCTCCTCTTAATAGAAATATTTTGCTGGTTGGATAGATATAAATGAATAACTCCTTGCTCTGGACACCAGAGTTCTTCACCTTCTTTGGGAGGAAGGGGTTATGGATTTCTTTTCGGAGTCTTCTTTTTTAATGAGCAATATAAATGACATAGGATTGCAAAGAAAAACCAATTATATTGAAAGATAGTTATCAAATATTTAAAAACCCAATTTGTGATATAGAAGTTTCACAAATCGACTCTATTAACATATTAGATAACAAGGTCTAGTTGCAGGCCTAATAGCTACCATAAATTTAAAGAAGTGGTGAATGTAATTGATATATTAAGATATATGCACCAACTATAACATGATACAAAAAATATATGGTGTGTGTGTGTGTGTGTGTGTGTGTGTGTGTGTGTTGCTAGGGATTGAGCCCAGGGGCATTCTACCTATGAGCTATACCCCCAGTCCTTTTTAGTTTTTTTTTTTTTTTTTTTTTTGTGTGTGTGTGTGTGGTACTGGGGGTGGAACCCAGAGGCTTTCTACCTCCGGGCTATACTCCCAGACCTATTTTATATTTTATTTGGAAACAAGGTCTCACTAAGTTACTGAGAGCCTCAGTAAGTAGCTGAGGCTGGCTTCGAACCTGTGTGATCCTCCTGTCTCTGCCTCCCAAGTGCAGGGATTACAAGCGTGCGCCACCACGCCTGGCTTAGTTTTTGTTTTGAAACAAGATTTCATTAGGTTGCTGAGAGTATGGCTATATTGCCAAGGCTGGCCTTGAACCTTCCACCCTCCTGTTCAGCCTCCCAAGGACTGGGATTTTAGGCATGCAACATCATGGCTGGTTTATGTATGATTTCTATTAGAAACCAAGTCGTGGGTATTGCTGATAATACTGTGACATTGTTATTGGAGCAAAATCACAGTCTGAAATGAACAAAAATAAGAACACGGTATTTATGTTCACAGGTTGCTCAGTATTGTTCGTAGACTCTTTGGGGTATTCCTGTACCCCAGATTAAGTACCCCTGCTCTAGACCACCACAGAAGGGAGGCTTTAGCGGTCATCCTCTCTCCTCTTCCGTCATGGCCGAGGAAGCTGTGTCTGAGGGGCATCCCCCTAGCCCTGGTGGTCAGGCTGAGGGCTGAGCTCAGGGCTCCTGCTCCTCACCTCGTGTTCTTTTTGCCAGGAAAGTTACATCCACTAGGGCGGCTAGTGAAGTTTTCTCTGCTGGGCTCCAACCCCTTGGTTTGTTTATGAAGCTTTCTCTGGTCCGCCTTTCCCCCAAGTCTGGTTTATGTTCCCCTAAAATGAACCTTGCCTCACATTAGTCAGTTTATGCTGGAATCATCTAGTTGGCGTCTGTCACCCACACTATATCTGAGCTTCCTGTAGGCAGGGCTGTGTCTGCCTGGTCCACTGTTATGTCCCCAGTGTCTGGCTCTGAAGAGGGCTTAACACTCAGTTATGGAAAGGGTGAATGAATGAAGCCGGTGAAACTTATTCCCAGTGGCTGCTGTCTCACCACCATTCTGGTTATTTTGCTTCTCTATTCAGAGATAGTCCATCCCAGCTCAGGTTCTCTTTAGCTGTTCTCACGACAGTCCCCTTCTTCAGTTAAAATGGGCTTTCAGTAAGTAATCCAATGACTCATTCTTTTTTTTTTTTTTTTTTTGTGGTATCAGGGATGGAACTCAGGGGCATCGTACCTCCAAGCTACACCCCCACCCCATTTTTTAGTCTTTTTATTTTTGAAACAAGGTCTCACTGAGTTGCAAAGGGCCTCACTAAGTAGCTGAGGCTGTCTGAGAACTGCGATCCTCTGGTCTCTGCCTCCTGAATGCTGGGATTACAAGCGTGCACCACCACGCCCAGTGAACTCATTCTTAAATGATGGACAGGAGTAAGTGGCTAGTTTGCTTACCCCATCTCTCAATGCCAGCACAGTGCAGTACATGGCACAGAGGTATTCCATACATATTTGCTGAAGAGATTGTTCATAGTAGCCCAAGATCTGGGTTGAGCCAAAGGAATACGTGTCTCATTGTGGAACATCTGGCATCAAGGATCCAAGTTGTGAAATACTTTCAGAAAGAGAATATCTTTTTTTGTGCTTTGGAGATATCACTAATGCAAAGATTTCCCCTTCCACCTAACTAGAACTGTGAGGCTGGCCCGTGGGGGTAGTTCTGGCATCTCAGAGTCAATGTAGATGGAAGGAAAGGTTGCCACAACTTGAAATGAGAGTTCTGTATTAGTATTCTTCAGTGTTTATGAGTAACCTGAAGGGTTCAGATTTTGAACTCCAAAAGTAGCTCTGCTCTGGGTCAGTGCTGCTAGCTCTGGGCAGGAGGGAGTGAACACACACCCCAGTCTATTAGACTGGAAGTCTCCAGCCAGACCCCTCTTTCTTTCACCAGGACTTTGGGGACTGTTGGTGTTAGGGATTTGGGCTATTTTCTGCTGGCTGGAAGGTGCCACATGCTTCTGACTTTTCATTATGGGCTCCGGTCTTTCTCCAGGGCCCTGATACTGTACTTTCAACTTGCCAACATTGGGGGTGGTGTCTGTATTGGCCAAGAGACCTCACTACCTTGTCAACCTGCCAGAGACATAGGGCATCTCTCAGCAATGTCCCCAGCTTTTAGGAGCCAGGTGAGCTGATCTCACCACCAATGTTAAGATTTTCCCAGTCGTCAGCTCAGAGAAAGCCCTGGTGGGGAGGAAGGGCAGGTGAAGAGGGTGAGGAAAAGCAGGAACATTCTCCCACCCCTGGCCCCACTGTTTTAGTTTTGCTTCTCCTAGGGTGGGGACTGGGAAAGACAGGCGAGATTTGCCGATGGGGATCCTCTGGCCATGTCCTTGTTTCTTGGGTAGCTGTTTTTGGGCAGAGGCAATATGACAGGTTCTCTGGAGATTTAAGGACTCTTGCTCTGCGGGCACCCAAGTTCCAGGACACTTGATTTCCCAGTCCCCAGCCTGCTTGAGCAAAACACCTTATTATCGACTCTCTACAGATCTACTCCTCCACTGCTGCCAGACAATATCTGCAGATTACCTGAGGTCATTTGTTTTTGACTGATCCATGTCTTCTTCCCTTGGCAGCCAGATCTCTGGGCTGGGTCTATTATGTCCTCATGAGACCTCCAGGGGAAATTGGCCTGGTGGGTCATGAAAATGGCCCATGTGTTGGGTGCGGCCATGCACACCTGCAATCCCAGGACTTGGGAAGCCGAGACAGGAGGATTGCAGGTTCAAAGCCAGCCTCCGTAAGTTAACAAGGCCCTTAGTAACTCAGTGAGACCCTGTTTCAAAATTTAAAAAAATAAAAATAAAATAAAAAAGCCTGGGGGGGGGGATTTGGCTTGGAGGTAGAATATCCCTGGGCTTAATCTCCAGTGCCAAAATAAATAAATAAATACATAAATAAATAAATAAATAAATAAATAAAATCGTCCATGCATGCAGATGGTAGCACTGGCCAAAATAGTGCCTGTCTCCAGTCAGGGCATGGAAATTGTGTAAGAGCCATAAACTCCCAGGCCTGCAAGGCCACTACAGATCCCTTCCTTTCTGGAATGTACCACCAGCTCGGGGATGGACTGTGACGAATACTTGGCCTCCGGCAGCGCTGGAGGCCGGGGAAAGCTTCGGTTGTGTGTGTGTTTTCTCACAGAATTATAAAGCCCAGCAGCGCTCGGTGCCAGAGTCTGCAGAGGGTTTCTGTGTTTTTCGACTATTCAATAGTGATTACATACCCCGAACACCTGCAGGACCAATTCATAAAGCCAGCATTCATGGGCTCTGGCAAAGGCTTCATGGGAACCGCAGGGTACGGGCACGGTCATTGTATCTCCAGATAAAACACATTCTCTGACCAAGGAGGCCTCTGGAAATAGGAGCAGGCTGCGAGTGCAGTTCAGCGCCACGGGGCACGAAAAATAAAAGTGTTACTTTGCCTCGCCTCTTTACAAAGTCAGACGGCCGCGGGGCCCTGGCATTCCTGGACAAATCCTCTTTGAGGACACGTTGGGAAGCGGTGGGCACTGTGTCACCGTGACAGGGGACGGCCGGGCCATCGGTGCGCTGGGACACGCTCTCCTGCAAGTCACACTGATTTACAGCAGGCCAACAGGAAGCACAGAGGCTGGGTGGCCCGCTGCATAATCCTGGGTGACAGATTGCGCCTGCCACTTATAAAAACGGCGCCATAATTAATTCAGAAAGAACAACCATAATAAATAAGCAACGGAAAAATAACATCTTTATACAAAATATGGGACTGACCTTGAGCAGGAGTTTTTGTCACCTCTAGACTTTCTTTGGAGTGCTCTCCATTAAATGACCGAATTGCAGAGGCTTGGACGTCTCGGCTCTGACACAAAGGGCAGCGTGGCCCTGCCTCAGTTGGCCTGAGCCTCATGGGCAGAGCAAGGAGAACATTCAAAAGTGTTTTCGACCTCTGTTTTTTAGGGGGGCAGATACTGGAGATTGAACCCCGTGGCATTCTGCCTCTGAGCACACCCCCAGCCCTTCTTACTTTTTATTTTTTGAAAGAGAGTCTTGCTGAGTTGCTTAGGGTTTTGGTAAGTAGCCGAGGCTGGCCGCAAACCTATGATTCTCCTGTCTCAGCCTCTCAAGTACTGAGATTACAAGCATGCACCACCACAACTGACTTTGTGTGTGTGTGTGTGTGTGTGTGTGTGTGTGTGTGTGTGTGTGGTACTGGGGTTCCTGAAAGCCCTTCTTCCTCCGGGCTACACTCCCAGACTATATATATATATATATATATATATATATATATATATATATATATATATAAAATTTGGCAACAGGGTCTCTTAAGCCAGCGCGGCTTTGAACCTGCGCGATCCTCCTGTCTCCGCCTACCAAGCGCGGGATTACAAACGTGCGCCACCACGCCCGGCCATAACTGACTTTTACAGAACAAGGACACTGAGTCTTGTCTGAACACCTGAAAGCACAGACTTCTGGAAAAAAACCATATTCTGTCTGTAGAGGCAGGAGGTTTATTTTGATCCACTGTCTGATGAAGTTGGCCTGATTAGTTAAATGGGGGGTTTCCTTTTTTCTTTTCTTTTTCCATGGTACTGGGAATTGAATCCAGGGGTGTTCTACCACTGAGCTATATCCCAGCCCTTTTTACTTTTTTTTTGAAACAGGGACTTGTTAAGGTGCTGAAGCTGATCTTGAAGTTGCAATCCTCCTGTCTCAGCCTCCCAAATTCTGGGATTACAGGCATGCACCATCATGCTCAGCTTATTGAAAGTATTAATTAAATAAATTAACACATGCAATGTATTTAAATAGTGCCCAGCTATAGAAATGTCAACTGTCCTCGATTACCTGGTCGGCAACTGATAGCAAATTGTGTATACTGCCCATTGCATTCCTATCAGCGATCGCTCAACTCCATGTTAATTATCACACTTTATGAAGTGCTTACTGGGTGCCAGATGCCATACATGCCTGGACTCATAGAATGCACGAATGTTACATCTAATTCTATCGTTTAGTGTTAATACACAGCAGTCATATGAAGCAAGATGTTCTTTAGATCATATCTAGTTTATCCTAATGGCAGGAATTTTTGTTTCTGTTTGGATAATTTCTTCAGCTTCCCAATGCACACTGAGTGAAGGTAGCTGTGTTTCATAACACAACGGCCCTTTGCTCTACAAAGGAGAGCCTTCAGGCTGGAGAGGGTGACTAGTTCAAGGTCACACAGTAATAAACAGTAGATCTAAGATTCAATCCAATCAACGCCAGTGACCATGATTTCATTCAACAAGCCATCCTACCTGTGTTTGCCTCTAAGAGTCGAAAGCTAGCCGGGTGTGGTGGTGCACGCTTGTAGTCTCAGCGCTTGGGAGGCTGAGACAGGAGGATCGCACAGGTTTGAAACCAGCCTCAGCTACTTAGTGAGGCTCTCAGCAACTTAGTGAGCCCCTGCTTCCAAATAAGATATAAAATAGGGCTAGGAGTATAGTCTGGAGGTAGAAAGCCCCTGGGTTCCACCTCCAGTACCACAAAAAAATAAAAATTAAAGAGTTGAAAGCTATGGTGAATTCTGTCTTCCATCCATTTTGTGGTTGTTCTTAGTGTCCTGATCTGTAATTTTGAAACTGTGATGCAGGTAATGCTGAAAGTTGAGGATGATTTCTGTTCACGCAGTAAGTAGCCCTCCAGTGGATAGACCAAAGACAGCCTGCAGACAGCCTTTATTATGGCCTCAACCCAACCTGCATCCAGAGCCAACCACTGACCACACTGTTCCATTACTGCTCAAAATCTCGGCGTCCAATGGGAATGATGAAACCTGCTTCGAGGGCCTTTTCCAGGTTTAAGCAGTCATACGTGTTTGAGACCTGGCATGTTTGGCACTTGATAAAGGTATGTTTTGCTACTAACAGCAAGGCCAACTCTTCAGAGAGGCCAATGGGTTGTCTGGAGGGAGCAGAAGCTGATTAACAAAATAAGAATGTGCCATCGGCCGCAGCAATAGTCATCACATCTGACACATCAGAGTGTTCCCTGTCTCCGTCTGTCTGCTAGTGTTAATGCATTAGCAGAGCTGTTTGAAGCAAGCTGCTATTTAGATAATTCCATCTGCGTGAAAGGTTAGTAAGTCAGGTGTTCATCCTGCCCAACTTCTCCTGACAGTAGGAGGGTTTGTTCTCATCTGGATAATTTCCTCAGCTTCCTCAGTGCTTCGTATGGAGGGGGCCGTGTTCTGTAATGCCTGAAAAGAGCAACCAAAAAGGGTTTGCAAGATAATATTTTACTCTTTGCTTCATGTCACCTGTTAACTTGAGGCTGGATTTAGCCCCTTCGGCAACGTAACGCCATGTGTAGCAATAATGAAGAAGGTTGTCAGTTACTAATAATGATGATACTCTGGATAATTCAAGGCAGGAGAAAACGCTTGCTCTTTTCTGGATGATCTGGTTAATTATCTGGCTAAATTAGGTTAAAACCTTTTGTCAGGGTCTTTAATTATCTGGAAAGCCAGGTAACTGTGTCCTTCGAAGAGCTTTTAGGCTTGAATTATTCATCAACCCAGCCCGGCATCCTGGGAAGATTCCCAATTTTTCACCTGCTTTTTAGTGTGTAGATTTGGATTGAGACTCTTGGGATGTTCTACTTACAGCTTTTTGGGGATGCAAAATATTCAAACATCTCCACCCCCCCCCCCAACGCACACACACACAAAAGAGAGACCCGACTTGGAGCCCTGAGGACGCTGTGGCTCCACTTGGAAGATTGGTAGCAAATTTTCCCGAGAGACACAAACACACACATACATCACTGGAATATTAATGAGGTCTTCTTAGAGGCGACACATTAAAATGCAGGGCAGGAGATAATGAGATAAGCAGCAACTTACAGGGTTCTTAATTCTAGCGTGAAAGGAGACAGGAGGGAAGCATACAAGAGAATCCCCCCTCCCAAGGGCCTTGCACAAGGACTGGCCACGCTGGGCCCAAGTCCCGTGGGAGGGCGCTGGGGCGTTCTGTCCAGTGACCTCAGTCACACCAGTGGAAGTGGGAAATGTTATGTTGTAGGTGACGGGGGTGGTATTAACCATGCAAACACACTTTTCTTTGTACTTATCTCCTGGTTTAGGTCTTTTGCCCATTTTTACTAGCATACGCCCACATCACATAGGACGTCACTCCTGGGCCTGGCTTGACTCTTCCTAGACTATTCTAGAGAAACGATTCTTACTGTTTATTGGGAACAGACCTTGTATAGACAGTGCACTGGGGGCTTTGAGCTCATTTAGCCCTCCAGGCCCCACTGGGTGATGTTAATCGCCCGCTGGTAACGGATGAAGAGACCCAGGTTCTAGGGTCAGGGAATCAGACTCAGGTTGCTCAGATCTCAAAGCCAGGCTCTCAGCTGTGGCCATCATCCAAGCCAAAGCTATGGCCAGACAAATGGTCTATTTACCACAGGCCAGTGAGAAACAGAAAAGAAGTAGAATAAGGAAGAGTCTGGCCTGACTTACTGGAGATGCAGTTGGAAGAGCACTTTGCATGGAGTCAGGAAGCCTGAGTCCAGGCTCCTGCTGCCCTTTGCTATGAAGGTTTGTTCAGATTACTTAACTTCTCTGAGTCAGTTTCTTCACTGTTGAAACTGAGATATAAATATCTATTTTTCAGGGGGGGTGTTGGAGGCAATTAATATATGAAAGCTGAAGAATTCTCAATGCATGTTAAAAAAAAAAAAAGGCAAATAAAAACCAAGACCCACACTGGTAGAGGAAGTCAAAAAAAGTAGCAGTGTTTGTCCCCATCTTTATTCGGGCCTTGCAGTCCCCCAGCTGACTCTCCCGGGAGTCTCTATTGGCTCCCCCTGCCCCGGCTGGTCTCTAAGGCTCAAGCACGAGCACATCATCTCTCTGCCTAAAGTCCTCCGTTGTCCCTCTGGGACTATAAGCCAGGATTCAAACTCCCACCAGAGCTTGGGCCTGCATGATCTGGCCCCTGTCTCTGTGATCAGACCCTGGCCATGATAGGCTTTTATAACATTACAAGAAATTTGCTTGCAATTCAAAAGTGAATCATAATCATTCCTATCCTTGGGCCTTTTCCTCTCTTTGAAATATCCCATGACTCTGACAACATCTGTGCACTGAAGCCTCCTCTGATTCTTCTGTCCAGAGGTGCTGCCCTCACACAAAACTGTCCAGGTGTGCAGCAGAGGTTTCCTTATCTTTGTCTTGTCTCCTGGTAGGGGATCCTGGAAGGCAAGACAAGGTGGCTTCTGTTTAGCACCAAGCATAGCACCCTATGTACCTCGCCTGCTCTTTGCAAAGACTTGGGTGGGAGCAGACATAGGGTCCATTAGGAGGCCGCTGCCAAGGCGCAGGGAGGAGATGAGGAAGGTCTGAGCTAGGACACAGAGGATTTCACCTCTCTCCCCAGTTTGTTCCTTCAGTATCAGCTAATTGGCTGTCCAAGTGGTTCTCCCTTTCTTTCCTGCCCATCTACAGACATCTCTTCAGAAAGACATCTTTTCCCAAGAATGAAGGGCCTGAATCTCAGTAGCAGCCCTGAGGATGGAAAGTGAGAATATGGTTTAAAATTTTTTAATTATTAAAAATAGAATAATTAAGCCACACGTGGTGGTACATGCCTGTAATCTCAGTACTTTGAGACAGGAGGATCTCCAATTTGAGGCCAGCCTCAGCAACTTAGTGAGGTCCTTCAAAACCTAGCGAGACCCTGTTTCCAAATAAAAAATAAAATAGAGCTGAGGCATAGTTCAGAAGTAGAATGCCCCTAGATTTATGCTCAAGCACCCTACACACACACACACACACACACACACACACACACACACACGGAATAAATCACAGAAATAATTTTGTGGGTAGTTCTAGGTAGAGTACTCAGCATGAATTTTCCCAATGAATCAGACAGAAGAGTATATTTCCAATTTTAACAACATCTGTTTATCCTTTAGAAAAAGGGAAAGCCTCACTACCTAGGTATGCTCCTGCCCAAGCTGATGTGAACGAAGGACTCAGAACTAGCACCAGAATGAGCGAGGTTCTCTTACAGTGGAGAACTGAGAGCAGGCTCAGAGGCATTTCCTTCCCCACCAGGGAGAAGGATTTCTGGCTTCCAATGGCTGAAATGATACAAAGGAGGGCTGCTTTATTGTTCCATTTGTTGTCCAAGGCCAAAGTGTGTTTCCTATATCATTCACCCTGAACTTTCTCCAGTTTTCTTTCTTTCTTTTTTTTTTTTTTTTTTGGTGGTGCTGGGGTTCCTGGAAGCCCTTCTACCTCCAGGCTACACTCCCAGACCTATTTTATATTTTATTATTTGAAAACAGGGTCTCTTAAGCCAGCATGCCTCGGCTGGCTTCGAATCTGCGCGATCCTCCTGTCCCGGCCTCCCAAGCGCGGGGATTACAAGCGTGCGCCACCACGCCCAGCTCCCCAGTTTTCTTTCTAAATAGTCACAATTCTGGAGGGCAGGATTTATTTCATTTATTAGCATTTATTATTATCTTTGCTATTTTTATTAATTTTATGTTCTGATAGACATTATCTAAGGAGGGGGTACATAGTTTTGGTCAGTGTGGCCTCCATGTGAAAGGCTAAAATTACCAATTTAATTTGCAGATGGGGAAATGAAAAATCTCAATAGGCTCTTTCTGGTTGGTAGTGCGTCTAGCAACTCTCTGCGGGCTTGGTCTACCCATTCCATTCTTGCCCTTGTTCTCACGGTTCCCTGGAAGCCCCTGGCCTTTACCACCAACTACCTCAAGGGCAGTAAGCCAGCTTGCCAAAAGTGAGTTAGGGTTAGCTTTTGGCTACACCACTTGATTTAGAGTACAAGTCTTGGTCCCAGGACTTCTATATTTCCTAAATTTCAGTTTCTAGAAGGACATATTTTGGACTCATGTTTCTTATACTTTGCCTGGGGATGAAGGAAAGACTATTTATGTTTTAGACCTAATTGACTTTAAAACAGTAATTTCCATGTTGGCTACATCATCTCAGTATTTAAAAAATACCAATACCCTGCTCTCATTCCCAGAGGTCCCAATTAAATGGGTGTGGGGTGCAAAATGGGCCCTGAAAAATTTGCAAGATCCTCATGTGCCCCAGTAGACAGCCTTAGCTTTAAATTACTCACGGGGACATTAGCCTCTCCCTGCCCAGGTGGTCATTCAGAAGTCCTGAGAAGAGTCAGAATGAGAACAAAGAGGAAGGAAGTTGAGCCTTAAGAAAGTATGCAGAACAGGCTTTCATTATTAACCCAACCCAGCAGGATAGGGGGCATATTTTTATTTCTGCCAAAGGCCATAGGCAAGGGCCTGGGGGTGCACAGTCATAGTTCTGTGATGGAACCAATAATTCATATCCGATTCAGAAGCAGACTTTGTTGGACTGCAGCTCCACAGCTGTTCTCAGTCCAAGCCCAGCCTCTCCCAACGGGACGGATTGTGGCAACACGTCTCATTTATCAACCCCATATGCAGGAGGCTGGAGACCAAAATTCAAACCTTGTGTATGTTTCGTTGGTGAGCTCAATTCAAAAACACTCTGGCTTCTCCAGATAGGCCACTGTCAGTGGAGAGAGGAGGGAGGAAGACAGTGAAGAGGGAAAAGGTATTTTACATCCATCCTTCTTACTTTTGGTAGGTCTTGACTCCAAGGTAATAAAAAATAAATGCTGATAAAGTGTCTAGCCTTTGGTCAGCTTGGTGTGGGCATGGGTGGGAGAGGGGAAGACAGAGAGAGTGGGAGAGACATGAGCAGCATGGACTCCAGACCCTGAGGGCTGGGGTCACGCGGTCCCTTAGAGAGAAGCTCCTCGAAGGGATGGGGTCACTGTTGATGTAATCCAGGAAGCTTTTTTCAAGTTGATAATAGTAAATAAAACTGAGCCCTAGAGAGGGGAAGTATCTTGACCGAAGTCACTTCAACAATCAGGAGCAGGGGTAGAATTGTAAGCTCTGTGTCTGGATTCGTGTCTTTATTTGAAGACAGAGCTGAGACTCTTCCTCTGTTTCACCATGTGATGCTCTCACCGTGTGATGGAGCAGCAAGGAGGTCCTCACCAGCCACCATGCTCTTGATCTTTCCAGCCCCACAACCCTTATTCTTTATGAATTACCCAGTCTGTGGTGTTCGATGGTAGCAAGAGAAAATGAGACAGCTTCTTGGGCCAGATCCAGAGCCTCTTCTATCGGCATCAGTCCAGCTGACTGAGATTGTTACCTATTTTAAATTCATAAATACCGTCACTTGTAGCTCTTACTTGCAAGTAATTGCATATTATCTTGCTGAATCACTTGTAGTTTTACCTTTTCTGTAATTCAATCCCTGTACCGTTACTTAAACTTGCTGTGTTTCTTCTTCTTTCCTCTAAATAGGTTGCAAGCTTCTTATGAGCGAGGTCAGACCCAAAGCTTGAGAGTACAGTGATGATACTTTGCATTATCCTGGTGTTTAGGGTTTATGAATCCCTTGCACATATATATATTACCTCATTTGCACGTCCCATAATTCTGTCAGTTTGGAAGAGCTGGTATTATTAGCATCCTAACTTTTTCAGTTGGGGAAGCTCAGGATGAGAAATATTAAACAATTGGCTTAAAGGTAAACTGTACCATGTTTTTCACAGAGCTGGGGAAACCCGAGGTGCTCAGTAAGTATCACTGATTTATCTGTTCATTAAATCCCGCTCAATCCCACAGCTGGTCGGATGATTTAAGCAATAGGATTTGTAGTTTGGGGAAATGATTGGCTATAAAGACATCCTGAACTCGTTGGGACAATAGGCAGCCTCTGTTTCACCCTGTTTGAAATGGATTTGTGAGTCAGGACAACAGAGAAGGTGAAACAGTGCTCATACCAACTTCTCCACTGTTCCTCCACAGAAAGTGCCAGAGGGTCTGTTTGCCGCCTTGCCTCTTCCTCTCCAGTCGCCTCTAAAGGCACAGGTGGGGTTAGTAGAACTGTGGGTGTTAAACCGTCTTTCCAGGTGTCGTCTGCTCAGTCTTCGCCAAGATTTGAGTTTAAAAGTGTGAGGGTTACTTAAAACCATATGACAGAACTGTTTTACTTATGGAACCAAATGTTGAACAAAGGCTTTTTTTTTTTTTTGTAAAAGTGGTATGACAAGAATATAATTCACACAGGGAGATTTATAACTTTTATAGTTCCAGGAGTTTGTCAAACGGGGAAGGACAACAGCGCGTAGTATTGATGAACAACTTTGGTGTGTACGCGAAGAGCCCTTTCTACAGTGTGTAGCACAGTGAATCTAGAAGTTGAGTCGATTATCTGTCTCTGTCCCCTCTGCTTCTACTGTGTCTTCAGTGTATTTAGACTAAAGTAGAGTTTTCAATTTGTCTGAATTACCTGAGAAGTTGTAAGGATAAACGAGAAAGCACTTTGAACGTGGAATTGCTTTGATGAGCTCAAACCCAACCTAAACAGGATCCTGGTGCTCTACAGTATGAGAAGGGAGCAGGAATGGCAGCAATTATTAAAAAAAAAAAAAAAAAAAAACGGGAACGAGGCTGAAAGATTTGGAAAGGGTATGTCTGTACATTAAAACACACACACACACACACACACACACACACACACACACAGTCAGGAGGTTTGAACCTAACCCTCATTAGTGGTGTGACCAGACTTTTCTCAGGGTTTCCTTATGTGGAAAATGATGACAATAATGTTCATCTTCTTAGGTGGCTGTGAAGAGCAAATGACATAAACTACAAGGAAAAGCTTTAGGTTGAAAGGTGCTAGCCAAAGCTGAGGGATCACGGTGGTGCATGTATGTATTATATGTGTACTGAACCCAGAGGCGTCCCTATGAGCTACATCCCCAGCCCTTTTTATTTTTTATTTTGAAACAGGAACTTGTTAGGTTGTTGAAAGTGTAGCTAAATTGCTGAGGCTGGCCTCAAACCTTTGATTCATCTGTCTCAGTCTCCCAAGTACTGGAATACAGGTGTGTGCCACCATGCCTGGCTAGTATAGTATCTATAAGCCTTTAATGTGTGCATTTATGGAAGTATATTGTGGTTTTCAATGTTCCAGTGGCTGATTGAGGTACAAAACTGTCTCTAATAATTGAGCAAAGACTGTGTTATGTCCAGTATTTACTGATTTAGAAAGCTAATTAATGTCTATGAGAAAACACCCACAGCCCTTCCCAGGAGGCCCTTTGTTCTTACTGGGAATGTTTCCAGACCCCAGTTGTGCCTGTGCAGGTTGGTGGATAGCCTCAGGAATACAGCAAGACTCTCAGCCACCTTGGGCAACCTTGTTTCCAAAAAAAAAAAAAAAAAGTAAAAAAGGCTGGAGTGAAGCTTGGAAGTAGGATGTTCTTGGGTTCAATTCTCAGTAGAGCAAATACACACACACACACACACACACACACACACACACACCTGGAGATATATATGTACATATGCATATGTGTACATATGTCTCTATATATATTTTATTATTTGACTTGCTTCTGAAGCCTTCTTATCTTTATTTTTCTCAAATACAAAGGGAGACAAATGCTTTCAGAGTACATATCTTCATGGAAAAAAATACTTTGAAAAGGAAAATTCTTGCGTTGATATCACTAAACCATTGGAAGTGGCCAGGCAGCAAGGCAGAGTCAGTCATTATGAGCTCCAAGGGGCTTAGAGACAGCATAGTCTAATCCTTCCTTCATACATCAGAAAACTGAGGACCATTGTAGTTAAGCTAATTTGTCTAAGGAGAGAGAGAGCAGTGTGGCATCAGAGATGGGTCTCAAGTACAGGTCTCCTTATTTCTGCTGTAGTGCACTTTCTAACAAGGATTTGCTAATTCTTTATGTCCATCCGCTTGAGATCTCCTGCTAGGGCGGGTGTGAGCAGAGCCCCTGACTCCATTACTTGTGGGGGCATCACAGTTGAGTCAGACGTAGTTGATTAAAGAAAAAAAATAGGCAGGAGGACATTCTCCCCAAGAACCTGATGGCAAGCTCCAAGAGACATTTTCCACCTGTAATTTCCTGTGCTGCCATTTGAGACTGAGTGAAATTCCTGCACCACTGAGCTTTGTTTTCTCTCTCACAACAAATGCCTTCCTCATTTCATGCATTTTCTGTGAATGTTATAAGTAAGGACAAAGATTTCGGGTGAAGGGGTATGATTCACACTAAAATAATATTAGGCATTGATTGGCTCATCTCCAGGAAAATATCTGAACTCAATGGTCAGACATAGGCACTTGCTTTGCAGAAACAGAGTTAAGAAGAGAATGAAAACCACAATCGCCATGTTTGGAGGTAAAAGTGAAGGAGTTCATAACAACAACAACAAAAAACCACAATATAAGGATTTGAGAGTTTTTTATCTTAACCACTTGACATTGGTCAGTTTCACCAGGTCGTTCAGCTTTGATTTCCAGTCTCTAGATGAAAATGCTGCTCATTCAAGGTGGGTGGACAAAAGCAGACATGTTCTGCCTGGTCCTCAGATCCATTCCCCTGGTTCATCTACTTGAGGAAACATCTCATATTTTCCTAGTTTCTTTTTTTTTTGTGTGTGTGGCACTGGGGATTGAAACCAGGGGCATTCTACCTCTGACCTACACCCGCAGCCCCATTTTGTTCTTTATTTTGAAGCAGGGTCTCATTAAGTTGGAGAGGGCCTCACAAGTTGCTGAGGCCTCGAGCCTGCGATCCTTCCGTCTCAGTCTCCCGAGTACTGGGATCACAAGTGTGCAAAACCAAGCCCAGCTAACATCTCAGATCTTCTGCAGGAGGAGGAACAGAGGCCAGGTTGATTTGTCCATCAAAGTGCAAAAGCAAGAGATCTGCAAAATGCTAATATTTTCCTTTCATACAACTTGTCTAAATTAATTTCTGCTTGATTCACATGAGCTGCCCTCATCAGCATCTCAACTTTAGGCTGACCAATTAGCAGCCCACCTCTCCCATGCCGTCCCCTCATCCAGACACTGGAATAATTACTCAAGTCCTTAGTTTTTAATTTTTTTTAATTATACTTCTTAGTAGTAACAGGTCATAAATCAACTGGGAAAGGATAGATACAGAAAAGCAATACTGAAAATGAGTTATGATGTAAAAGAGATGACTTGCTATTATGTTTTATCAAAGGCAGCCACTAACAAGCATAATGTAATTCACCGTGCTTACACAGAGTGACTGTAACTGCAGCAGTCATTAAGCCCGCAGGATCATCAAGTGCATTAAAGGAGGGAGCCAGGGAGCCATCACGAAGGAAGGAAGGCCCTACTCACTCACCCCATCTCACTTGCTTAGCTGGGATTGAGCACAGTCTGCATCTCTGACAGCCAGTCACAGGCCTTCAACTTCCTCTCCTCTCTATACCAAGTCTTTGTGACCCAGAGAAAGCATTGAAGAGGACGGGAGGAGGACAGCGGTGTCCTCAAACTAAAGTTACATTTACTAATAGGTTACATCTTGTCCAATGCCACACTTCTTGCATTTTGAAGTCTGCCCCTTGATACCTATTTCTGGTATGTTTGTTCCTTACAGAAACTTGTGTAGCAATGAAACACTAGCACTCAGTGAGTTCAGTCACCCAAATAAGGGCAGACATGCAAATTAAAACTTTAGAAACCAGCAAAAGTAGAAGCCAACACATTTTTTTATTGATAGAAAATATGTAAGGAAACAGATAATTTCTTACCTTTCCAAGGTGCTACATATTAATGGGAATTTTTGAATGATTTGGTGCACTGTTTCAAAAACCTTAACATACTGTCCAGTCATGCAGAGCCCCAGAAAAATGTGACTAGGAAGTTACTGAAAACTGTGAAGATTTACCATAAAAATGAGTATAGATAGAAATTGGAAACACCTTAAATGTTTAATATAAGGGATTGGTCTATTTTTTCTTTTCTTTTTTTTTTCAGGATAATTTTTTTCTTTTTTTAACTTATTTTTTATTTTTATGCGGAACATATTAAAAATGGCATACATCCAGACTATGCTTGGTACCTTTCCCCTCATTTCCCCTCCCCCCTCCCAACAATGAGTGTCCAGGCTAACCATGCTATATTTATATTTTTATGCAAATTCGGATATAGCTCCTTTATTAATCAACCTCAGCCTTCTTCCTCTCCTATCCTTCCATTCTAACTTTGGTGAGGTTTCTCCTCCAATGTCTGGAATCCCTCTGGAATCCCAAATACTCCGTAGTTTGAGCATATTAAAGAAAACTTAAGTCCCTTCTTTTTCTGTGCTTGGCTGATCTCAATTAACATAATGTTCTCCAGGTCTTTCCATCTTCTTGTGAATGACATGATTTTGTTCTTCTTTATGCAATTCTAAACAAAATACCAGCTATATGCATTCAAAACCATATCAAGAGAATTGTACACCACGACCAAGTTGGTTTCATCCCAGAAAAGCCAAGCTGGTACAACATACGCAAATCAATACACGTTATTCACCACATAAAGAGAACTTAGAACAAAAACCACATGATCATATCAATAGATGCTGAAAAAGCATTTGACGAAATCCAACACCCATTTATGTTAAAAATGCTGCAGAAAATTGGAATATTGAATGGGGAAAAACTGCAAGAATTTCCTCTAAAATCAGGAACGAGACAAGGATGCCCACTATCAACACTCCTTTTCAATATAGTCCTCAAGACTCTTGCCACAGCAATAAGACAAGAGAAAAAAAATCAAAGGAATTCAAATAGGAAGAGAAGAATTAAAACTATCTTTATTTGCAGATGCCATAATCCTTTATCTAGAAGACCCAACGAACTCAACCAAAAGACTACTGGAGCTGATTAACCAATTCAGCAAAGTAGCAGGATACAAACAATCTAAAGAAATCAGTTGCTTTTCTTTATGCCAACAATAAACCCACAATGAAAGAAATAAAGAAAACAATTACATTCACTATAACCTCAACACCAATAAAATACCTAGGTATAACTAGGAATAAACCTAACCAAAGATGTAAAAGACCTCCACAACAACAACCATAAAACATTAAAGATAGAAATTGAAGAAGACCTTGGAAGATGGAAAAATATCCCTTGATCATGGATAGGCAGAATAAATATCATCAAAATGGCCATTCTGCCCAAAGTGATCTATAGATTCAATGCAATTCCAATTAAAATACCAACCACATTCTTCATAGACCTAGAAAAATCAATCGTGAATTTTATATGGAGAAAGAAAAGATCCAGAATAGCCAAAGCAATCCTCAGCAATGAAAACCAGGCAGGAGGCATCACAGTCCCAGACTTCAAATTATACTATAGAGCAATAGTAGTAAAAAACAGCATGGTATTGGCACAACAACAGGAAGGCTGATCAGGGGAATAGAATAGAAGATACAGAAACAAATCCACACACCTATAGTCAATTGATCTTTGACAAAGGGGCCAAACTTGTATGCTGGAGAAAAGACACCCTCTTCAACAAATTGGTGCTGGGAGAACTGGTATCCATTTGTAGAAAGATGGAACTAAATCCTTACCTCTCACCATGCACCGGAATCAACTCGAGATGTAGCAAAGACTTAGAAATTAGACCAGAGATTGTGAAGTTATTAGATGAGGGCATAGGCTTAACACTCCAGCATATAGGCACAGGCAGTAACTTTTTCTTTTCTTTTTGAACGCAGGGGAATTCTACCTTGGAGCTACATCTCCAGCCCTATTTTATTTTTTATTTGGAAACAAGGTCTCCCTAAGTTGCTGAGAGCCTTGCCAAATTGCTGAGGTTTCAAACTTGTGACTCTCCTGTTTCAGTACTGGGATTACAAGCATGCACCACCACACCCAGCTGGGTCTATTTAAAGTGCTATTTTAGAAGCCGGGCCTGGTTGCAAACAGTTATAATCCCAGCATTTGGGAGGCTGAGACAGGAGGATTGTGGTTTGAAGACAGACTCGGCTCCTACTTAGTGAGGCCCTTTGCAACTCAGTGAGACCCTGTTTCAAAATAAAGGATTAAAAAAAATAGGGCTGGAGGTGTAGCTCAGAGGTAGAATGCCCCTGGGTTCCATCCCCAGTACTACAAAAAAGTCTATTTTAGAAGTGTATTTATTCAGAAGAAAAATATGTGAATGACATTAAGCGATACAATGTAGATCACAAAACCTTCTGAATGGCATGGACCCATTTTTGTAAGAAAAAAAATTTACATTAATATCTACCTTCACAGAGAAAAAGAGTGGGGATTTATTTTCTAGCTTCTCTTTTCTCTTCAACTTTCACTCTACTCTTCAGACAGATTAGAACTAGATCAGATTTTTAGATGCAAACATTCTTTCTCTTTCTCTCCTGGGGCATCTAGAATATTGTGTCCACCTTAGGGCACTGTCTGTTCTACTCTCTCTTTCCCATGACAACCTCAAACTTCGTTTGAAGATCCAGGGATCTCTTCAGCAATTTTTTTTGGGCCTTCCCAGTCTGGGTTGGATTCTCCTGAATATGCTTCTTATTCCACCATTGTAAGTGCCAGTTTGCTTGTTTGTATCCTTATCTCTTTCAGTGAGAACAGGGGCAACATTAAGATGCATATAGCAGGGGGTGTGAGGGCTTCTTTTCCATGTGGTCACCACAGAGTCTTTCCCTCCCCAAGCCTGCATGCCACATCCCATGGAGAGGCAGATCCCCTGCCCTTGAGTCTGGGTTGACCTAAAGGACTCACCTTGACCTATAGAGTGTGGCAGACGTGATGCCCAAGAAGTCTGGATGGTAGGACGTCACATGAAGGGAAAGTAGAGAAGAGAGAGGAAGAGCACGTGCCCTAGCAGCGCCGAGGAGGTTCCACACCTAGGATAAAGCTGCCATGTTGAAAGTGGTCCTCCAGCCGCCAGCCCCTCAGATGCCAACTGGATCCGGGCAAGCCAGTCCCAGATTCCTGACCCCAAAAATCATAAACACAATACAGTAGTTGTTCAAGCCACTGTGCTTCAAGGTAGTTTGTTATCCGACAATATGTAAGTACAGTATCAGCCTGGAATGTAGTGTACCCTCAAGAAATATCTGTCAAAAGAATGCTGGATGGAGCTTTACTTTGTTTTTGTCCCCACTTTTTATTTTTTATATTTATATTGGCTCTTCTTTTTGTTTTGTTTTGTTTTGTTTTGTTTTTGGTGGTACTGGGGTTCCTGGAAACCCTTCTACCTCCAGGCTACACTCCCAGATCTATTTTATATATATTTTTGGAAACAGGGTCTCTTAAGCCAGCTAGGCTGGCTTCGAACCCATGCAATCCTCCTGTATCCGCCTCCCAAGCATGGGGATTACAAGCGTGCACCACCACGCCCAGCTTATTGGCTCATTTTAATTATACATCATAATAATGTTCAAAATGATAGAAACATACACACACATAATACTTGTGCCTCTTACTTTTTGATGTTTCTATAATGTATGTAAACCATAAATCACTAAAGTCATATTTTTTAATGAAAGAAAGAAATCTCAGAAAATCTAAATATGAAAAGGACACGAGAAGTTTGGGCTGGCTGACCAGAGCATATCTCTCTCTGATTTAACCCAATTCCATAGCAATGTTTCTCAGTTTCTTTCTGGAAAGTATAGCTCCTCCATGTTGACCTCTGTCTCACGGAGAGAAATGAGTCGTTATCTCAAAGTTCAAGTATGAGGATAAAGGGACATGTTAGCATTGTGCTGAATTTTTACTCTTTCAGTTTCTAACACCTCACACAATCAGAGACAACTTTACCTGTATAGCTCAGCCTTTGCTAAAGTTTATATTCCAAGTTGTTCAGGGAAGAAAAAACATTACGCTTCCCCTCTTCTCTTACAGAGCAGCTTTAGGTTCTTAAGGTTAAGAATGTGAAAAGCCTTTGTGTTTCTTCTAAAGGGGCCCCATCATTTGGGAGTGGAGTGGGAGAAATGGCCATTGCTCATTATGATGGGGCAGAGGGTGTGGGCATTGTACTAACATCTTTTCATAAAAGCCTAGGGAGGGAAATTACCGTCAGTGGTGTTTCTAGCCAGTTGACACAACCGTGTCTAGGATGAATTAGGTGTCTTGGATAGATGGGGTGAAATTCTCTTTAGTGACAAGTGAGGGATTAACTAGCTGGTCTGTGCTAACACTTTTAGGCCAAAAATTCTCCGGCTTCCTGGATTTCCTCTTGGAGAGCTGAGTGCACTACGCACGGTTCCAACCCTCGCATCTTCAACCCTATGATTCCACTGATATGTTGCTTAGTCTAGATTTTTTCTTTGTGACTAAAGTAAACTAAATGCTGAATAAGTAAATGCATGGTAGATAACAAATTAGATTCATAGCTTTATGTTGGGTTTTTTGTGATAGCAAAATATGGGCAATATAAAATTTACCATTTATATTATTCTTTCTGGGTCTGGTACTGGGGATTGAGCCCAGAGGTGTTCTACCTCTGAGCTACACCCCCAGCCCTATTTTGTTTTTTATTTTGAAACAGAGTCTTGTAAGCTGTTGAGGGCCTTGATAAACTGCTGCAACTGGCCTCAAATCTGTGATTCTTCTGTTTCAACCTCCCAAGTACTGGTATTACAGTCATGTGCTACCACACCCAGATTAAATCATTCTTTGTTTTGTAGAACTGGGGATTGAGGAGTGGGTACTCTACCTTTGAGCTATACCCCCAGACATTTTTAATTTTTATTTTGAAACAGTATGTCCAACTAAGTTACTGAGGGCTGGCCTCAAACCTGCGATCCTCCTGTCTCAGCCTCTGGAATACTGGAATTACAGATGTGTGCCACAATGCCAGGCTTAAATCACATTTAAGAGTACAACCCAATGGTTTTTAGTATATTCACAGTGTGTATAACCATTACTACTATTACCAGATCTTTTTCACCAATCTTCAAACTTAATGTTAAAAACCACACATCTGCTCAAAATCGATTGTTTTTCTTATTTTTAGGTTCCAAATGGTTGATCTTAATAGTTTTATTGCCAAAATCCTACGTAAATGAAATCTTTCAGAAACATGTTTGCTAAGTGGTAACACTGTGATTTCTCCAATCACACCACTGGCAGCCATACCAATGGTTTTAGATGCTCTGCAAAGAGTTAGTATCTAAATGACCAACAGCCGTAACTGGTGAACCCTATAGATCGTTCTAGGTGTGAGGGTGATCTGCTCCAGGACATTCTCTTGCCTTCTGCTGCTAATAGACTTGATTCCCCTGACTGCAAGTAATTGGTCACAGTAACTGGACCAAGAGTGATCAGAAACTTTCAAATTTCAGTCGAAAGAAGAGAACAGTTTATTTTCATCTCTGGTTCTGGAACATTCGGGATGTAAATCTGGAGTAGCTGGCAGTCAGGTAACCTGTTCTGTTACCTAAGATGGTTTAAGAAAATATATCTAATAGTCACAGGGAAACGTGGATGAGAGATGAAGAGAGAGACCGTTTAGAACATCCGATCCATAGTAGTGATTGTCCCTAAGGCCATAATCACACCTACTTGGTCAACTGTTGGATTATCATGAATCTCTCTTTTGTTTGAATTGTTTTGAGTTGTTTTTATAACCCTGATAAACAGGAGATCCAATAAGATTTATAGTTAGAACCAAATGACATTATTATTATTATTATTATTATTATTAATTATTATTATTTTGCAGGCCTGGGGATGGAACACAGGGGCATTCTACCTCCAGGCTATACCCCTTACCCTATTTTTTTTTTATTCTTTTATCTTGAAACATGGTCTCACTAAGTTGCAGAGGGCCTCACTAAGTAGCTGAGGCTGTCTGTGAACCGTGATCCTCCTGTCTCAGCCTCCCGAATGCTGGAATTACAAGCGTGCACCACCACGCTTGGCTCAAACGACATTATGTAATTAATTAATTAATTAATTAATATATTTATTTATTTATATATTTATTTATTTGGTGGTACTGGGGTTCCTGGAAGCCCTTCTACCTCCGGGCTACGCTCCCAGACCTATTTTATGCTTTTTTAATATATATATTTGGAAACAGGGTCTCTTAAGCCAGGGTGGCTGGCTTCGAACCTGCGCGATCCTCCTGTCTCTGCCTCTCAAGTGCGGGGATTACAAGCCTGCGCCACCACTCCCGGCGAAACGACATTATTTTTGATTACTAATAAAGATATCAGTCAGAGTTGCTAACCTGTGACTTTATGAGATAGACACTCAGACAAGAAGAGTCAGAGTTGCTAACCTGTGACTTTATGGGATAGACACTCAGACGAGAAGAGTCAGAGTTGCTAACCTGTGACTTTATGGGATAGACACTCAGACGAGAAGACAGTGTCTCCAGCAACCATCCACCCAAAAGTTCAACCATCTGTCCATCTGTTCTTTAGGACATATTATATATATGTGAATATAGATATTTCATATATGTTAATATGTATCAACACCTTTTAATTGCTATAATCTTTTCTGTCTTGGAAAATCTTCCTCTATGGTCAAAATGCCCAGCATACAACTGCTTCATCCTTTTTAGCCAGTAAGATATTTAATATTAAGAATTGGATATCAATACTAGGAATTGATGTGCTAGAGGTGGGGCCTCCAAAATGGCTCATAAAATAATAGCATGGACTTGATCTGCCAGGGGAGTCCTATTTCTGCCAATCTGAATGGAGAGGAATCAGATGGTGAGCCTTATCACTATTAACTTCACAACAGGGACCAGGAAACCACTTCCGATGTCTTCACAGCTGTGTTGAATCGCACACAAAGTAGGTGATTAGGAAATATCTGTGGTGCTGCAGAAAATCCCCAAATCTTCACCACTGTCCTTGGCAGTGACAAAAATCAGCAAATGGCCTTTGCCTTAACCCAGCCTTCCCAACCTTCTAAGTGTATAGAAATGGACACCACATCTAATTATATGAAAGTGACACTGTTTACAACAGAGATAGGGACAGGCTTGCTTTCAGTCCTGGCGAAGCCTCATCTTTGCAACCCATTTTAACAGGGCAAGGGGCAGATGATGCTATTTGGGGAGGGGGAACATGATGCTGGAGACACCAAAAGCTGTGAAATATAAGGAGTGTTCCAGTAAGCATTCTTGCAGCTACAATCTAAAGACGGACCACATACTGTAAAGGAAAGAAGATTTATTTTCCATGTGAGGCTGGGGACTGTAGATCTCAGAGCATGATGGCAGGAAGTGGAGGAAGGGAGTGCACCTGGGCTGTGCTCACATCATAGAGGCTGGAAGCAAAAGAGAGCAAGGGGAGGAGGAATCCTACATAAGCTCCAAGGCTGAACCCCAGGGGTAACTTCTTCAGCCTCAGCCTACAGGCCTACCCCTGCCGCCCAGGTAAACCCATTACAATGGCTTTCTCTACTTCTGGGATTACAACCCTCATGACTCAATTATAGCAACTCTGAATGTCAATAACTGAGCTCTATGGGAGACATTTTATATCGAACTGTAACAAGGAGCTACACAAGAATCTAGAAACATGGTGCTGGGTCAGAGTAAACTCTAGAAGGCTCGGCACGTTCTTGTTCCATTTTTGAAAGGCTACTTTTTTGATCCCTAAAGGTTGGGTGGAAGCTATAGGAGCTGGATTTATGGACACGAAGAAGCTTTTATTAGTCAGAGCTATGGAATGATTGGGCTGCTCTGGGATAGTGAGTTCTCCATCTCTAGAGGCATCAAGGATTGTTTGCATGACTAGATGGCAACAATAGTGTGGAAAGCATTGTATGTTTAAATAGTGGGGACTTGATTATGAGTTGTTATAAAGTTATTTAGTTTTGGGAAATCTTCCCTCCATTTTCCTGGGTGGTTATGTTTCTGTTAATATTGGATTTAGAAAGAGATGGAGTAGAGGGGGCCTACATTTCTTCTCATGATCCAAAATAAGTTCCTGTGAAGAGGTGATGGCTGTAGGGGATGAGGAGAAGGAGGAGAACATGGTTGAAGGAGAACAGCAGTGTGTCTTTAAAGAGTATTTCAGGAATTAGCCCATGGGAGATGGAGGTATGTGTTAGCGTTGTGCCACTGTATTTGCCACCAAACACCCATCAAAGCCAACTTAGAGGAGAAATGATCCACGTTAGCTCATGGCTTCAGAGGTTTCATCCATGGTGGCTTGGCTCCATCAATATGAACCAGAGAGAGGCAGACAAGGCAGGAGCACTAGACAGGGCACAGAGCCCAAGTCCTGGCTGCTTTGGAAGCAGAAAGAGAGAGAGAGAGGAAGGGGCAGGGAGAAATATGCCTTTCAAAGGCACACTCCTCGTGACCTGGTTCCTCCAAATAGGTCTTACTGTAAGACCCCCGCCGAGGGGAGACCCTCAATCAACCTCGGGATAAGCGACGTCAAGTTCCACGAGAGACTTTATTTTCCTTGATGCAAAAGCAAAAGGTAAAAGTTTATTAAGGAGCCAGTGCACTGGGGCCGACCCGTATAGGAGTTCGGCCCCGAGCAACTGAAAGTGTGGATATTTATAGGGAAAAGACCACCAGTTAGGGGGGGGGTAGGGGTTTGGGCCAGATTGCATGCGTTTACAGAAAATTACAGAATCATTTGAAAAGTACATTCTGTAGTCAAGTGTTAGATAAAATACCAGGTGTAGTCAGTAAGCTCCCGGGTCAAGGCGCTCTGACCCAGACAGTATAGATAAGAAGGGGTGGGCTTATTGCATATTTTACATTCCTAAGCTGTAAGCTGCAGTAAAATATACTTTTCTTTTTAACTATTAGCTGGCTGCTAGGGGCTTATGATTTTTTCTTCTAAATGGAGCCTTTCATTACCTCCTGGAGTTTCCCCCACCTCCCATGAGTGCTGGGACCATATTTTTAACTTTCGAGTTTTGGGGAAACAGTTAAAATCCATACCGTAACAAGGCAGAATTGAGATTTGACTGATGGGTGTAATGATAATTAATACAAATAATAATGATTACTGATTATTGGAAATACTGTGTACACGGCATCTCTTTTTTTTTCTTTTTGGTACTGGGAATGGAACCTGGGGGAATTCTACTTCCAAGCTATGCCCCCACGCCTTTTTCTTTTTTTTGAAACAAGGCCTCACTAGGTTGTTGAAGGTCTCACTAAGTTGCCAAGGCTGGTCTGGAACCTGCAATCCTCCTTTCTCAGCCTCTCAAGTACTGGAATCACAGGCATGCACCTGTATGCCCTACGGCAGCATTTGACATTTAGTAACAGGCGCTTCCTCCAGAGGGCTCTTTGATTTACACATGAGGATGGTGAGAATTAGAATGGCTAAATGACTGGCTGGAGAGAACAGAGTTGCTGAGGGGCAATGCCAGTATCTGAACATTGGACTTTTGATTCCAGTGTGCATGCCTATGCGTTCCACTACAACAGGCCAAGTTAGAAATGTCCACATTGGGAAGGAAAAAAATGTCCAACAGGTAATGAAGCCAGCCCGGGTTACAAACATCATTATCCATGGCAGAGCCAGGAGGCTATGGTAAGGCAAACATCAGACTCATCTGGCTGCAAACACCCACTTTTCTTTTGGTAGGGTAGCACAGGCCCAATCTATTCATAGCCAAGGAATGTTGTTCTTGAGACACCTGTCATAACTGATGTCGGCACCATTTATTCCAGACAGCTTTTCATCCATAGAATAGAAGCGATAAGAGTAACCCCAAAAGGTTCATGTGAGGATTCACTGAGATACTGTGTCTGAGAGTGCTTGCTTATGATGCTGTTGCTGAATAAAAGGATACTGGTACAGAATTCCCAAGTCATGAGTTGTTTTGCCCTTCAAGACAGAGTCTCAGTCTTAAGCCGTCTGGTCATAGTCAGAACAATGAGAAAAGAGACATTTTTGAATTTTGGGAGACCTTTATCAAAAGAAAAGAATTTTATCTGTGCAATGTTATTCGAGTCTACCTCTGGATGTAGCTCACAGGTGGGCAGGCAGGGAAAGCAGGAATTCAGGTCGGAATCGGTAAATCTAATTCATGTTCAAGCCAAAACATGTGAGCAAAGGACCAAGTGATGTGTTTGACTGCACGGTCTCTATCTCTATTTTCATCAGGGAAGGAGACTGCTCATGTGATATGAGCTGGAAGACACTGAAAGGGCCTCTGTCCTCAATCTTGCCTCTCTCAGTGAGGCATGGAATCTGAAATTCCATCCCGGAAAAGCTGCCCTTGTGTTATGGCCATGAAACTCAAACTTTGCCATGTATCAGAATTACCCAAAGAACTCACTTAGAATATTGTCCCTAAAATTGCTGTGTCACACTCGGGGCTTGGGGTCTGTGCGCCTATATTCTTGACCAGATGAGTTGAAAATATTTCATTGTATTTTCTAAGAAACACCAGATTAAGGTATTTTATCTGCAGAATTCCACATTAGATTTGCGGTTTCCTCTCAGGGAGGTTGCTGTAGCTCCGAGATGATCTCCTCATTGCACTGATGCTGTGTCCGTCGACAGCACTGAGGAGCTCCACATGGTCAACTAGTGGACTCCTCTCAGTCCTCTACTGAGTCCTCTCCACAACATTCACTGTTGCTGATGTCCCCCTACATTTCTAAGCCACCCGCAGCTCCTAGTTTTCCTTCTTACTCCGCTCACTCCTCAGTCTCCTTTGCTGGTTTCTTTTCCTCCATTTGACTCCAAAGTTGGAGTTTCCTAGGGGGCTGTTAGCCAGGACCCTTATACTCTTCCCCCTATACCCTTTTGCTTGACTTCAGTGTTTGATGACTAGCAATTTCCAAATGTTTACCTTCTATCTAGTCCTTACCTCTATATCAGTTTTAGGAAGGCACCCACCTACTTGATGGATCCACTTGGATATCACATGGTGACCTCAAACCCAACATGTTTCCCCATCTCTATATCCTTCTTCAATTTACACTTCTCAGGAAATGGCCACCTCTCAAACAAGACCCTGCTTCTCCCTCAATGTCTGTTTCCACTCCAGTACCTCGCCATGTTTACATCCTTCCAACAGCAATGTGCATTTAGTAGAAAACACACTTTGGATTTTGAGTTTTGATTTTTTTTTCCCAAGGCTAGTGATATGTGGTACGACACTGTCTTTTTTTTGGTAGTACTGGGGATTGAACCAAGGGGTGTTCTACTTCTGAGCTATACCTCAAGTCTTTTCAAATTTTGCTTTGTTTTGTTTTGAAACAGGGAGAGTCTCACTAAGTTGCTGAAAGTATTGCTATGCTGCTGAGGCTGTCCTGGAACCTGTGATCCTCCTGCCTCAGTTCTCAAGTCCTAGGATTACAGGTGTGGTGGTCCATCACACCTTCTGACTGTGGGTAGTGACAATGAGCCATCCCATCCCATCAGCCAGTGGTTACCTAAGGAGAGCACCTACATTCTTCAGGGCACAGTGTTGCTGAGTGAGGGTGTTCAGCAGGTCAGGGGCAGTATATGCATGTTTGACTTACAACATTTTTGAGGATGAGCTTATTGAGATATAACTCCTTAGTAAGGTGAGGAGCAGCTGTAACTCAAAACATTAAAAGATGTCTGGGGGTTTAGCTCAGTGAGCATGCTTTGTGTGTGAGAGGCCCTGGGTTCAATCACAATTGTAAAATAAAAATAAGTAGAATAAATTTAAAATTAAAAAAGAAAAAATACATAAACTACCAATCATTCATTTGCCCCTTAAACTACGCAGTACCTTCCCATCCAGGTTGTGCAACGGCCTGTGGCTTCTTCCTCACTCCTCGGGTCCTGTGCTCCAGCTGCACTGGCCTTCTTTAAGTTCCTCAGATACTCCAAATTATTCTTCTGTTCCTTCAGTCTGAGATTATCTTCACCCTGCCACTGCCTTTTGTACTCCAGAGCTTAGTTGGAACCTTGCCTTCCCTGACCCTTTTCCTAGGCAGGTGTCCCCTGGCATTCTTTATTAATTCTTCAAAGTGCTTTGGATTTTGTAAGCATTCATTCATTTATCTCTCTCCCGCTCTAGACTGTAAGCTCTATGAATTCAAAACTATGTGTCTATACCCAACTTCTGAAATAGCTGTTGGCCTATCTTATTTGCTTAATAAAAATCTGTAAATTAAAACAAAAATTATAGAAATGTCAGAAAAAATAGCAGAGAGAGAGAGAGAGAGAGAGAGAGAGAGAGAGAGAGAGAGAATTGGAGGTTGTACCCAGAGACATTCTCTGAGTGATACTCATAGCCCTTTTTACTTCTTAATTTGGAAAAAGGTCTTACTATGTTGTTGAGGGTCTCACTAATTTACTGAGGCTGGTCTCGAACCTGTGATTCTCCTATCTCAGCCTCCCAAATACTGGGATTACAGGCATGTGCTATATACTTGGCTAGGGTACTTTAATTTTCAGGCAGTTTAAGCATGACATAAACCCTAAAAGCCATAAAGATGGATACATTTGGTGATATTAAGCATTTAATACTTCTTTATTTCAGAATTTAAAACTTGGGAGTCAGAGACAGGAGGATGGCAGGTTTTAGAGACAGCTTTAGCAAGAAGTGAGACTCATCAACTTTGCAAGACCCTGTTTTAAAAAATAAAATAAAATAAAATAAAATAGGGCTGGGTATAGTTTGGAGGTAGAATGTCCCTAGGTTCAACCCCCAGTACCAAAGAGAGAGAGAGAGAGAGAGAGAGAGAGAGAGAGAGAGAGAGAGAGAGAGAGAGAGAACTGGGGGGAAAGATTTGCAAATATGGACATGGATAGAAATTTCTTCACATCAAGAAATGAGTAGACCAATAGAAAAATGAGCAAAAGGTACACCAACTTATAGAATAAAAATGATGATCACTAAAAGTATTATAAGGAATAAGTTCAACTTCACTTTTAAAAAATCACATTTTATTCTGGCAAATTAGGAAACACGTAGGTAGTGTGTGTGGAAACGTAATACACCAACAGTTGACTTTTTCACGTTTGTTGTAAATTAGTGCCAACATTTTTGCTCAACAACTTGACCATTTTTATTGAGATTTTAAATGCGCCCTCCCCCACCCCAACATTGTTTTGAATGAACAATGTTAGGACTTCATCCTCAAACAACACTTTCCTAATGTGCAATATGTATATTTAAATCTGTTTAGTCTGGCATATTTTAATAAACAAAAAATGGAAACCATGTGATTACTCAAATATGACTCAGTTGTTCAAAAGAATAGGGCATAGATTTATATCTTCTATTTTGCAACAACATCTTTGCTATACAGCTAATGTGAATGGTATATGCATTAAAATCTCATTAAAAATAGAGAAGTGTATATTGATAAGTCGCATATATATGTTCAGGTATTCATGGCAAAGGAAGAAAATGATTAAAAATTTGAACCATAAATGGGTTTTATTTAATTAATTAATTAATTTATTTATTTTTTTGGTGGTACTGGGGTTCCTGGAAGCCCTGCTACCTCTGGGCTACACTCCCAGACCTATTTTTTACATTTTTATTTGGAAACAGGGTCTCTTAAGCCAGTGCGCGCAGCTGGCTTCGAACCTGCGCGATCCTCCTGTCTCTGCCTCCCAAGCGCGGGGATTACAAGCGTGCGCCACCACGCCCGGCTATAAATGGGTTTTAGAAAAACTTACCTTTTCACATCAGACATATATCAATTACTTCTGTGTTGGTTTTAGCCACAAGCATGTACTGTTCTATAATTTTTTTTTAAATGAGAGATGAATGTGACAAAGAGACCGTGTGGAAGACCACTGACTACTGTTTCACGGATTTTGGTCGCCAGGGTGCACGGATTGCCCTCCCCTCTCTGGAGGAGAGGTGCTTCAGCATCAGATGTTTTTGCAAGACTCGGCTGGGATGACGGTTGTGGAAAGCCTTTCTCGACCTTAAAGCCCTTTCAAACACAAGAGGCCAGTGATTACACTCCAAGACCACGTCCATCCTGGTCAGTCTGGTTGGTTCCCGCAAAACCCCTTAGAGCTAGAAACTCTCAGTGCTGGAAACCTGCACTCTCCCTCATCCACAACAGTCTTCCCGGATCCCCCCCACCGGCTGCAGGCAGCTCCCGCTGCAGGCCCCAGACCCCCGCCCGCGGCCCCCCGCCGAGCCTGGCTTCGGCGTGAACTTCCCGTGCGGGTTCGATTTCCTGCAGCGGCACCGCCTGGCGCGGTGCAGACAGGGCACGTGGTCCGGCCAAACAAAGGAGCGAGTGTGCGCAGACCCTGCCCCGCTCGGGAGCGCGCAGCCCGCCGGGGTCGAGCTGCGCCGCCAGGCTCTCGGGCGGGCGCGGCCGCCGCCTCCGCCACCGCCCAGGGATCCGAACACGCACCGCCCCGCCGGCTTCCCCCAAGCTGCTAAGATTGCATTTCGCCTCCGCCGGGCTTCCTGGGGCCGCGCAGTTCCAGATCACTCTCCCGGGATGCGGACGGAGGGAGGGAGCCGAAGCTGCGTACAGCTGTCAAAACGTCTCCACCAGGAGGCCGGGCACATCTGCACCCGCGCTCTGCGGCTGCGGGCGCGCGGGAGCGCCCAAGCCATCAGTGCGGCGCGGGCGGTAATTGCATTAGGATTCGTTATCTCCCGCGCTCTGCTCATTAGCCCCGAGGATGGCTCGCATCCAGCGAGGGCCGGCGCGGGCAGGGCGGGGACGCGCGCCCAGCCGGTGGCGATAACGAAGCCGGGGCGGGCGGCGGCCGGCACCTCCGCCCGGCTCGCTCTCCGCCCCCCTCTTCCTCTAAACCTCATTTCCTGACTTTTTCCTGAAGGTCTTATGAAATGTGCAATTTAAGAAGATTACAACAAAAAAAGAAAAAGGGGAAGAAAAAAAAAACGAGGCGGGGGAGGAGGGATGTGCAGAGGAGGCCCGGGCCCGGTCGCCCCAGCCAAAGGGAAGGGAGGCCGGCCGGCCGTCCCCAAGGGCGAGGCCCGGGATGCCCGGTTCTCCTCCCGGCTCCGGGCGGGGCTGGCTCCTGACCTGTTTTAACCTCCCGGTGGAATAGCTGACACCAAAAGGTGGCGATTCCAGGGGACTTGGATCCCAAGGAGCTCACCTTAGACTGAGAAGCACCAGAAAGCAGCGATTGGTCCCCTGGCTGCTCTGGGAACGGGAAGGCAGTCGTCTTTTGCTTCACCGCACACCGTCTGTCATACAGAAGGTGTTAACAAACAACTTCATGATGAAGGTGTGTTCAAATTCAAGAAGCTCTAAAAACAGAACCCCATGTTTGAGCAGGCAGACTCACTAGTGAAGTGACCGGCACCCGGCCATCTGACTACCGTAAATCTGTTTTCTCCTTTGCAAAACAGAATTAATAATTTGCCTACATGATTATTTACATACGTGTAAGTCATCCTACCGAGACCTCAACACACAGTAGGTGTTCAACAGATGTTAGTTCTGTCTTTCCTTATTCATCCCTAAAGTAGAGATTTAAAAAAACAACAACAACAACAAAAAAAAAACCCTCTTTGAAGTCTCCCAGGAGGTAATTAACATTCTCTTAACCCATCTGAAAGGGCCAATAGAGTACAAAGTTGTTTTATAATTAAGAAATGTATCAAACTCTGGGCAGGACTAATTGCTGTGCAAATCTGATTGAGGCCTGTGAGGACAAGATTGCTTTTAATGCGCTGCCGCATTGGGGACTACTTAATATGCCTCAGGGAGGTTCCAGCACTGGGTCCCGCATGGGAGAGGGCTTCATCAGCCTTTGGGAACACTACCCAACTGGCTGGCCTGAATACACCAGGGCTTTGCTTAAATAATCATTTTGAAACTGCAAGTTTTTTATTGAGAGTTCAGGGTTCAGATTTAAGAAATGTCAGAAATAGAGTTTTATTTGTTTCCATTGCACGTAATGAATTGCCCTTTAAATAACGAAGCCATGAAAATGCCAAGTACCACAGTACTCCAGGAGATTGCCGAATGTTGAATTAGGCCCCCCTGGGACTCGGGCTTCAAAGCCACGTGTATGGGAGGTTTGGTACATTTACAATCTCAGAGAAATCCTTGAAAATAACAGCAGCTGAGGGAGGGACACACCTCCTAACCAAGTCCATAATCCAAACTTTTCCATTTCTGCCTGGGGTCGGCGCCTCATCATGGAACATTTGCAACCATATTTTTGGTTTGTCTTTTCTTTAAAATCGATATGACTTTCAAACACATGAGTTATGCATCTGGATACAGGTCCAGCCCTGCATCTGCCTGCTGAGAAACCTTCAGCAAGTTCCCTGGTCAGCCTGTCTTCCTTTTTCTTGTCTGTACAGTGGAGAGATGTCCTGAAGTTTAAATAAGGACATAGATGTAAAGTTGGTGGCCAGGAGAAGATCTTCAGCAGATGAGAGCTATAGTTTTAATTTCCCAACATGCCCGGTGCCTTTCTGATTCTGTGCCCTTGATTGAGGGGTCTCATTAACCTTCATAAGGAACTGCTGTCTCTGCTGATGGGAATTCTGCTGCTTCAGAGTGCACGCAGCCCCCCTCACCGTCTCAGAGAAGCCTCCCCAGCTCGCTCCGAGAGCTTTCTTGAAACTAGTCTAGGCACTTTGACAGGGTACTAGGCAAATCGACCCTCCAGCCTATTCAGTGTCATCTGTTTGCTTTAGGCAGTTATGGTCTCTTACTCAACAACTCAGAGCCATGCAGGCACGCAGGATGACGAAGGGGAGTCCGTTTGAGTACTCATGGCGTAGAATGGTGGAGTTGCAGAGGTGTGGAAATAGGTGTTTACTAGGAACAGTCAGGGAGAGATCAGACATCCTTCCCGTCCTTTTCCTTTTCCTTTTTTTTGGGGGGTGGGGTGAGTACTGGGATTGAATCCAGATGCAGTCTATCTGTAATCTACTCCTCCAGCCTTATTTGATTTTTTATTTTGAAACAGAATCTTGCGGAGTTACTGTGTGCTGGCCTCAAAACCGCAGTTCTCCTGTCTCAGCCTCCTAAGCACTGGGATCATAGGCATGTGCCACCACCACCAGACTATCTTCCTTTCTTTTCAAAGTTTTTCTTAAAATAAGTAGTGCATTTAACTGATGTCTTCTACAAGCACAATGGGAAGAGGTGATCTAAGCAGAACTTTGTTTGCCACTGCCCATTAAAAATTTATTCAATGGGGATAAAGTTTCCCTGTCCTTGGATGTGAGTGGATTCTACAACACCACTTAAAATGACTATAAGGCTATAGTTTCCATACACTACTATGTATGAATCCTTTTTTTTTTCCAGTACTAGGGATTAAACCCAGGGACATTCTAACTCTGAGCTATATCCCTAACTCTATTTTATTATTTTGAAACGGCAGAGCTATATTTCTCTCAGTGAACGACCACATAGATGAAAGCCGCATATGATTGTGATGGAGCTGGACAATTCCTGTCATCTAGTGATGTCATAGGCGTCCTAACACTGTAGCACAACACATTTCCCTTGTGTTTGTGGTGCTGCTGGTGCAAACAAGTCCTCTGCACTGCCAGTTGTATAAAACACAAACAATGGTGATGGATTGTAAATTAGTACAACCACATGGAGATCAGTGTGGAGGTTCCTCAAATGACTAGGCATGGAAACTCCATGGGACCCAGCCATGCCACTCCCCCCCCCCCATAAAAAAGAATGCTGCATGCATACCCGTGCTGCATGCATACACATGATACATGCATGCCCTTGATGCATGCAGACCCATGATGCATGTATACCTATGTTCATAGTAGTACAATTCACAATAGCCAAATTATGGAACCAAAGTGTCTGTCAACAGACGAATGGATAAAGAAAGTGTATAAGTAGACACACCAGGGTTTTACTAGTCATAAAGGAGAACGCAATTATGTCATTTGCAGGAAAATGAATGGAACTAGAAAACATTATGCCAAGTAAGGTCAGCCAGTCTCAGAAAGCCAAGGGCTGTATGATTTCTTACTGTGGACGCTAGAGTAAGAATAGGAAACAAAGGCACTTTAGATAAATGAGGAGAGAGACCAGTAGAACAGAGGAAGTAGATTGGGAGATGGAGGAGGAGAGAGAAAAAAGGAGGCTCAAGGAAGGAAACAAAGCAAATAATATTATGTTCACATATGAAGATGTCACTACTAACCTTACTAAAATGCATGGGGAAATAGGAGGGGATTAGCAGGGTGGGTACAGAGGGAAACACATCAAGAGATGTTGTATGCATAAATGGCCGTGCCACTTTGAATCTCATTATGATGTATAGTTAGAATGCTCCAATAAAATGAAGAAACATACATCACTGTCTCGGTCAGCATTCTCACAGCCCTGATCCAAAAATCCTGACCATACACCTTAGAGGAAGGAGCATTTATTTGCTCACAGGTTTTGGAGACTCAGGGTTCAATGTATGTGAGGCTGGGTCTGTGGAGCAAAAAGCATAGAGGGAGAGTGCAAGGCTCTGCTCTCACATCACAGAGGCCAGAAGCAGAGAGAGTATGAGCAGGGAGAGGAGGACCCATATCATCCCAAGGCCACATTCCCAGGGACCCCGCCCTGGCAAACAAACCTACTTCCAACATGGCTGCCTTGTTCCTGTGAGGACCGAGGGGCATTCTACATCCAAACCATTATAAACACATACGGTTATCGCCAGCTCAGTGATGGATAATGCTGGCCTTACCTATTTTTTTTTTTTGCTATACTTTTTATCCTCATTTTGTGGTACCCCTACTTATAAAAAGAAGTTCGGGAGCAATTGATCTACACCCTCTAGGCATGTGTAAGCACATGCTGATGTTTGCTGGATTATGAGATTGCCATTGACTCACCTTCAGTGAGTAACCTCGACACTAACTAACCCAATGACTATTCATTTTTCCACCAACTGCAAACCCATTTCTCCCGCCTGCCCAACACAACCACTCTTCTGATTTGTCTCACAACAGGGCATTCTTGCCTGTTCTCAACAATGTAACTGGACATGTGCAGCATATCCTCTTTGATCTCCATCTTTTTTTGCTTAATATAATGTTTTTAGGCTCTGTCTTTGTGGTTTGCATGATTTGGTGGTTTGTTGTTCTTTACCACTAAGTAGTAGTGGTATCTATTGTGTGAGTATACCATGATCTGTTCATCCATTTGCCTGTTAATTGGCACTTGGATTATCTCTAGATTTTATGAATGAGGCTGCTATAAACACATCTGTGCTGTACTTTTCCTGGATTCCTGTTTTCATTTGCTTTGGGGACTTAGGAGTAGCATTGATGACTCATGGTATATGCAGTGACTTTTCATCTGCAATGAAAAGTCTGCCCTCCAGAAGTTGGTCTTTAGAACAGTGGAGCTCCATGACTCAAATAGGGTCATTGGACCCGGTGCTCCATTTAAGTCTTAGTTTCTGTAAATTCTTTTCTTTCCGAACCCTGTTGCAACCTGGGTATTTTTTTTTTTTTTTTTGCTGCCAACGCTCTTCTATGAAATATTTATGGGAAATCTTCTAAGGATCTGGATGGTTACGGAACTTGAAACTGTTTCTTTTTGTGTGTGTGTGGTACTGGGGTTCCTGGAAGCCCTTCTACCTCCGGGCTACACTCCCAGACCTATTTTTATATTTTTATTTGGAAACAGGGTCTCCTAAGCCAGCGCACGCGGCTGGCTTCGAACCTGCGCGATCCTCCTGTCTCTGCCTCCCAAGCGCGGGGATTACAAGTGTGCGCCACCACGCCTGGCGAAACTGTTTCTTACAGAGTAAACTTTTATTTATTTACACAGTTTTTTTTTTTTTTGCAGGTCTGGGGATGGAACTCAGAGGCATTTGAGCTCCAAGCTACACACCCTGCCCTATTTTTCTTATTCTTTATTTTGAAACAGGGTCTCACTAAGTTGCGGAGGGCCTCACTAAGTAGCTGAGGCTGGCCGCGAATTGCGATCCTCTGGTCTCAGCCTCCTGAATGTTGGGATTACAAGCGTGCACCACGCCCGGCTTCAGAGGTTTTTTTTTTTTTTTTTTTTTTTTTTTTTTTTAAGGTGTTGAGATGCTGCAGAGACATTTTCACACTTCTTAATACCCCTAAGAACCAAAGACAGGTCAGAGATGCTCATTCATAGTTGGAGGAGTTGAGGTGTAAAGTGGCAGGGACAGCAATGATTTCTTTATAGAACAGAACTAGAACGTTCCAGTGTTATACTGCACAACCAGACTGAGGTGCTTGCTACAGAACAAATGATTAGAGCAGCCGACATGAGAGCCCACCATGGCCCACCGTATGTGTGCACAGTGTGACTTTTTTTGTTCCATCCCAACAGTGACCTCAGTCATCACAGAACTAACATCTCCTTTCCCTAGAGTTACCTCGGTGCTATCACTTAGTAATTGCCTGTGGAATACTCCAGATGTAGGGTACTGGCTGGAATACACTGTATACAAGGCACACCATATCACCACTGGGACTGTACTAACACTTATGAACAAAGAATTTGGTCCAGTCTGCAGTTAGATTAGAAAACTCTCAGGAACTTAGCCAAAATGCTAGGAGAGAAGGCTTGGCGATTTGCTGGTGGGGAGAGAGTGGCATCGGGCCATCCCAGAAGAAGGAAGGGGCTTTTGATTTTGCAGTAATTCTCATGTTGAAAAGGTGGTACACAGGATAGCTGCTATTGAGTAGCAATTATATTTCCTTTAAAGTATTTGTGCATATATATATATATATATATATATATATATATGCCTCAGTATTAAAAGTAGTTATCCCTGGGTGGTAGAGATATATAATTTTTTTATTAATCTTTCTGCATATGTTTCTGGATTTTCCAAAATTACCCAGTATTACTTCTTATAAAATTAAACTTTTTTTTAGTTTAGATTTTGAGATAGTTGTAAATTCTCATGGAGCTGCAAGACATGATATGGAATGATCCCAGGCAATTTCAGTCAGTTTCCCCCGGTGCTGACATCTTGCAAAACTATAGTACCACAGCAGCACCAGATACTCACATCGACGCACTCAAGACACCAGCAACCCAACCTCTTGTGTTGCCCTTTTATTTTATTTATTTAGTTAGTTAGTTATTGCAGTACTGGGGATGGAACCCAGGGGCATTCTACCTCTGAACTGCAACTCCAGCCCTATTTTTTATTCTTTATTTTGAAACCAGCTCTCACTGAGTTGCAAAAGGCCTCACTAAATAACTGAGGCTGTCCACAAACAGAGATCCTCCGGTCTCAGCCTGCCGAATGCTGGGATTACAAACGTGCGCCGCCATGCCCGGCTTGTGTTGCCCCTTTATAAACACAGCTGCTAGCCTACTTCTACCTCCTCCTTATTTAGCAACCATGAATCTCTATTTCTGTGTTGTGTCATTTTATGAATGCTATGAACACAGAATCATACAGCCTGTCACCTTCTGAAGATTCATTCTTGTGGTTGTATGTGACAGGAAATTGATCCTTTTTGTTGCTGAGTAGTATTCCATGGTATGGCTCTAACACAGGATATTTAAGCATTTTGCCGTTTGAGAATATATGGGTTGCTTTAAGAATTTTTTCCTGTCCTAAATAATGCTTCTGTAAACATTTGTGTATAGGTTTTTCTGTGACTATTAAATTTTCATTTCCCTGGTATAAATGCCCAGGAGTGCTGTTTTTGGGTCATATATTAGTTATTTGTTTACTTTTAAAATAAATTACCAGGCTGTTTCCAGAGTGGCTGAACCACTTTACATTCGTACCAACAAGACAGGAGCGATCCAGCTTTTATCTGCATCCTCACCAGCATTTGGTGAGGTGCACAGTGCTATCTAAGTGTGGTTCTCATTTGCATTTCCCTGATGGCTAATGTCTTTTCATGTGCTTATCTGCCATCTGTATATTCTCTTTGATGAAATGTCTCTTCGTGTTGTTTGCCTATCTTCTAATTGGATTGTCTGTGTTTTGCTGTTGAAATTTGAGAGTTCTCTCTCTCTATTTCAGATAGTAGCCCTATGTCAGATATGTACTTTCTAAATATTTTCTTCCACTGTTGATTGTCTTTTTAAATTCTCAACTGGGTCTTTTTTCTCCCTATGAAGTTGAAGTTTATAATTTTTTTTTTGTTTTGGTATTGAAGATTGAACCTAGGGATTTTCTATTTTGAGCCTATACCCCCAACCCTTTTTATTTTTTGTTTTTAGAAACGGTCTTGCTAGGTTTCTGAGAGTCTTGCTACTGGCCGAGGCTGTCCTTGAACCTGTGATCCTCCCGTCTCAGCCTCCCTAATACTGGGATGACAAGTGTGTGCCCCCATGCCTGACTAAATTTTACAATTTTGGTGAAGCCCAATTTATCATATTTTTCCTTTTATGGATCCAGCTTTTGGTGTCACTTTTAGGATTTCTTTCTCTAGCTCTAGGTCTGGAAGCATTTCTTCCACAAAAAAAAAAAAAAAAAAAAAGAGAGAGAGAAGAAGAAGAAGAAAATAAAAGTTTCAGCTGAGCATGGTGGCTCATGCTTGTAATCCCACTACTTGGGAGGCTGAGATAGGAGGAGATCACAGGTTCACAGCCAGCCTTAGCAACTTAGCAAGGCCCTCTGCAACTTAGTGAGACCCTGATTCAGAAAACAAACAAACAAACAAACAAACAAACAAACAAACAAAAACAGGGCTGGGAGTGTAGCTCAGACATAGAAAGCCCCTGGGTTCAATCCTCAGTAATGTGCTTGTGCACATGTACGCATGCACAGATACACACATACACCCAAACACACACACACACACACACACACACACACACACACACACGAATAAATAAATAATAAAAATGTTTTGCAGTTTGACTTTTAAGTCTGTGATTCATTTTGAGTTAATTTATTTAATTTTGGCATAAGGGGTAAAACTTAGGTTGACCTCCTTTTCTTTTTCCTCTCTCCCCCTTCTCCTTTTTCTTCTTCTTTCATGCCCATAAATATTTAATAGGTCCAATTTGTTGAAAATCTTGAATTTCATCCATTGAGTTGCTTCTAAACCAATGCCAACAATCTGCTTTTTTTCTAGGTTTTCTATTCTATTCCACCAAAACATGTATTTCTCCCCCTGCCAGCACCACACAGTTCTCATTTCTGTGGCTATACAAAATTCATGAGATCAGGTGGGCTGATTCTGCCTCCTTTAGGCCCCTCTTTGGAAATTGTTGTAACAATTTTAGCTCCTCTTTGTATAAAAATTTTAGAACAATCCTGTTTATATCTACAAAATATAATTCTAGGATCTTCATAGAAATTGTATTGAACCTGTAAGCAAATTCACAGAAAAGAGGTTCCTTTCATGCTGGGTGAACTGTGATAGTTTGTATTTCTCAGAGAATTCATGCATTCCATCTAAATTACCAAATTTAAGTTTGCAGAGTTCATACCTACATGCCTACAAGGTCTGTAGGGGTACTCCCATTCTGTTCCTGGTGATGGTAATTGTGTCTTCTCTTGTACTTTGTCAGTTGTGCTGAATGTTTGCCTACTTTACTGATTTTTTTTTTTTTTGTGAAGAACAAGATCTTTGTTTCATTGATTTCCTCTATTGTTTTTGAATTTCACTGATTTTTGCTCTGATATGTTCCCCTTTATTTCCTTTGTTTGCTGTGGGTTTTTTCTGTGTTTCTTTTTGAGCTTGGACTAGTGAGACTTGAGACTGTCCCTCTTTTCTAACGTATTACTTTAGTGCTATAAATTTCCCTCTCAAGATGCTGTTTTTGTTAGGAATCTCATCTGCCATTTTTATTTATTTCTTATTGTTCTCTATTTTTCATTTGTCGTGTTCTTTTTTCCCCCCTCAATTCCTGTGGGTTGTTTTTACATTGTTATAGAATTCCACTTTGATCTGTCTACACTGTTTTTGGATGCATCTTTTTACATATTTTTGTGGTTGCTCTAGGTATTCTACTATATTATTTATACATAACATATCATGTTCTACTGATGTAATCATCTTACCAGTTCAAACGAAGTATAGAAATTTACCTCCTCTTACCCTTCACTGTTCACAAATATAATTTGTCTTAAATATATCCTACATATACATCTAGAACCACATCAGACATTTCTGCTTTCATAATAAAGCATACTTTCGAAAACCAAAAAAGAAAAAGAAACTATCTTATTTACTAGACAAACTTATTTGTATTCTTTGTTCATTTTCTGATGTTCCAAGATTCCCGGCCCTTTTAACATTTCTGTTTAGAGAATTTACTTTGGCCCTTCTTTTAGACTAGTTCCCTGGCAAGATATACTTTTATTTTCTCTTCGTATTCTTCCTCCCTTAAGGATATTTTCACTGGGTATAGGATTTTGATTTGCCAGTTATTTTCTTTCATTATTTCAGGAATGTGTCACTTTCCTCTGTCCTCCGTTTTTGATAAGAAATTTGCTGTCATTCAATCTTTTTCTCTATTTCTGTGATGTCATTTTTCTCTCATTGCTTTCAAGATTTCTTCCCCCTTATCATCAGTCTTCTTAAGTTTGACTATGCTCTGTCTTGATGTGAATTTCTTTGGATTTATTTTGTTTGATTTCTTTTAGCTTCTTAAGTTTGTATGTTTGTGGCCAAACTTGGAAATTCTTCAATTAGTATTTCTTTTAATGTATTTTAAACTCCACTTTTTTCTTCTCTCTTTCTGCATTCTGATGATCACAAATATTAATTTTTTGTTGTCTCACAAGTTAATAAAGCTGTTTGATTTTTTAATCTATTTTGTCTCTGTTCAGATTAATTTCTATTGTCTTTTAATTAAGTTTACCAATTTTCACTTCTGTATTTTCTAGTCTACTCTTGAACTCATCTACTAAGTCTTTATTTTTTAATTTAATTTATTTATAATATTTTTATGGCAAAATACATATAAATGTTACCATCTTAACAATTTTAAACCTACTTTCAGTGATATTAAGTATATTTGTATTGTGCTAACATCATGACCCTCTGTCTCCAGAACTCTTCATCTCAAAAATAAACTATCATTTAAACAATAACTACTCATTTTCTTCCTCCCTCCCACCTTGCAAATCACCATTCTACTTTCTGTTTCAATGACTTTGATCTAAGTATTTTATATAAGTGAGAGTATAAGAGATTTATCTTGTTACTGGCTTATTTCACTTAGCATAGTATCTTTAAGGTTCATTCATATTGTAGCATGTGTTAGTTTTCAGTCACTATAACAAAATACCTGAGATAACTTATAAGGAGGAAAGGTTTATTTATTTATTTATTTATTTATTTATTTATTTATTTATTTGTGGTACTGGGGTTCCTGGAAGCCCTTCTACCTCCAGGTTACACTCCCAGACCTATTTTATATTTTTATTTGGAAACAGGGTCTCTTAAACCAGAGAGGCTGGCTTCAAGCCTGCGCCATCCTCCTGTCTCTGCCTCCCAAGGGCAGGGATTACAAGCGTGCGCCACCACGCCGGGCAGAAAGGTTTATTTTTAGCTCATACATTAGAGGTTTCAGTCCATGGTTGGTTCATTGCTCTTAGGCCTCTGGTGGCGGTGCTGGCAGTGGTGGGAAGTGTGTGGTAGAGCAAACTGCTCAGCTCATGGCCAGAAAGTGAAAAGAGAAAAGAAAAGGCCAGGATGTCACAGTGCACTGCAGGAGCACTCCCCCAGAGCCCTAAAGACCTCCCACTAGGCGCACCTTTCAAAGGTTCCACCCATCCCAATAGCACTCCCCTTAGACCAAGCCTATAATGTATGAGCCTTTGGGAGATATTTAAGACCAAAACTATAGAAAGTATATGTTCAGATTTCCTTTTTATAAAAATAATATTCTAGTGTGCATATATATACATACATATATTTATTTATTTATTAGTGAACACTTAGGTTATTTCCATTTTGGGGGAGTGTGGCTTTAAGGATTGAACCCAGGGGCATTTTACCTTCTAGCTACACCCCCCAGGCATTTAAAAATTATTTGTTTTTTTTTTTTTTTGGTGGTACTGGGGTTCCTGGAAGCCCTTCTACCTCTGGGCTACACTCCCAGACCTATTTTATATATTTTTTTATTTGGAAACAGGGTCTCTTAAGCCAGAGAGGCTGGCTCTGAACCAGCGCGATCCTCCTGTCTCTGCCTCCCAAGCGTGGGGATTACAAGCGTGCGCCACCACACCCAGCATAAATTATTTGTGTTTAAAATAGGGTCTTGCTAGCCTGGTGAGAGTCTTGCTACATTGTTGAGGCTGTCCTCAAACCTGTAATCCTCCTGTCTCAGCCTCCCAAGTATTAGATTACAAGGGTATGCTATCATGCCTGGATCCAGATTTTACCAATTGTGAATAATGCTGCTATAACATCTTTTTGGGCATAAATACATCTGATGAACAGAATTAGAATTGCTAGATGATATGACATTTTTTAAAAATATTTTGAGGACTATCCATACTGTTTCCCATAATGGCTGTACTAGTTGACATTCTCACCAACAGCACAAAGGGCTCCCTTTTCTCCACATTTCCCCCATCATTTATTTTCTATGGTTTTTGTTGATAGTAGTCATCCTAATGAGTGTGAAGTGTTTGAGTGTGAACTCATCCTAATGAGTGTGAATCTTGTGATTTTGACTTGCATTTCTCTAATGACTACTGATGCTGAGTATCTTTGTGGAGCTTATTGGCTGTTTGCATATCTTTGGGGGCATGTCTATCTAAGCCTTTGGCCTATTTTTCTATCGGGTTCATTATTGTTTGGGGATGTTCTCTCTATACACTTTATTAATATAAATTCCTTATGTGACATATGATTTCCAAATATTTTTTATTCCTTGGGTTTCCTTTTTATTTTGTTAATAGAGTATTTTGACACACAAACGTGTTTAACTTTAATAAAGTCAAACTTGTCTACTTTTTTATTGATTGTGCCTTTGTTATAACAACAATGAAGGCATTATCAAATTTCATGTTGTGAAGCTTTTGTCCTGTTTCTTTTTTTAAAGTGTTCCATAGTTTTAGCTCTTATATTTAGACTTTTGATTCATTTTGAGTTAATTTTTGCATATCATGTAAGGTAAGATTACAACTTCATTCTTTTGCATATGAATATCCACTTTTCATAGAACCATTTGTTGAAAAGCCGGTCCTTTCTCCATTGAATGGTCTCGATGCTATTGAAACCAGTTGACCATGTATGTAAGGGCTTACTGCTGCATTGTTCTATTCATTGTTGAGAGAATGATAATAAAAGTTCAATTATTATTGCAAAACTGATTATTTCCTTTTATTCTGTCAGTTTTTGCCTCATATAATTTCATGGTCTGTTATTAGGTTTACAAATGCTTATAATTGTTTATAATCTTAATGTATTGAATATTTTATTAAATATAACATCTATCTTTGTCTCTTATAATTTTTAATTTAAAGTCTATGTTGCCTGACAGTAACAGCCACCTCTCATCTTTTCGGTTGCTATTTTTATGGACTATCTTTTCGCATCCTTTAACTTTCAACATATTTTTGTCTCTATATCTCAAGTGAATATCTAACCCAGGCATGTGCCTGTATTCCCAGCTACTTAGGAGGTTGAGACAGGAGGACTGCTTGAGTCCAGAAGTTTGATGCCAACTTGGACAACATAGCAATACGCCATGTCAAAAAAAAAATTAAGTGACTATTTAGTAGACACCTTACAGATGATTCATTTTGAAATTTTAGTCTACTCTGTGAATTTGAGTCTCGTTATTGGAGAATTTCACCCCTTTACTAATTTTTACATTTTTTTTTGTGTGTGTGGCACTGGGATGGAACCCAGGGGCATTCTACCTCCTAGCTACACCCCCAGCCCTATTTTTTATTCTTTATTTTGAACCAGGGTCTCACTAAGTTGCAGAGGGCCTCACTAAGTAGCTGAGGGTGGCCTCTAACCACATCTTCCTGTCTCAGGCTCTCAAGTACTGAGATTACAAGTGTGCACCACAACATCTGGCCTAATTTTAAAATTTTAATTATCTGATTTTGAGTTCTAAGATTTAAACTTTTATTTGGTTTCTTTATTTTTTGTTGGGATTTTTACATTTAAGCATGCTTATAATTGATGGTAATTATAATAGCATTTTTATCATTTTGTTGAAATCTTTGCCATACAGTTCTAACATCTCTTCTCTCTTCTTTTTCTTTTGCAATACTGGGGATAGACACAAGGGGTGCTCTGCCACTGAGGTTCATCCCCAGTTCTGTTTTTGTTTATTGTTTATTGTTTTTTTGGTTTGTTTTTTGAAAAACAAGGTCTGGCAAAATTGTCCAGTTGGCCTGGAAACTTCAATCCTCCTGTTTCAGCCTCCTGAGTAACTGGGAATACAGGCATGAGTGACTGTGCCTGGCTGTGTCTTACCAGTCAATCCAGAGACAGTAGTATTGGTGAGCAGAGTGTGGGTAAGGGCTGAGCATAATCACCATTCTCTGCTGAGCACACACTTTGAGTTTGCATCCTCCAAACTGTCAGGACTGTTCACTGTACAGTGGGAGTGAGGCTCTGAGGATCAGTGCCAATGGAGGAGGCCAGCCTCACTATCACTTTACAGGGAAGAATCCTGACAGTTTGAGTCAAAAGTCAGTGCCACACTCCTAGTGAATGACTGTAGAAATTCAATCCCTCGCCTGTCTTTTATTTTGGGGGAGGGTGGATTAATGGGACTAAACCTAGGAGCATTCTATTTCTAAGTTACATCCCCATCACTTTTTTTATTTTTTATTTTTATTTATTTATTTTTTGGGTGGTACTGGGGGTGGAACCCAGAGGCTTTCTACCTCTGGGCTATACTCCCAGGCCTATTTTTTAATACTTTTATTATTTTTTTAAATTTATTTTTTATTGGTGCAATGTATTCATACATCATAATGGTATAAAGAAAATACTTTTGTAGACATACATGCACACATCGCCCAGTTAGCCCCTACCTGATCTCCACCCCGTTCCCTCCCCATCCCTCCTTCCCATGCTTGGCTTAGTAGTTGACATGAAGTTTTATAGCAATTTATCCAATATTAATGATGATAATCTCACATAACAGTTTCATTAGTCTGATACCAAGCTTTTGATAACTTAAAGATAACACTTTAATATTTCTTTTTGCTTTCTTTCTTACCAGAAAATATTTTTTTCTTTTTTTTAGGTGAAATAATTATACATTTATTTATTTATTTTTCAGAAAAAATCTATCCTGATATGGAATATGGACTCTAGATACCCAAAACAATCTCAAAGAAGAACAAAGCTAGAAGATGTATATTTTCTGATTTCAAACCATATAAAGCTACAATAATTGAAACAGTGTAGTACTGTTCTAAAAGCAGATATATAAGCCATTGGAGTTAAATACAAGCCTAGAGCTAAATTCTTCCATATATTGTCAAGTTATTTTTGACAAGGTTTCCACAAACATTTGGTGGAGGAAATACTAATCTTTTAACTAAATATTGTTGAAAAATAATAATTACATGAAAAATAATAAAATTGGACCCTTACCTAACACATATACAAATATTAACTCAAAATAGATAAAAGACCTAAATATAAATATTAAGACTATAAACTTTTAGGAGAAAATCTGGGTCATAAAACCTCACAACATTGAAATTGGCAGTGATTTCTTGGATATGATTTCAATGGCCCAGGCAACAGAAGAGTATACAAACTCCCTAAAAAATAAAAAAATATTGTATATCCAAAGACAATGTAAACAGAGTTAAAAGTTACTGATAGAATGGGATAAAATATTTCCAAATGCTATATCTGAAGGTATATTAATATTCCAACTAGAAATCCTAAAAATTAACAACATTAAAAGCAAACAATACAATTTAGAGATAGGTAAAAGACTAACATAAATAATGAATCTCCACAGATAACCAATCTTAGTTTTCTGTTGGATGGAAAATCTTGTTTCTCTGGTTCTGGTGTGTGTTACCTAGTTCTTCTTTGTAGTTAATCTCTTTGAGCATTTTCTCTAGCGCTGGTTTTGAAGACATAAATTCCTTCAGTTTCTGTTTGTCGTGGAAGCTTCTTATTTCCCCATCTAATTTGATAGAAAGTTTTTCTGGGTAGGAAATTTTTGGCTGGAAGTTGTTTTCTTTCAGAGTTTGGAATATGTTACTCCAAGCCCTTCTGGCTCTCATGACTTGGTTTGGGAAGTCTGGGGTGATTCTAATTGGTTTGCCTCTGAATGTCACTTGGCCCTTTGTTTTTGTTGCCTTTAGGATTCTCTGCTTGGCTTCCACATTGGTCATTTTGACAATTATGTGGCGTGGGGATCATCTTCTCCGATCCTGTCTAAAGGGAGTTCTATAAGTTTCCTGGACCTGTGTATCGACCTCTTGCTCTACGTTTGGAAAATTTTCTGCTATTACTTCCTTGAAAAGATTGTTGATCCCTTTGGTTTCACCTTCTTTTCCCTCCTCTATTTCAATTATTCTTAGGTTAGCTCTCTTAAAATGGGCCCATATTTCTTCAATGTCAGATTCCTGCTGTCGGATTTTTTTTCTAAATTAGAAACTATGCATTCATTTTTTGAATGATCATCTTCTAGGAGTGAGATTCTATTCTCCATGTGGTCTAATTGGTTGTTTGTACTTTGAATTGAGGCCTTTACTTCATTAATTGCATCCTTTATCTCTCTTTGGCTCTCTCTGAATTCTTTTCGAAACACCTCTATTATTTCTACAGTTATTTTCCTGATTTGATCTTCTATAAATCTCTGCATTTCTGTTTTATCAGGTTCTGATGTTGTGGGGTTGTGGGCATTCATTGCTCCATTGTTATTCCTCTTTCCCATGATTTCAGAAGTTTGTGCCTTCTCTGGGTTCTTCCCTGGGTCACTATAACTTCACTTAAGGTGCTCTGGATCTCGAGTCTGTGGTATCTCAGTCCCCACTACTCCTTTACTGGGTTGTATCGCAGAGTCTCAGACCCTGGGAGTCAATCGAGGCTGCTTTAGACCCTGGAGGGTGCCAGGTTGGGCATTCTCCTATGGTGTGATATCTCTGCCACCGCCACTCCCCCACTGGGTCAAGTCCCTGGGAGTACAGTACTGGGATTTCTCCTCTAGGGGCCACAATTTGACTCACTGTTATTGAGTATGCAGATGGAGCTGTAGTGGACTTGGTGAATTTGCTGCTGCTGCCGCTGGTGGCAATATGGCGCCACTGCCACGCCCTTGGCCATGAGGCTGGCGTCTTTCTTCTCTGGTTTTGAGCTCTGCTCTGAGTCCCTGCAGGGTGTGCTGAGCCCAGCCTCTGGGAGCTTTAGATGCTCCCTGAGCCAAGAAATCTGCCGAATTCCTCCTGGCTGATCCACAGTGGCTTACCTCAGCTCGCTGTCCGCCACTCCTCTCTGGAGCCTGGTGGGCTGTTGAGTGCGTTGTTCTGGTGCCGTCCGGTGAGTTCACTGCTGCCGCTGGCAGTAAGGTGCTGCTGCCGCGTCCTCGGGCGTGAGGCCGGCGTATTTCCTCTGTGGCTCTGAGCTCCGTTATGAGTTCCCTTCCTCTCTGGAGCCTGGTGCTGCAAGGGAAAATGGCGCCCGCCACTTTGCACTGTGGCTCCGGTTGCAGCACTGAGGTCTGGTTTCTGGTGTCTCGTTTTTCCAGCCCTCTTTTTCTCTGTCCCTTGAAATTACATTTTTTGTTTCTCTGCTGATGGTGTTTTCTGGCTATGAAAGGCGCTGATTTTGTGGTAATAGAGATTGGTTGTTAGCGGGGCTCGTAAGCCCCGCTTTTCTTTGTCACCATCTTCCTGGAAGTCCTAATACTTTTATTTGGAAACAGGGTCTCACTAAGTTGCTGAGAGCCTCACTAAGTAGCTGAGGCTGGCTTCGAACCTGTGCGATCCTCCTGTCTCAACCTTCCAAGCGACACTACGCCCAGCTTCCCCATCCCTTTTTTTTTGTTTGTTTTTTGAAACAGAGTCTCACTACGTTGCTGAGGCAGGCCTGAAAGCTATGATCCTCCTGTCTCAGCTTCCCAAGTACTAGAATTAGAGGCCACCATGCCTGGCTAGCCTATCTTGATTCAGAAGCTGTGCTAGGAGCCCCAGTGCTCTCACAGCCTTTGTGGACTTCCTTTTAGAAGAGGGAAGACTGGAAGTACTTCGGCAGTGTCCTGTGGAGACAGGAAGTGTGGCTGAGCAGTCTCTACCATCTCTGGTTCTGTAGACTCACTTTGGGGCCCTTTGAAGAGAATTATATTTTGCCTAGACTACCAATGGCATTTTGGCAGAACTTGGATTTTCTATTACTTCCTGAAAACAACCTCAGTGTGCAGGTGGAAGCCACACTCTGCGGAACAGAGGGGGCTCTGTAGTTGAGAGCCATGGAGTGACTTGCCAGGGACCATATGGCAGTGAATGCTGGGAGCAGACTGGGAAGCAGGTCTTGAGTCAGGGGCCCCTGCGCCTCCCAGGGCTCCCAGCGCTGCCTCCAGCCTGGGCAGAGTCCCGGTTTAGGCAGAGCCTGCAGCAGTTGAGTCAGGGCCTCTCCTGCAGCAGCCTCCTGGCGTGCACCAGTTTGCAGACTGCATCTGATGGAAACCTTATGTGGAACAAAAAACAAACCTGAAAACCAGGCCCATCTCAGTATCTCCATCCGCTGGATAAACATCTCCGAGACGGACGCACAGGGAGGCCAGGCTCTCTCTGCCAAGTTTTTAACCTAAAGTTTGGAAGTAGCTTGCATTTTCCGTAGAGCCGTAAACTATTTTCATTCCTTTTACAGTGAATGACTCCTTATGGGGTGATAATTTACTTTTAACCTGATGATTTTGCCTTCTTGCCTGAGAGGAGTTGTGGATTAACAGAAAAGGCCCGCTTTTAGGAGTTTTCTTCTTTCCCTTCTTTTCTTTTTCCCCCCTCTTGAAAGCCTGCTATGTTTGTTCGGGCTTTGGGAGCCTTGGAGCCTTGCCTCTTTATTCGGAGAGAACTTGGCTCCTTCATGGTGCCCCCATTCCTCTGCCGAATCTAATCTGACTGTTCTATTTATAATTCTTGAACAAGATGAATCTAGTCTTTGTGTTTCTTTCTGAGCAACAGCGTTCCCTCCCTAGGACTTGAGCCATTTAACCTCGGCAAGAATCTCTTTAATTTCTCTTCAATTTGCCAGAAAGCAGGCAGCTGAAACCCTATCAGGTCCTGGATCATATCAGACCTGCTTTAAACTGGCACCCTCCTCCACCCCCCAGTCTCCTGGGAGTTGATTTAGGAACAAGGCCGTGCAGAGAAATTCCCAGCAGCACTCTGGCGACTCCAGCGCAGTCTGGGAAGTCGGACAGGGAGGGGCTCACTCCCCAGAGGATGGACAGGCTCTAAGACAAACCCAGCCCACTGCTCCTGCCTTGCTCCCTCCCAGGCCCCCCAAGGCAAAGACACATATCATGTGCCATTTACCCTTACACTTTACACTTGGATTCATCATATTATTTTGCCCGAAAACCAGCTAGTCAACACACCTTGTTTTACAGAGAAGAAAATGGAGACCAAAAGCAGAGAACTGAAGCCAGGAGTGGTGGTGCATGGAAGGGAGGGAGGGAGGGAGGGAGGGAGGGAGGAAGGGAGAGAGAGAGAGAGAGAGAGAGAGAGAGAGAGAGAGAGAGAGAGAAATTGATTTTATCTCAAGGCCAGCCTCAATAACTTAGATTCAGTCTTAAACATAAAAATCTAACAAGGATCTGGGTGTGGTGGTACAGGCTTGTTATCCCAGTACTTGGAGTACTTGGGAGGCTGAGACAGGAGGATCTGGGTTTGCGGCTAGCCTCAGCTACTTAGTGAGACCCTCTACAACTTAGTAAAACACTGTTTCAAAATAAAAAGAATTAAAAAAATATAGGGCTGGAGTGTAGCTCAGAGGTAGAATGCCCCTGGGTTCAATCCTCAGTATTGCAAAACAAAACAAAACAAAAAACAAAAACAAACAAAAATACTAAAAAGAACTGGAGGTATTGCTTAGAGATAAAATGCCCCTAGGTTGAATCCCCAACACCTCCTCAGAAAAAAGAAGGGAAAAAAAGGGGGACTGATTCAAACTCACATAGTCTGCTTGAGGATTTATAATGTGTTATTCTACCGCAATCCTCCTGGATTTGTGAAGGTCCTATTTAATCTCATGCAATTAAAACCACCCCAATTAATGCAGCCTCTCCCCTCTTTCTCTCTTCTCTCTCTCTTTTTCTCTCTCTCCCCCGACTTGCACTAGGAATCAAACCCAGGGGGGTGTTCTACCTTTGAGCTACATCCCTCACCTTATTTTATTTTGAAACAGGGTCTTGCTAAGTTGCTGAGGCTGGCCTTGAACCTGTGATCTTTCCAAGTACTAGGATTACAGGTGTGTGCCCCCATGCCCAGCAAGAGCAATCTTTTTATGTGTCCCCTTTTTATGTCTCCCCAGTCTCCCATTCCTCATTCCTGCTGCATCCCATCTGGAATGGCCACTGCAAGCAGCTCTTTCTATTCTCTGGGTCCTTAACAAATGCACTAGAACGTAGCTTCCATGATAGAGGTTGGGAATGAGGAGATGAGCCCCAGAGTCCAGGTCTAGAGCGGGCAGGTCACGGAGTCCATGGTGACATTCAGAACTGTGAGCTGGGTTTCCCAGGTCGCACGCTGATCCACTGGTCAGGAGTGTAGCCGGGGGCTCTCTTCTCCCATCAGTGCATTCAGTCCCAACCAGGGTTCCACAGCTCTGTGTGGTTCTGACTGTGACCTGGGTCTGGAGCGTCCATTTAGATAATTGTTTTCAGCCAGTACTTATTCTAACCCATATGACTTCTAGTCTTACAGATGTTCTTATGTAGAAGGATATTATCGTACCCTTACATCCAACCACATGCTAACTGCGTTTTCTACATATCTTCCGTAAAATTATTTAAGAGAGGGCCAAAGGATTGACTTTGGCCTCACAAACATGATTAATCTTTTCTAACCAGATAAGCCAAGATGGTCTTTTAAGTTTGTAAGGACCAGGAATCAGTGTGTGCCATGAAGATATAAGAAAGCACATTTACTATTCAAAGGTACCGAATTCCCCTTTAGATAAGACACCGATGCTGTTTTAAACTGTGGCTGGCTGGCTGGCTGTCGCTCCTGATGAGACGCAGGTGGAGAAGAGGCTGTGATCAATGGCGTCCTAGGCTGGAGATGGTTCACTCTTTCCATGGCCTGGCTTTTGCTTCTCGTTCCAAGCCTCTGGGGCGGAGGCGAGGGGATGATGGAGTGGACTTTCTGGACAGCAGCTGGAAAGCGGTGGAGGAGAGGACATGGAGGCACTGGCTGCCTTCGTGGTAGACTGCTACAGTCGAGAAAACCCTTCTGGTCAGTTAAGGATACACACATTTATTTAGTCCACAGAGACATGGGGAAGAGTGCATTGGATGCTTCCTCATCAGCATTTCCCTCTCTTAATCTGCACAGTTCCTCTGGTGGATAGGTATAATTTAGTCCATTTTAATAATGGAAAAATTAGCACCGAGAAAGTCTTAATAAGCTTTTGCCTGAGGCCACTCAGAGAAGAAATGGTTTAGATAAATTTAATCCAGGTCTCTGACTCCAACCAGCTACTCTTCTGAATGTTCTTGTATGCTTTTTCTTATAGAATGTGTGTGAGAATTCCATGGTGTGTGTGTGCCTGTGTGTAGAAACCTAATGGCTGGGGCATGGATACTGCACGTCTTTAACAGTGGAAGGAGTTGTCAAATTGCTTCCATGATAATTGTACTCATTTATACTCTCCCCAGTAATGCTTAAAAATTCTTCTTGCTCCATATTCTTGCCAATACTTGGTGTGATAAAATTTTTTAATTTTTTTCTCATACCACATGGTGCTTTATCAGTTTTAATTTACATTTTTATTACAATGAGATTGATTTTCTTATAGATGCTTATTATTGCCTTGCAGGTTTTCTTTGTGAATTATTCATTCATGATTTTTGCCATCTCACCTTTTCCAAAATTGTATTTTCTATGTCTAGTTGATTTGTAAGAATGTGTGTATACATTCATAAACATATTCTGGATTCAAATCCTTGATGATCATATAAGCTCGAAACATTTTCTTGCAATCTGTGATTTGAATTTTTACTTCTTTAATGATCCATTAAGAAAAGAAGAAGAAGAAAAGCCCAGACAACTATGTTGATGTAAAATGTGCATACCCAAATTCACTCATAGCGAGGTTCAGGCTGTTGCATTTTAGTAATTGTACACGATTGGGCAACCACTGTCAAATCCTATTTTAGAATGTTTTCAGCACTCCAATCTTACCCACATTCAGTCATTCTATGCTCCCACTTCCTGGCTCAGCCAACCACTGATTTGCTTTGGGACTCTAGTTCTGCTTTTTCTAGAAATGGCATGTAAATGGAAGGATATAGCATGTAATGTTTTGCTTCTAATGTCTTTCACTTAGCATTTCAGAAGTCTGTCTATGATGTTGCTGTAATAGTTTGTTCCATTGTACAGTGATTCCATGTTCTTGGTGGCAGAATGTGGCCAATGGGAGGAGACTGGGCCGTGAGGGTCTACCCTCAGGAACAGGATTGGTGCCTAGTAAAGGGCTTGATCAGGGAGCCCAACATTTTTGCCCTTCTGCCTTTAGTTGGTGGTCAGTTAGGTTGTTTTCAACTTTTAACTACTATGAATAATTTGACTATATTTGTGTGCAAACTTGGGAGTTGATATTTATTTTTATTTCTTTTGGTCAATGTATAGAGTGAAATTGTTGGGTTGTATGTTGTTAATTCTATTTTTATGTCTTTAAGTAACTATCAAACTAGTTTTCAAAATGATTGTACCAATTTTCATCCCCCCCAGAAGCTTATGTATTCTTTTTATAATGGGCAAATGATTTGAATAGACATTTCACTGAAGAAAATACATGAAGGGCTAATAGGGATATAAAAAGACTCCCAACCACTTAATCAATAAGAAAATACAAGCCAGGGATGGTGGCGCACGCTTGTAATCCCAGCATTTTGGAGGCTGAGACCGGAGGATCACGGTTTGTGGACAGCTTCAGCTACTTAGTGAGGCCATTTGCAACTCAGTGAGACCAGGTTTCAAAATAAAGAATAAAAAATAGGGCTAGGGGTGTAGCTCGGCGGTAGAATGCCCCTGGGTTCCATCCCCAGTACCGCAAAAAAAAAAAAAGAAAGAAAATACAAATTAAAACCACAATATAACAACAAACACTGACTTAAGTGGCTAGAATAAAAAGATGAAAAACGCCCAGTGTTGCTGAGGATGAGGAGAAACTGTTCTCTAAGATGCTCAGTCACTGAGGCCCCTGCTCACACTCGTAGCCCAGTGTGATGGAGGTTAGCTCTGTGTCTGCTGATTTTAGTGACCGGCCAACGATTTGGGTAGATTGTGCTTAATTTGGCAAGGTTTGGACTGACTGCTGCTGACTGATTGGTGTGTGAGGGAAATCAGTTTTTAAGTTCCTTGGCTTTCTTGGGTCTCCTTTGCACAGTCTCGTTCCTGACCATCAGGTACGTGTGGGAAGCAGCTCTCCTGTGGTTTTCTTATTTCCATTATTTCCACAATAACTTCTTGGGGTTAATCTTGTGGGTTGTAATCGTGGACTAGCGAGTTGTAGTGGGTGTTGTCCATGTATTTCCCACAGAATTCATCTCTTGGAACATGAAAAGGCTCCTGGTTTGCTGCTCACCTCGCCCTCCCCAGCCCCTTGGCAGCTTGAGCCAGCTCTCTTTGGCAACAAATCTTCTGGTTTTACAACTTGTCCAGTCCAGGCACCAAGACAGTTTTTGAGTTGACCAAACTGGGACAAGGGGTGAGAGTAGAGCAGCCTTGGGCTAGTAGACCACAGACCCTTGCTTTCCTACCCAGCTTTTTAGGAATAAATGCTTTCCAATCATTCTTTAATCAGTCTTTAATTGCTTTCCATCAGTCTTTAATTGATTCTGAGAACCTTGAAGTGGTTGGTTTTGACATTTTTGTCCAGTGTTACATTTACTTTTGAAGAACTGTCTTCTTTATCCTGCCATAACCAACAAGTCTTTTGGTTTTTAGAATATGTGTGTGTGTGGGAGGGTACTGGGGATTAAACCTAGGGACATGCGACCTCCAAGCTATACCTCCAGTCCTACCTTTTTTTTTTTTTCAATTTGGAAACAGGGCATTGCAAAGCTGCTGAAAGCCTGTCAAGTTGGTGAGGCTGGTCTTGTTCCTAAGATCCTCCTGTCTCATCCTCCCAAGTACTGGTATTACCGGCATGCATCGCCACACCCAATTTAGTGAGAATACTTTTAAATATAACCAAATTTATTACTTTGTTTTATCTTTTGTGGTGTTGTGATTTGAATATTCCTGTTCCCTCTGAAATGCATGTTGAAACTTAGTTCTCAGTGCTACAGTTTTAGGAGGTGTGGCTTTGGGAAGGTGACTGGGTCACATAAATTGGATTAGGTGCTCTAACAGAAGGTCTGGGCTTAGTTAGCTCGCCCCTTTTGTCCTTCTACCACGTGAAGACACAGCGCTTTTCCTTGGAGAGCACGGCATCAGGCTGCCATCTTGTAAGCAGAGCCACTGGGTCTTTACCAGCAGATGCTATGATCATGGACTTCCCAGACTGCAGAATTGTTTGAGCTTTTGATGGTAATGGAAACCTTGTTGGCTTTGGATGGTTCTGCCTCTGAAGATTTCAGCTTGGCTGAGAACAGTGGAAATGGAGTGTCAGCCGAAGACATCGGGAGGAAATTCAGTGATTCTGGATCCGAGATTCTGAATCTGAGATTCTGGAAGCAAGACCTTGACTGTGAGTGCCACCACAGAATATGTGAGGCCAGTAGGGAGACGTTTAGGGAAAGGCTGATGAAGAACAGGTTAAGTCCTACTCAGATGTGCAGCTGAGACACCGAGAGAGCTAGCATACTGTCCAGGAGGCATTCAGGTGTTTTGATTTAGAAACTGAGAAGTTATAATCAGAGAGGCTGCCATGGCTGTCATCTGCTCATCATCATCAGAACTGTGTAGGTGGGTGAGATGACTATCTGAGATGAGCGTCTGGGGAAGAGGTAAAGAAGGCAGCCATAGAGGGTGACCTCAGAGGGGGGACAGAGGAGAGCAGGAAAGGGGGGCTGTGAAGGAAAAAAGAAAGAAAGAGACAACGAAGAAAGGAAAGGAAAAAAGAAAGAAAGGAGAAAGAAAAGAAAGGAAGAAAGAAAGATCACAATGTTCTTGAGCTAGGTATTACAGTGTGTGGTAACTGTTGGGTCCAGTACCTTTTCATTTGGTTTGCATATTTGAGAGCAGGAGATTATTGCATTTCTCAAAAGATTTTAGGAGGGGACACTCTTGGAAATCCCAGCCCTTTTCATTTTATCTTTTATTTCAAAACAGGGTTTCTTTTTATCTTTTATTTTGAAACAGGGTTAAGTTACTATCCACTGGCCTTAAACCAGAGATTCTCCTGTCTCAGCTTCCCACGTACAGGCGTGCACTACCACGCCCAACTATGCTATTTTTTTTGACATCAGTGTTTCATTGGTAGACATCAGTCAGTCAGTATAGTCCCATGGAATTTCAAAGTTAAAAGGGATAATGGAAAGCATCTTTTTCTATTCACAGATGAGAATGCTCAGGACCAGAGAGTCACTCGGTGAGTTAAAGGCGGAGGTTGGATTAGAGCCCAGATCGCCTGACCCAGATCCCCTGACCCAGAGCCTTACAAGGATCAACACATAAATCCCTGTTGCCTATGACAGCACTCTCTGTTATTGAACTAATAATCTGTTCACTTTATGGATGGCTGTTTTCTTAGTTATGAGCCCTTAGTTTATCCAAATTGAATTTTCTGGTGCTTATAAACATATTGTGATTGTGTTCATTTTTTAAGTTGCTTTTTCATGTTTTAAAAATATTCTTTGAATATATTGAAGCCCCATGATGGAGATAGTTAAGTGAACACACCATTAGTTTGTCAACAGAGGCAGGATTGATTCATTCGTTGATAAAGCAATTCACTGGATGAGTCTTGAAGGATATGTACCAACTACCTTTAATTTATCTTTTCTGAAGCACAATCTGTATTATTAAAAATTATATAAACTAGCATTTGAACATTTCATTGTGTTTACTAAACCTGAAATTATTAACATCACCTTTCCTTCCTTTCTCCCTCCCTCCTTCCATTCCTTCCATCCTTAATGGTATTGGGGATTTGAAACCAGGGGTGTTCCACCTCTGAGCCACATTTCCAGCTCTATTTTATTTTATTTTTTATTTTGAAACAGGATTTTACTAAGTTGCTGTGCCGAGCATCTTGCTAAGTAGCTGAGGCTGGCTTTGAAACTGTGATCCTCCTGTCTCAGCCTCCTAAGCACTGTAATTACAAGCACGTACACCACCATACCAGTTTTGAATTTCCCCTTTATTCAACAAATCTAAATAGATGCCTACTATGTGCCAGGTTCTAGGGCCTCTCGCAGTAATTAAGACACACAAAGTCCCTGCGTCCATGGACCACATAGGATAGTCTAGAACAGGGCAGGCAGACAGTAACAAGCAAATAAACAAGCGTTGTACTTTTCAGATAGTGACAAGAGCAGTAGAATAGAGTGACCAGAGGAGAGATGGTTCTGTATCATCCAGTTTGGCTGGGAAGGGCTCTTGTGACAGCCCTGGTTCTCTGGAAAGCTGGCTGAGTGGGAGATGAGCACACAGACAGTTTTATGGAGCCCCTTCAGGATCAAGTCCTTGACATAGTATAGGAGACCTGATTGGGTGGGAGGAGGAGTTGCTCTTTGTGCACTCAGGGCAAAGCCTCAGCCTCCAAAGACACTGCTACCTTGGGATGTTGGGGAGATGTTGAGTAAGGTGGACAGCTGAGGGCAATCTATGAAGGGGATGCAGGTGCAAAGGCTTCAGTCCTGATGGGGGAACCTGAGTGACTCACAGAACACCTGGCATAGCCTGTCTGCACAGGGAGGAATGTGAGCTGAGATCCAGATAGTGTGATCCCACAGACTCCTGGGGCGAATATCGTTAGGATCTCCATTTTGTGTCTCTTTTGCTTCTCATCAGCTCAAAGAGGCAAAGTGATTCACTCCAAGTCACATAGCTACCAAGCAGCCACATCTGCTGTCCCTTGGCCCAGGGTTCTTCTAGTATGACCCAGGATACCTGCACTTGTCAAAGAGCAAAGGAATGTTTACAATCCTGTACACATTCTCATAAAGGATTTGGGAACATTGCCGGCATATTATAGGGTGAGGGTCCTCGGATTTCACTGTATAGTACAATGACAGAAAGAGCCCATAAGGCCATATTTGCATCTTTTTTCAGGTAAGTGATTAGATATTTCTGCAAAATAGAGCTTTAGCATTTGAAAAGTTTCCAAATAATAAGTAAGCCAAACTTACTTAAAAGAAAAACAAGTGGGGCAAATTTCTCGAGGTCTTCTTCTTTCTGAAAGTCAAAGGCTAACCACAGTCATGCCAAATCTCTGCAAATGTTTTAACCTTGGAATCCAAGTCTTCCTTTGATTTCAGGTGGAAGTGGAGAGTGGCAGGGTGCCCCTCTAGTCACAGTCTCAAAGTTTGCTCATTGCCTGGCTTTCAGCCTTTCACCCCGTTGGCCCATCTCTTGTCCAGGCTGAGCTTGAATCAGTGCCTTACATCTCGTGTTCCTGTGTAGTTTTAAAAGTGCTTGTGTGATGGTCTCGTTCAGCTCTTGCAGAAGCCCTGAGGAGTGGGGGGTCTGTGTTCCTCTTTCACTGCTAAAGCATCCGAGGCCCTGAGCAGTGGTGTCTAGTGCATTCCTTGAGCTCAAGTCTTTGGTTACAAGATCACATGTTCTTTCCATGACTTCTGCCCTCACAGAGCCAGAGATGTGCTTCTTGGGGGTAGGGGCAGAGAATGCTGAGAATAAAAAAGACATGGGAATGAGGTAAAGAGGGTCGATTGCTGTTTTTAATTGTCGGGGCAAGTCATGGAACTTCCTTAGACCTTGATTTCTTATTGAAGTGAAAGAACTAAAGTAGATGGCTTTGTAGAACTTTGCTTTATGTTTCTTTGGATTTAAGGAAACAGCAAAGAAGAAAGACAAAGACATATAAAACAGTGAGACTGCAGCAGCAGCAACAACAGACACAAGGAACGACCATGCTGGCCCAGGTCTATGACCATCACAGCTGGGTCATGGGTCCCTGCCTTTGGATTTTCTCCACTAACAGAAATGCCTTCATTTTGAACACTCCACTGCACAGGTAGCTGCTACCAATACCGCTATTTCACACATAATGGCGAACAGACTGAAGAGATCAAATTAAATCCATTTCCACTTTAGGATGGAAATCTGTTTGGAACAATCAGGAGGGTTTGGAGCAGCAAGCATGGGTTTTCAATTGCCATCAAATGGCAAATTGCTTCGTGTCAATTGGCATTAAGTGGACCGATTTGTACCCAATTAATACACTGTGGCTGGAAAGGAAGAAAACAATTTCATTTAGCTCAGTTGTTCTTCTCTAGGTTCTTCCTGCCTGGAACGAGCTCCAAGCAGCGTGCAGACGTTTCCTCTGATTCCATCAATCCCCTGCCCGTTGCAGCCACATCTTCCCTTGCTGGGAAAGCTGAGCTCGCAGCAGCTCTCTGGAGCTTCCCTTGCGCTTCGGAGCCTCACTCAGAGAATGGCTGCTGGGAGACCCTAAGTGGAGCCCGTTCACGGTGTCCGAGTGTGAATGCAGCTTTCAGGAGCATTCCATTTCCAACAAGAGCACGGCTCTGGCTCAGGACAAAGCTGGCTTACCAGCCATAGGACTGGATTATGGGGTCAAGCCACTCCCAGAATCTGACTGAGATTTCCTCCTGCTGCTGGAGAATCCAAAGGATCAAACCCATGCTCAGGTGACACGCCAGATATGTGAAGACCTCAGCGACTGTAAGATCTAGAGCCCCCGACGATGACCAACAAGCACAGAGGAAACTGCCAGCTGAAGGCTGCACACAGACCCTCAGGGCAAGCTGTGTGGGAGAGCCTGCCACGTGGATGGCGCCTGGGAGCCCTGTGGGCGAGGGCAGTGGCTTCACTTCCACATACATAGATTGTACGCTCCCCTTGGTTGGTCACTTACATTTATATGGACTCTTTCAAACTCTGGGTTCTGAAATGGCTTTGCTGCTTTATATGTATAGGGCTCTGCTTTGTATAAGTGGTTGGTTCTGAATACATAAACAAAACCTGACCAGCTGTACTTAAGTGACAGCAGGTGGCTCAGGTTTAGCCTGGTCATTTTAGGCCACACTGTACTCGAATGAACTCCCCTGAGCTCTTTCTGAGGGTCTGTAACAGTGCTGCACACAGCGAGACCCCATGAACCTTGTCATCCGATCCCTCACGATGCGGGGTGGCTCTGTCGAGGGACTTCCTCCATGGTTTATGTATGAACATAGATAGACAATAAAAATACAGATCGAGGACTCTTGCTCTCCTTCTCTCTAAACCTAAAAATAACATTCCCCTTTCTCTATGCACTTGTCCAAAGAAATACTTGGACAATCAGTTTGTAAATTGTCAAGCTCCATAAGGCTGTACTACTGCTACCATGAAGAAGGGCAGCTTGGTATCCTAGGAGGGGTCCTCTTCTATCAGAAGCCAACTGACTTCAAGTTGGAGAGAGTCAGACCTTAGTCATGCCGCTAAGCCTCAGTTTCCAACTCTCAATTGGAGATACTCTGTTTGCTTAAGATGATTGTTAAGGAGGAACGAAAATCTGCCATCAGTGACTGCTGGGGGCAGTGTGGCTGTTCTGCTTGGCTGGGCTGAGGTCTCTGCCTCTCTTTCTCAGTTGGAGAGAACAGTTTTCCCAAGAAAAGAAAAACTGCTCTTCCATCACAATTATGCAAATAGACAACAGACCTTTAATATAATGGTCCTGAGGCTTGAATATGATGGTACATACACAAGAGCCTTGTTCCCTCCAAGAGGCTATGGGACTTTGTACATATACCGGTGTGAGAATTGTTGATTGTTGGAGTTTGTTCTCTCTGTGGATAATTCCCAGGACTTCCTTGAACTTGCTGCTAGCAGAGTCTAGCTACTGGGTCTAACATACTGTTTGTGTCTTTACAGGTTTGAAAGATCCTCAGAAATATGAACTACTGCTCACCATAGCCTCCTTTGGGTAAGACATCTGTGTGCTACACTGTACTTTAGCCTAGAGTGTCTCAATCTTGACACTATTGACGCTGTAGATGGGATAATTCTCTGGGGCTGAAGATAGTCCTATGTATTGTAGTTCAGCAGTATCCCCGGATTCTACCTACTAGGTGTCAGTACCACCTCCCTGAGTGGTGATTATTGAAACTGTCTCCAGACATTGATAGATGTTTCCTGACATGGGGGGAGGAGGGTATAAAATTATACCTGGTTGAGAATCGCTAGTCTAGGCTATGAGCACCCTAGAAGTAATTTCTATTTTTTTTAAAGCTATCTCCTTGTACCAACTTAGTTAAGTCTCTAGACATAGTAGGTGCTCAATAAAAAGTGGGCGGAGCAGGGCAAGGTGACACATCTCTGCAATCCCAATATTTAGGAGGCAGAGACAGAAGGATTTGAAGTCAGCCCCTACAACATAGTGAGACTCAGCAACCTAGTGTGACCTTGTTTCTAAACAAAAAATACAATTGGGTTGGGGGTGTAGCTCAAAGGTAGAATGCCCTTGGGTTCAATCCCTAGTACCACAACAAGAAAAAACGTGGCTGGGTAAAATGGAACTAAACAGCAAATTGCACTTTGGCAGAAGAGCTATCTCCTGCTAACATTTAACCCTCAGCTGAAAAGGCCAGTGTGAAAAGTAGACAGAGCATGCCATATGTTTTTGTTAAGCAGGATCCATGATGCTATGTTTGAAGACACAGGCCGGACCTCATCATACCTCAGATCCACATCCTCCATGGGGATCCATCCTACTCAGTTAAATCCCAAACCCTTCCTCAATGGGGAAACCCTTGTCAGATTAAAAAAAATGATGTTCATGGCATCACATGATACAGATTTAAAAGTTGTAACTGAAGCTGCCCCAGATCACTGCAGGATGCCTAAGCTGTCCAGGATTCAGGGAGCCAAGGACTATTGGCAGCTGTCTGCCCCATTCATGTCTACCCTCCTATTGTCATTCTCCTTAGTCAAAGATTTGTTCACAATATAATTGTCCAATTAGTTTGGGTCCCTGACCTTTCCATATCTCAAGTTTCTTTCCTTTCTTTCTTTCTTTCTTTCTTTCTTTCTTTCTTTCTTTCTTTCTTTCTCTCTCTCTCTCTCTCTCTCTCTCTCTCTTTCTTTCTTTCTTTCTTTCTTTCTTTCTTTCTTTCTTTCTTGTAACCAATCAAGGGGTTGTCATCATGTTGGTGGCCAGAGGCAGCAACCAGGGCAAATGGGGAGGTGGGGTTTGGTTATTCTAATGACTGAGGGCCCACTTGGCTTGGGGCTTTCAGGGGAAGCTGGGTCCTCTGTGATGCTCGTGGGTCCCCGCTGGATCTCGTGGGGAGGCTGGGTCTTCTGTGAGGCTAAGCATGCCTCCTGGCCTTTGGAGCAGCTTCCCACCCTGTAAGTAAGGCTGCACTCCCAGAAGTCAGGGGTACTCTCTGGGCAACCCTTTAGCTAAAGTGGAAAAATGTTTGCTTTTACAAGCCCGTGTCCCTTTCTCTTTATTCCATCACAGCAAAATGCCTTGAAAGGGTGATTAATATTACTTACTCCAATTTCCTCTATGTCATTTTTTAAAAACTCACCATAGTCAGACTCTTACCCCCCTCCCTTGACAGAGAATTGCTCTTGTCAAGGCCGTCCTGACCTGTCAGTGCTAAATGCATGGTCAATTTGCATCCCCATCTCAATCTATCAGCAGCATTTAACTCAGGAGACCATCTATCTTCTCTGAAGCACTTTCTGTTCGTGACTCTTGGGACACCGAACTCCCGAGTCTCCTTCTCCCTCTCAAGGCCATTGAGAGGATCATTCTTTGTGATCATTGCTGATCTTGCCTCCTCTCCTCTCAGCACCTCAGAGCTCCATTATCTCTTCTCTTTTCTTCTAATCATTGGTCTTGTGGCTTTAAGTACTACTGGTTGGCAACAACTCATGTATGTATCTATCCAGCCTGAGCCTCTTCCATGAACTCCAGTATCCTATGTCCAGTATCCTAGAGATGCTTATTCAACATCTCTACTTAGATGGCCTAGAGCATTCTAACCCTGTTTTACATCTCCAGAATTGAATTCTTGATCTCCTCACACCCCAGACTTACCCCCATATCCTACTCCGTCCCGGTAAATGGTAACTCATTTCTTCCAGTTGCCCAGGGTGAGGACCTAGGAATTCTTTCTCTCAGACTCTATATTCAATCCCTGACAAAGCCTGCAGGTTGAAATATGTAGGCAGAGTCCACTCATTTCTTACCACCCCACCAGTCACTGCCTTGGTTCACATCGCCAGCGGCCTGGACTCTCATGGCAGTTTTCTAACTGGTCCCCCTGCCCCTGTCCTAGCCTGACATCTCTTAGTCTGTTTCCAACAGAGCAGTGAGCATGATGCTGTGTTTGAAGACACAGTCGGACCTCATCACACCTCAGCTCCACATTCTCCACGGGGATCCATCCGACTCAGTTAAATCCCAAACCGTTCCTGAATCCTTCTATTCCTACCACCCGCCCCTGTTCATTCTTCTTCGGCTACATTGTTCTCCTTGCTATTCTCTTCCTCTGGCACACCAAGCATTCTCCTGTTGCCCAGTCTTTGCTCTGCTTTTTGCCTGGAATATTTATACCATATATATATGTATATATGGTAGAAATATATACATATATACATATTTGTATATACATATATAAATATATACATATACATATATAAATATATGATATATATATTGCGGTACAGGAGATGAAACCCAGGGGCATTCTACCTCCAAGCTACACTCCAGCCCTATTTTTTATTCTTTATTTTGAAACAGAGCCTCACTGTGTTGCAAAGGGCCTAAGTCGTTGAGGCTGTCCAAAAACCGCGATCCTCCTGTCTCAGCCTCCCCAATACTGGAAATACAAGTGTGCGTCACCGCGCCTGGCTCTACCTCCTATATCATCACGAGTTACCTAGTCACCTCCTTCAAATCCAACAGTCATCTCTTCCAAACAAATGAGTAGCCTACCCTCAAAGTGATTCCTCATCACTTTTGCTATCACTACCCTGATATTTTTATATCCTTGAAGTCACCTTTGCTATTCTCATCTCCTTATTCTGTTTCTTCCCCTCTAATACCATCTTCTTGAGCATAACACCTTTGCCTTTTTCTGCTCTGCGTCCCTAAAATTTCCGCAGCTCCTAGCCCATAGTTGGTGCTGAGCAATACCAGTGAAACACACAAATGATGCTGCAGCTCCAACTGTGAACCTTCAACACCACACAGTGGCCTCTGTCAACAAATTTCTGAAAGATTATAGGACAGCATTGCTTCTTTATTAAAGTAAACCACCTGAGCCGGGCGTGGTGGCGCACGCTTGTAATCCCCGTGCTTGGGAGGCAGAGACAGGAGGATCGCGCAGGTTCGAAGCCAGCCACGCGCGCTGGTTTATGAGACCCTGTTTCCAAATAAAAAAGTATAAAAAATAGGTCTGGGAGTGTAGCCCGGAGGTAGAAGGGCTTCCAGGAACCCCAGCACCACCAAAAAAAAAAAAAAAAAAAAAAAAAAAAAAAAAAAAAGTAAACCACCTGAGCTTCACAAGGGGATTTTACATGCTGATATTTCTGTCTCTGGGTTAAAGTGTGTGTGTGTGTGTGTGTGTGTGTGTGTGTGTGTGTGTGTGTGTGTGTTTCAGTTAAAAATGAGGGATTTAGTGGCGGGCCTGGTGGTGCATGATTATAATCCCCGCGCTTGGGTGGCGGAGACAGAAGGATCGCGCAGGTTCGAAGCCAGCTGTGCTGGCTTAAGAGATCCTGTTTCCAAATAAAAAAAAAAGTATAAAATAGGTGTCTGGGAGTGTAGCCCGGAGGTAAAAGGGCTTCCAGGAGCCCCAGTTAACCCCCCCAAAAAAAATGAGGGATTTACCAGAGTGTGGTGGTGCACACCTGTAATCCTAGTACTTGGGAGGCTGAGATAAGAGGATCTAACTCTAGCATTCTGCTAATGTGTTAATGGGCCAAGGTGTCTTTTTATTATATTCAGTTTAATTCAATAGAAATTGATTGTTCCCCACTATGTGCCAGGATTTCAGCTGGGAAATAGAAGTGGTAATTGCTTACATATGATTCTGTCCTCAAGATTCATGAAGACATTTAGGGATGAAAAAAATGGGGTGAAATGGATGCTTTCAAAGTAAAAAAAAAAACTATTGATAAATGCTAAAATGTTTCTATTCTTATCAAGGGAATGAAGTCAAATGAGTACAGTAACGTCTTTAGGTAGGTTATGCATCAGCCTTCCTTTAAAGGACCGTGCTGTGCTCAGATGGTCCAAAAAGCACAGCATTAATGTTTTAATGAAAGTGAAGAGAAATAAAAATGAAGTGTAGTGAGAATTCTGAGATAGAAGCAATCATATCTTTCAGGGTATCCGGTGTCATAAAAGATATCGCTGCTGCTGAGCCTGGTAGGTAGGAGGGAAGAGCCCTGAAAACAAAGGGAGCTTCCAGACAGAGGGAAGAAGGGCAGGAACACAGGTGCAAGTGTGAGATGCCCAGGTTTTCTGCCAGGAATGGCTGGCTGTTGCCACGTGGGAATCAGACATGGAGCGGGCAAAAGGGAAGAAGCCGGAAAGAAGGATTGGAGGAAATTCATGTTTTGTAGGTATTATTTGTTGTTTGTTGGCTTTTTAACAGGATCAATAAACAGTGGCCCTCAGCAATAAATAGCCAGACAATATCCCAAATCTCACGATCCTCACTTGCTGTGCAGTGCCCATGCAAAGGATTTTGAAATCTGCAAACAGAATTTATTTATAGCAACTTTTTGGTGTGTTTCCATGTTTCTTTCAATCTTTGAAAATTGATAATCCATGAAGCATTTGTAAGACTTCCTGTTAGCCACCTGCCAGAACAGCCTTGGCTCACCCGTGATGGGCAGCCGAGCTTCCTGTAAATGCCTTTTCATGGCCATGATGAACTTGTCTCCATTCTCTCACTTTTCCCATAAAGCCCACATTTGCTGACCCCCAGGCTTTGATAAAAGGTCTCTCTCATTAGCTCAAGCAGTTCAAGCTCTGACTAGGAGGATTCCAGTAAGGAGGGCTAAAGGCTGAATAACACTTTGTCTTCCAAATAACATGGGCCTCAGGTTCTTAAAGGAGAACTGCACTTTGGACATGGTATATATACACAGTACTGTTATAAAATAACATAGCCGCAAATACACACCTCTGGGACAGAATTTCAGGGACCTGGTCTGAAAAAAAAATTCGGCTGACATTACCCTTATCCACAGTCCACTTCATTACAGATTTACCAGGATGTGGGGTTCAATAAAAAAGTCTTTAAGGAGTCACAGAATGCAAAGACTTTCTGAGCCAAAAGACAGTAGTGATTATTCCTTTCAGTTGTCCCAGTTTATAAGTGAGGAGAAGGAGGTCAGAGGAAGCTGCTGTTTCACAAAGGTCTAGGAAGAGCAGAATTTGAATTCAAAGGTAGGATGCAATTCTTTTCACGAGAGGAGAGCACAACTCCGTGCCCCTCTGTGGGAGCGTTTGCTCCCTGGCCGGGCTTTGGACCTCTCTGCTCACCCTCAACTTTATAGCAGCCTTCTCTGCTTTGCAGCAGGCCTGTGCGTTGGGCAGGAGCTGTAGTGACAGCTCAGGCCCAGGCTGCAGGGGCTCTGCGGGTGCAGGTGCTTGTCTGTTGGTGTTCTGTGCTGCTGTACTATGCTGGCATCTTGCAGAAGCTCATGGAAACTTGTTTCCTTTTCTTTCTTTTTCAGAATATACTCCATCAATCCAATTCATGCAGTTGGGTAAAAGGGTGGACATTTGATGGGCGGAGGTTCTAAGCTATTGTGTTACCCGAGTATGAGAGGATTGGAGAAGAGCAAATATCAGGAGTGGATGGGAGAGGAAACAGAAAGACAAAGGGTGGGGAAAAGATCACACTTAAAGGCACAGAACCAGTTGCCGTGAAACTTAGAAGTCCAGAGTGTGGCGCCTGTGTCCGGCCCGTGCAAGCGATTATGCAACTTAACTAAAAAGAGGGAGAAGAGAGCAGCATGAGCCTACATAGAAGTGCTCCCAGACTCTTGGAATCCCTTCCTTCCCTGCCAGTGCTTAAGGAAGGGTAGAGTTGCCATTTGTGCCAGGACTGCCTGGGGCAGTCACAGGGAGGCAGCTCTCACTGCAAAATCAGATCTAATTTTCCACACTTTGTAGGTGAACTCAACTGGCTGGAGATTAGCCCAGCAAGCATCCAGCATCAGTTCACTGCTGGTTCTTTTCCTTCCTTCTTTCCTTCTTTCCTTCCTTCCTTCTTCCTTCTTTCTTCAGAAACCTCAAAAAAGTACTAATTCTACAATCAACTGAGTCAGAGCCTTGAAGCAGCCCAGATGCCCCCTACCTCCCGAGGGCCTTGGCTGCTCCAGTACACAGAGGCACAGACGGCGGTAAGACCCTTTCTCTGCTGCTGCTCTGGAGGGATGGGAGAGCGAGTCATCTTGGCTCCAAGCTGTGGGTCTGCAGTGGCAGCCTCTGCTCGGGCTTTGTCCTGCTTCCCAAGCAAGCCCCATGAAACCTGGACAAGTTGGGGCTGAGGCCCAGATACCAGGGATGCTGGGAGTCTGTGCCCCACAGAGTCCCCGGCACCATGCCAGGCCAGAGCGGCCTGCTGCGTGCAGGAAATAGTGAACGTTCTGAGTTTTAAAGAGGGAACCTGGAACCGTTCCAAGATTACACTTAATACATCTGCTGGGAGCTGCAGAGAAGGGAGACTGCGGGAATCTGCAAAAACAACCCTTGTAGGGATGGGGGAGCACGTAGCATCACTACGGCTCAGGTAATTAGTAAAAATAAAGACCATATCTTACCTCCTGTTGCACAGACAGTTTCTAGAGCTTATCCATAATGTCTGAGCTGTTGGTTCTTCTTTAACATCTGGGAGGAAGGCAGGGAATGCTATTTTAGGTAAATTGCAAGATCATGAACATATATGTCTCCTCCAGCACCTAACCTGGAAGGTTGTCCAGTGAAAGGCAAATGAATGAATGGATGAATGGATGAATAAATGGATGGATGGATGAATGGACAAGCTTCTGTCTTATTGGGGAGGAAACTGATTCCGAATAGTTAAGTTCCCTAGAAAGCACTGTACACGTTTATAGAGAACTTACAACATGGCGGTTGCCCCAGCAGAACCCGGGAAGACATGGTTCTCTCTCTTGAGACACTTGCCATGTAGCGAGTGGCCAAAAGGTAACTGTGCAATCTGTAGGTAATTATCCAATCTGACACATATTTTTTGAGGTGATTCCAAAGGGCATGGAAGACAGAAGAGAGACAGGCTGACTCCAAGCAAGAGGGCATGAGAGACACTTGCCCACTGGAGTAAGAAGTGGTGCTCAAACTGCCTTGGGTGTCCAGGTGCCTCCTTTCTTTGGCTGACTTTCCTCTGTCTAGGAAAGTCTCCATCTTGTTTCTCCATCACCAACTGCCACCCTTGACATGTTTGTCTTCCTCTAGTAACTCCCTACATCAATATAAACGCACCATATATGTATGAATGCAGTTGCACATGTGCATACACATACATGCATACATGAATGCATGTATCTACATGTGTATACATTCATGTGCACACAGGTCTGTCCCCAAGATGGGGTGCAAAGCTTTTGCAGGTACTTCCCACACCAAACACTTCTGCAGTGATGTTTGCCTTGTATTTGTAAGCACGAGGCATCTTCCTGTAGCTTGACAGCTGTGAGTTTCACATTTTATTAAACTTTTGCCTTGTTCAGTCTGATTTCTTTAAGACATTATCTAATTGCCTTGGGCTATGGGGGCCACCATCTTGGCCATGTGTAAAGATATAAATTTCACCACATACTTGAGGGAAAGTAATAAAGTAATGTATAATAAATAGCAAGAAATTTTGATGATCTATGTCCTTGAGGAAGAAGAATGCCTCATTCAAATAATTATTACATGACACAGGCTTGCATTATTTACAAGGTACCTGCATGTGCTTCTAGCTCCAAGTGCTGTCGGGCATCTGGATATTGCTAGGGTTTGGGTATGGTTTGAGTCTTCGTGTGCTAGAGACTTGGTTCTTGCTGTGGCAGTATTAAGAGGCGATGGGAAGTGTACCGAGTAGAGTATAGCAGGAGGTGATTGTGTCACTGGAAGCTTCACCTCCCAGAAGGGGTGAATGCTGGTCTCTGAGTAGGTTAGTCCCCTAAGAGAGTGAGTTGTTAGAAAAGAGCAAGACCAGCCCTCCCTGCGCTCTGGCTTCCCATCTTGCCCTGTGTTCGTTCTCTCTCTCTCTCTCTCTCTCTCTCTCCCCCCCCTCTCCCTCCCCCCTCTCTTTCTCTTTCTCTTTCTCTTTCTCTTTCTCTTTCTCTTTCTCTTTCTCTTTCTCTTTCTCTTTTATACTCTTGGTATCCAGATGCCGTCCCCCTTGAGGCCTTACAAAAGCTAAACAGAAGCCAGTGTTGTGGTTTTGAATCTCCAGAACTGTGAGCTAAATAAACCTCTTTTCTTTACATATTATCTAGCCTCAGGTATTTTGTTATAGAAGTAAAAAAAAAAACACCTGCTACTACAAATAAAAATAACCAGAAATCCATGCATCTCCAAATGTCTACACATGTGCTGATATATACCTCAAACCTCTGGATTGACTGAAAAATGGAATTTTTCAGCAGACCACTGAATCCCAGGTGCCCACAACCTAGTGGGACAGCCACCTCTTCTGTGAGGGCTTTTGCGATTTTCCTGTCTGATTCACTTGCCCTCTTGTAGGACCCAAATGAACTGACTTTTCAGTCTCAACCTGCAGAGATGGGAATGTTTTGCGGAAAGTGATAGAGTCTTACTCATCTTTTTACCCCCAAATTTTTCTTGAATGAACAAATGAATGAACAAAGTGCCCTTATACACCTATGAGACAATGCCTGCACAAAGACAAACAAAATCACAATCAATACTGAATGACAGCTACATGTGAGTAAAGACATCCAGAGCTCTGTTGCATTACATAGATTTTTATTTAACGTCTCAAACCCTAGGAAATCATGTTTATACGGCTTCTCCCAGCCCAAGGGAGAAAACAGATAAAAACAATGAAGACCCAGAGACACTGGAGAAGGGGGAAATTTTCCCCTTGTTCACATGGGGAATGCAGCCCAGAGCCCCTCGCCCCGCGCCCCTCCTGCAAACCTGCCTCCTGCGGCCCTTCTCCATTAGAAGTTGTGCTCATATTTATATATTCCAGAACTCCTTTATATAAACCCATATTCTATAAATCCCAAAGCTTTTCTTTTGTTTCAGAGCAAGAGGCTGAACAAGATATATGTTTTTCTTTTTTAACTAGCAAATGGCTTTTTTATCGATCTACCTCTTCTAACAGCAGGTTTGTCAGGAGGCAGACTGCAGGAGTCAGTGGTCTCTTTCTTTCTCCAGCACTCCCTACTCCCTCTCTCCAGTTCAGAGAGCCTGTTTCCTCTCTCCTCCACCTCTCTCTTCCCACAGATTGATCTGATCTCAGCTCTGTTCATAAACCATCAGTTTCTCCAGAGCCTCGTAGGGCCCGCCTGCTGCGGCTAGAATTTTACGGCCCTAATCAGATTTTTCTGCTTTTCTTTACACTCGGTTCCTTCAGCACCAGCCTGGCTCTCTTGCCCCCTATCCCCCCTCCCTCACCTTCATGGTGCATGGGCCTATTAAATGGGGTCCGGTCCAATTTCTGGCACCCAATAAATCTAAATTTTCAGGCTTGGGAAGCCGGGCTTACTCACTGGCATGCAGATAAATGAGTCCTCTCTGAGAACCTGCGCTGGTCATTACTCAAGACTCCTGGGACTCCTGTGGGGCTTCCTGCCCCAGGAAGTCGACATCCCCCCCTTAGCCCCTGCCCTCTGGAAAAGGGAGTGGCCCCAGCACAGACACCTAAGTCTCCTTTCCTTGCTGTCTGTCCTCCAGGACTCGGGGGGGCGGGAGCACTTGGCTCTACTGCAGCATCTTTGAAATGAGATGTAGCTTCCAGCACACGCCTGTGCTGCTCAGCTCGGGCTCCAGTTGGAGCTGAACAAAGAGCCTCCATGCAGAGGTTTCATTGTTCACAACAAACACAGTCAAGGAAGGCTCCTCCCCTCGCCTTCGGTGCAGACTGCTCAACACCCTAAATCTAGCTCTTCTAATTGGCAATAGCCCTAACCTGTCCACGTGGGGAAAGGAGGATGTTGAGGCTTTGGAAACCAGCCTGGTTTTCCAGAAAGCAGGTGGCAGGAGGGGTCCAGAGCCCAGGTGCTGCAAGAAGCAGGGTCGAGCGTGTTTCATCCAGAAGGCAGACCTGGAGATCACCATCTCTCTGTTTAGAGGAGTTGGAACTATTTGTATTTGCTTGTTTGTTATTTTGACTTGGGAAATTACCCACTTTCGCTTTGCCAACCTTCTGTTTCTGCACAATAAAAATTAATTACAAGGAACCTTTATCAACCACCTTCAACAGTACAATGGCCCAGACACATCCATACTCCTTCTCTGGCCTCTCCCTGGTCTACCGCTTAAAATCCAATCAGGAAATGATAATTCTGAAAGGCAAATGTCTCTAAAATAAAGTACACATGATCCAGAAACAGATAGGATGTCTCTATGGTTAGCTTCCTGTGTCAACTTGGCTGGGCTGTTGTACTCCGTGACTTAACCAAACACGAATCCAGGCATCACTGTACAGGTGTTTTGTGAATGTGATTAACAGTGAAGCCAGTTTGATTTTAAGTAGATTACCTTAGATGATGTGGGTGGGCCACATCCAATCAGTTAAAAATCTTAAGAGGAAAAATGGAAGTTTCTGGGAAGAAAAAGCTCTCCCCTTAGATGGCAACATCATTACTTGCCTGAGTTTCCAGCCTGCCCTACAAAATTCCCACTTAGCCCCCACAATTGTGTGAGCCAGTTTCATCTCTTTATACATATATAAATAAATCTCTATGTCTAAATATCTATTGTCATAGCTGGGCATGGTGGCTCATACCTGTAATCCAAGTACTTTGGAGGTTGAGACAGAAGGATCATAAGTTTGAGGCCAGCCTCAGCAACTTAGCAAGATCCTCTGGGAGTTAGCTGGATCCTGCTTCAAATTAAAAAATAAAATACGGCTGGAGTGTAGTCAGAGATAGAATGTTCCTGGGTTTAATCCCCGGTACCAAAAATTTTTACAAATTTCTATATCTAGGTATAATTGATACTGTTTCTTTGGGAATCCCAAATAATACAAGTATTTAGAAATCTTATGTTTTCTAATTGTGTGCTGAACAAACACCTTCAGGGCAGAATGGGAACTTCTCTTTATTTTCTAAGCATGAAGCACCATGCTGTACACAGTAGGAACTTATTACATGTTCATAGAAGTGAAGGAAGCCAAGAAGCCCCCATTGTGGGGAGCCATTAAGGTTTTCCCCTTATCTTTACTAAAAGAATACTTCTGACCGTCCTTCGCCCAGAGTCAACAAGGTGTGGGGTCATGGAGGGTTCAAAGTAATCAAGGTCTGAGAGAAGATTAGGTTCGTGTTGTTCGTGATGGCATGAAGGTATTGATTGACCTGCCCGTGATGTATTACTTTGAATTTGTCATTCTTGTATTCCGGTGTAACCTGAAGTGAGAAACCGTATAAATACCACAAGAGAAATAAACCTGGGATCGGCCAGTAGAGAGAGATATCGACCCAGGAGTAGACTGGCGATCCTCCCATGCTTGAATTGAATTATTTGAATTGAACTCTTTAATCCTCACTCCTCTCTTCGGAACCCGTACTTTTGCCAGCTGGCTCCAGCACCCCATGATCCTTTCCTACATGTCTGCTACTGCACTTTCAGCTCAAGCAGAATTTGCTCTCTCTTGTCCACACAGGACTGATCGGCCTAGGTTGAGACTAATTCTTCTCAGGACCTTCCTGTGAAGTACTGAGGCCCCAGCACTCCCTGAGCCTAAAGGCTGTCAACTGAACCGTATTTCTCCTATGGCCCTTTCCAAGAGGGTGGGTATGTAGCTTACTGTGCCCTGGCTGTGTGTTGGGTTCTGCAGATTTGTTAGTTGGGTTGTTCATGGCCTGTCATTGTTGGGCCTGACATCTTAAGTTGATGTTGGATGATGTCTCCCTTTCTCTTTAGCTGCTGGACCCTCTGCGGGAATTCTAAGATTTCACACTGTGGAATTAAATGTTCTCAATGGCCTTTGAGTCCTGGTTTTCATACAAGCTTTGAAAGCCTGATGAAATTGTGTACATTTTCTGAGCCTCAGTTTCTTTTCTCTTACAATGGGGGTACACTGATTTACAGGAAAATGTGAGAGATAAATAAAACAAATAGATATACACCCCTGTTTCCCTAAATGGAATTCTTTGTGGAACTGAAATACAAAGCAGATAAGAGCTACTATGGTTTGCTCTAAGGAACCCTCTTACCCTTGTTGATGGACAAATCACCAATTCTCCCTGTCTTCTACTGCTCTACTGGTTCATCTGTGCCAGGCAAAGACATGGAAGTATAGTCTCCATCTCCAACAGCCAGCCAACCCACCAATCAACCAACCAAAACTATCCTCTTTCACTCTGCATCCCCCATAGTTACAACCCCATTCTTGTCCTTGTTACAGCAAAGCCCATGGCCAGAGCTCTTTATACGTTCTGCTTCCATCCTTTCTTTTCTGGAATCCACATTTTATCTTCTCTTTTGAGCCTGCTATGGTTGAATCTTCATTATCACTACCGCACTGTAGCTGTAGCTGAGGTTGCAAAGGACCTGTCCATTGCAAAAGTTACAGTTTATTCTCGGCCACCATCTTTCTTGCTCTGTCGACAGCGTTAACCATGGTGGATCTCACCTTCACCTTGAGTAGCTCCTCCACCAGTTCCTGCGGTGCCGCTTTCTCTCTGGGTCCTCCTACCTCACTAACGGTTCCTCTTCAATTATCTTTTGTGTTGTCTTCCCTCAAGCCCCTGATCTCTGCCCTAGGACTCATCTCTCAATTTATAAACACTAGAGGTGGGAGGGCTCATATGACTGTTATCCTTGCATATATGATGTTTAAAACTATTGTACATGTGGCTGTATATACTCGTGTATGTATGTGATACTATATAGTGCATATTCTATTGTATATATGGTTTTAAATTTTATATACATAGTGATAACTCTTAATAAATACAGATACCCATGATATTTTCCTGAAAGCTGTTATTTTGAGATTGTCCCTGTTTCAGCGAGTGACCCCTCTGGGCTACAGTTTTCTGACCCCTAAGACCTTGGAATCATCTGTGATACTTCACTTATTTCCTCACCCTACAGTCAGTCCGAGGGTAAATGCTGTGAGGTCTACTTACAAGACAGACCCAGAATATATTGGCCCCACCTCATCACTTCCAACCTCATCACCTCCAATCCCACGCTGAGTCTCATCCAATTCACCGTCCTCTCATGAGGATTTTAAACATCTTCAGCATCCTTCATCTTCTACTCACCCAGGGTTTACTCTCAGCACTGTGTTCTTCGTGACCTTCTTAAAATACTGGTCATATCAAGCCTCTCCTCTGCTTGCCACGTACCAGTAGCATCCCATCTCACTTGGAGTGAAAAGCCCCTCTAGTGGCCTGAGGCCCCACTTGTGATCTAGCTGTCTCCTGAAAAATTCCTGAGCGTATTTTCTAACATTTTCCTTATCCACACTGTATGCATGTGTGTGTGCATGCATGTGTGTGTGTGTGTGTGCGTGCGTGTGTGTGTGTGCGTGTGTGTGTGTATGTGTGTGTGTGCGCGTGTGTGTGTGTGTGTGTGTGTGTGTGTGTGTGTGTGTGTGTGGTGCTGGGGATTGAACCCAAAGGCATCTTACCTCTGAGCTCTACCCATAGTCTAATTTATTTTGGAATATTCTACTAAGTTGCTGAAAGTCTCCCTACATTGCTGAGGCTGGATTCAAACCTGCTATCCTTGTGACTCAGCCTCCCAAGCACTGGGATTGCAGTGAGTTTCCCCGCTCCTGGCTTCCTTATCCTTGGATGTGGCACAGCCTCCTCCGTGCTATTCCTCAAACACCTTGAAAGACGCACTTACCCCAGGGCCCTGGTACATGCTTTCCCCTTCACCTGTGACTTCTTTCTCCTGAATATGCACACAAATCCCCTTGGATATCCATGGAGCTCATTTACTTCCTTTCTTCAGAGAAGAGCACTTCTTAGAGACCTGGGCCAATCACCCAGATAAAAGCAAGCACCCTCCCTGTCTCCTCATAGCCTCTTTACCCTGATTTATTTTTTTTCCACAGCAATTATGAATACTTGACATACTACATGCTCTTCTGCTCATTTACTCATTGTCTTTTCCTACAGAACTGTGAGCTCTCTGACAGCAGGGCTGCCCTTCCCTTCACTGCTGTTTTCACCAGCACCGTGCACGGTGCTCAGCCCTGAGTGAATCCTTATCCTCATTAATTATTTGTTGAATAAATGGATGAACGAAGCGGAGCTGAAGGCTTGAGTCCTGTCCACCGAGCCTTCATCCCTGGAGCTGCAGGTGCCTCTCTCCCTAGAGATCGACCCCATCTCTTTCTCTCAGGCCTCTGCTTCTTTGTGGTAAGGATGTCTGGTTCTGCCCAGTTTTTTAAATAAAATGGTGGCTCTGATGATAACTCTGAGCTTTTTTTTTGTACTCCTCAGTGTGGCTTGTCTGAGTTCAGGGATTGAACACGTCAAATAACTCAGCTGTTTTCTGACTATTTTCTTGACCTCTAGTCCCACCACATTCATGTTCAAGGACCAGGTTTCCTCACTAATAACTGAAATTTTTGGACTTTGAACTCAGGCAGAGGGTGGATTTAAATATTGGATCTGTCAATTTTCTCACCTGCTAATTATGCCAAGTCCCAGTGTGAAAATTAATATCAACTAAATATTTTAACACAGTGTCTGGCACACAGAAGACTCCTTTTTTTTTTTTTTTTTTTTGGTGCCGGAGGCTGAATCCAGGAGCGTTTTACCTCAGAACTATACCTCTAGCCCTATTTTATTATTTGTTTTGAAACAGGGCCTTACTAAGTTGATGAGGGTCTCACTAAGTTGCTGAGGCCGGCCTTGGACCTGTGATCCTCTTGTTTCAGCCTCCCAAGTACTGGGATTACAGGTGTGCACCACCATGCTTGGCTCATAGCAGACTCTAAATATAAACACCAAAGTCCTCCTGCCCTTCTCTGTATCCTCTCAGCCCAATACTTTTCCTTTCACAAAGCAGATCTCCTTCTTCCAGTGTTTTTTTTCTTCCTGCATGTGAAGTGTGGCAAAGCTCTCCATGTATGCGCTAGGCTTGCTGAGAAATATACATGGATTTCCCAAGCACCTGTGTACATAAGGTCTGAGATTGCAGTTAAAGGGATTTGGCAGTCGATCTAAAGTAAGGTCAAATGGTAAAAATAACTCAAGAGCTTCGAGACAGCGTATTACCTACTTTGGGCCACTTGTCATTGTGTTTAAAGACCAGGATGAATTAGGTGTGTGGGTGACTTAAGTGTACTTTCATTAGGAAGAGGTGGGACTTCAGCGTACTTAGATTTGAAAAAGGCAGATACTAAAGAAGCCCTGTAGATACGGTCAGCATATCCCCGCAGAGCAGCCGGGAGCCCTTGCACACAATGGCTGTGAGAGTGTCTCCTATGAAGTCTGTTTGAATTAACCTGGATGGTAGTCAGGGGCAGAAGACAGACACAGATGGAACATTCAGATGGGCGATCCATTAAGGAAGGGGTTGTTCAGAAGGGTTGAGGAAAACCAACCGAAAGTGTTGAAATAAGGGTGGGGGCAAAGCTGGAAACTGTCATCCAGCCCTGAAGAGGCAGGAGAAGTAGCTGCCTTTACATATACATGTATACATGCCGAGAGAGAGAGAGAGAGAGAGAGAGAGAGAGAGAGAGAGAGAGAGAGAGAATGAGAATGAATATGAACCCAGGGAGTAAATACCATATCTAACTCCCCACTTGCCCTCTATCTACAGGGAATGGATGTCACCATTGACACAGCCCATGGGCAGCCTCCTGGGGCCCAGGACAGGTGGCAGGCGGGGTCTGAGGAGCCAAAGGTTTGCTTAGTAATGAGGAACTTTTGACAATGGGTATGAAGGGTAAGAACTTTTCTGTAATATTTGAAATCTCTCATAATATATATTATATATTATTTTTACTAACTGTTTTAATCTCAAAGGCTTTTTAAAACATTTCTGGGATTATGATCTTTCCCTTTCATTTTGCTCCTTCCTTCCTTCCTTCCTTCCTTCCTTCCTTCCTTCCTTCCTTCCTTCCTCTCTCCCTTTCTTCCTTCCTCAGGATTGAACCTAGGGGCATTCTACCTTTGAGCTGCACGTCCAGCCCTTTTCATTGGTTATTTATTTCAAAACAGGGTCTCAATAAGTTGCTGATGCTGACCTTGAACCTGCGATCCTCCTGTTTCAGCCTCCTAAGTAGTGGGTTTGCAGGCGTGCAACACCAGGCAAGGCCCTTTGTTTTGCTTTATATTAGAAAAACTACATTGTTCTGTAACCATTAATTGGGGACTGCATGGTTTGTACAAAGCTAGGAACAGATTAAAGCAGCATGTGTGGCTAGAAGGCAGAAGGGTGTGGCCAAGGGAAAAGGTTCGGAGATTGACTGCAAAGGGGCCCAAGGAACTTACTAGGAAACATTCTGTAATTTGAACTCAGCTGTGTGACGCAGGCATCTATATTGGTCAGAATCCCTTGAGCTGTACACTGAAGATTTATGTGTTTTATTATATGTAAATTATACCTCTAGAAAAAAAGAAGCAAAAATAGTAAGGTTATGTCCTTGGAGGTGCCGTGTTTGTGTGCAATATGTTTACATGTTTATACAACCTATATGATCATTTGTATATTACATCTGCATTGTCTTGTCTGCTCTCTCTCTACTTGTAACCAGCACTCAGGTTTTCAACGGGCCAAGACAGGGGAGGGGGATTGACGTGTCTCTGCGAAAGCTACAGACAATTACCCTCCGTTGAAAATAAACATAATAAAACTATAGAAGTCTAATTTTTGCAACTTGAGAGGGTTTTTCTGCAGCTATTCACTTCTAATCACTCTCACCTAATAAATGAATAGAATAGCTAATGTGATTAGACTAATTCACTATTCATCAAGAATATTAAATGAATAGAATATTTTGCATTTCGCCAGTCACACATCTTGAGTATTTACCTGATATTACAATCAGACATGTGTTAGATTTTCTCTCTACTTCTGGGCCATAGCTCAGGGATAATTATAGTGTTTAATTAGCCCCACACAGCACTTGGCTCCTCGGTATGGATGGAAATTACAGGATGTAGAGAGAACAAATCAAAGGCTATAAAGGAAAGTAGCCCTTTGCTATATTCCCATGGAAGCCTTAACAGAGCCATAGGAATTTCAGGGTGAACTCTGTTATTCCACTTGAGTAGAGTAGAAGTTGCTTTTCATCAGGATTTTTAAAGTACATTTTTGTTTGAAACACAGCTAGTGAGCATGAAATGGAAAATAGCAGAGAGTTGAATTTACTTATAAAGTAGATTCCCCGCCCTCCTGCTAACCATTCTTTACTGTCTCTTGCATTTGACAAAATCCTAAAATCCTCAGTTGGTTGGGAGCAAGGTGGGCAGGTGACTGTGGTCCTAAGCCACTGAGCTGATTTCCTGAGGCCCAGCAACTGATTCTGAGCCCCCATGTCTGGAAATGCAATAATGCAACCCACTAGTGGAATGCCTAATTAGTCAATTAATTTTGATAATTTGAATCAAGTCAACCCCATCTCGTGAACATATATGAACATCTTCTCTGGGTAAGATGTGGTGTTAAGGATATGGAAGATAGAAAGACTATGTGGGGAGACAGGAATAAAAAGTACACAGTGATTACCATATTAGAGAGGGTGCCACTCAAGGTCTAAGAGGAAAATGTCCACTCCCGGCATGGGAGCTCCAGAAAATATCTGATGATGAAAATGGGGTTTCAGGTGGCTCTTGGAGGATGGATAGGATTTTGAGAAGTGGAGGTGAGGGCAGGCCACGAAGAGAGCCAGAGGAACAAAGACATGGAAGAGGGACTCTAGTTCAGTTTGTGGTAGAAAAAGAAGGGGGCAGGGAAGAAAAAAATTTTTCTGGCTTCCATCGGTGTTGCTCTCCTGGGCCGAAATTTACTCTACAGCCCTTGATAAAAAAAGGAAATAGATAGCTCTCTTGACTATCTTCCATGAAAGCCTTCCTCTGTCCTTGCCTTGATGTTGCCTGAGTCAAATTTGATCATGTTTCCAAGAGTTACAAGGATATCCTAAGTCTTCTTTCCACCATAGAATTTTCTACTACAAACTACCAGGTGAAGAAAATCTATGTTCTCTAATGGGTGGATTGGGCGTCTTTTGTTCATTCAACATATATTAATTAAATACTGTCATGTTCAGCACCCAGATGAGCCAAGGCACTGGGGTAGGTCATGGACAGGCCAGAGAGAGAACCCAGCGACAGCAGAGGAGACCTGCGGTTTACTAGGAAAGCTTACAAAATATCTGGGGCTGCTCCAGGCAGAGTTCAGGGGCGACAGGCCAGCAGATAGCACCTCTTTCCCTCACAGAGCTTTGCCAAGCAGCACCTCCTCTTCCTCCTGGTGCTTGTCCAGTGGCAACCAGCTGGATGAGTGATGTATCCTTTCCACAGTGTCCACTCCTGCCCAGCTGCCGTAGCCGTGATGTCACCAGCGTCAGCTCGCTCAGTTTGCTTGTGTGACCAACGTCCCAAGGAGAACTTTCCTGGTGCACAGGCAAGAATGTGGCTTTTTGCAGATGACACTGGCTTGCCCTAGTTCCCCCTGTGCAGAAGAGAAAGCCAGCGGCCTCCAAGACAGCGTGACTCTGGACTTGCTAGCCTGGGCTTGCTCTCAATGCTCCCTTGACTTGGCTAGGGTTTTGAGAAAACAGAGAGGACATTTGGGGACATGTGTTTTACCAGCTTCTTTTTCTTTAGTGTCGATTCAAATCCTTACATTGTCCCTGACTCTACTAATTGAAGCAGTAAGCTGACTAATTCTTCTGTTAGAAAGCTGACATTTAAATATGGTGATAGGAAATAAACACATATAATGAATTACTTCCTGGGTAATGAAAGGAGGTAACAGAGCCCTGATCAAAAGTAAGGCAGGGTCCAGGAGATGGAGAGCCCCACAGATGGGGTTCTGGCATGTAAGGTTTTCAAGGGAATTCTCTCTGGAAAAGTATTAAAAAAAAAAACTGAAAAAGAACAAAAGAGTAAGTTCAGTGAGTGTCTAAGGAAGTGCAAAAGACCCGTGGAAGGCGTGAGCTTGGTGGATACTAGGGGCACTGCAGAGGGTCCCACTAGCTATTGTGCAGAGTAGATTAGAATGGGAAGAGGAGCTGGGTGCAGTGGTACAGGCTTGTAATTCTAGTACTTGAAAGGCTGAGAAACAGGAGAGCGGCAGATTTGAAGACAGCCTCAGCAACTTAGTGAGACCCTGTTGCAAAAAAAAAAAAAAAAAAAAGACTGAGGGTGTAGCTCAGAGATAGAATACTCCTGGATTCAACCCCCAGTACCAAATAAATAAATAAATAAATAAATAAATAAATAAATAAATAAATAAACAAAGAAACTAATAAAAGATGGAAATAAATAAGATAAGTAAGTGTTCATTGCAAAAATCCAGGCAAGGTACAATGGTAGCTTTCTAGTGGAGGTAAATTTTGTCCGATACTTACACACACCTTGATTTTCTTTATTTTTTATTTATATTTTGCAGTACCAGAGAACAGAATTAAAGCCTTGCATATGCTGAGCAAGGTCTTTACCACTGGGCTACACTCCTATCCCCTACATATATTGTGAAGGCAAAACCAGCAAGCTTTGCTGATGGGTTGGATCTGTAGGATGTGAGAGAAAGAGGAGTTAAAGAAGACTCAAAGATTTTTGGTTTGAATAATTATAGAATGGAAGAGTCACCCTTTTCTAAGATGGGGAAGACTTGGAAAGAAACACTTTGGGAAAGTATCAAAATCAAGTTTATTTTTAGAAACTTACTTCCTATTGGATAGCAAGTAGAGAGATTGGGGAAGAAATTGAGTATGCAACTCATGAATTCAGGGGAGAGGCCTGAGCCACACAGATAATTTAGGAAGCCATCTGTTAATAGATGGCACTTCAAACCCCAGAATGGGATGAGATCTCTTGGGAATACTTTAGACAAAGATGCTATGGGTAGACCATGAAATATCCTCCAGAAAAGCTCATATTTGGTAATACAGAAATGTTCAGAGGTGAGATAAATGAACCAGGGCTCTAACCTCATCAGTAGATAAATCCAATGATGGATTAATAATTTGAACTGACTTACTAGGTGGTAAATGCAGGTAGGTAGGGTGTAGCTGGAGGAGGAGGACCCCTGGATGGATGGCCTATGGGACTATATCTGTTCCTGGTTCCCATGTCTCCTGCTTTCTCTGCTTCCAGCTGTACTGAGCAGCTCTATTCCACTGAGTCCTGACACCATGATGTTTCTGCCCTGGAGCCAGCCAACCCTGGACTGAACCTCTGAAACCATGAGCCAAATACACCTTTCCTCCACTTAGATGTTCTGGTCAGGTGTTTAAGTCACAGAAAACATAAAATCTGATCTAAAAAAATGAGGCTAGTATCCTGAAAAATGCCAGGATTTAGAGAAGTTGGGAGATGAAGACGAAGAGGAACCAATACAATGGCTGATGGAAGGGTGGCTAGAGAGTTAGAAGACACCCAAAAACTAGTGGCATTTGAGAGGACAAGTGAAGGCTTTTTCAAATAGAAGGACGGAGTCCTCTCTTGGGAGGCAAAGAGTATTTGTTGTTGTTGTCGACATTGTTTATACTGCATGTAACAATTAGAGTGTGCTTGATACTAGCTGGTGGGCAGGGCTCTAAGGTGGCCATGCCCTTTGTGCACATCTGCACAGTCCCTGGGGCTGTGAGCGCGATGGGCTTTACTCCATGATTAAGTTAAGTGAACTGGCACAGTTGATCTTTAAAGATTACCTTGGTGGGCCTGACCTAATCACATAAACCTTTTTAAAGCAGAGTTTTCACCAGAGGATGTAGAAGAGTAAGTCAGAGAGACACACTCTGGCTGGAAGAAATAAATCTCCATGTGTGAGTTGCCACAGGAGCCCATGGCAGGTAGGAAGTATGGCAGCCTGTGGGCATTGAGAGGCATTCCTAGCCAACAGATAGCAGGAAATCAGTCATCTTCTGTATTACTGCCTCAAAGACTGGATCTGTCAACAAAAAGTGAGCTTGAAAGAGGACCCAGATAGGAGCTTCAGCCCCAGCTAGCACCATGATTTCAGCCCAGTGAGATCCTGAGCAGGGGACCTAGCCATGCTGTGTCCAGGCTTCTTACCTTATAGAAACTGTATGATAATGCATGTCGTTTTTTTTTTTTTTTTTTTTTTTTTGTGTGTGTGTGTGTGTGTGTGTGTGTGTGTGTGTGTGATACTAGGAATTGAACCCAGGGGCATTCTACCTCCGAGCAACACCCCAAGCCCTATTTTTCATTCTTTATTTTGAAACAGGGTCTCACTAAGTTATGAAGCGCCTTACTAAGTAGCTGAGGCTGGCCTTGAACCTGTGATCCTCCTGTCTCAGCCTCTCAAGTACTATTATAAGCATGTGCCACCATGCTTGGTTTTGCATGTCTTATTTTAAGATGCCGGTATTGGATCATTTTTAACGAAGCAGTAGGAAACTAACAAACCAACACTCCAAATAAGATGAAGATTTACAGTGGAGAGAGAGAGAGAGGCAATATAGAGAAAAAGAGGAGGCAGGAGATGAAAGGGAAAAGAGGAGGAGGAAGGAGCGAGTGAAGAAATTCACTTCCATGGATCTTTTCAGAGAACTATTAATCATAAAGCAAATAACTCTCCTCCTTGCAAAGAAGGAATTTGAGAAGGGAAGCAATGATTTATTGCTGCATCCACTGGGGTTTCCAAGTAAATGCTTGGCCAGACCAGAGATCGGGCTGCTATGGCAATCTCATTTAGGTACCTCTGCTTCCTTCTGTTTAGTCTATGATTTTTCCTGATTCTCATTGGCCTGGATTACGTTTCCAGGGGCACACATTCCATGTTTGCTCTCATCATGAATTGCCTCCATAAATCCTTACTTTTCTTGATATGGCCCTACCTGGACCTTGTCACTGACTTGGAGGGTCCCAGGGGAAGGTCTGCAGGCTGTGGCACTGTCTAAAGTTTTCTGGGCCATTTGATGCAAATAGAGAAGGCTTTCATTTTGGCTGTACTGTCTTTTTCCTGCAAATACAAGGCATTGCTGGCCTTTTTGGGGTCTTAAGTCTGAACATCCTCGATTTGGGGAAAATAAATACCTGACTTATTCCTAACACAGAGGTTAGTAAAGATAAAATGTGAAATATAAAGTCACAGCAAGTACTGTTACCATCCCAGCACTGGATGTGAGATTGGATGTGGATAATTCATTTTTATATAGAGGTTCTATGTTAAAGTTGATTAACATCCTAGTCACATAGGGCCTATGCTTAAATATCACAATGTTAGGATGTTTCACCAAGTAATTAGAGACACAGAAGGGAATGAGGTTGGTTGCCAGTGTAGATGGAATTATCATAAACGTAAAATTCTATCGCAATGAATATTATTACAGCATTATGCTTCAGAGCTATCTTGCAAGAAGTGCTTTCCCAAATTAATTATCTAAAACAAAAAGCCTCTATCAGACAGCAAACACTTTTAAGCAAAAGCATTTTATTGTGAGCTATCTTCAGGAGACAGGGAAAGCATGAATCAAATTGTTTACACCTCTTTGGGCCTGCCACAAAATAAGCATTAG